>NC_090271.1:57425000-58157500 GCF_040414725.1 Anabrus simplex
TATGAGAACTGGAAAATATCCCAAGGAAAGCAGCACAATTTGTTCCAGGTGATTTCTGTTATCAAAATGTTGCAAACTTTGGGCTGGGAAGACTTAGGAGTACGGAGATAAGCTGTTCGACTGGGTATGTTCCGAGCTGTCAGTGGGGAGATGGCGTGGAGCATCACTAGATGAATAAGCTTGAGTGGAGCTTTATTGTAGGAGAGATCATAAAATGAAGATAAAGTTGGAAATCAAGATGAAAAATTGGGTAATCTTTCATGCATAGGAAAAGGAATTAGGGATTGGAATAATTTATGAAGGAAAATGTTTGATATAATTTCCCAAGTTCTTTAAAATCACTTAAGAAAATACTAGGTAAACAACAGATAGGG
Organism: Anabrus simplex; assembly: GCF_040414725.1. Classification (NCBI taxonomy): domain Eukaryota; kingdom Metazoa; phylum Arthropoda; class Insecta; order Orthoptera; family Tettigoniidae; genus Anabrus; species Anabrus simplex. The sequence continues at coordinate 57,425,375 of NC_090271.1, forward strand.
AATTTGCAACCTGAACAACAGACCAATATCCAAATCAATGATGATGGAGTGATTTATTGACTGGATTGATTTGACTGACTGAAGATCTTTTCAATGTACTTATAGAGGTCCCCATTTTTCCTTTTCTTTTATGACCTGACTGTAGTTTCCTGTGGTCCTAGAATTTTTCTCAGGATTTTCCTTTCCTTTCCCTTGAGTTCTTGCAAATATCCTTAATTATACAATATGAGACACTGCAAGCCATACAGACCTCCTTGTTTTACTGCTGTGTTGTATTGTTATACCTATTCTGTCTTAAATTAATATGATTTTTAAATTATCCTTTGTGTATTTGTAGCATTTTTGAATAATTATAACAACTTATGGTATCTATTATCTACTTTTGCACTTCTAATTTAAATTTAAAACTGAAATTCACATCATTTTTCCATTATCTTTCACAATGTTAAAAAAAATAAAAAAAAGAGGAAGAAATAAAGAGAATGAATCTTTACTGAACGTCCATATTTTGAAAATCAAGCTGCATCTTCATAAACCAAATGGACAGAATAACCAATAGACATAATCTAATAATAACAACAAAGAAGTACCTTGCTGTCATTGGCAGAATGTTGGCGCATTGAACTCAGCATAGCCTCCAGTTGGTGGTTGACAAACTGCTTATCTGTTGTATGGCAGACTATGATAGCTAAACACTTGTAAAGCATGCCCCTTTCCAGAGGATATGCCACATACAGAGGCAATTGCTCCATGAGTTTGACACCCAGTCCCAGAGTCCACTTCTCCTCATCCACCTCGCTCAGGGTAGCAGATACAAACTCCAGCACCAGGTCTTCCCACACTTGGTCCTGCCAGTCATCTTGGCTGTAGCCTACAGACATAAATATTATTATATCAAATACATGAAGTATGGCAACTTTACATCTGATCTTTTTAATGCTTGTCTTCATCACATTGAAATGAAATGCAACTTTATGGGACAAAAGTGTCACAGACACTCGCATCATAGAATGTGAAAGTACACACACATTTCTTTTCACCTTCCTGATGATGATGATGATGATGATGATGCTTGTTTAAAGGGGCCTAACCTCCAGATCATCAGCCACTTTTCATGTTCACACTGAATAACACCACTTATTCTATATATATATATATATATATATATATATATATATACATACGTATATTGATATTTTCTGATTTTTCCTTTGAGTTATTTCTGACAATATTTTACTGTTGATGTTGTTGAGGATGGTTGCCCAGTTGTACTTCCTCTTAAAACAGTAATCACCACCACCACCACCAACACCACCAAATGTTGATGTTGTTAAATCCTCAGCTCAAAGGCTAACAGTGGTAGTGGTGGCGGCAGTGGTGGATAATTAGACAATCATCCTCTCTAAACAAATTAACTGGAGACAAAAATGAAAATAAATCTATTTATCAAACACAGCAATTTGAAAATTATTTAAAATATAAAATGACTTTATTAAGCCAAAAAAGTGACAAACGCATCAAAAGGGGTTCTCCAAGTAACAGAACATTTGTAATTTATATGCCGTTGATTAATCCACACTCACACATAAAGCGAATGACAAGATCAGCAGTATTTACAACATCCGCTAGTATGAATTTGAGTGTCTCCTGCAAGCCGAGGTTCCATCTTAGGCCACAGAGATTGGCGCACTCTGTGAGGATGTGGGCCACAAAGTGAAGTCAGTACCACAAGAACACATTGCGGGGGTTGGAGATCTTCCCTCTTTCGGAGGTAAGAGTGTAGAGATCAGATATGCAAACAGCTACTATAGGTAGCCTAGGTAGTATTAAGGAGATGTAGAAAGGAAATGAAGAGTGAGGCAATTTCTTACGGAACCAGAATGTGCTGTTACACATCAGCCTGTCAAGCCCACTAAAGTGCAAATACACTGACCAAACCTAAGAGCAACACTTTCACACCATTCATCAGATAAACTGGCTGTGCTGGGATTGTTGTTATTAACAATGCTCATATCTAATCTATGAAACACTTTTTCGCCTTGTCAATACTTCACGTTTTATTATATTACCTCCCGTACAAGTTTCGAGAGCTCAACTGCTCTCTTCTTCAGCAGAGCAAAACATCACCAAATTCTTGGACTTGACACATTTGTACAGTACCGTCATCAGTTAAACAAATTATACATAAATCTTGAAATCATTAAAATATCTCTTTCTTCTCTAAAATGTTCACTTATACTTACTATGTCATTTGGTAAAAACTTTAAAAATAGAATAATTTTCAAATCATAAATAAAACTTATTTAGTTGCTATGTACTAAAATTCGAAATGCTCTCTGCTCTGTTCTTGAAAACTTCTTTTCTTAAATCCTCATTTACACTGCTATAAAGTTCTGAGACTCCTCATATAAATTGGAACTTCTCCTCTTAATCTCATCCAACCACGCGAGCCATTTTTAACCATCAAGTTCCTTTAAAATAAACGACAATCAAAACAATTTTAGAGACATTTTTTAATGAAAAAGATGACAACTTGGATGACTAGTGAAATTTTTTTTTTTATTACTTACTTTAGTTTCAGCTGGAACCAAATTTGTCAAAATTTGAACAAAATTACACTTGTCTGAACCAAACAAACATGTCCTTGCTCCTGTGCTTGCTGCCATTGATCTTACAAGGACAGCTGCTACTTGGTCGCTATGCTGCCGGTTACGTAATGTAGGGAAGAGCAGAAGAAGCGTGTCAACGACCGGAACTATTTCTTTCGCTCTCTCTTTCTCTCCTTTTTCCTTATATGATTGTATGCTAATTTGTACATCGCATTTTCTTCATTCAGTGGTTCATTTAAATTATTGTCATTATTGCTTCTCTGGTCTACATATATACATATTTTCTCTAGAGCGGCCATTAATTTTCCTTTCACTGGGCGAGTTGGCCGTGCAGTTAGAGTCACGCAGCTGTGAGCTTGCATCCGGGAGATAATGGGTCCGAATCCCACTGTCGGCAGCCCTGAAGATGGTTTTCTGTGGTTTCCCATTTTCACATCGGGCAAATGCTGGGGCTGTACATTAATTAAGGCCATGGTCGCTTCCTTCCCACTCCTAGGCCTTTCCTATCCCATCGTCACCATAAGATCTGTCTGCGTCGGTGCGACATAAAGCAAACAGAAATAATTATTATTATTTTCCTTTCGTTGTCATGTGCAATATTTCCATGTATTTATCTATTTCTGTAAAATCATGACTATACTCCTCCATGTGTTCGCCAATTGCTGAGAACTTTGTGTCTCTTACTGCATTCATGTGCTCCTTGAATATCGTCTCCAAATCCGGCCCCGCGGTGTAGGGGGCAACACCTCCGCCTGTCACCTGGCGGCCCCGGGTTTGATTCCCGGCCGAGTCAAGGGTTTTTAATTGTAAATGATTAATATCCCTGGCCTGGAGACTGGGTGTTTGTGTCGTCCTTAAAGTTCCTTTCCTCACATACAACACTTTACACATCTGCAATTTCGAAATACACGCAGGCTCATCACATATGGTGCACAGTAGGGGCAAAAGATCTTTCTAGGTCGACACCCTGAATAAATAGCATTTAGAAAAAAAAAAAAAAATATTGTCTCCAAACTCCTACCTGCTTGCCATAACTTTGGCACTGATGCAATATACTCCCGATTTGTTGAACTTATTGGACCTATTACGTTTATGGGAATCGAATCAAATTTTCTTAAACACAATGTCAATGCCCTTTTTGATAAAAATCTTTTTTATTCCATATGAGTGTCTGTTGTGGAATGTTATTATCACCACATTCTTCCTTTCTTTATTTTCTTTTTCCAAAGTTGATCTGTGTTTATTTACTAACTTGCTCTTTATTTTGTCTACATATTTCTTCGAACATCTGTTTCTATTCGCAACCTCATATGTTGTATTCATTTCTTTTTTGAAAGCTTGTCTTTTAAAGGGGAATTTAAGGGCCCTACTAATCATACTTTAAAATGCTGCCTTCTTCTGCTTCCCTGGATGGTTGGAGTCATTCCTAATAATAGTACATGTAGTCGTTTCTTTTCTGAAAACCTGGTACTCTTAATTCCCTATTATTTCTTGTTATTTTGACGTCTAAGTACTTCAGTGACCGTCCTCCTCTGGCTCCACTGTAAATTTGATATCTTTGTCTATTTTGTTCACCCTTCTTAATACTTCTACTGGACCTATTTCTAGTTCATCTACAATAATGAAAACATCATCCACGTATCTTACCCATTTGATTAATCTTTAATTTTCTGAATTATCTTATTTGATTCTGAATAGTCCATGTAAATATTTGCCAGAATACCCAACACAGGAGAACCCATAGCCAACCCCTTCTTCTGTTTGTATATTTTATTGTTAAACCAAAAATAATTGTTCTCTAATGTATATGCTAACATCATGATAAATTCTTCAATCTCTATTTTACTTAACCCGCTATGTTCTGTTAAATTCCTTCTAACAATGAATTGAGCAATTTTCCTTCATTTCAATATTCTTAGTTCTGTTACAGAAATCGCTTGTATTACTGACTATTACCTCGGTTGTGAATTTAAAATGCTTCCTTAAGAATACCTGTATAAATTTGGCCAAACCGTACGTTGGGCTATTTCTATAGTTTACTATCGGCCTTATGAGAATTTCTTGCTTACGGATTTTGGGTGGGAAATGCCCTCATAGTGGGCATTCCCGGGTTCATATTTATTAGACTCTTTGTGTCCTTGGAGTCTAAAACAAATCCTACTTCTTTCAACATCTTTTTGAAATACTTCTGAACTATGTTCGTCAGATCTTTCTTAATTAAAGTGAAGTTGTCATTCTTTAGAAACTCCCCTGTTATACCAATATATTCTTGTTTATTCATTAGAACAATTGAATTACCTTTATCCGCTTTGGTTACTGTAATATTGTTGCTTTCAATTTTCTGTTTCAATCCTTTAATTTTTTTATTTATTATGATTGCTTCTTTATCTTTGTACTCTATTATCTTAGACAATTGTTTTCCCTCTTCATGCCTTGTAACTTCTTGTTCCTTAAAATCCACTTTGGATTTGACCTGTTCTACTTCTGCTATTATCTCCACCATTTCCTTCTTATTACTAATACAAATTTTCATCCAATTATGCTTAGGCCCTATTTCTAATATTGCCATTTCTTTTGTGTTAAATTCTGTATCTGTTAAATTCTCGTTTATTTTAAAGGAACTTGATGGTTAAAAAATGGCTCGCAAGGTCGGATGAGATTAAGAGGAGAAATTCTGATTTTTATGAAAAGGCTTAGAATTTTAGCAGTGTAAATAAGAATTTAAGGAAAGGAGAAGTTTTCAAGAACAGAGCATTTCAAATTTTAGTATACAGTGACTAACGTATTAAGTTTTATTCATTTTATGATTTGAAAATTATTCTATGACATGTTAAGTACAGGTGAACATTTTAAACAAAAAGGAGATATTTTAACGATTCCAAGATTCATGTATAATTTGTTTTCCTGATGACTGCACTGTACAAATGTGTCAAGTCCAAGAATTTTGTGATGTTTTGCACCGCAGAGAAAAAGAGCAGTTGAGCTCTCAAAAAATGTACAGGAGTTAAGGTAATAAAATGTGAAGTAGGCCTACTGACAAGGAAGAAGTGTTTCATATATTGAATGTAAGTCAATATGGACAACATTGAACCATCAAGGTTAAAATAATAAATTGCTCATATCTGTCACTTACAGGGAACATTCGTGAAGTGCCAACAATCAATACTGATCTGCAGTTAGGGCAGTCGCCCAGGTGGCAGATTCCCTTTAAGTTGTTTTCATAGCCTTTTCTTAAATTATTTCAATGACATTGGAAATTTATTGAATATCGCCCTTGGTAAGTTATTCCAATCCCTAACTCCTCTTCCTATAAATGAATATTTGCCCCAATTTGTCCTCTTGTATTCCAACTTTATCTTCATATTGTGATCTTTCCTACTTTTATAAACGCCACTCAAACTTATTCGTCTACTAATGGCATTCCACACCATTTCTCCGCTAACAGCTTGGAACATACCACTCAGTCGAGCAGCTCGTTTCCTTCCTCCCAGTTCTTCCCAGCCCAAACTTTGCAACATTTTTGTAACGCTACTCTTTTGTCGGAAATCACCCAGAACAAATCAAGCTGCTTTTCTTTGGATTTTTTTCCAGTTTTTGAATCAAGTAATCCTGATGAGGGTCCCATACACTGGAACCATACTCTAGTTGGGGTCTTACCAGAGACTTGTAAGCCCTCAACTTTACATCCTTGCTACAACCCCTAAACACCCTCACAACCATGTGCAGAGATCTGTATCTTTTATTTACAATCCCATTTATGTGATTACCCCAATGAAGATCTTTTCTTATATTAACACCCAGATACTTACAATGATCCGCAAAATGAACTTTCATCCCATCAACGCCGTAATTAAAACTGAGAGGACTTTTCCTATTTGTGAAACTCAAACCTGACTTTTAATCCCGTTTATCATCATACCATTGCCTACTGTCCATCTCACAACATTATCAAGGTAATTTTGCAGTTGCTCACAATCTTGTAACTTATTTATTACTCTATAGAGAATAACATCATCCGCAAAAAGCCTTACCTCTGATTCCACTCCTTTATTCAAATCTTTATATATATAAGAAAACATAAAGGTCCAATAATACTGCCTTGAGGAATTCCCCTCTTAATTATTACAGGGTCAGATAAAGCTTCGTCTACTCTAATTCTATTTTCTAGAAATATAGCAACCCATTCAGTTACTCTTTTGTCTAGTCCAATTGCACTCATTTTTGCCAGTAGTCTCCCATGATCCACCCTATCAAATTCTTTAGATAGGTCAATCGCAATACAGTCCATATGACTTCCAGAATCCAAAATATCTGCTATATCTTGCTGGAATCCTACAAGTTGAGCTTCAGTGGAATAACCTTTCCTAAAACCGAATTGCCTTCTATCGAACCAGTTATTAATTCCACAAACATGCCTAATGTAATCGGAAAGAATGCCTTCCCAAAGCTTACATGCAACGCATGTCAAACTTACTGGCCTGTAATTTTCAGCTTTATGTCTATCACCCCTTCCTGTATACACAGGGGTTACTATAGCAACTCTCCATTCATTTGGTATAGCTCCTTCAACCAAACAATAATCATATAAGTACTTCAGATATGGTACTATATCCCAACCCATTGTCTTTAGTATATCCCCAGAAATCTTATCAATTTCAGCTGCTTTTCTAGTTTTCAACTTTTGTATCTTATTGTAAATATCATTGTTATCATATGTAAATTTTAATACTACTTTAGCATTAGTCACCTCCTCTATCTGGACATTTCCCTTGCAACCAACAATCTTTACATACTGCTGACTGAATACTTCTGCCTTTTGAAGATCCTCACATACACACTCTCTTTGTTCATTAATTATTCCTGGAATGTCCTTCTTGGAACCTGTTTCTACCTTAAAGTACCTATACATACCCTTCCATTTTTCACTAAAATTTGTATAACTGCCAATTATGTTTTCCATCATGTTATCCTTAACTGCCTTCTTTGCTAGGTTCAATTTCCTAGTAAGTTCCTTCAATTTCTCCTTACTTCCACAACCATTTCTTTCCAATCTGCACTTCCTTCTTAGTCTCTTTATTTCTTGATTATAATAAGGTAGGTCTTTATCATTCCTTAACACCTTTAAAGGTACAAACCTGTTTTCACATTCCTCAACAATTTCTATAAACCCATCCTAGAATATGTTTACATTCTTATTTACCATTTTCCACAGATCATTATTACTTTTTAAAAACTGCCTTATGCCTGCTTTATCAGCCATATGGTACTGCCTAATAGTCCTACTTTTAAAACCTTCCTTTCTATCACATTTATTTTTAACTACAATAAAAACAGCTTCGTGATCACTAATACCATCTATTACTTTGGTTTCTCTATACAGCTCATCTGGTTTTATCAGCATCACATCCAGGATATTTTTCCCTCTAGTTGGTTCCGTCACTTTCTGAATCAGCTGTCCTTCCCTTATTAGCTTATTTGGCATTTGTTGGTCATGCTTTCTGTCATTTGCATTTCCTTCCCAAATGACATTTGCTAAATTAATATCTCCGCTACAATCACATTTCTTCTCATGTCGTTTCCCACATAGCTGATTAACTTATCAAATAATTCTGAATCCGTGTCAGCGCTACTCTTTCCTGGTCTGTACACACCAAAGACATCAAGCTGCCTCTTATCTTTAGAAATGAGCCTTACACACAGAATTTCATGTTTCTCAGCTTTAACTTTTTCGTAGCTTACAAATTCTGATTTACCGAGCTCGATAGCTGCAGTCGCTTAAGTGCGGACAGTATCCAGTATTCGGGAGATAGTAGGTTCGAACCCCACTGTCGGCAGCCCTGAAAATGGTTTTCCGTGGTTTCCCATTTTCACACCAGGCAAATGCTGGGGCTGTACCTTAATTAAGGCCACGGTCGCTTCCTTCCCACTCCTAGCCCTTTCCTGTCCCATCATCGCCGTAAGACCTATCTGTGTCGGTGCGACGTAAAACAACTAGCAAAAAAAAAATTCTGATTTCACCAGAATGAGTAGTCCCCCTCCCACCATTCCAATCCTATCTTTACGATACACACTCCAGTTCCGTGAGAAAATTTCTGCATCCATTATATCATTTCTCAGCCATGATTCAACTCCTATTACAATATCTGGTAAATATATATATATATTCCTTTCTTTACAATACTTCTACAGTTCAACACTAACATTTTTATGTCATCCCTACTTGTCTTCCAGATCTCAGTACCCTCATCACCGCTCCCTAGACAACCCCGTTCCCCTGAATGTACCTTCCTATTACCCTTCTAAACAAATTTCCTAACTTATACGTACCACTGCGGTTTAAGTGAAGGCCATCTGAGTGCAGATCCCTATCTCCTACCCACCCATTAGGGTCTAGAAATTTCACTCCCAGTTTCCCACATACCCACTCCATAGTCTCATTTAAATCCCCGATCACCCTCCAGTCAGAATCCCTCCTACACAGTATTCCACTGATAACAATCTCCACTTTCTTAAACTTCACCTGTGCTGCATTTACCAGATCCCACACATCCCCAATTATGTTGGTACTTATATTAGCTTGCCTTACGTTGTTGGTACCAACGTGAAACACTACCACCTTCTCCTTCCCCTCCTACTTTTCTCAGCATCTGCCTCAACCTAATTCCTGGATAACATTCTACCCTGGTTCCCTTTCCTCCACACACTTTCCCCACTTGTCTAATGATGGAATCCCCCATGACCAGAGCCTCAACCCTACCCACCTCCTTTGATCCCCTCCCCTCCTGGTCTGCCCTATCTTTCCTGATAGCTGCAGAAGCTAGTTCCTTCTCCCTTTTCTCCCTCCCATGACCCTGTTCCACCTGTCTTTTCCTATCCTCTACTCTATATTTCCCTTTCCTACCTTTTCCCTTCCTCCTACTTCCACACATCTCAGCAACAGTTACCTGATGCTCATCTTCCCTCTGTTGCTCTACCTGGAGTGGCTCGTACCAGTTTCTCACAGACACCTGTCCTGAATTAAGATCCTGAATAGAGCTCTTAGTCTGCAATCTCCTTCCCCTTAGAACGTTAGCCACCTGTCTTCTACAGTTACCCCCTTTTGACTGATAATGGTACAGAATCAAATACGATGGAAAGTTCAGCTGAAATCAATTATTATAGTATCAATTCTAGCTGCCCATAGCAGTAAGTATACAGTACATGTTTATGAGTCTAGCTAGATAATGGTAAAATAATTAATACAACAGGAAACTTGGCTACAAATAATGATTATTCTACTAACATTAGCTGTCTTTACATATAGTTAAATATGTTTGTGTGTCTTGATGTAGAAAAATGCACTAATGTAAACAACAGTAAGCACACTGGATTAATGACACAGTTGTGCAGCTGTGAGTTAAGTATCTTTAATCTTCAGTGTCCCAGATAACATTGTCAGAAGAATCAGAGCAATCACATTCAATTGGAAATGTAGCTTGTAGTGAGGCATGCTTAATCATGTCATTGAACATGGGGTCACTGAACTGATTATAGATAAGCAAATTAAAGTTGATGATAGAGAAACAGCTCTGCAGGTCAATATCAATGTCGTCAAGTAAAACTTACTCACAAAAAGTTGGCGGAAGGCTGTCACTAATGTAATGGCCGCAGGGTTTTTGGGTTCATAGAATTACTTATTAAATTTGTTATTCTATACAAGTGACCAAGATGTATTCACAATGACAGCTAACCTCCAGCTGAGCGCGCAAGCACAGCGCCATCTTATAACAGGATATGCATGTGACATCATCATATTTTTACCACAAATTTTGCCTTACTTTGAAGCGCTATTTCATGAAAACTACATTTCAGATTTTTTTTTTTTTTTTGCAACAGGTAGCCTCCTCCTTTACCTGTCAATTGAGACACATACACATTCTACCCAACACTAAAAGCGTCTTAAAATTAAAAGCTCTTCAGTCCACTGAAACTAATTTAGGATTAAACACAATTTAAGAATACCAGAAAAAGAAAACATTTAATATCATCACATCCTTAAAAAAGAAGTGATTAAAAGTGTAACAACATATTTCATTCTTAAAAGATCATTATCAGATTCTATCAAATCATACTTTTTAAAATGTTTATTTAATTTTTATGAAATGATTAATATTTTTAAGAAGTGTAAAAGCTTTTATGTTAAAACTTGTGTCCATTCTTCTAATAATTGTTGAAATTTTATGTTTTTGTTTGGGTCATCAGTCCATAGATTGGTTTGATGCACACCTTTACACCACCCTATCCAGAGCTTACCTGTTCATTTCTATATGACTACTACATAACTTATAATGATTAACTTACTACAAATAAGCAGTTAAGAGGTAATCCATCTGTGCAAAAGATAACATATATATCTGCAAATATTCTGCACATATTTTTTCTGTAATATAGTGAAATAACTGGAATGTGCACATTATTTGAAATAAGTCTTGTACTGCTTCACCTCAAACCTTATACTCCTTATAATATTAGTTGGGTAGCCAACCTGCTTATCAGAAATGTCATGTGGTCTGCTTACATATCCTTAAATTTGTAATCAGCTAGTTTCACCTTTGTATTGTAATGAACGCACTGTGTTGTGGGCCACATATACCGAGGCTGGACAACGTTATTCATTTAACAGAACTAAAGATGACTCTTAATTCTTACAAGGGCTGCACCCGGCTAGAAATTGCCATGCAAAATTATTATATACGAGAACTGAATCACCTTCTATACATAAGAACTGAATCATGTCACTTTGTATTTTTTTGGACTTAACCATTAAACACAAATGTTGCTTCCATTTTAAAATACTGTAGTTTTCTTATTGAAATCATTAAGAACTTAAGAGTTCAAATGTTCAATAGATGTATTTTTCACTTATGAGTATACGCTCTATTTTATTTATTTTATTTATTTTTATTTGATTTACTAAACCCCCCCCCTCTCTTTTTTTTTTCTTCTTTTCTTCAGGTCCCATATTGAACTACGTATTCCTTATAGGACCCTAGCACAAAACATGGCATCCACCTTACATACATAACATTAACAAACTTCAAATCACAAGTTACAGCACAACCCCCAAGTTTGGAAAAGAACACCTCATCTTATTCTAATACAGTAATTTCAGCCAAAAGGAGTCATCTGATCTTTCATCTAAAGAAGACACACATCATACTTTTAAAATAGTGACATAAGCCTCTTTCTTATTCTAAATAATTGGCAACGCAAAGTAGAACCCGGAACATCAAGTTCCTATTAGACTTGCAGAAAACAACTTTTAAAGTGCTATGTTTGGTCATAAGAATGAATGTCATGCTTTTAACTCAGGATTGAAGAATCTCATACTCATAAGTGAAAAAAATCTACTGAACATTTTGTGACAGAAATTTGAACTATTTTAAGTTCTTAATGATTTCAATAAGAAAACTATTTTAAAATGTTATGTGTTGTTATAGAATGAATGTTAATATTTTTAACTGAGTATTGTCAAATCTCCCAGTTCATGTCCACTCATTTTAACTCTTAACCCATTTCAACCATTTTAAACATAGAGGTACATTGTTCTAGTGCATTGCCTTGTATGGTTATTTATATATGTGTCTAGGTCTGTTCTCAATTTTCGGCTGAAGATGACGCAGAAACTGGAGTTGAAACTAGTCCTAATTACAAATTAAAATGTTGTAATTCAACCATTATAACAATGTTTTGTACTGAAAAGGTGGACCCATAAGTTGTTCCCATTTTATTAAAAGAATGTGTTTGTTCCGAAGCGTGTTTTCCATGCTGGTGTACTTCATATAAGTTTGCTGACATTGTGAAAATTCGTGTTTTGCCTTTTCTAGGCGTTATGTCGCGGAAATATATTCAAAACGAGAGTGAAATAGAGTCACAATTATTAAATAGTGGTGATGAATACCCAGAAATGAGTGATAATGAGTGGGAAAGCGAGGAAAGTGAAATTGTTGCACGTGAGTGCAAAAATAACCTAAATGACAAAGCAGACACAGACGATGAGGAAGCAGTTCTTACCGGTACTAGTTAGATTGTTACTATACGTGTTTTTATTGAATATGCTAGTTCAATATTTACAGCAGTAGTGATAGTGAATTATGAAGTAGGGTAGAAAGTGAATTACAGCTCAGTTGTTTGGTGATCTTAACTGAGACTACTATGTGTTGTCCCTTATGCAATTTTTGTACTAAAACCATCAGTTAAGAATTTATTCTTTCAAGATTATATGGATACCTACAAGCTGACCCCCTGAAATCAGGTATGAATGACTTAATCAACCTTATAGTACTTACATATTTGCATTTTCATGTGTGTTAAGAATAAAAACTATTTTTACAAACAATAATTACGCTTACAAGCAAAAACTTATCCACTTGGCAAGGTTTAAGAGATAAGCTTTGTGCAGACCCCCTGGTGTTGTTCGACAGGAGTAGGCTACGTGCTGACACCGGCTTTCACCCTCTCCCTACCACATCATCATCGCTCCACATCCAGACGCGCAGGTTGCCGATGGGCATCAAATACAAAGACCTGCACCAGGCGAGCTGAACATGTCCTCGGACACTCCAAGCACTAAAAGCCACACAAAGAATGAATGAATGAATGAATGAATGAATGAATGAATGAATAAAAGCCATTATTGTCTGCTGTTGTCACATGGAGGTGACTAAAGAGCATTTTTTTTTTACTATGACAGCTCATGATTTTAAGAGTCAACAAAGTGAACAGGCATGTCTGGAAAGATTTTGCGGAACTTTTCGGGACTCTGCTGCTTCACGATTGCTTTGCGGAGTTTTGAAGAAGTAAAGCTCTAAAAGATGAAGAGAATACAGGGCATCTAGTCTCAGAGGAGAGCATTGTTCATGTCCAACTCATAATGAAGGATGAAGCAAGATAGGACTGATAGAGCTGCCCGCACGGTTTGAGCGGTGGAGCATAGTAATGAAACCTTGACCCTGGGAAAACAAGAAAAACTGAGTGAGTTGGCCATACGGTTAGGGTCGTGCAGCTGTGAGGTTGCATTCGGGAGATAGTGGGTTCAAACCCTTTTGTCGGCAGCCCTAAAGATAGTTCTTTGTGGTTTCTCATTTTCACCCAGTCCTAGCCCTGTCCTATCTTATTGTCGCCATAGAGTCAGTGTCATGTAAAACCAATAGCAGGTGAGCTATAAGATTATACAAATTTATACTTCGAACACACAAACAAAGATTGGCCATGATAGGTCCTATTCCATAATGATTGTATTCATAGCCCATGTTCCATTTCCTTGTCTAGAAATTATATTATTTTGTTATGCCTTAAAATTATAAGGGTTGTTCAACTGAAACATAGACAGAACTGGCAACATTACAAATAACTGACAGGGCAGCCAAGAGGTGGCAGCACTGCATCACTTGGTGTTTACAGTAGCAGCTCAGAATGTGGCCAGTCTAAAAGACCTGAAGTAGAGGAAAAAAATGGAAGCAACATTTGTGTTTAATGGTTAACTCTAAACAAATACGAAGTGACATGAAATGAAATGTCGTATGGCTTTAAGTGCCGGGATATCCCAGGAAGGGTTCAGCTCGTCAGGTGCAGGTCTTTCTATTTGACGCCCGTAGGTGACCTGTGCGTCGCGATGAGGATGAAATGATGATGAAGACAACTCATACACCCAGCCCCCGTGCCATTGGAATTAACCAATTAAGGTTAAAATCCCCGACCCGGCTGTGAATCGAATCCGGGACCCTCTGAACCGAAGGCCAGTACGCTGACCATTCAGCCAATGATCCGGACTACAAAGTGACATGATTCAGTTCTTGTGTATAGAAGGTGATTCAGTTCTTGTGTAAAGAAGGTGCTTTGGCCAGGAAAACTGTTACAAGACACGTTTGTGCTCCACAACAACACACGCCCACATGCTACCGACGCAACAATGGGCACTTGGCACTGCTTTCATTGGGGTCTTCTGGATCATGTGCCTTAGATGCAAGATCTCTCCCCTTGTGACTATCATGTGTTGAAGAACACCCTAAAGAACACGTGTTCCAGCACTGATCAAGTAGCTCATGATGTTTGTGTACAAGTTTTAAACACAATGTTCTCCTCTGTACAGGGTGTACAGAAACTTGTTCAGTATTCAGGCAAGTGTCTGAATGGTGGAGGTGATTATCTGTCAACATTGTTGTTGTGGTTATAAGGAACCTTTCCCTATTTAACTGTCGCTATGTGAAAAACCAGCAGTTGTTTGAACCTGAAAATGAATATCCAAACATTGCCTAGAACATGCAGAACAGAAGTAATAATGCATAAGTAAGACCAATGAAGCACTTGTAACGAGTTGCCAAATCATGCAATATGACTGGTTGTAATGGATTGTATCATCCATCAGACTATAAAGTGTGCTTGAAATGGTGTCCACCACTGTCCAGGACAGTCTGAAAGCACAGGAGAGCATACTGTACCTCTGCATGCAGCATCTCCATGGGTATGCTTGCTACCTATCTTGACATGCTTCTCTTCAGATCAGCACGTGTGAACATTCCTTTGATAAACCCTGCCTTTCAGGTACGGTGAATCCGTACATTAATCTTAAAAATGAACTTTCAATGAGCTAATCAATACTACTTATTATATGTCTCACACTCATTGACATTTAATAATTTATAATTATCTTGTAGTCCATAATCTGGACATTATTCCTACAGAGTCTGATATGTGTACTATAGTTTTCTGTCTAGAGTGGGTTAAGTCAGGAAAGTTTAATTGTAATCACACGATAGTTTATGCTTACCAATACACAGAGTGCAAATTTCTAGACACCAGTCTTTGTTTTGATTGAACAACCCTTCTATTATCACACTTCTTAAGATATTATAACAGTGTTATAGAACTGGTATATAGTTATAAAAAAAACTCATTAGAAAGCTGAAGACAAATACCTTCTAGCTGTGCCACCAACTCTGGAATCCGTTGCTCCCATAGTGGTTTCAGGTGTCTGTTTACATTTGGAGCATATTTCTTCATGAAGTTCAGCACATATATTCCTCTATTTGAATCTATTGGTGAGCCAAGTAGAGCCAAACACCTGCCCAGCACCAAATAGGGCCCAGGAATTTCTTCTGCAAGATAACAAGAAAAACAAATTCAGTCTGCATTCTTTACAAAAGTTAATCTTAAATAAAAATTAACTTGCAATCAGTCTATCAATACTATTTATTACATGTCTCACACTCTTACTGCCATTTAATAATTTATAATTATTATAAAGGTTTAAATCAATCTTCAACTTTGTATTACTGTTGATTCAGAACTTCATTTTTTCCAACAGGACTTATTGTAATTCAATACCAACCAAGATACTTTAGATTTATGAACATTTGAAAAAAAAAAAGGAAACCTCAGTGTTTGAATATTAAGAGCTGAAATGGGAAAGCACTTCTATGGAAATAAGACAAGGAAGAAAGATGGCAGGAATACATTCAACAATTATATCAAGGGAAAGAAGTAGATGAAAAGGTTCTGGAACAATAGGTTGTTGATGTTGATGAAAAGAGAGACCTGATTTTGAGATCAAAATTCAACAGAGTTTTGAGAGACTTAAACAGGAACAAGGCAAGTGGAATTAATGACATACCCTCAGAATTACTGACTGCTTTAGGAGAAACCGGCATTGCGAGGTTATTTCATTTAGTGTGTAAGATGTATGATGCAGGAATTGTGCTGCCTATTTTTTTTTTTTTATGCTGTTATACCGAATCCCAAGAAAGCAAGTGCTGACAAGTGTGAAAACTTCCACACCTTTAGTCTGGTATCTCATGCTTGCAAAATTTTAAAATATATTATTTACAGACAAATGGAAAGAGAAGTTGAAGCTAAGTTGGGAGAAGATCAGTTTGGTTTCAGAAGAAATGTAGGAACATGTGAAGCAATCCTGACTTTAAGTCTCATCTTAGAGGATCGGATTGAGGACGAGCCCACGTACATGGCGTTCGTAGATCTAGACAAGGTATTCGATAATGGTGATTGGACCAAGCTATTTGAGACTCTGCAACAAACATTGCACAACACTCCCAATCAATTATGAAGAAAGGATAGTGAAATTCCACAGGTTTGCATCAGAAAAATATGTACTTTTGCAAATTGGTAAAGCAGACCAAATGTCAGTACATTTTGAATTACTGCTAGAGTAAAGGCTACTAATGAAGTTTACAATGTGAGGAATTCTTTTTGTTCTTCTTCTTCTACAACTGATAAAAAGATTCCTATTATAAGATCTTCACCACTCCCTCGTTGGAACATTAGTAAAGCTAGTTGGAAGAGCTATTCATCTGATCTTGACAGTACCATACGATGGATTCCTCCTGAGGTTAGTAACTACTCTAGGTTTGTGAAATCTGTTCTAACATGTGCTAAAAGACATATTCCCTGTGGAGTGAGAAAGGAGTTTATTCCAGGTTGGGATGAGGCTTGTGAAGTACATGATTAGGATTTCCAGAGGAGTGGTGAAAAAGATGTAGCTGACAAGCTCCTTCATAAACTACATGAAGCTAGACGAAACAGATGGAAGGAAACCATGGATACACTGGACTTTAGACACTTCAGTAGAAAAGCTTAGAGCCTTCTAAAGAAGCTAGGAAGAATACCTCACAGTCCGAAGGTGAAACCAGAGGTTTCACCTAATCATATTGCCAGTCGCATTGGCAGTTTGTGCAAATCCAAGCCCGACAAATATCACAAAATGTTTATTAAAAACGAACTGTTTCATTTCAGAAAGCAGTACACTACTTCTTCCAGCATTTCTGCTCCTTTTACTGAGCAAGAGCTTTTGCTTGGCCTAAATGAATTGAAAAATGGAAAATCCCTGGGTTTTGATGGTATACACCCAGAATTTTTGAAGCACTGTGGAAGAATGTAACAAATTGGCTAGTGCAGTTTTTCTCAAACATACTCCAAACAAGTCAACTCCCTTCAGAGTTTACATGAACTAAGATACTAGCTATCTTAAAACCTGGTAAACCTACGGATTCTGTCGAAAGCTTTAGACCAATTGCCTTAATGAGTGTCTGCTTTAACCTCTTGGAACAGCTTATCTACAATAGAATAAACCCTCTAATTTTTAAAATTATTCCTATCGAACACGCTGGTTTTAGACCTCAACGTAGTTGTGAAGATCAGGTGCTTGCTCTGACAATACATATTGAGATAGGTTTTGAAAAGAAATTAAAGAGTGGAGCAATGTTTATTGATCAAACAGCTGCATACGATACAGTGTGGAGAGAAGGTATTGTGTATAAGTTCTTTAACCTGACAAAGTGTAGTCAAATGTCGCATCTGATTAACAATATGCTCTCAAATAGTAAGTTATCCAGGTAGTCATGCATACAAATCACAGCAAAATAAAGGTACTTAACAATGATCTACCTCAAGGATCTGTTCTCTCTCCATCACTGTTTAACGTGTATATTGCAGACATAACTGTCACAAGCTCTTGTCAATTTGCTTATGCCGACGATCTGGCAATAATTATTCAGCTTGTGGATGCTAATGTGATAGAGAGAACTTTAAATGCAGACTGGGAAGTTCTGTGCACATACTTCAAAACGTGGTGCTTGAAACCAAACCCTAGTAAAACAGAAACCTGCTTCTTCCATTTAAATAACCGGCAAGCGAATATCACCTTAAAAGTGTCACTTCATGGAAATCTTCTCCCTCACAATGCCAACCCCAAATATCTTGGAGTTGCTCTCAACCGAACGCTATCGTACAGGAAACATCTAACCAACCTAGCAGCTAAATTAAGGACATGCAATAACATCATCCACAAACTTGTTGGCTCCACATGGGGAGCTTCTGCATCTAATTTGTGTACTTCAGCTATGGCGCTGGTGCTTTCCACAGCAGAGTTACTGTTCTTCAGTTTGGATCAACAGCTCTCATGCTAAAAAGATGGGCACGGTCCTGAATGGAACAATGTGTGTCTTAAGTGGCACAGTAAAATCTATTTTTCTGGTTGCCGGTGCTCAGTCACATAGAACCTCCTAGAATTACGGTAGAAGACTGAATAACTTCGTTAGAGAATACAACAAAATACTAACCAATCCTGATCTCCCCATCCATGAAGATGTTAATGTCAGATTCAGCCGCCTCAAATCAAGATCTCCTCCTATTCAAACAGCACAGGAACCTGTTAGGAGGGATTTCAATCCAAAAGCTGATTGGTAACACGAGCAGAACAGCATAGCTCTGACTCAATGGCAGACATTTTTCAATTATAAGAATCTTCCAGCTGGCTTTGATTTTCCCCGCAAGACATGGGTAGCCCTCAACAGAGTCTGTACTAACCACGGGAGATGTGGATCGATGATGTTTAAATGGGGTATGAGATCTTCTCCAGCCTGTGACTGTGGGAAAGTTAAGCAGACTATCGACCATATTGTCACCGATGCACTGGAAGTGCATTCCTTGGATCCATCCAGGACTTCGTGGTGACTTCTGTTGAGGCCATATGATGGCTAGAGAATTTAGATCTAACTCTTTGAACTCTTTTGCTTGCATGATTGTTTTCAATGTTATAATGTGTATATCTTGTAATTATGTACATAATATTTTGTGCTTACTGTTCATGTACATTGTTTCGTGTACGTTACCATACGCTAATAAAAATAATAATTATACCACTTTTCCCACACCCTCGTGGGGTCGCAAATGCGAACTGTGATGAACATGTGGATCTGGCCCTCTGGCCCTGTTTTACGGCCAGATGCCCTTCCTGATGCCAACCCTATGCGGAGCGCTGTATTTACTATTGCCCACTTCTGTAGTGGTTAGTTGTCTGGCTAAACACAAACACCCAGTCCCCAACCCAGAGAAATAAACCATACACAATTAAAATCCCCAACCTAACCAGGAATCGAACCAGAGACCTAATAAAATGAAAGCCCCTGTTCTGACCATTCATCCAAGGATACAATACAACAAAATGATTCATAATTTTATAATTCATTGCACAGTAGTGCCATATATACGGTTTTCAATATAAATATTTAACATAGCTATACAAACACACAAAAATGTTCAAAACTACCTCTCCTAAAATTAGGGTGCAGGGGTCATTCAATGGTAGTGGTTATTCACGTACATACAGATTAGCTTCCATATATTTCCTTCACTTTTCCATTACCTTTTCATACCCTTCGGTTTGACTTTTTCCAATTCTTGCATGAAAATCACTCATAGTACTATTCATTTTTTTAAACTTGTGGTTTAATATAGCACCAACTTAGACAGGTTTTATAGTAACAGTGAGATAGGAAAGGGCTAGGACTGGGAAGGAAGCAATTGTGACCTGGTATAAAAATGGAAAACCATGAAAAATTATATTCAGGGCTAATAGCGAGGTTTGAACCCACCATTTCCCAAGTGCAAGCTAACAACTACACGACCCAAAGCACGCAGCCAACTCCACTCAATTAGAAGACCTTGACTACTATAGTCATGTTCATTAAAAATAGAACACTTTGAAAGACTAGAGATAGTAAGTTCATATTCACAGGACATGTTCGTTAGTATGTTCTGCAGAAATGATTAGCAATTCAGTCACCTAGGTTCAGCATGTGTCCTGCTGCCTAGTAGGCATTGGGTCCTCCATGGGCTCTGATAACTTATTCCATGCGTAAGATGCGTATAAGGTGCAAATGGCATCCTGGAGTATAGCCATCCATGCTGCATTCACCTGATTCCACAGTTCATCTTTGGTGGTTGGCATTGGGTCACAGCGCCACACCCGTCGTTTCACCATATCCCACACAACATTTTCGATCGGCAACAAGTCTGATGATCGGGGGGGCCAGGGCAACAGTCTGATATCCTGTGACAACAAGAAGGCACGTGTTTGTGCAGCAACATGTGGTCGCGCATTATTGTCCTGCTGAAATATGGCATCTGGGGTATCGTGCAGAAAGGGTATGGCTACGGGTCGCACGATGTCATGGTCACAGTGCACTGGATATGCACCAACTGTGATTTGTGGTTGTACCCAATACAACCACCTTGAGTTGAGTGCCTTGAGTTGGCACTGTATGTACTGTGCGAATGCAGTCAATGTGATGCCTCTCCCCCTGTCTGCCGCGAACCAAAATGTGGCCATCATTTTCAATCAAACAGAACCTGGATTCATTCAAAAACACTATTTGCTGCCATTCCTATCCCCAGTGACGTCGTTCCCTACATCACTGCATTCTAGCATGTTTATACACATTAGGCGGAGAAGTGGACGATGCGCCGGTAACCCAGACCGTAATAAACAGCAACAGACTGTCACTCCTGATAGTGTACGATGTGTTACACTATTCCACTGTTGTGCCAGAGCCAAGGAGGATGCAGATCTGTCCTGCAATGTCATTCGGATGAGGTGTCGATCTTCACACGGAGGGTGGACTGGGTGGTGCGACCAGACCCATCTCATTGTGTTCTACGGCCTTCTGTGAACTATTCTGTACACACCCGTTGCACTGCTAACACACTTCGTCCCACATGAGCAGCAATTTCCCGGATGGATGCATCACGTTCTCTCAGTGAGCACCTCAGGCAAAGAAGTAAATCTCTAATGTCTGATGTAGACTGAGGCCCTAAGTCAACTTAAAGACATCATATTGTGACAAGAAGATCATAACCATTTGAATGTCATAATTATTTCTACAACATTGTCTTTGTCTGGTATATATATATATATATTACAATCAGCCATTTCAATCATTAAAATGATGTGGCCTCTTTAAGTCGTGGGTATAGGTAGGCCTTCAACAGTCTTCTCCAAGTAGAACGGTCTTGGGCAGATCTCATCCAAGTGGTACCAGCGATCTTCTTGATATCTTTGTCCCATCTGTCCGGTGGTCTTCCTCTAGGCCTTCGATGTTCTCTCGGACTCCACTCCAGCACTAGTTTTGTCCATCTATCATCATTTCTTCGTGCAACATGGCCAGCCCACTGCCATTTTAAGGAGCGTACTCTCTCTAAGATGTCTTTAACCTTTGTAACAGACCGGATGTCATCAGCTCTTTTCCTATCTTTCTTTGTATAGCCTAGCATTGACCTTTCCATGGCTCTCTGCGCGGTCCGAAGTTTCCCTTTTGTGAATTCGTTCAGAGTCCAAGTCTCACAGCCATAAGTCAGCACAGGAAGGATGCATTGGTCAAATACTGTTTTCTTCAGATTTGCTGGCATTTTAGATCTTAATACTGAAGAATTCCTTCCAAATGCTTGCCATCCGAGCTTGATGCGCCTATAGATTTCTGGTCTTATATCACCTGTCATATTTATAATCTGGCCAAGGTAGATGTAATCACTGACCTCTTCTAATGGCATGTTCTTAATATTCACATTTCCAGCTTGAACCCATTCGTTGGACATAACTTTTGTTTTGGAAAGGTTTATGCTTAGGCCAATCAACTGACATTCTAATGCAAGATCTGTAATTAAGGTCTGGAGCTCTTCGAAGTCGTTTGCCAGTAAAGCAATATCATCTGCAAATCTCAAGTTATTTAGCCTTTTCCCATTAATTCTAATTCCCTTTTCTTCCCAGCTCAGCTTAGACATAGCCATCTCTAGGACCGCTGAGAATAGTTTCGGGGAGATGGGATCACCTTGTTTGACACCTCTGTTGATGGGGAATTCTGGGGTTGATTTACCGATATTAACGAAAGCTGAAGAAGTCTCATAGATATTGTTGAGCACTTGGATGTAAGCTGCTTCCACTCCTTGCTCATGTAAAGCTTGCATGACAGCTGTATGGCTGACAGAGTCAAATGCCTTTTCAAAATCAACAAAGGCAATGCAGAGAGGCAAATGATATTCATTTGCTCTGCTTATCACTTCTCTTACAGTCAGTATGTGGTCTATTGTGCTAAAATTACTACGGAAACCTGCTTGTTCAATAGGTTGGGCTGAGTCAAGGATGAAACTGATTCGATTTAACAAGATCTTTGTAAAAAGTTTATACAAAATAGAGAGCAAGCTGATAGGACGATAATTTTTGATACTGTGAATATTTCCTTTCTTATGTATCAGTATGATCTTTGCTTTGTTCCATGATGTTGGAATTGAAGCCGAGTGCACACAGGAAGTGAATATTTTTGCCAAGTGATTTATTGTCTCCTCCCCTGTGAGTTTCAGGATGTCCACACAAAGCTCATCATCACCCGGCGCAGTTCCCTTTTTCATACTATCTAAAGCACACTTGACTTCCGAAGGGAGAATATCTGGAACATTAGATATATCATTTAGTTTAGGTCCATTCAGGGCTTCCTTTGGTTTGCTATACAGATTGCAATAAAAGTCTCTGATGAATTTCAAAACTTCCTCCTTTTCAGTAATTCGACCATCATTTCCATCTAGAGCAATTAGCTGCTTTTTACCGATTATGAGTTTTCGTTTGGCTGTCTTGAAACTCGTCTTGCTCTCTAAGCTTGTTCTTAAAGTGTCTTCCCTGAATTTCTGTAAGTCAGTTTTCATTTCTCTTTGTACTGCCTTACATATTTCAGAATATTCTATCATGTCACGATCAGTCTGAATTTTCTTTTCTCTCCTTCGCTTTAGCAGGGTTTTAGTTTTGTCACTGAATTTCTTTGGTTGGTCACTTTCCTTACATATGCCCCCGATTTCTTGAGCACACGAAACAATCATTTCTGCTAGATCTTCAGCCTTAGTTACACGGTACTTACTTTGAAGAGCTGCCCGGAATGATTCCGAATTGTAACAGGAACGCCCGTACTTCAGTTTATCGGAGAGCATGATGAACGACAAGGCGTGTACGGCCCATGCTAAGAGAGTAAGAGAGAAGGGTAGTGAAAGAAAAATTCATGATTAAGTGGATCCTTCAGTTTATTCAATAAATAGGCAAATAATTATGTCACCTTTTATAGCTGAATTGTAGATTTGTCCCTGAGGGCGTGAAGAGGACGTTGTCCCGCGGCGGCTGCGTCGTCTTGCGGTCGGCGTCGGCGTTGTCTTCCGTCGTTGGTGTTTGTATTAGTGTTGATGACTTGAACCAGGGGCAGGAACGGGGAAATGTGGAGCTTCCACATTTGACGTCGTGGGGTATTGGTGTGACACTTCCCTATGGCGAAGCACGCCGAAAATAATTCCCACAGTAGCAAGGATAAAGTTAGAGTCACAGTTCGTATTTGGGATAATACGCAAATGAAACAATCTAGAATCTTCCGAGGTGTGGTGATCGAGCACTTCATAAAGAAAATTAAATTTATCGAGTACAGTCTCTGCACTGTACTCCACCAGCATAATACATTTGTTGAAATAAATGACAGTCCAAATTCCCGTACGTCGTGATTTTCAGATTAACACTGGCACTTAAGATCATAATGCAACACAGTTCAACGGATAGACATAGTCTTTAAAGGAAATTGAGGCTGGCTAGAAATACTACCGCTGCTTTCACACAGTCTTTGAACGAAATCAATGCCTGCACATTTAATGCAAGAACACAGTTTTTAAATGAAATAAAGCTGACACAATTAATGCGAGAACACAGTTTTTAAACGAATTCAAAGCTGGCACCGTTTATGGGAGAACACAGTCTTTAAATGAATTCAAGCTGGCGAGAACACAGTCTTTAAACGAATTCAAAGCTGACACAATTAATGCAAGAACACAGTCTTTAAACGAATTCAAAGCTGGCACAGTTTATGTGAGAACACAGTCTTTAAATGAATTCAAGCTGGCGAGAACACAGTCTTTAAACGAATTCAAAGCTGACACAATTAATGCAAGAACACAGTCTTTAAACGAATTCAAAGCTGGCACAATTAATGCAAGAACACTGTCTTTAAACGAATTCAAAGCTGGCACAGTTTATGTGAGAACACAGTCTTTAAATGAATTCAAGCTGGCGAGAACACAGTCTTTAAACGAATTCAAAGCTGACACAATTAATGCAAGAACACAGTCTTTAAACGAATTCAAAGCTGGCACAATTAATGCAAGAACACTGTCTTTAAACGAATTCAAAGCTGGCACAGTTTATGTGAGAACACAGTCTTTAAATGAATTCAAGCTGGCGAGAACACAGTCTTTAAACGAATTCAAAGCTGACACAATTAATGCAAGAACACAGTCTTTAAACGAATTCAAAGCTGGCACAGTTTATGTGAGAACACAGTCTTTAAATGAATTCAAGCTGGCGAGAACACAGTCTTTAAACGAATTCAAAGCTGACACAATTAATGCAAGAACACAGCCTTTAAACGAATTCAAAGCTGGCACAGTTTATGTGAGAACACAGTCTTTAAATGAATTCAAGCTGGCGAGAACACAGTCTTTAAACGAATTCAAATATACAGCCGGACCGAGAGACGAATTATGTCGTGACAGCTTACTTGCACACACTCGCTGACTCACGGCTTACTGCCGACTCACTCCACTCTCTGCCTTCAGCACACTGCCGTCGCATACCGCGCACTCCCTCTGCTTTACTGCAGGCTTTCTGCTTACATACTGCCTTACCCCAGGCTGGCGACTCGCTTATATTTCGTTCATGCAGCAATGGAACACGAAGGAACCTTCTGCGTGACGTCGCTTGTCCTTGGCCGGTGTTCTGGAACGTCGCGAACTTGCTCGCAGTTCCCATTATTCCTGTGCGCTCGGCGCAAGTTTTAAAGGCTTACGGCCGGGTGTTAGCGAGCTTCTCTTAATAAAAGAATGAAACGTGAATGCTCGTAGGGTGTTACCGTTTCATCATATATATATATATATATATATATGCTTTAGTTAACACATAATTTGTTTAATTTTTATCTGGGTGAAGATGACCAATAAGTGGCTAAAACTAGTCCCAAGACTTATGTAATACAGTGGAACCTCGAATCTCCGTTTTTGGAGGGACCGTGGAAAAAAAAACGTACAACACGGGAAAATAGAAAATCCAGGATCGAATGAACCATCAACAATTTGGCTAAACATCACAAAAATGAAATATGTATTCTTATAATCTTACAAACGCCCCTAAATCAAACCAGACTACAGCCCCAATGGACCTTCCGCCTACCAAGCGACCGCCCTCAGTCCGAAGGCCTGCAGATTATGAGGTGACACATGGTCAGTGTGACGAATCCTCTCGGCCATTATTCCTGGCTCTCTAGACCAGGGATGCCATATCACCATTAAATAGCTCCTCAATTAAAGGTACGGTAATCGTAGAAGACTGAACCTGGAACCAGCCCTCATATCCAGGTAAAAATGCCTGACCTTGCCAGTAATCGAACCCAGGCCCTTCCCGGTGAGAGGCAGGCAAGTTAGATCGCGGGCCTGGCTTCAAACGTTTATTACCGGTACGTGACTTAAAAATCTCAAAACTTTACATTTAGTCTTACCGGGGAAACTTCATCAGTTTCCTCTGAAAACTTCATCATACTTCTTTGAAAACTTCTTTCAGTTCAGCAACTTTGATCAGCCAAACTTTTCGAAAAATCTAATACCCGTAACGCCAAGCCAAACAATCTTTTTTTTTTTTAATCTTCCATTGTAATTTGGTCACCGGTATACTGTTCCTAGTCAGTTTATGGAACTCTTGTACCACATAAATTACGCCTACATCGACATTTAAAGGTTATGTTGAGCTCAAGAATATGGTTTTGAAAGTATCAATCCTGAAGTTCTCGAATGCATTATATTTAGTTCTGCCCGTCACTAATCACAATCAAATTGGAAAAAGAAAAAATATCATTAACACTTCCAAAATTACGATTATTCACGACCTTGAGCTCAGCCAAATAAGTAGAGACAATACGCGACACTCAGCGAGATATCGAGGGACAGCTATTAGAGCACTCTCTAGCGAATTGACCTGAGAACTACCGATTCTGTCATAAGAGCACGTGTATTTGTGTGTGAAGGTTTTGGTGTTATTTATGCGTTTTCAGTGAGTTGACATAATTAAATAGTAGCGTGTGTCATTCCTTGATATCTCTTCTCAACATGAGGGGAAAGGTATGTGCTGTGTTTGGCTGCAGTAACTATGAAGTAGAGAAGAATGCGCAGTCGTTCTTCCGTTTCCCTTGTGACAAGAAAATGTAAGTAATATTGTGTTTGCATATATATTCTTCCAGTGACAAAGAGATTTTTATAGTACTTCATAATCTTCTGACCCGCTCGACCCATATTTTAACTGGCTTAAAATATAATACACATATTTTATTGTATAGTGCAGCAGTTAACCTTCAATACCGATGCTTTTTTTTTTTTTTTTTTTTTTTTTTTTAGGTGTGATCAGTGGGTTTGATTTAATTCAGGAAAATATATATGCATATGAGTGTGGGTGGTTGTGTTCCAAGTTACCCCATTTGGAACGCCGTAATGCGTTGTCAACCACTGAAGAAAATATGGGAGATTTAAGAATGTACATATTTTGTCGAAACAATATAATGATGCAAATTTGCTTTACACTAATGTAATGGCATTATGGCAAGTATTGCTTATAGGGAAAGTTTCAATGTTTTTGAGGCTAAATTTATAGATTTTCTTTCCGTTAGTAGGCTTCAAGTTAAAAGGAAAATCGTCCAGCTCTTAAATGTAAATTCGTTGAATCATGTGTGTAAGGAATGTGCTGATATTTTTGTTGATAAGTGTTTTAATATGATGATACAATGCTTTTAAATGAGAAAAAAGAAAAATCTAGGCGTGAATGTTCAGGCAGGAATTCTAAAGCTAAAAAAGGAATGCATAAATGAAAGATCAAGCCCTTTCACAGCAGTCCATTTCACATCTTGATTGTATGTCTAATTTCAGTCTTTAAATAATAACCTGTTAAATAATTCTTCATTCATTTATCCAGAATTGCTTTAGCAACTTTGAAGTTGATATCTTAGTAACACTTTCTTTCTAGACGTAATTTATTTATCCATTTCCGTATATACATTTCCATTGATATTTGAATTTAGTGCAAATTTTCAGGTCAAGCCACTAGGAGCGCCACTTGCGACTTGTCTCCCATTTTAACAAGGCTAAATCCGGAAGTGTCGCGTAGTGTCTCTACTGTATTTGGCTCAGCTGTACAAGTCGGTACAAGTGTGAAATGATACAAAATTTTTAAATTTAACGCGCGTAAATAAAATGACTGCGGCTTTTATAACATTTTAACACAAAAACATGATATTCCCATCTTATATTAGGATGAAAAAAGTAATAGGTAATCCCAAAACCTCCCATGGCTTTATGTATGTAAGGTGTAACATCTGTTCTGGTCTCGATAACATAATCGTACACGACAATATTAAAATACTAAAGTAGTGTTACTTAAGAAGGAGCCATTTCAATTCCTGCCTGAAAGCCCGGTGACTATGCAGTGCCCTGAGGGAAATGCCAAAAACATGCTCGGCAATACACTCGAAAAAAGTTTAAAAAAAAAAAGTAAACATCTAACCCTGGACATAATGTGGACGTTTTGCAAGTACGAAAATCTTCAAATAGAGCTGTCGAAATGCGCTCTGTCTCCTTCCAATTGTTGTGGGCACTCTCTGCTTTATGACTTCCGAGGATTCTCTAAACAATATTACCCGAATGCGATGCTACGATGATCCCCTATGCAAGTTCACCGCCGATCGCTTTTCCAGTAGTGCTTCTTCAAATTACCGCAATGAAGGGATGTCAACACCAAGATCCTTAAGTATGCCATAGCCGTCCTTTCATAAGTTATAGTTTCTTGAAAAAGGCATGATTGAGGATTTAGCGTTGATGGGACTGAAATTTCTGGACGGTTGATCCGGGAAATTGTTTCTTTGAGGAACAGATAATGTAGGATTTTTACGATGTGATTTAATTAGGATACTCGCAGGACCACGTAATTTGAACTGTCACAAGTGAACTATGTAGTGCAAGTGGAAAGTGTTTTTTTGAAGACTTTGTTTCATTTATTGTGACCTAACCTGTACTGTCATGTGTAAAGTATGATATAATGTAATGACCTAACCTGTACTGTGTAAGATTTGTGACATATGCATTTGTAAATAGTAGAATTCTGTTCTATATTTCCTGGAAGGATCCAGAAAGTTACATGAATTGTTGAACAGGGTGTGTTGTTTTGTAGGTAATGTATTCTAGAAAATATTTCTGACTGTTCTGGAAATACGACGTTCGCGATCAGGCGTATTCTAGAATGTTTGTCAAAGTTCGCGAATTAAAGTAGGGTTGTGATTGGTGAGTCTAGGTGGCAATAGGGAACTCATGCACGCTGATTGGTTGCTCCAAGGCCGGAGTTTACCTATATATTGAGAGAGAGGCAGTGTTCACAATAATTCGGTATTCTGAATTCTGTCGGTCTTGGTCTATCTGTCTGTGAGCAGCCTATCTGGTTGACGTCACCTGGTTTCCGAGATGGCACACCTTTGGGTAACCACTCTTACTTTCCGTTCCAGTTAAAATTTCCATAATGTTCGTTTGCAATTTTGTATAGGAGTCTGCCCTAGCCTAACCTAGATTTGCCAAATTAATTATTTAGGACGCCCTAGCTTTCCAGCTGGGCTTGCCTGTTTGTTTTTGAGGCATTCCCTTTTCTTATTTCACAAAATGTGTAGATTGTAATTAAATATCTTTACCTTGAGCTTTGCCTCTGGTAGTTCTGTATCACTACACTAGATTTTGGAGAACCTGTACACTTCACTGTAAATTGCATTGTACGACTGCATTGGTAACTAGATGTATAGTTGATTTGAAATTTGAATTCATACTGCTTCGAAGGTATTAACAAAGACCCTCTAAGTTATGTATATCACAGAACTTATAGTTCGTAAGTTGAAATTGTATTTAGAATGTATTTGTAAAATTCTTTTGTAAATAATATTTTTCAAATCTAAGGATCACGCCGATTTATTTCGGAATCCGCAATCTAAGCCATGTCCATGCCTTTGGTAGGTTCCCAGCCTTTTCCACCTTCCCGGTTTGTTGTCCAGTAGTTGGCCGTACTGATATTTACGTACATGTTGTTGTTGGAGATCCGCGTAATACCAGCTAATGTTTTTCTGAGTGTGCAGTGTTCTCTGATATTGTGTAGTTGCTCTTACCTTCCCCCTTTACTGTGTTTGCGCCTTGTTTTGTGTAACCACTGTAGTTAAGGTTACATGAATAAATAATACGGGAAAACGTAGTTTCCGGGAACGTATAATCGAGGTTCTACTGTATCATTTACTTGATATATTGTATTGAAAAGTTGGACCCTCTTGTCAATTTATTCTTATAATTACACTTCAATATGGAACAAAAATGAAATTTATAGCTTATAACTGTGTAAACACGCACAGTAAATTTCAGTGATGAAGCGTGCTGGCCTTACTTACACACAGAACCAGAGACATTTCTTTCACTGTAACAGGTTAGGGCAGTACAAGCCACAGGAACACAAAGAGAGACACTACTTGCTTTATTCCCGAAGTGTTGGCTTGCACTCCATAGCAACTCATATCCTGACTTTTATAACCACACACATTAGACCAAGGTTCACAAACACTAGGATAAGACTACAAGTACCCATATGACAAACCAAAACTTACTATTTAACTATGAACAGAAGGAAATAGAGGTTAAAAGACAGCATACACTAAGGTGGACAGACTTGGTTAAGGACATAAGACAGCAAGAATATGATGATGAATGAAGAATGGAGAGGAAGCATATTTTCCCCAACCCAGCTCCATCTGGATAACAGAAGATGATGATGACAGCAGGCAACAGGTACTCTTTCCTAAAATACATTTCACACAATAGGTTCAGAGAGTTGAAGGCTTAAATGTGAAAATGAAAATTAAAACACTGAACAATGAGCATATGGTTTCTGCAGATTGCACTTTCAGAGCAATTTTTATTCCTATTTGTTACACTGAATGCAACAAACTCCTACCTAAGTTTTTCTGTGTCTTCACAGAGAGTAAAACAAACTTGAACATGACAAACATGGAACTATTGACAACATTAACAATGAGCTAAACCAGTAAGTTCTGTAACAAGTAGGCTGTGTATGCTGTACTTTCAATTTATTTTCTATAGATATTTAAGTTGTAGAAGGACTGTAAATGTATTTTCATTTTATATCTTGCAGATTAAAAAATTACTGAAAATGCATTTTTATTTGTGAAACTATTAAAAATGGAGAGACATTTTCACACAGTAAAACCTCGACAATTCGAAATTGGTTAATTCAAAATCCCACCTAATTCGAAGAAGCTTTCATTCCCAGAAACATGAGGTACGATTTTGCATGTTATTTAAGTTGTTTAATTCGAAATACGGATAATTCGTCATTCAAAGAACAATGTTTGTCCCACAGCCAAAAAAATATCTTTTAATTCAAACCTGCCTTTATATTTTTTTAAAAATATTATTTTATAGAGTAAATTAAATTCATAATTTATCCGCATCATGATAGAACGTATCTTCCGGAACGTGCAGGGGTAGCTTTCCGCACTTTCACTCTCTTCGGTGTGTCTAAAGTGTGTTTCATATTTGTTAAGTTCGAGTGAAATTGTAATTCTTTTGTATTCAGTGTTTTAAGGAATGCCACAATATCACGTAGCAGGCAGTGTGCGGAGAAGCAGAATCCGTGAATACTAGCGATAACGCCGTTGGCGAAAACGCATGGCTCAAATAATCAATTGGCACCGAACAATATTATCAATGACAACGAAACTGCATTTTTTTTTAAATGCCGAGCCCAAACAGACTTACGGTTTTAAAGGAGAGAAGTGCCAGTCGGGAAATCATACAAGAATGGGGGTCATTGTACTGTGTTGCAATGCACACGGAAGCGAGACTTCCTCCCCTCGTCATAGGAAAGTTTGATAAGCCGCAATGTTTTAAGGGCGCCGGACACTTTTCGTGCAAGTACAAGGCATCTAGAAATGCAAACAGTACAGTAATCCAAGAAATAAAGCATTTGCACAGGGGAGCCAGCATAATTTGTCCTCGTCTTTGAATCTGATTTTTTAATTTTGTTGCGTGAGGTTATGTTTGCCAGTGATTTATCTAAGTGCATTATTTGAATAACGTAAATGCACCTTGTTGAATACATTTCGGAAATCGTTTTTTCTATGGCATTTGAAATCCTTAAACTGTGAATCAAAGTGATTGCATGCATTAATGGGCCTTAGAATACTTTGTGACGTGGCAAGGGTTGACATTTCTGAATTACGAGAAGAAGTGCCATGGCTGAAAATCGTATAAGTATAGAGTCACTGTACTGTGTTGTAATGCAGACAGAAGTGAGAGATTTTCTCCCCTCGTCATAGGAAAGTTTGATAAGCCACAATGTTTTAAAGGCATTGGGTACTTTCCGAGCAAGTACAGCGCATGTAAAATGTGTACAGTACATTAATCTAATGAATAAAGCACTTGCACAGGGGAGCCAGCATAGATTTCTCCTCATATTTGAATCTTGCTTTTTTTTCTTTCGCTGTGTGAGGTTATGTTTGTCAGTGAGTTATCCAAGTGCATTATTTGAATAATATAAATAAACCTTCTTGGGTACATTTTGGAAACAGATTTTTCCATGGCATTTGAAAAGTTTAAACTGTGAATCAAGGTTAATTGCATGCAGTAACGGGTCTTAGAATATTTTGTGACACGGCAGGTGTTGGCATTTCTGAATTACGAGTTGGCAGTTAATTCGAAATCACGTAGTTCGAAGTCCAATTTTTGCATCCCAACAACTTTGAACTAATGAGGTTTTACTGTATTTGTTTTAGATAAGGAACTTGTTATATAATTCAAGAACTGTATAGCTTTTACTAGAGAATTTTACGTCCTTATTAACCTAAGAATTTTAGTTATGTGTACACAAGAATTTGTACACCTTCACACCAAACAGTTTAGTTAGCCTACTTATCTTCAAGAACTGGCCAAATCTCTACTTTGTAATCAATTTCAAAAATTCCAAATTAAACTTACGAGGGTTCTTTGTAGAGTTCTCAGCAAAATTGTGTTCTTCTTTGTGTTTGGATGCAAGATGAGCCAAACATCGAGCTATATCAGAGCATGCTGCTGTGTACTGGCTGGCTAGAAAGAACTGTAAAAGCAGAGGCCAAAGTGTTTCCTCGACTTGTGGAACTGTGGTTGCTAACAGGTACAGTGTGTTAGCACATGTTTGCAGGAACTCCTCTCGGATGCTGTTGCTCTCCATCCCTTTACTGGCCTGTAGACAGCATATACACATCTCATTAAAACATTACTCCTTTAACCCTAAGTAATTTTACCTCAGTGCACTGGACAATAGAAAATACTATCTGTATATACATCTTAATCTTTACATACCCTTATTATACTGTACACCAACAGGAAGCTGAAAGACTCTTCTACATAATTATGGTAAATGTAACAAACATAATTATATAAAGTTACGATAAAATTATTTCAATTAACTAAAATATTCATCCTTTTTGCACAGATTTGTTCTGAAATATTTTATTTAGCTTATGGTACAAGTTAAGTTGCACACAGATTTAGGTACAAACAACATGATGAAAACCCAATGAATAATAAATTTACAAAACAGGATAATGAAGTGAAACATATGAAACACATTATAGAAATGGAGAGAGATATGTACAACACAGAAATGAGAAAAAAATACAACAGAAATTAAGCAAAAAATACATATATTAACAAATGAAAAACATGATAACTAGGATGTATAGTTGCAGCCACTGAATAGCTGTCATTGACACTGTCAGTAGGTCATCAATAATCCCAGAGAAGGCTCTGTGTGGACATCTGAAGGTGATGTGCCATATTATGTGGAATTTTTCCTTGCAGTTGCAGCATGGAGAAAGCTGTAGGTCCCAAGAATGCATCTCAGAGCCACTTCTTCTGTGCCCAGTGTGCACTGTTTAGTGAAACTCATAAACCTTATGGAAGATGAAATCTGGGCTGGAGTTGTGTAGGGTCAAAGATCAATCTCCATTCATCGGGAGCCTTTGTAATCCATTCTTCTTCCCAGGCTTATAGACCAGAGTAATTTTCTTTAGTCACTGTTTGAGCCAGCAGCAGAGGAGAGTATTTGGATTTCAGTTGAGTTGATGCAATTCTATGGATGTCTTTGTTAATTAGAAGTGATTTACTGGTCTGCAATTTATTGGCTTCACAGACAAGATTGTTTATGCAGCATAAACCTGTTGGAAGCATGTGACTAAGGAAACCAGTACAGAGAGGTTATTTTTAGGAGACCAATGATCATCCACATTGTCTGATTCAGGACGGTGTCAATTTTCTTCGTATTGGTGCTGTTCAGCCAGATGGATAACCAGTATTTAGCTGCTGTATAAACCAGGTTTAGCACAGAAGTTTGTAAAGTTATCACTGTGCTACCGGAAAGCTTAGATTGGATGTTGTTTCTTGTACTTAGTTTGCCTGGAGAGATGTTTTACTGTACAACAGTGTATGGTCCAGTGTTACACCAAAATATTTTGAGTTTGGGTTATATGGTAAAATGTTATCATGGAGAGTCAGTTTCAAGGTAGTCTGGGCCAGAAGGAAACCAAGAGGAAAGCAAAATGTTTCTGTTTTGGTTGTGCTAGGTGTCAGATGCCAGTTTTGAAAGAAATTGGTCAGTAAAAAGAGATCTTTTGTTAACTTGCCCTCAAGGATGTGTGTGCTGGCTGGCTATGCAGAGATCATCGGCATAGACAAACTGTCTTGACAATGTTTCTGGGATATAAGCAAGATAAAATTTGAATAACAGAAGGGCTAATATGGAATTTTACGAAGGTTTGTTGTACAGTCTTCTTGATTTGCCGATTGTTCATGTCCACTTGAATTAGTCTATCAGTAAGCCTTATCTCTGATTCCAGTGAATAAGATGTGTAATGGTAGTGAATCTTATATCGATCTGTAAAGAAGAACTGCGCTTCATTTGTGGTTTCCAGAGGGTATCTGTGATTTTATTTTGGGTGCTGAGTTTATGTTTGTGTTATCTAGTGAGTCCATGTTCATTTAATAGTGTTTTAGGGTCATATTTATTATCAGTTTTGTGCCCTAAATATCTGCCTTCACTGCTACAATTGCTCCACAGATATCACTACTTAGAGGGTAACTGGTTACATCTATTTTTAATATTTTGCCCCAACTGGCACCCATTTTGTCTCGCCTGCCATCACTACCATGGAGACCACAAAGAAGATGTACACTCTACTCACTTTTCACGCGGTTGCCTAGGTCACAGATCCTGCCCATTTTGTCAGCCATCTTAAGAAGGGCAAATCAGGTATGACGTGTAGACAACCTCCAAGATGGTGTACCCCGGGCAATGGACTGCAAGAGCAGGACGGCAGAAAGTCTACACAAATGGTAACCGAACTAGATCTCGTATCTCTCCCAGTTTTTATGATCTACAAACTTATCCCAACGGCTCCTTTCAGAGCCAATTCACACAGAACTCAAAATGCATTGGACCTTGTGCCTGTGTCCTACAAGTGAACACTGAAGGCATATCCAAAGATAAATGCGAATACCTGAGTAAATTATCTAAAGAACTTAAAATTGATCTCATCGCCCTACAAGAAACCCATTTAAAAGATCAGGTAGACTCTAGAGCAAGAATACCCAGTTATAAAATTGTAGGCATGCTTGGTTCAGAGATTTATAGTTCTATCATGTACATTCGCCAGGACATATCCAATTACAGTGTTACTTCTTGCTACCGACAAAGTAATACTGAAATCATCTCCGTAAACGTAATTGGAACAAGCGTATCTGCAGTGTACAAACCACCATAGGAAAGCTGGCCAGATGCCCCTCTTCCAAACGTATGTCATCTAGGGGTTTACAGTGGAGATTTCAACAGTCATCACACTTCATGGGGGTATGACAAAAATGATGAAAACGGAAAAAAGCTATCAGACTGGATAGACCAGATCCAACTTCATCTGTCCTATGATGCAAAAGACAAAAAATCTTTCCATTCTGCTAGATGGCGTAAAGACACCAAACCTGATCTCTGCCTAATAACAATGGATGCTAACCATATTCCTTTACCCCACACAAGATATTTACTATCAGGTTTTCCACGCAGCCAGCATCGTCCAATTATTTTAACCATCGGTTTACAAGTCCCATTAATTACAACAAAACAGAAACCCAGATGGAACTTCAAGAAAACGCAACGGATGAAGTATTCTCGTGAGGTTGATTCTCATCTTCGCTGGATTCCACCTACACTAGAGAATTATAAACGCTTTGTTGGAACAATTATTGGAGCAGCAAAACGTAACATACCTCGTGGCTATAGAAGGAACTACATTCCTTGCTGGAATGAAGAGACTGAAGAGCTTGTTAAAGCATACGAAGAAAATGGAGATCCTGCCTAGGGCATTCAGATTCTACAATCCTTGAACACTCAAAGAAGGGAGTACTGGCATAGCACAACACAAGGTCTTGATTTTACTCACTCCAGTCACAAAGGTTGGTCACTTCTTAGAAAACTTGGAGCAGCAACACCACTGCCGATTTCCAGAACTGAACTTAATCCATCTTCCATCGCTCAACACATTAAAAAGAGGTCAGAAGATGTTCCGACAGATGCCTGCCAATACAAAATTATACAAGAGAGTCTTAAAGCGGTAGAGTGTTGGCCTCCGGATCCCAAGATAGCGGGTTCAAACCCGGCAGAGGTAGTTGGATTTTTGAAGGGCGGAAAAAAGTCCATTCGACACTCCATGTCGTACGATGTCGGCATGTAAAAGATCTCTGGTGACACATTTGGTGTTTACCCGACAAAATTCATTAAATCTCAGCCATAGACGCCGAAGAGAGTTTCGGTTTACTCGGTCTGCCGTCTAGTAGGGGCCTAGAGTAAAACGGAACATTGAAATTGATGCGCAGACAGCCAGATGGCGTCAAATTGAAATGTCTGCACACGGTAGCTGAGGACATACGATTATTATTATTATTATTATTATTATTATTATTATTATTATTATTATTATTAATGATCAGTTGGATGATAACCCATTTTATTCCTCTCCTTTTACAAGTGCTGAGCTCAATCAAGCAATTTGAGCTTTGAAATCTGGAAAAGCAGCTGGTCTGGATGGTATATTTCCAGAATTTATAACTCACCTAGGAAGTAATGGCAGGAAGTGGCTCAGGAATTTCTTCTCAGATATCCTCGCCAAAGGACAAACACCACCAGAGTTCAAAATTGCAAAAATCATCGCAATCCTTAAGCCTGGGAAACCAGCAGACGACCCAGCAAGCTACCGTCCAATTTCACTCCTCAGCGTTTGCTATAAAATTCTGGAACGCCTAATTTACAACAGAATATACTGCACATTAGACAGCAGAATACCACCAGAACAGGCTGGATTCAGAGAAAAACGAAGCTGTTGTGAGCAAGTCTTAGCTTTAACACCCTTTATAGAATCAGGTTTCCAAAGAGGATTGAAAACATCCGTGGCTTTCATCGACTTAACTGCGGCGTATGATACAGTGTGGACTGATGGATTGATGTTGAAGATAAAACAAGTACTACCGTGTAGATGACTCACTGCCCTGTTATCTACCATGTTAAAGAATCGTTATTTCAGAGTGTGTGCAGGTAACAAGATGAGTAAGTCGTACACCATCAAGAATGGCCTCCCTCAAGGATATGTCTTAGCCCCATTGTTCTTCAACCTATATACAAGTGATGTACCAGAAACAATGTCCCGTAAGTTCTGCTATGCTGATGACTCTGCCATAGCAATTCAAACCAACCATCTTGAAGAAGGAGAAGAAATCCTGACACAGGATCTACAAAAACTAGAAAACTATTTCAAACAATGGAGGCTTTGCCTAAACCCGTCAAAAACGGAGGTCACAGCTTTTCACCTTAACAAAAGAATCCCCAAACAAGAGCTGAACATTACATTCTGCAGAAAAAGGGTGAGAAACAATCCTAACCCCAAATACCGGGGAGTTACTCTGGACCACTCTCTGACTTACAGAAAACACCTCGAGAATACTGCAGGAAAACTTAGGACCAGGAATAACATCATTCACAAACTAGCCAGTACAACATGGGGTGCTGATGCAAGTACTCTTCACATGGCAAGCCTTGCACTGGTCTACTCTGTTGCCGAATACTGTGCACTGGTATGGTATAGAAGTGCTCATGTCCACAGAGTGGATACTAAGCTCAATGAGACCTTAAGGATCGTAACAGGCACATTAAGATCAACTCCTGTGCCATGGTTGCACGTACTGGCAAGTATATCTCCTCCACAACTGAGAAGACAACAAGCTGCTGCCCAAACTTGGAAAACTTACATCTGTCCTGACTTTAAACACCTTCTGTTTCACTCAGTAATGAGTATTCCACCAACCATGCGTCTGAAATCCAGGAAGCCTATTTGGGATGATAACATTATTAAGCAGCCAGGGCCTTTCAACATCATCAAAGTCTGGAAGGAAAGGTGGAGAGATTTCTCATCATCTCGACAAATTCAATTAGATGATCCTTCCCAGCATGTTTCAGGAACTGATCTACCAACAGCTACGTGGTGCCAACTAAACCGCGTATGAACTGGTCATGGTAGGTGCAAAGCAATGCTGCACAAATGGGGATGGCTAGATTCACCTACTTACTTGCGACTGAGGAGCTCAAGAACAGACGATGAACCACATTATTCGGGAGTGTCCACAGCGTAGTTTAACAGGTGTTTGGGAAGAATTAATTAAAGCATCAGCTCCAGTGCTTTCCTGGCTGAAGAATCTTGATATTCATTTTTAATTTTTTTTTTTTTTTTTTTTTGCTACGGGCTTTACGTCGCACCGACACAGATAGGTCTTATGGCGACGATGGGATAGGAAAGGCCTAGGAGTTGGAAGGAAGCGGCCGTGGCCTTAATTAAGGTACAGCCCCAGCATTTGCCTGGTGTGAAAATGGGAAACCACGGAAAACCATTTTCAGGGCTGCCGATAGTGGGATTCGAACCTACTATCTCCCGGATGCAAGCTCACAGCCGCGCGCCTCTACGCGCACGGCCAACTCGCCCGGTTTTTAATTTATTATGTGCATATTTGTGCTAAATAATGTAGATCATTTGTTCCATACGAAATATATATATAGTAAGCATGTGAATGATTAGATTTGAAGAATTTTACACTGTATACATATACTTATATACTTATACATTAAATCATTTCTCCACAAAGTATCAAAGGGGTCTATGAACACTGGACCTATTTTTAGCTTCTCTTCAATTCCACCTTCAATGAATGTTATCAGAACAAGTACTTGGTCTTCACAAATTCATCACTTGCTCTGCAGGGAGGATCTTGAAAATGGTTGGACTGATTCTGTTGAGATCAGTCTTTCTAGCAGCTTGTAAGTTGAACTTAATATTGCTATGGATCTATAGCTTTCAGAAGCATTGGGCAATTTTTCAGGTTTCAACAAAACAATAATGCAATGATCTGTGTCCTCTTGAAATCTGGTAGCAGTCCTCTTGTGTGTTGGATTGATGCAAAAAAGTCGGCAAGCCATTTCCTGGCTTTTTTACAATAGTGAACAAGGAACTCAGAGTTAATGTAGTCACAGACTGTCACCTTGCCCATTTTCCAGCACTAGAGCCATTGTAACTTCATTTGCGATGAATGGGAGGTGCTCTTATGTTTTGCAGGTTTCTTCTGATCGATTTGGAATGTGCTTTGTCTGATTTAACCCTGAACATCTGTACAATTTTGGCTGCAATTCTACCTGGTTTGACTTCTTGAAATGCCTAAAGTTTGTGGTAATGATCTCCTATCTTCTTTAGAGAGCTACAGGCTTTTTTATTCAAATGCTTGAAATCTAGTACTTGTCCCTTTTTTCCTTATCCAGACTGCTAACAATATCATCTGCTATATCTGCCTGACCACCCTGTAGAAAATCTTGATACAGAAGCTCACTGATATCGCTCGAATATGGTACGTATTGTTTCCTGTGCAATGACCATTTGTATCCGTCGTGTACCTTAAGCTACATGTTTGCCGGGTGGTGTTTAAGAACAGTCACTGTAGGCACAAAGAAATGCTATCACCTGCTCCAAAAGGCACTCTGCAGCATTGGTTATGTGGACCTGTCTTTGACCTTCCAGATGAAGTGTTATGTGCTGCACATGTTCAAAGACTCTTCCGAGAGTTGCACAAAAGCTTGCTCAAAGGTTCACTTCTCTGGAGGAGCTCTCCATATCTGCCACCTCAACATTGAAAGCATCATCAGATCAAAATGTGATATATTACACAAGATACTTCTGAAATTAAAAAATACAAAACAAACAAACAATAAAACATACCGGGTGGTTCACCAGCCCCTTATTTTTTTCAGGGACAGGCAACCCAAATAACGTGCATAACCTAAAGATCCTTATCATTTAGTTCTATGAACACCAAATAACTTGAAATTTCTCCTTAGGCTCGATCAGGCTCTCCCCTACCTGTGTGCCATCTGTGTAAATTGATCCATGGACCTAGCAAAGGAAAAACTAATATGCACAATTCAACGCCAAATATTAAGGACCATTCTGCAAACATGTGATTTATTGCGCCTCAAAATAACACAGGTACCCGTGATAGGATTGAATTAATAGGTTATGCCACGTGTTCTGTAATGTATAAAAGTTAAATGAACACTGTAAACCATCATTGAAGACTTTGATACGGATATTAACTTTTAAGGTGGAACAGCTATACTTAAGTACTAAACCTCTAGCAAGTATCATGTACCGGTATGTTGACTTTATAGCTGAATCGGTTAAGGGTTGGAGTTCAACGCATGTGAATATCGGCACCGAGTGGTCCGAATCCAGCATAAGACATATCCTTTTAACAACAGAGGCACTCCATTTCAGCGGGATTATTATTATTATTATTATTATTATTATTATTATTATTATTATTATTATTATTATTATTATTATTATTATTATTATTACTATTATTACTACTACTACTACTATCAGCCTTGGTCTTCTATTAAGGTACCATCCTGGCATTTGTCAGGTGGTGAAAATGGGAAACCGAGGAAAACCATTTTCAGGATAGCCAGCATGGGATTCGAATCCATAACCTCCAGAGTCCAAAGCACACAAATAATAATCCACACCTACCAGGTCACATCAGAGCACTTACTCATTTCCTCATGATTTATTTCTATAAAGAGTACATTGACCATCATGTCGTAGTCCAACGTGGCTACGTAACATCGGATAAAAACGGTCCTTTTCAGGACCAAATAAAACTTCACTCTTTCGAACTTGATGATATGCGGCCATATTATAATCACTGTAAATGGCGTTAATAAATTTAAAAAAGTATTTCCTGTGAATCGAACCTACTATCTGACAACTTGGCGGATGCAACAGCAGTATTGCGTGATTGAGCCACCTTAGCTACCATGAGCCGTGGTCAATAGCTAGCACGATGTAGTCCTTATGGACACTTCCTGTCCAAACGTACGATAGTGTTATTCGCAGCTGTGATCGTTTAACACATTCATTATAGCTTAAGTAAATGAATAACACTGCCGCTAATGATTTCTATCATATTCACGAGCATTATATAAACACTATAGTTGTACTAAGGCCATAAAGCAGCAGGTGTTGATGTTTTTCAGATGACTGTGATATGCATTAGTTGGGTTACCTACTTCCAAAAAAATAAGGGGCTGGTGAACCACCCAGTATATACACCTGTATATGCTACCTGTTGTATCCGACACTGATATGTTCAATCACTTAATATGTGCATGATCACAGTTTTGTAGACCCTTTATTAAGCATCTTATGTTACAGTGGTTATCTAGTATTTATTATGGCTGCACTAGTTCTCATGACATCTTTCTAGTGCGTGGTAATAGTTTCAATCTGACCACAGAATGCTTCTCGACATTAAATCCTTTGTAACTGTTAAAAGTCTTTCAGAAATGAGCATTTGTCCAATTTTTGGGAGATTCATTACCAAACACAATATAGTGATATTATAAATGCAGATATTAGTGCAATTTGGTTTCTCTTTACACTAAGTCCTTCACCTCTACCCTACTTCCCTTCCACAAAGATCACAGAATTGAAGTATGAAAATCAAGTACCCGATTAATATTCAAAAAGTAC
The DNA here is from genome assembly GCF_040414725.1 of Anabrus simplex. NCBI lineage: Eukaryota > Metazoa > Arthropoda > Insecta > Orthoptera > Tettigoniidae > Anabrus > Anabrus simplex. The sequence continues at coordinate 57,467,118 of NC_090271.1, forward strand.
AGACAATACAAAAAGTCTTTAAAACTGCTGGGATAATCTCCATAGTAACCCCTCCATACAGCCAGGTATCGGTTCTTGGACTTAAAATTCACATGACTGCCACTAATATTTTACTTATTTTCACTGTGTTGGAAAATGGTATAGAACAAAAAAAGTTTATAAACAAAGTTCTGCAATGAACAATTTTTCTGTAAAAGCAACTGAAGGAAAGATACATTGATTTTTCAATTACAGACCCCTCAGAAACCCATTCCCTTCCCCTCTTGATATTTCCCTTATTTCCTGTATTAGATATGTATACAGAATAAAAATGTTTATAAATAAGGTTCTAAATTTTTTTAAATTCATTAGTCATTTTCCTGAAAAACCAAACACAAGAGTTGAATTTTATGTCTTAGCCCCTCTCTGAAGCTTCCCTCCTGCTGAAATATTTTATACAGCGTGTAGCTAAGATCCTACTTGCACTTATCTTAAAAACTTATATACAAGTTTTATGAAAACTACTTTTCTGTGATGCTGTAACAGACAGAGAAATAAACAAAACAAACAAACAAATATGAACTTCAACATAACATAGGCTATTATTTGCTCTGTCCAGTATAAGAAAATAAGTTATCAGGTTAACATTCAAAAAGTACAGATGAAAAATTATTTTATATATAGAGATATAAAAGTGGCGTAGGGATGTGGCGACTCCATCGCCCAGTGGGAAACCACTGCAATCAGCTACCCGAGTATTGGTGGGAAAACCATAACGTTTGCGGGGTATGGAGGAAATGCCAACTCCCAGTCCTGAACAACTAGGATGAACTTGTAGCGTTTCATTTATCACCAATTCATACTTCATTAATCACCTTTCCAGATCACATCTGGAATGGTAAAGCCTGACCTCGGTCAGAAATGTTTCGATCGAAAGATCAGACAATCAATGATGATGAGTCTTCTAATGAATAAATCCACTGGTGTGGACAAACAACAACAAGGATCTGCACAAAGACGCCACTCGTAATCAGTGGGGTGTCAAGTAGAAGACCTAGGCAAGTCGGAGCGCCTGGAAGCCCAACAGACAATCGACAAACAGTGAACAAACCCAACAATGTAAGAAGAGACTTAAGTTCAACAAATCAGGAAAACTTTCATATTTTGCAACATTAAACATTAATTCACTAAGTAAGATGGGCAAGTTGAAACATTTAACTGATGTGATGGACCAACATAGGATTTTAATAATGGTTTTACAAGAACTTAGGAACACAGACCAGGACCCAATTGAATCAGGAGGTTATCGACTCTACAAAGGACCTCCAAGACAAAGAGTAATGTCCTTCAATTTGGTGTAGGTTTTCTTGTTCATAGTAGCATAATAGACTCAACTGAAGAATTTTCTTCAAACTCTTCGAGGATGGCACTTCTAACAGTTAAAGTAGGAAATAAAACTTATACTTTAATAAATGTCCATGCACCAACAAATGACAAAAACAATAAAGATAGAGAAGGAGTTGAAAACTTTTGGGAGGAACTTGATTACATATTATCGAAGATCCCTGATGAGCATATAAAAATCTTACTTGGAGATTTCAATGCTAAGATAGGCAGAGAAAAAAAGTATCGCACAGTTGTAGGAAAATGGCCAGCTCATAAATTAACGAACAAAAATGGCCAAAGATTAATTGAACTTTGTGCAGATCATGGACTTGTTTTGGAAACCACCAGATTCATGAGGCAACCACATAAACTTATGACATGGAAATGCCCTAACGTAAAATTGGGAGAGTTTCAGATTGAGCATGTTGCTATGGATAAAGATTATCATAAAGAAATTTATAATGTCAGAGTCCTCCGTGGGGTAGACATTGACTCGGATCATTATACCTCAAAAATTAAAATCAAGTTAACACCAAAATGGAAACACAAACATAATCATCTCAAAGCAAGGAGAAATTATGATCCCAGTTACTTAATAAATAATAAAATATATTTAGAGAGATCCAAAACACCTTTAAATGACAAATTAGAGACGATGATCAACAAACTTAAAACCATAGCTGAAGAAATCGCTCCAATTAAAAGGAGAAAGAAACATGCGTGGTGGAACGGGGAATGTGACAAAGCAATTCAAGCAAGGCACAAGGCATGGTTAAATGATCAACAGAGGAAAACAGAAAAATCTCGAGAAGAACTAATTAATGCCAGAAGATAAACAGGTAAAGAAATTAGGACAATTAAAAGAAATTATCAAAAGGAAATTCTTAACACTATAGAGGAAACATTCAATCAGCATAAAACAAGAGACTATTACAAAACAATAAGCAATATCAATCTAAATTTACCCCTCCCACACTTATGTTAAGAAATAAAAATGGAAAAATGGCACAGAATAATCAGGATAATGCTAACATCCTTGCAGAATCCTTTAAAGAGTTACTTAATTGTGAGGATCCTGTGGAACATTTAGAATTTGACCCTAACCCAAAAAATAAAACTCCATTACAAAAGATTATACCACCAATTTACAATGAAGTGAAAACAGCAATTAATGCACTTAAAAACTACAAAGCAGCAGGAGAGAATCAAATAGTAGCAGAAATATGGAAGAATGCTAATGATCAGACTATTCAAAACCTACATAAATACATCACTGATATTTGGAACATGGAGAAGCTTCCAGAGGAATGGAATACAGCGATAATCCACCCACTGCATAAGAAAGGTGATCGCTCCGATCCAAATAATTATCGGAGGATATCCTTGCTTGATATTATATACACGATTTTATCCAAGATTATATACACAAGAATCCAAGAACAACTCGACCAAGAACTTGGAGAATATCAGGGAGGATTTCGACCAGATAGAAGCTGTCCAGATCAAATCATTAGTTTAAAATGGATAATGAAGCACCAAAGAGTTCGAAGTAAGGGCCTAGTCATCACGTTTGTAGATTTAAAAAAAGCATATGACAGTATTCATCGTGAATCATTATTAAAAAGCCTTAAAGAATTTGGCTTACACCAAAAACTTGTTAATCTCATTAGTATGACTTTTAAAAATATGAAGGCAAAAGTTAAATTTAGAGGTGAATTATCAGAATCATTCACTATAAGAACTGGACTTTGACAAGGAGACGGACTTTCACCATTGTTATTTAATTGTGCATTGGAGAAGGTTATGCGTGAATGGAACAAGAAATGCCAACCAACTATCAAGATCGGTAGAAATATTAAACTCAACTGCCTTGCTTTTGCGGACAATTTAGCATTACTTACAAATACAATAGAAGAGGCTAAATTTCAAATTGAACAACTAGAAATTATAGCTAAAAAATTGGGATTACAAATTTCATTTGAAAAAACAGAAATGATGCCAACTTTTAAAGTTGATTTACCAGTTATTCAACTGAACAGTAAGAAAGAGATTAAAATTGTTCAGAAATTCAAATATCTTGGGGAAATAATAACATGGAACACAAATGAAAAAGAAGCAATAGAACACAGAACAACTAAATTTAAACAAGCACAAAGACTTACCTGGCCAACCTATTAAAAAAATCTCTTTCGATAAACGCTAAGCTGAAACACTATAATTCCATAGTTAAACCAGAGGCAACGTATGCTAGTGAAACTTTATTCAAATTAAATGTAAAATCTACAACAGACAAATTACAGAAAACTGACAGAAGAATTCTTAGAACAATTATTAATAAAAAACACCAAGTTGATGGACAGTGGAGATTGTTGCCTAACAACATTGTCTATCGTGAATGTGAATCAATAATATCTACAATGCATAAAAGAAGAATTTCCTTTTTCTGTCACATATCAAGATTACCAGACACCAGGATATTGAAACAACTATTCGATTACTTTTTGAAGAATAAAATCAATAATAATTGGTTCAAAGAAGTTCAGGATGATTTGGAAAAATTGGGTATAACTCGGCAACAAATCAAAGACAGAAAAGAGAAGAGGATTTTGAAGAACAAAAGCATAAGTCTCAAACTAAAAACAGTTGAACGGAAACAATCTACTATATCGGACACACAAAGGGCTTCCAGGTTGGAGAGGATGAGAAAGTTCTGGTAGAAGAGAAAGAAGAAATTAACTCAAATGTATAGATTTCAGTGCTCCAATGTGGGCTTAAAATATATAAATGATAATAGAGATATAAAAACTATAGCAGGCCTACTGCAGGTTCAAATTTATCAAGAACACAGAACACTTCACGAAAAATTCTGAACAGTGTCAACAGCAGGTAAAATGAATGTACCTCTAAATTCGAAATCAGAAATAAAAAAAATATTGTAATGGTTGTAGAGTCCGCCATGCTAACTCGCTACACGCCGGGGGCGTCACCCATCGCCCCACCCCCCTTACGCTCGAGCGGGCCAATCCGCGAGCAACACTCAAGCGCTGGGCCGGCCCTTCTCACTTCTATCCGTGGCCGCGCCGCAGAGGACTATGGAAACGACTGGAAGATTAATCTGGAGTCTTCTATTTCGCGAGGTTCCTTGATCCATCAAACATACGGACTATTCCAGAAGGGCTGGCGCAGGTATAAAAGAGCAGTTACTTGCCTACAGTCAGTTAGTCAGTGAGAATTGGAGAGTGAGAGTTAGTTAGTGAGTGGGAGCGAGATTGAGTTCGCTGGAGTGCAGTCAGTGATGGCCTGGGAGTGTGCAGCCTGATGAAGTATCTGCCTGTGGAGCCGAGGACTCGTTCCTGTTTTCCCGATGCCGTGTGTGTGTGTGTGTGTCCCTTGAGGCTGGCTGCTGGAGGAGAACCTGGAGTGTTCTGGAGCGGCGAAGAAGGGAACACTAGGAGACGACGTGTGAAGACTGCGGAGTTCAACGGGTTGAGTGAACAGCGGATACTATCCCGACCTGCGAGGCTAACGTGTAGGCTGTGAACCGTGACAGCGCTAACGAGTTTGACAGAGTGGCTGAGAGAGTGTACTGTAAATAATCAATGACTGTGTATGTGTGTGTCATTGTAGATGGAACCTAAGAGAAACTGAGAGAGAGAGCGCGAACCGTAAGTGTGTAAGTGTACTTGTGTAACTTGTAAGCTCGGCTATCGTCTCTGTGTGTGTGTAAATCTGTAGTTGTAGTGCTTAGTTAATAAATCTTAGAAATAGGTTGCTACCAGGTGCTGTACTCATTTATTCATTTATTTACCCTGCCAACACGTTACAATATCAATTAACAAATATCTTTTAAATTTTACGGAAGTTTTATCGCAATGAAATATGTTCTTCATGAGAACATATGTCTTGCATGATGGCATGAAATACTATAAAGCAAGTTTCTTTCCTAAAATTGAAATGGCACTTTTTATTTCCATATCTTTCAATAACTAGGGACCTAAAATTGTAGTAAACTTGGTGAATGGTTAGGTTTGTTAATGTATTTACACTGCTAGAGATAAGATACACTTCCTGAACTTTTGAAAGCTTGGATTTAATGTATACACATAAATGAATATTACTATATTCTCACAGAAAAATACAGGAAAAACAATATCACCTTATGATTGTTCTGTTCAAAATATTCTGCCAATAGCAAATAAGTGCACTTAACATCCCTTCATCTACCATTGGTCCTAGAAGGTGCCCAAGTTCTAGAATATCATTCTGAGAAGAGGTTTGTTAATGTACCAGTAATATATCTCTCTCTCTCTCTCTCTCTCTCTCTCTCTCTCTCTCTCTCTCCCCCCCCCCCCCCTTCATTCAGCACTTTTACATGTCTAACAACTCAATCAGGTTCAATCTGAGACACTGAGTATGAAACCAACTATATGACAGTGCTGGTCTTGAAAAGTGCTTTGTTATAAAATAACAGATGAGTAAAAATAAGTACTAATAATGATGTAAGTGGGTGAGAAGAGGCTGAGAAGACCAAAAGACAGATGGCGGAAGGAAGTGAAGGACTGGATTGAGAAGAGAGGAAAAGACTGGAACAAAGACTGGAAGAGCTGGTGGAATGATAGTGACTTACAGAGACTTACCGTATATAGTGAATAGTCCCCACATATTTTAAAAAAATTTAGGGTGCGGCTATTATTTGCATCAGAGTTGGTGCAGTGCTCCTGACATGTAGACAGAAATCTTGAAGTTTGTATTTTTTCGTCCACTCTGTTTGAAACTTGGTTCCTGCCACAACCGAGAAGCGTGGTGCATGCATATCCCGTCATTTGTGTGGCATCAATTTAGGATGGCTAGAGTGAGATCCCATTATAGGTCGTTCATAGTTACAGTAAGTACTTATCGAAGAGGCAGAGCAAAGTGATAATTGCACCGAGGGAAAAAAGTATGATGATGATAAGAGTTGCGTAATACGATTTGAGGAAAAATGAAGCTCATCTGAATAAACAGTAACCATCTGGCATTTAGCAGGAAAAAAAGCGAAGTTTCCAGAAACCGAAAATAGGATATGCAAATATGTGATAGACAAGAGACAGTTTGATGTGCAGCAATGAGTTGGTTGAAAGCTAAATTACAGGCTGTAAGGCTTGCCATAGCTGTCTTATGTGTGTTTTTGGATGAAATATCTTCAGTTTTTGTAAGAAAACTAGTATCGTGCAACATCTTCTAGCCAGTTATGAAGAAAAGATTGTACATTTACACAGGTTGTGCCAGAGAAATCTTTAAATACTCTCACAAATTGGTAATGCAGACCAGATGCCAGTATATTTTGAAATGAGGCTGGAATATAATAATGAAGATTATGAGACATGACAAGTTGCTTCATAACTGTATAATTTATTGTGCTGTAGTATTTATGGTTTTTAATATAAATATTTAACAAAGCTACACAAACACATTTTTTAATTTATTTTTTTATATCCCTTCCTAAAATTAAGGTGCAGAGATTATTTGCGTATATACGGTACATCCCAAACAGACCTGGCCAGGTGTTACATCATGATGAAAAATGTATTTTGAAATCATTCAATATTCACAAAAAATTAATACAGAACTCTTCGTTCACCATAACACTTACAACTGGACAGCAGTGCTTGACGATGAATTCAATAAACTCTTTCCCATGATTTCCCTCCAGATAACCACGATATGCAAAAGCAACTATAGTCTTCAGAAGTACTTTTTTCACCTGGAAAAGAAAAAAATTGCTAGATAGAAAAGAAGAAAAAACTTTGAAGGACAGAATGACAGCTTCAATTATCTTTACTTTACTGATATTGTCTTTCTTAAAGACACTATAACTCAGTGGTCTTTATCTTAGAATTTAATGAACAGCTAGTTTCTAGTGCTCTGCAAGTGGAACAGAACAGTACTATTTGATTTGCTGACTATGATTCCCAACTAGTTAGAGAAAATAGCAATGTTCTCTAATACACATTGCTTTTTCCTAACCTCAAAGGAGGATGAGTTCATTGCTAGTCCCAGACTGTTGTAGAAGATTTGGATAATCTAGTTACAATCTTTCCAAATTATATATCCCAAATTTCTGCAAGCAAGCTTGAAGACTAACATTGTGTAGAATATGAACTACACAAAAGTCACTTTGTATTTTAGAAATCCTATTTGCACTCTACACTGCTGGATGATTATATTTAGTCCTTCTTGAAACATTTGAACAAGTCATAAGTTTGCATCTGACCACAAGTATTGTCACAACTGCTTGCTTTGAGTATTGATGAGTTTCTACAATGTTTTCTCCACATTTAGAATAGAACTACAGCAGCTGAATGATGTATGGGTAGTACCTCTGTTTTCTACCTGGAAGACCTGGGTTCATCTCCTAATTGTCTAAGGATTTTACATAAGGTCATTCAGTATCTCTGAGGACAATGTTTGAAGGGTAATTAGCTTATGAAAACCCATGTCTCCACCAACAATCATGCTCAATTGAAAAGCCAGCATTTCTAGCTATAGCCCGACAACATAATTTCCATTGCAGCAGACTTTTTCACAGAGCCAGTGTGTCTATCTTATCCCACTCCTCCTGACAGGCTTTCCAAAGACCATTGATAATGCATGGACATTTGAGGCGTCTAGTATCAAAACCGGCCAAGTCACTCAAGGCATATTTTTCAATATGGACGAAAAACCTGTAGAGACAAAGCAATGATGGTCAGAAAAGATTTTTTTCACAGTTATATCCTTAATGGTTTAATATTTAAGTTCCGCTGTGTTGAGAAATCTAACTCATAATTAACCCATCTTTTTTGTTAATTTAAATTTTGACTTGGCCTTTTTTTGTTGATATTTTGTGCAATATCACAAGTTATGAAAGTAAATCTTTCGGTTCACCACTCGGAACAATATCCACGTTACAGCACACAATAATGACAAAATACGAGCACACCGGAAATAGGATTGCTTTGGCGCCAATGACGGTAAGAAGCCCGCCAATACGTAAATCAGTGTTGCAAAGGAACAAAAAACAAAATATTATGACTTCAGAGAATATACATTACAAGGAACGATTTTGCCTACTGATATTATCACTTTGTTGCTTAATGTAACAACACAAGATTCCACACAATAATGCTGCATCATAAAGATTGTCGCTCGTTCCTTGACTTGGCCGGTTTTGAATTCACTGGCTGCATGACTTGGCCGATTCTGTTGCAAGACCGAGAATTCAGTGCTCTATAACATGAAGACATGGACGATTTTAAAACATATTCTTGTTTCACCTGATAGTGCTATACTTCTACTTCAAATTTATAACCTTAACTCATTTTCGTAAATTTTGTGACTTGGCCGGTTTTGATACTAGACGCCTCATTTATTTCCTAAGGCCATTTTTAGGAGTTGAAATGCACAGAAGTCCATGGGTGACCCATCAAGTCAATGATCATGAAGCACCTTGGGAAACTTCCCTGGCAGTCTTTATACAATGTTTGATTTTTAAAAAAATATTGTCTCTAGGGCAGTAGAAAATCAAGCAGAGTTTGTTACAATAACTAAGCAACATATGTGCTTCATCTAATGTCATCATATTTTTCCAGCTGTCCCATGCCAGATAGCCCTCATACAGCTTTCTTGCGTTACTGCAACATTCCAAAATGTGATGAGACAAAAGCTTGTGAACTCTGCGCTTATACCCCCTGGAATTAAGCCCAGTTGGCCTTTGCCCTTTTTATTCAATACAGCACTGATCCCGTTCTTTGATATCAAGAAATCACGCTTCTTGCACATTCAATGGATTGCAGAATAGCTATACCGTATTTCACGGCATAATCGTCGCCACCGCGTAATCGTCGCATCCTTTATTTTCAATACAAAAATCGGACTTTAAACCTTTAATTACATAATCGTCGCATGTCCAAATTTTGTTCACTAATCTGGTTAAAAGGTAAATGGAACTGCAACGTAAGTTGCACATGAATGCGCAATTTAAATATGTGTATGGTTTATGGGCAATTTGGCAACACAGTCACGTTTGCGACATGTTGCACAACATATAAATAAATAATACTGGTACATGTACGACGCATGGCTTACCGGTAGACTATCGGCAGTTTGACAACGTGGTCGCGAGACAGTGTACTATTTATTCACCACCTACATATTATGCTTACCGGTAGGCAATCAGCAGTTTGACAACGTGGTCGCGAGACAGTTTACTATTTATTCACCACCTACATATTATGAGTTTCCATTTGAAATACGTAAGGCTGTAAGTTATCGCTTATCGGCAACGTCGCCAGGAAATACCGGCTAGGTAGGTCGAATGGACCTCGAACCAGCCCTCAGATACAGGTAAAATTCCCTGACCCGGCCGTGAATTGAACCCGAGACCTCCGTGTAAGAGGCAAGCACGCTACCCCTACACCATGGGGCCGGCTTCTGTGTTATTGCACACGAAGTGAAATCCAAGACGATAACGTAGATTTCCACGGAATTATTCAGCCGAATTATTTACGATGTCTCAGTTGTCATCGCTAGACTCTTATCTTACTACTACGTCATAAGTGTCCGGGCATGGGATGAAAACTTTTATCCAAGCAGTCAAGATAATTATTATCCAATGCTATTAAAGTTTTATTTTATAAACTCGTCAGTAATGTAATGTAAATTCATCAATAACTGGGAAGAAATATTAACCTAATTACTGTATGTTTAAAAGAAATTGAAAAAAATGAATGTTTGTTACTGACGTCTCGGAATACAGTCAACTATACAGTAGATCTACACCGCGCTAGCTAGAGCTCCGGTTTGCGAGCTTTGCGCATGCGCAGTAATGTGTCGCAACCAACGAGCTAAACTGATAAACTGTTGCATGCTTCCTTGCTGCCTAACAGCATTGGCTGCTCTGGAATGGACAGATCACAGATGCATTTATTTGTTTCAGATTTACGTGATTACTGTAGACATGTGTGCGTGAGAATTTAAGTTTTTAATTTGTGTTTTGGGTGTTTGCAGAAATAATTTGTTTTAATAGTGAACAATTACGGAAAGTCATTTATATCGCAAAACATTAACGTGTGAAGCATTTATAAGCGATTATGGGTAAATATAGAAACTATTCTGCGGGCTTCAAGCTAAGCGTAATTGCCTTCGCTGAACAGCACGGGAACAGAGCTGCAGAAAGAAAATTTTCTGTGAGTGAAAAGTTGGTGCGTGACTGGCGGAAAGTAAAAAAACAAGCTAAAAAGCACAAACCCTTCTAGACACGCGTTTAGAGGTCCTAAAACAGGGAAGTTTCCTATAATTGACGAAGAAGTGTTTAGGTACGTCAGTGAAATACGTAACAATGGCTGCAGTGTATCATATGAAATGTTACAAATTAAGGGACAGGAGGTAGCGCGCAAACACAACATACCGGTAACTCAGTTTAAGGCGACTCGTGGGTGGATTAAGGGGTTCATGCGACGACACAATCTGTCAGTGCGAAGGAGAACAACACTAAGCCAAAAGTTGCCTGCTGATTACACGGACAAGATTGTAAATTTTCACCGATTTGTCATACGTTTGCGCAAGGAAACTTCGTACTTGCTTTCTCAAATCGGTAATGCCGATCAGACTCCAATCTTTTTTGATATGCCTTGCAACAGCACTATTGCGCTAAAAGGATCACGGAGTGTATTAATGAAAACTAGCGGTAGTGAGAAGATGCGATGCACGGCAATGCTAGCCATTACAGCTGACGGGAGAAAGTTGCCGCCTTACATCATTTTCAAGGGGAAAACGATGCCTAAGAATATGCACTAGACGGTTCCAAAGATGACGCAGTGTGGCAGGGAGACGAAGAATCTGATAATGATATCAACAGAGGTGAGGACGGCGCATCAGATAGCGAAACCTGCGATAGCGACACCGAAAATTTGGAATAAATTGCGTACCGGTAAGTCCGCATTTCACAACAAAGCGATAATTTTTTGCAAGTGTAATATTTTAACTTTAATACTCAAATTAATGACAAATTAACTTAATACGTTCATTTTTATTTTCAGGTTGGAAAAACGTTCGCCGAATTGTTGCGAAAAATTATGAATTTTGTTTTAGACTATTTTAATTATTTTGATGTATAAACGCGAGTATTACGTGCATCTTAAATTTGTATCAAATACAATTTAGTTATAAATACATTTTTTGAGTAATACAAATACTGGTATTAAATATTCATCGTATAATGGTCGCACCCTACAATTTTTTTCGAAAATTTCGGTATAAAAAGTGCGACGATTATGCCGTGAAATGTGGTATTTAGCATCAGAAAGGGCTGTTATGTAGCCCTTCCAGTAAGGGCCAATCTGCTTCGCCATCATTGCAGCTAATGTCATGAAACTCTACACACACGTTCTCAGTACTGACATGATCATCACTCTCCATTTTGACATGCTCAAGTTGATAACAGTGCGACCAGCGGCCTTCAAATTCATCCCAAATGACCTTCTGTAATGTTGACTGGAAGCAGCCTTAACAGAGGTCAACTAATGAACTGATTTATATGAGAGGCAGCAAAGCAAGTAATCTGGCAGAGACCATTGTCATGCTGACTATATGACACGGACATCTACAGACCATCTGACATTAAGGGTTTTAGGCCTAAGACTCTTCATAGACTGTATGAACCAAGATTATATAATTATTCTGTTGTTTGGTATCAGCCATTTTGAAACCCCAACACAATGGAAGCTCACCCACAAATGAACCGTAACTCCTCTTGCATGATGCAGTGTTATTCATAAAGGATATATGAGACGGTTTCTAGCACCATCCTGATTAGCAGCAATAATACAAAATACAGCAACCTTTGGACGGCACATGATAAATTTTAAATAAAATGCAATGGTGAACATAAGTCATATCTTCCATAATAAGTACATACTAGGAACATGTAGTTCAGGTACCTTAATGCTATGTTCTCCCAACATATTCCTCAATCCAGCAATAAGATCTGTAGCACGAGACTTGATTAAGTTCTCACAGGAGTTGACTAGATGTGTGATCACAAACAGAGACTTTATGCGCTCACGTTCATTGTTGTTTTTCAACTGCTGAATCAGAAGTTCTACAACACGATCACAGAACTGACCAGCTGTGAAAAAAAAAAAAAAAAAAAACACAATACATATAGTTTTATAACATTCATATAAGTATCTGTACAGATTTAGTTGGTGATGATGAGAGAAGACAGCTAAGTTTTCTTTGGACAGAGGTAGGTAGGGTGGGTGGGTGTGTGTTTGTTTGTTTGTTTGTTTGTTTGTTTGTTTGTTTGTTTGTTTGTTTGTTTGTTTGTTTGTTTGACAATGAAGTGAAATGGGAATTTGTGTTCAATTATGGTACACCTATGTTAATAAATAATTTCATATTTTCCTAACAATCCTGCAGTCTTGGCCAGGATGATGAAATGAAATAAGAACCAAGACAGATAAGAGAGTGAATGTTAAATAATTCATGCTTGGCTTAACCCTTAGAACTCATGTAACAGGCCATGCCCGACAACTAAATTATCCCGCACAAATCCTATGTTGGGCAATGCCCGACATGATTTTCTTCTCTGTATAACTCCTTTATCGGGTTACACATGCATGAATCACAGATACAGAAAGCTACTACCATCTGTTGATGACTATTTGGAGCACTGTAATGCTATAATTTCCTTGAACCATGGCTTTGCAGATGATTTTTTGAAGACCATGCAAGTTTGTAAACAGATGTAGTTTAGCATGAGAAGTAATTAGCAAAGTTGATGTGAGCAATAATGGGCGCAATGGTGATGAAGTTATTGTGGAATTAGACTGTGTTAGTGAATTCAGTGACGAAGACACCGATAACTAGAAAATTATATGAAATGACAGTGCTGGTACCTCCACTAATGGGTGGAAGGATTATCGTGACTCGGACTCAAACTTCAAATGAATCCCATTCACAGATATGTCTAGTTATAAACCACACCAAGGGAATAAACCTAAGAGTGAACTTGATTCTCGTCAGTTATTCATGACTGATGGGTTACTGATGAAAATTGTGTACAAAACTAACTGGTATTGCAATGTTAACATTCAGAACGTTACGCACCTAAATGGCCGTTCACACTTCATTTATTGTTATCCACAGAGAAGAAGTAAAGACTGCACTATTCAGTGACCGAAAAGTGAAGGGACAATGATATGGGACAGTGTTTTATTGTAATGCATGTACAAGAAAGCCTGGATAATATCCTGGCGAGTGTTTTGAGAAGTTCTACACAATGTACAATTACCTATGAAAATGTGACTGTCTGAGATATTTTCAGGGTTAAAAATGCTGAACATTGCATTTGAGTATTGTACTATACTTGTCTTATATTTATTTTGTATTTGTTTTATTTGATTTTTATAAATATGCTGCCCATATGTTTGTGCAGCTTCTTATCCCTCTGCAAGCAGATTTTTAAATGCAGCTGGAGAGGCAAGCATGTTTAGAAAGAAATGGAGGGCTAAGGGTTAAAGAGCTATTTGTTTAATGTTGCATTAACACATCAAAGGTTTTCGGTGATGGAAGGATGGGAAATGGCTAGGATTGGGAAGGTAGCGGCCATGGCCTTAATTAAGGTACAGCCCCAGCATTTGCCTGGTGTGAAAATGGGAAACCATCTTCAGGGCTGTCGATCGTGGGATTCAAACCCAATATCTCCCAAATGCAAGCTAAGAGCCAGACTGCATACACCGTCAGGCACAAAGTCACAACATTTAACTGTTCTCTTCTTTTCGTGAACATTGTGAGACAGTGCCAAACATTGTGTGTGCCGTGCTGACGCTCAGAAGATTACGCATTACTTTTTTTAAGTAACTCACATTCCACTTCGTCTAAATTGAACAGTGCCTACCCCCGTCATTTTTATATCGCCTCTTCAACTGATATTGTGTGGACTTGACCTTTTAACTTCTTACTTATGCATTGTTTTTCGAGTTATAATTGGCTGATAATGACCCAGACTGGGGTCGAAACCGGTACCATTTCCATTTTTAATTAAATAAGAATGTAATCTCTACATCTCTTATTTACTTGTATTGAATAGGTTGAACTATCATATTTATTATTTCAATTTAACTGTGATAATTTTCAATACGGAACAATGAAATATTTATCTTTAAATGAGGTTATGTTTGTCAGTGATTTATCCAAGTGCATTATTTGAACATTGTAAATGCACTTTCTTGGATACATTTTGGAAATAGTTCTTTTTTCATGGCATTTGAAAGGTATAAACTGTGAATCAAGGTTAACTGCATGCAGTAATGGGCCTTAGAATATTTTGTAACGCGGCAAGCGTTGGTACTTCTGAATTGCGAATTGGCGGTTAATTCGAAATCACGTAATTCGAAATCTGATTTTTGAGTTCCAATGACTTTGAATTAACGAGGTTTTACTGTACTTGGACACTTATCAAATTACCGTTTGATCAAAATTAATTATCATGAATTGTTTCGGCCTACGGAGCTCGTCGGAATTTGACTGGAAGTATATGCTGCAAGCTCATAATTGCAAGGTCCGCTTCAGTAGCGCTAGCATTCAGTAGGCATGCTGTTGAGATTGTACTGCCATCTAGCAGCAACCACGGAACTGAATTCAGCTTCGTTTTATCCATGCTCGAACGACAATGAGCGACCTTTTTTTTTTTTTTTGAGAGTGATACAGGACAGAGTTGCTTCTGCTATTGATGGTGGAATTTTACTTGTATTAAGAGTGGAAGAAGAAAACATGAAGGTTTTATTTGATCCTGGGTGATCATGTCGTTGTGTGGCGATGATCTTATCGCCTTCAATTCCTTTTTCTACTACTTTTTAAATGATCTGTAAGTAAGCATTTAGTTCTTGTTTACCCTGGAGATCAAACAATGTGAGGAGCAAATCGGATAATTGAAGGTTATTACATGTTATAAATCTCATTTTTGGTCCGTATTGAAAATTTACAGTTCAACAACAATAAAGGTGTTTTAATTTAATCCACCTATTCAATACTTTTATTTCCACTTATAGTGGTTACATAAATAGACTTACAGTTAAATGGGACATGTTTTGCCCTCAATTAAGGGCATCTTCAGCCTAAAAACAATATTAAATATTAAAACTAATATTAAAAGTGGAAGCTAAAAGTTTAGCCAGTTATTAAAATGTGGGACATAAAAATGTGAAAAATGATACAATATATAAAGATGCTAATGTAAACACTGTCAATAATTAAACTAAAATCTTGTCGGAGACTAAAACTTCTTCCATTAAAATTCCAATTAAAACAATTCATTTAAAATGTTAGTGGAAAACCAAAGTGATAATAATATAAAGCCAACGACATGAGGTGCTAAGGCCCACTTACAATTTTCCAACTGATGCTTCTGTCTCACTTCATGCTGACGAATTTCTTCAGCGGCCTTGAACAAATTATATTTATGACAATCATGTTTATGCTTATGTTCACGCCCTCATGTCGTTGGCTTTATATTATTACCACTTTGGTTTTCCCACTAACATTTTAAATGAACTGTTTTAATTGGAATTTTAATGGAAGAAGTTTTAATCTCCGACAAGATTTTAGTTTAATTATTGACAGTGTTTACATTAGCAACTTTATATATCGTATCATTTTTCACATTTTTATGTCCCGAATTTTAATAACTGGCTAAACTTTTAGCTTCCACTTTTAATATTGTTTTAATATTTAATATTGTTTTTAGGCTGAAGATGCCCTTAATTGAGGGCGAAACATGTCCCATTTAACTGTGAGTCTATTTATGTAACCACTATAAGTAGAAATAAAAGTACTGAATAGGTGGATTAAATGAAAACACCTTTATTGTTGTTTAATTGAAGGTTACCGAGTGGATTACATAATTTCGTCTGGCTTCATTGAACTGCTTAAATCTATAATATTCTACTATCCAAATCACTTTAGTGCACAAGAAATTGAATTTACAATAAGACTGTAATCTTCATCATTTTAAATTGTGAATTAACTACCTATTTGTTGGGACTTTAATGTAACTATTTGTAGAGTAATAGGACGTGTTAAATCTTTATTATCTAAATCTCTCCATCAGGGAAGTGATTATATGAGTTGAAAAATAGTTTCTTATGGCTAATTCTGCTGTGTATTTAGCCTTTCTGGGTGGTTAGCCATTTTGGCTTTGGTTCGTCACGTGACCTGGTCGCCATGGTTGCACTATTTATATGTGGGTGGGCGTTGTCTGTATTATGTTTTGACATTTGCCGTTTCTATGCTTTGTTATATTGTGACAGCTGACGTGCGCCATGTGAGATTGTTGGAATTTTGTTGCTGGGGATAGATGCAATTCAGTAAAGTCATCTCCATTTCTCCGTATGCTTGGTGTTTGTAATCTATTAATATTTAATTCTAGATTATATTTGACTTGGCGACTCATTGTTCCTGTTGGTCACATTAATATTTGATTTAATTACTCTATTTCTAATGTTTGTTCATGTTGAACTTGTGTTCTGCGGATTTCCCATGCTACTGATCTTGACCTACAGTTGAAGTGGCTCTTAAGAAACATTTTTCGCTCTCGAAAACGGCATTACATGAAATCAAAGTCTTGGGTTAAGTGTTCAATTAAGAACGCTGTTCTTTCGATCATTTCTTTAAAGTTATATTTCCTAATTTATCCTCATTGAGGATTTTTCCAGGGGACTGGTTTATGAACTCAGATTGTATTTCTTTTACCTTTTCTTTTCCTGATTTTAATTTTAATGAACTTAAAAGTTCTATGATTAATTTAATTCCTTTTTTTTAATTTTTGCCTAACTGAATTTTAACTTGATCTCTTAATCACAATTAATTAATTTTCAGTCAATTAAAGTTTGTGCGTAACTTAAACATGAATTATTTTAGTCAGTAAGTATTACTTCTCGTCCAATCGACTTGACCTCTGTGAGCCTAGCGGTTTCCACGCCTTGCTACGATCTTCAATTGGGAAAATCTTGGCAAGTGCTTTGCTTAATTTAATTTCGCTGATCGTGCAACTACTGTCATGTAATACCTCACTTGTAAGTACGTGATAGCGTTAATTAGTTTCCAAGTTAGCTGAAGTGGCAAAATTTTAAAAATGTTTGTTTAGGACTATTAGAGACAATGTCAAGTAACGGTAATACAATTGTAGAAGCCCACATTGTTGCATTATTTCTCTGGCAACCCTTCTTCTTTCCTCTGTCAATTCACTGTTCTGCTTTTGTCCTCTATGGAAGCCAATTAAGTCATCATTAATTAACAAACTATACCTTGCTCAATTTGAGATATCTTTTCAATTTAGTAAAACCCTGTTGAACTCATTTCTGATCTCTGAAACCACTTATCAGAAACCTTAGGTCAGTTGTCAAGAATTTAAAAAATTTATTTTGTCAGCCACATTTTGTCCATTCTGAACAGAAGTAAGGAATTATTTTGATAATTGGTACAAACTGTTAATTCCAGTGTTATCTTAAGTACTGAAAATTGTTATATATATACATAACTTATCCCAATGAAGACACTAAGTCAGATATAAAAGATCAGTCAGAACATTTCCAAGCAGCCTGTAGCAATTGTTGAAGCATTATGCAAGTTGATACAGTCAAAACTGGTTAAGACGCCCCTCTCTAGTGCATTTCCTGGTTATTACGTCATTATTCCAAAGTCCCAGTCCATATCTTATTAAATATATGCTAAAGAAACATGGATAACACATTTACATCTCTCTTTAGTACATTTGTAACTCCCAACAATAAGAAATTTAAATTAGCGTTCCCGGCCACGTTGCGGGCACGTCAACTGGCCTGGGGAAGGATTTGGTAGAGAACTTAATTTCATGGACCCAGAGCACGGCAGCGCATCTGCCTACAGCTGCAAGGAGCGTCAGTGTCAATCTAGTCTTTGATGTGGGTCTGTATTTGTTTGGATCACGCAAAAATAGCTCATGTGACGTGTTGTTCGTAAGTGAACTGTGTAACAACGCACGTAAATTAAAACTACTGTACGTACGTATACAGCTGATGTGTTGATGCTTAATTTTATGTTCGTAAGTGAATTGTGTAACAATGTACACAAATTAGGCCTACTGTACTTACGCATAGTGATTTGCAGGATATTCGGTTGAGGAGAAGAAGAAAGCTAGACAGTTTACAAATGATGAAAAATTAAAGTTTTTGGAGAAAGCGGATAATAATTCACACATGAAACGTTGCAAATCACCCAGATGTTGGACATTCCTACGATAACTTTAAACATAATTGTAAGGAATGTGTACAGTTTGTGTTTCTAAGACAAAAAATGTTTTACTATATTGGTGTTTTTAAAATGTGTTATTTCTTTATTTATTTCATTAGGTATAATTTTAACACACTTTTTTGTTTTCATCATAATTATTTTTACGTTCAAACGTAATCTTAAATTTACAGCGTAATTGCTTATCATTTTTTAGCAGGTTTCCTTTTTATGATATTACTTATTTTCAGTCTTCTGTAACCAGTTTTGGCTGAAAAGGGGGGTTCAAAACCGGAAGCAGTTAAATGAGTTTAGTGGATTTCACTTTTCTGAAGAAGAATCAGATTACAGAAATAAGGTTAGATTTGTATAAGATCATTTCAAAGAGTGTGAAATCATTGCTATCAATAAAATTCTATATTTAGTTTATCAAGGGACTAAAAATGAACTGATTAAACACATTCCACAACATCTCATGGATGGAAGCTTGCAAGGAGTGAGGAGATCTACTGTGGGAAATATATTGTCTCCACTTATATTTATAATAGTTATGGATGAAAGTCTAAAGGAGACAAACAGGAGCGGATGACAGAGTGATCTGGGAAGTTGACAATACAGAAGTGCGAATCCAACTAGAGGCTTAAAATGAAAATATTGAGATATATGGTATGAAAATCAGTGTGGAGAAGAGAAAAACAGTGTTCCTGACAAGAGGAGAAGGAGAAGGAATCATTAGTATCAGGGGACAAAACCTTGATGTTGTTGAATGTTTCAAATATTTGGAATGTGAAATAATCAGGGGACAAAACCTTGATGTTGTTGAATGTTTCAAATATTTGGAATGTGAAATAATGCAAGATGCAAAGTTGGATAAGGAGATCAGCAGAAGACTACAAGTGGGAAATACGTTCTACCAGAATGTAAGGAGCGTGGTGTGGAACAGAGAAGTTCCTAGGAAATGTAAAGATACAATATACAAGATGTACTATACCCCTATATTAATGTAAACATCACAGATTTGGACACTGACAGCAAGAGATGTGGGTAAAATTCAGGCCAGTGAGATAAAATTCCTGAAGAGTATGGTAGGGAAGACAAGGAGAGAGAGAAAGAAAAATTGAGGTTAGAAAAGAGATAGGAGTAGAAAACCTGAGTGATAGGATGGAGAAGAATAAATTGAGATGGTTTGGACATGTTATGAAGATGGAGAAGAGGATACCAAAACAAGTGCTGGAGGCTAAGACAGAGGGAACGATGCAAGAGCAAGATGGATAGACTCCATCAAGAACAGTATAAGAAAAAGAAGATTGGACTGGAATACAATTACTGAAGAGGAGTGGTGAAAGGAGAGGCTACGGTGGTCCACGAACACCCCGACCTGGCAGGAGCTGGACAAGGGGAAATGAAAATGATGATGATGATGTGAAATATCGGTAGTTAAACTTGCCTGTTAATTTTAAAATGTGGCAGGAATGTACTAACCTATTCTATCAAAGCAACGGAGAACTTCAAAGTGGTTCTTCACTGTTGAGGGTTGTGCATAATCTGGGGATGTGCATACCTGGAAAGTAAAAAGCAGGTAACAGTTAGTTATATGCAACACACCAATAACACATACAGTGGTTGGAGGGGTTATCAACACCCTTAACAAAAACAGATTCTACCCCTAGTTATACTTACTGCCAACTAGTCACACTTCACTGGATCTGAGGAAACACTGGACATTTGGGAAATGAATGAGCCAAGTATCTGGCAAAGGTCAATTCCACAAGACAAAAGTTAATTGAGAGGTTTCATGGAAAAGGTCGGTAACTCCAAAATTAATAAAAATCTGTTTATTCCATGTGTAAAGAGGAAATAAATTAGTGACATATTTGGTGTGAGATGGGCGTAAATCCACAAGAAACTCATGGTAGTACATGCGGTTCAACCTTGCCTAGCTCCTGTCTTTTGGGCAAGAGGAAGGCACCTCCAGGATTGACCTCTCACTTACCTGAAAGTGTTTTGCATACCACTGATAAGGAGTGCACACAATGTTTATCATATAAGCTGCTTTACTCTCTCCTGCTGGTAGTAATATTAGTAATAGCTGCAGCGATGATGACTGAATGTGACGTCAGTGAACATGTTGCAGTTTCAGGGAGTGGAAAGAGGCTTCCGTGATGACACAGGAAGTGAATTTCCTCAGGAATGTATAAATCTGATTCCTCAAATGGTATGGAAAATATTAACACTATACCCCTGGGTTATTTTATAAGGTTATATTAATCCACTGGAACCACATGGGACGTTCACTGAAGAAACATGATACATAATACGAGTACTAGGCATAGGGATCTTGTGAGGCACCTATGGTGCCAGAGGACAAGCACAAAATGTAAATTCAGCAATGGAACCATGGCATTTATTTCTCCCTGAAGACACTATAAAGCAAATTGTGCATTATACCAACCTCAAATTGGCAGAAATGCATAAAAGAGTCACACGTGAAAGAGATGTTCATGACACTGATTAAATAAGGTAGAATACATACATTTGTAACTAAAATATTGTAAAGCTACAATAATTCTTATGGAAATAAATACTGAAAGCTTTACTTAACCAATTAAATCTAAAAAAGTACTCTAAAGATGACCTCCTTCATTTATTTCATGGGTAAGGTAAAATCTCACCACATGCCCACTTCCATTCCTAGTAACCTTGCACCCTGTGCCGGGTTAGTCAGCTTCCAGCTTCTTGTAAGGATCTTACTAACTGCGAGCTTCAATAATTCGTCGGCAGTATTGTTTTGTTCGCAGTGCCAACATTGTAGTCTTCCATGGCCTCCATGCACTCTCAGCCTTCACTGTTATAATATGAATAACATCAGGACTCTTCCAGTCTCTTGAAAAACATTACAGTCATAATGAAAGGCTCAGACAGAAGAGTGTTGAATTTCTGAGCCCAAGTTGGCAAGTTCAAACCTGGCTCAGTTCGATGGTATTTAAAGGGGGTCACATATGCCAGGCTCGTGTCATTAGATTTACTGGTACAAGAAAAGAACTCCTGTAAGACTAAATTCCAGCACCTCAGTGTCTCCATAAACCAAAAATGAACAGTATTTAGTGGGATGTAAAACAAGTAACGTTATAATCAAGTTCTACTGGATAGTACATAGGGAAGAGGGTTAGGAGGAAAAATTATACACGTACCAGCTAATACAGTCAACCAAATCTTCAAGAATGATTTCACATGAAATGGAATTATGAACATCGAAGTGATAATAGCAAAATAATATCAAGTTTCAATTAAAGATACTCACGTGTTCAAACATTGTGCTGAGCAAATTGTCCAAGAGAGGCTCTAGACTCGTTGGGTTAGTGGAGATAGCAACAAAAAGAACCGATGCCAAGCACTGAGTGACAGGATATGGATCAATGTTTCGACGGTAAAGTCCGAGAAGGGTGGGCACTAATCGTGGAATCTGCTCGCTTACTTTTTCAGGAGGAAGTAGTGAAAACATAGGACCCACAGCATGCAGTACAGTTGAACACACCTGTAAACACAAAGTAACCACTTCAAATATACTAAAAATGATGAATCTCTGTGTGAGTTTCATTAGAAAATATTTACATGAACTGATGAATATACAAAACCTAAAACAGAGATGTATAAAGAATAATGTACTAGTTTTGAAAACTTTCATAGCATCTGTAGAAATTATTGCTACAAACAACACACACATTATACTGTTCCCATTATCTAAGAAAGTTGATTTATGGTACCATATTACATGAAGGATATTTTTAAATTCCTCAGCTGTCCAGAAAGTAAACTTTTACAAACATTTTATAAAATGTTTATGAAAAACTTATTTTTAAGTCCATGAGTGTTGTCATTGCTTGTAATAATTTACAGAGGATATCAGACAGTACCGGTACCAATACATCCAAGTAACACAATTATTAAAGAATCTAAAAATTGAAGTTAAAAGAATAGGAAAATCAAGAATAGAGGAAGAACTTGATTTTGCATAAAAAACCATACAAATAGATCAGTAAAACCCCAACAAGCTGGACTTCGCTTCACCCAGAGAAAATGCAGAATGCAAGGCTTGAAAAGAGGTGGGAAGTTAACATACACCAAGGGGAGAGTCATGGAAGAGAAATATTGAACCATCAAAAGAAGTTCAAATATCTTGTGGAATAGATACAACCAAATTGGCTGGATAAAGAGACAAATAAGGCAAAAGCTAGAAAACTGGAAGTGGCCTACTGACAAACTCAGAACAGGTACAACAAGCAATATCCTGCAAGACTAAACTCAAACACTACAGCACAGTAGTAAATCCAGAGGGTCTGTACAGCTTGGAGTGCCTGACATTGAAAAAGAATGGGGAACTGCAGGAAATCGAAAAAAGGAAAGGAAAATCTTGAGAAAAAATTCTACAGAGATATGGATAGGATATGGATGAAAAGTAAGAATTAGGGCCTTTACAGATGCTCTGAAACTATTTCAATCTCAATGCAGAAACGAAGGAGGAATAATAATAGACATCTGGTAAGGATAGATGAGAACCGATTGAAAGATCTTTATGTGCATTGCAGAACTGAAGAGAAATTAAGGCTACAACGAAGTGGGTAGAATAGAATTTATCACAGGCTGACACATAGGCCTATTTAGCATACTCGGTACACGTCTATGCACGTCACTCTGTGATAACCAATCCAGTTCTTTTATGAGAGCCTGTGAGAGTTCCTAGAGAGTCTGTACTACAACAGGACGACCAAGAATATGTCTGTCAAGATGTCTCACATCTGCTCGATGGGATTCGGGTTGGGACTCAAAGCTGGCCATTCCATCACGTGAATGTGAAGCCGTCTCAAGGCGTAACTGTTGATGCCCGCTACCTGCGCCCTGGCATTGTCATGCATAAGAAGAAATTCGGGGCCAACACTGTGTGCAGCAACCACCACAGGGTCTAACAAGATCTGACTGATGTACTCCCCGGTGGTAAGCCAGTCACAGACAACAAGATCTGTATGGCTGTTGGCACTAATGCTTCCCCACACCATTACAGAACTTTGTACAAATCTGTCACTTGCTGTACAACATTTGACAAGTAACGCTAAACAGGATTCTCCATACAAGTATATGGCCATCACTTTGAGTCGGGGGAAATCATGACTCGTCTGTGAACAATTCAGCTCTATTGTTTATTGATGTGGTTATGGGGGAATAAAAGGAGAGCTGCTTGATGTTGCTGCATTAAGTGAGGCTTTGAATTGCCACATAAGATCTGGTCGGTTCTTAACCAAATAAAAACCAACACTGGCAGGTGTGCCGATTTCCTGCACAAGTGGAAGAAAATAATTTCTCCAAGTTGTGAGTGAGGTGTTGAAAAGCAGACTGTTCACTATGTAGTCCAAAAATGTCCTCTGAGAGCTTTCCCTGGTGATCCAACATAGTTCTTAGTTATGACGGAGGGATCAGTAGACTACATTTGTGGCCTGGATATTAGTTTGCAATTTTATTGAGATAATTGTAAATATTAATTTTTAGTGATGTAGCCTAATAAATAAGTGAGACACTCAAAGAACTCATCTCGGTTGTAGGTTCCTTTCGCATAAACTGCTTTTCACAGTCTGATCAGATACCATGACTCCTGTTGCCCTTCTGAGGTCTTGTTGCAGTTCTCTGACACTGGCAGTACAATGACGCAATGCAGAAATGACCAGATATCAGTAGTCATTTTGGGTTGTGATGCGTCGACAACCTTGTCCGATCCACCTGGTGAAATTGTCTGTCTCGTATCAATCCCATAACTGATATATGACAGACAGGATGACAATAAAGTCCTTTGCAACACAGCAACAAAAAGTTCACCCTTCCTGGATCAAAGCGACTGCTCTTGCAACTTGTACGTTGCTCAGATGTCTCATTTTACGTTCTCAAAGCTACATGAACTCCAAAAATGACAACTTCAATCTATTTACCTCACAACGACACACCAGCATACGGATATTCACTTTGTTTTGAAGGGTCTCTTGGCACTGCACTGTAGGGCTAAAACTACAGACAGTATGACTCAAATGTTTCCTGCATTGAATACATAAGTCCATGAAATAAAACCACTGGTACCAACTGTGTCAAAATTACTGTAACATACGAGATGTTCCAAAACATGTTCCGCTAATTCTTTTGGACAGTGTATATATGACATAATATACACATCATACTAAAAAATAGTGACATAAGCCTCTTTCTTATATTAAATAATTGGCAACGCAAAGTAAAACCTGGAAGTGACAGAAGCTTCTTTCTTATTCTAAATAATTGGCAACTCAAAGTCGAACCCGGAACCTCAAGTTCCTATTACACTTGCAGAAAACAAGTTTTAAAGTGTCATGTTTCGTCATAAGAATGAATGAATTAATGTCATGCTTTTAACTCAAAGATTGAAGAATCTCTTACTCATAAGTGAAAAAACATCTACTGAACGTTTTGCGACTGAAATTTGAAATGTTACATGTTGTTTTAGAATTAATGTTAACTCAGTGTTGACAAATCTCCCAGTTCATTTTCACTCATTTTAACTCTTAGCCCATTTCAATCATTTTAAACATAGAGGTACATTGTTCTGGTGCATTGCCTTGTATGGTTATTTATATACATGTCTATGTCTGTTCTCAATTTTCGGCTGAAGATGATGCAGAAATTGGCATTGAAACTAGTCCTACAGTAATTACTAATTAAAATGTTGTAATTCAAAAGTTATAACATTGTTTTGTATTGAAAAGGTGAACCCATATGTTGTTCCCATTTTATATGACTGTATCCAGAGATCTTCAATGACGAAGATACTAAGGAATTTGAGACTATATCCTAAATGAATAAAAATTATAACATTAACCCAAACAAATGCCAAATCCAAAATACAATTCATGGGAGAAATATCTGAGCTGTTTACGATTAAAACAGGGTTAAGAAAGGGAGATGGTTTATTGCCATTACTTTTCAGCTGTGCTCCAGAATACGTGATGAGGGAATGGTATAAGGGAAGTCTTAAGAACATAAAAATTGGAACCAAGAAAGATCAAATGAACTTAAATTGCTTGGGATTATTGGATGACTTAGCATTACTAGCTAAAGGCATTCAAGAAGCCAGAAATCAAATAAGTTTACAAAATATAGCATAAAAATAGAACTCCAGATATCATTTGAAAAGACTAAGATAATGGCTGAAAATCTACTAGTAATAAACCACATAACAGTAAATAACAGGAAAATAAAAATAGTGAAACAATTTAAATACCTAGGAGAAATTATAACATACAACTTGGATGAGAAACCTTCATGGCAAGAAAGAACTAATAAAATCATAAAAACTCAGAAATTAACAAGGTCTACATACAATAAAAAAATATTTATCGATCAAAACAAAATTTAAACATTACAAGACGGTGGTTCAACCAGAGGTGGCAACGGAAGGGAAACTCTTCTTAAAGTCACTCAGAGAAACAGAATCGACAAAACCCTAAAAGCAGAGACAATAGCTAGAACATGGATAAATAAAAGACATTAAAAAGACGGACAGTGGTGGATAGGGTAAATTAAGTTGTGTAGAGAGAACTGGAGCCCATCACATATGCTATACGGAACAAAAGGATCTTTTTTTTGGGGGGGGTCACATTATGAGGACACCAGAAACTAGATTACCAAGAAAAATTATAGAGAAACTCTAGAATCTGAAGCAACAAGTAGGATGGATTAAGGAAATTAGAGAGGATATGGCAGAACTCAAAATAACTCTGGGTGATTTGCAAAACTTTTTTTTTTGCTAGTTGTTTTACGTCGCACCGACACAGATAGGTCTTACGGCGACGATGGGACAGGAAAGGGCTAGGAGTGTGAAGGAAGCGGCCGTGGCCTTAATTAAGGTACAGCCCCAGCATTTGCCTGGTGTGAAAATGGGAAACCACGGAAAACCATTTTCAGAGCTGCCGACAGTGGGGTTCGAACCTACTATCTCCCGAATACTGGATACTGGCCGCACTTAAGCGACTGCAGCTATCGAGCTCGGTGATTTGCAAAACAAAACTGGATGTTTAAAGAAAGTGAAAAACATAAAAATATTATTTAAACCAAAAATAGACAAACAACATACAATGAAAAGTGTATTTGCAGATGAGAAACAACAGAAAAGATCAAAACGAATGAAAAGCTACTGGGCAATTTGGAAAGAAACCCTACTGAAGAAGATGACCAAAAAATGATTGACTGAAGTGGTCCAATGAGGCCATAAAAGCAGAATAATTACATATCAAATGACTGGCAAAGAAAAAATATGTTGCAATTTCTACGTAGAACCGTAAGACGTCTACAAATTTTACTAGCTGACAAGCAGAATACATCCACCATCCAGCAAATTTCATTCAGAGATCTCAGGACCTGCATACACCAAGAGTTCCAAGATGTGGCATCCAATCACTCTAATCTCAAATGTTGCAGACTATAATTTTGGAACAAAATATTACGCTGTGTGCACCAACCAATGTATCATGTTATTTACCTTAGGGTCACGTATGTGCAGCCACGATGACACGAGAACATCGTACGCAATGCTGATCTCTGATGAATAAGCATTTTTATGAACAGTAGGGTCTGGAGCTTGATCTATATTGGCCAAATATTCAAGTACAGCATCACTGAACTTACCCAAAGCTGTAAAATAAAAGGTAAGAATAAGTCAACTGATCAACACCCAGCAATATGCCAAGACAATGACAAGGCAAGCATTTAAATCATCTTGGCCAACAACATTTTACATGATTTCAAAGGGACAATAAAAGCAACAATACTCAAAAAATAATTCTCTCTCTGCATCAGGAAATCAGGATATAAATTCAGAGTGCTCTTTATCATTTACAAAATTTATTATGAAATAAAGACACAAAGCATAATATATAATTATTATGACATGTGGCAGAGACCTGGTTAGTTGAAATAAGATTTTAAAATTACAATCAATATGCATGTTTTTTCTAAAATTTAGCTAAGAAATAATAGCTTGAAATAAAGTTGATACTGCTTACCCTCAAACAATGGATGATACACAGGGCGTTCGTAAAGTCACCGGACTCTAACTTTGAAAAATTGTAGCTCATGTACCTGACGGATAAAGTTGGCAAGCTTGGTTATGAGATATTATCAGACTTGTAGAACCGGCTGTAGTGTTGTCAGAACAGTGCAGCTGTTGTCATGTGTAGAGTGAGACATACAAGGTCAAGCGGGCAACAATGCATTTTATGAGTTCACAACGGGTCGCTTTACTGGAGGCTTATTTTGAGTGCTAAAGTTATAAGAGATGTGTGGAAAAATGGAGGCATTGATTTCCTGATGAACCCTTACTTTATATGATCTTGTACACAGGTTTCGTGACACAAGCTCCGTGGATGATAAGAGAATGATGTGGGAGACTTAAATTAATTACTGACACTTTTCTTCATGATGTTCGGCAGCACATTGAGAGATCTGCATGGAAATCTGCAAGACACTTGTCACACGAACTTGGAGCATTAATTAGGCCCATACATAAAACAATGAAAGTGGCAAAGTTACGCTCATATTGAGTCAAGGTTGCCCAGAGTTGAAGCCGCCTGATTTAGAGAAACGTCGCCACTACTGCCTACCCTCACACGAAAGCTAGCCATTCTGAACAATATTCTTTTCACAGATGAAGCATGATTCCACCTCACTGGCTTACATTAACTCACAGAACACCAGAATTGGGCAACCAAAAATCTGCAGTAGCGCTTCATTCTGAAAATATCTCCGTGTGACGCGCAGTATCACGCCAAAGGATCGTTGGTCCTCTATTTATTGACACGACAGTTGATGGTGCCATATACAGGGACACTGTGCAACAATTTATGGCTTTATTGGAAGTGGATGAGCGCTATTGTTAGTTCCAGCAAGATGGCATCACTTGTCATACTGCTAACACAACCTTGGCGAAGTTGCAAAAAAAATGTTGCTGGTCAAGTAATCTCAAGAAATTTGTGGCCTCCTTGTTTGCCAGATTTAACCTCTCCAGACATTTTGGTGGGGGTATTTAAAAGAAAGAGTATACAGTGATAATCTGCATTCTTTACATGAACTGAAAGAAGCAATTTCCAAATATACTGGAGAAATAACGCCAGCAGTTTTGAGAAAGGTGTTGCAAAACATTTGTAAGCGTGTAATTTTGTGCCTGCAAGAAAATGATGGTCATTTTCCAACATCTCTTGTAAACTGGAACTGTGGAAACACAATATGCGAGAAACGACTTAGTGTTATGTTTGAACATTTACTACTCTCAACACTTCCAGAATACCCCCACCGGAGTTCTAAAAATATTTTTCTTCACTTGAAGGTACATAGAACTATTTGTGTAATCACTAGATTCATTTGTGTAATAAAACTTCAGGAAAAAAAGTCATAAATATTGAGTCCGGTGACTTTATGAACACACCCTGTAGATTCCAATAGCCATAGGGAACTTGAAGTATTTGTCTTAAATGAGTAAATTTATCATTTCCAATAATGTACCAATTATACTGGAATTATCAAACAAAGGATCTCACTGTACTACAGCGTTGTCCGGTCTTGGTCTGTGTGGCATCAGTACCAGTAGTATATTAGAAGGAAAGTGTGAACCACATGTCAAGTATGGCTACAAGTTCTCGTAATTGCTTATTCACGGCTAAAGGAAAGCTTAGGGCTATTGAAGATGCAGAGAATACTGGAAGTCATGAAGTA
The DNA here is from genome assembly GCF_040414725.1 of Anabrus simplex. NCBI lineage: Eukaryota > Metazoa > Arthropoda > Insecta > Orthoptera > Tettigoniidae > Anabrus > Anabrus simplex. The sequence goes on from NC_090271.1 coordinate 57,496,548, forward strand.
GGGGAAAAAGTATGGTGTCACAGAAACTTGTACTCATGACTGACAAAAAAAAACTGACACTTCAAAACAACAAATGGAAATTGCCCAGTTTTTTGCATAACACAATCCTATACAGCTAATACCAAACAGCACACTCATTACAACACACAGGCAAAACCAGCCAATTACAAATATCAGCAGAAGGTAAGCAAATCACATGACAAATGTGATAGAGAGGGTTGCCTACCCAAAGCATGTGAAGATTATGATGTGTTTCTTAAAACAAATTTATATTTTATTCATTTTTGTAGTACATTATTATGTAGAATTCATTTCTTATAAATAAAACACAAATGAAAGCCTTTTTTTAAATAACTCTCTTCTAAAATTAGGGTGCACAGATTATTTGATGGCATGGAATATTCACGTATATACAGTAACTTGCTGGACAGTAATGCTATGGTAATCATTTTGAAGTTTCGATTCTGATACCCCAGAGGGAGATATTTGTTGCTTTGTTGAGGTGGAGTGGCTAATGAGCTCCTCAAAATAATAGACAAAAAAATTAGCCACCGCTAGGAAAGTGGACTTCGCATAATCACATCATCTGTCTGTTCGTAAAATTGCCCATCTCAAAAGAAATAATTAGAAAAGTTGCAGTGATGAAATAGTCTAGCAATGTCCTCAGAGAACAGATGCTCAATGAGAGACATGATCAAGTCATTCGGCACTTCAGTGAACAAGGATTCCGCATCAAAACTCACCAGAAGTGCAATGAGCTGAAAGATTAGGTTGCAGATTTCTGCCTAAATGCTTATTTTAATCCTTGAATTGAAAACATGGTCCTATACATTAATTATTCATTTTGAGGTATCAGGAGTATCATATGTGAATTCTACAGTCCTTATAATTGCCTAATTGACTAGTAAGCACTGACTGTTTTTAAAACAATCAAAGGAGCTTAGCTTTCTCCTGCGCGACACCTTGTTGAATATGTATTCAGCTGGTGTAGCAGTAATGTGATCAATAGAAAAACCACTATTTTTGCAAGCGAATGCAGCTGAAAAGCTGGTGTAAATATAATAACTCTCAGGAGACAGAGCCCAGTTCCTTACATGTGTGATGTACTCCCACCTAGCCAGCGTACTAATATATTCTGCTGGACTTAGGTGTATTTAATGTGTATTTAATGCAAAGTATTCACAGGCATCTTGGAAGGGAGGGTGCGATCAGTCGTTGAGAGGAAGTTGGATGAAAACCAGTGTGGTTTCAGACCACAGAGAGGCTGTCAGGATCAGATTTTCAGTATGCGCCAGGTAATTGAAAAATGCTACGAGAGGAATAGGCAGTTGTGTTTATGTTTCGTAGATCTAGAGAAAGCATATGACAGGGTACCGAGGGAAAAGATGTTCGCTATACTGGGGGACTATGGAATTAAAGGTAGATTATTAAAATCAATCAAAGGCATTTATGTTGACAATTGGGCTTCAGTGAGAATTGATGGTAGAATGAGTTCTTGGTTCAGGGTACTTACAGGAGTTAGACAAGGCTGTAATCTTTCACCTTTGCTGTTTGTAGTTTACATGGATCATCTGCTGAAAGGTATAAAATGGCAGGGAGGGATTCAGTTAGGTGGATATGTAGTAAGCAGCCTGGCCTATGCTGACGACTTGGTCTTAATGGCAGACAGTGCCGAAAGCCTGGAGTCTAACACCTTGGAACTTGAAAATAGGTGCAATGAGTATGGTATGAAAATTAGCCTCTCGAAGACTAAATTGATGTCAGTAGGTAAGAAATCCAACAGAACTGAATGTCAGATTGGTGATACAAAGCTAGAACAGGTCGATAATTTCAAGTATTTAGGTTGTGTGTTTTCCCAGGATGGTAATATAGTAAGTGAGATTGAATCAAGGTGTAGTAAAGCGTATGCAGTGAGCTCGCAGTTGCGATCAGCAGTATTCTGTAAGAAGGAAGTCAGCTCCCAGACGAAACTATCTTTACATCGGTCTGTTTTCAGACCAACTTTGCTTTATGGGAGCGAAAGTTGGGTGGACTCAGGATATCTTATTCATAAGTTAGAAGTAACAGACATGAAAGTAGCAAGAATGATTGCTGGTACAAACAGGTGGGAACAATGGCAGGAGGGAACTCGGAATGAGGAGATAAAGGCTAATTTAGGAATGAACTCGATGGATGAAGCTGTACGCATAAACCGGCTTTGGTGGTGGGGTCATGTGAGGCGAATGGAGGAGGATAGATTACCTAGGAGAATAATGGACTCTGTTATGGAGGGTAAGAGAAGTAGAGGGAGACCAAGACGACGATGGTTAGACTCTGTTTCTAACGATTTAAAGATAAGAGGTATAGAACTAAATGAGGCCACAACACTAGTTGCAAATCGAGGATTGTGGCGACGTTTAGTAAATTCTCAGAGGCTTGCAGACTGAACGCTGAAAGGCATAACAGTCTATAATGATAATGTATGTCATCATCATCATCTTCCTTCCAAGTATTGGGCCATGTGACCCGTTACGGTCTTGCATTTTACTTTTTGCAAGACTTGAAAGCAGTCAAATGTCCTTCCGACGGGTTGCTAGCCTGAAGGAAGTAAGAACATTGGTGGGGCTGCCACCTCTCAGCTAATGGACTAGCTGAAATCACAGCATTTCCTCCATAATGGATGTAACGGTTATACCGCCGTGACTCTGTCAACAGGGCTGGGAACAGGTTTTCATCTCGGGAAGGTGAGGTTGGCCTTTGGGCAGGAGAGGTTATGTCATAATCATCATCATCATCCTTCCAAGTACTGGGCCATGTGGCCCGTTACGGTCTTGCATTTTCTTTCCATCGCTTCATTGGACGTCCTATAGATCTCTGTCCTCTTGGCTGATAGCGTAGGATCTCCTTTGGTAGTCTTCCAGATTCCATCCTTTGAACATGACATTTCCAGTTTTCTTGGTAATCATAGATGTAATTGATTACTGATTTCACATTCAGTCCCTTAAGCACATCTTCATTTCTTATACGATCCCATTTCGTATAGCCTGCTGTTCTGCGCATGAATGTCATTTCACGTGCTGTAATTCTGGAAATGTCTTGAGTTCTTATTGTCCATGCCTCACTGCCGTAGCAAAGGGTTGGTCTGGCTAAAGTGTTATAAAGACGTAAGCGAGTGTGTTTCTGGACAAGAGATGGCTTCATGATATGATTTATGATTCCTGTTGTTCTGGTAAATTTGGTTATTTTTGCAGAGATATCAATTTCTCCTTGGTAAGATAAATTGTATCCCAGATAATTGAATTCGTTGACTCTTTCCAAAATTTTATTATCTAAACAGATTTTACTCGGGATAGGGTCCTTCCCCTTAAAGGCCATTATTTTGCTCTTTTGTGGTGAAATGATCATGTCGAATTTTGAAGAGACTTTCTGTAGATTAAATACTGACCACTGAAGATCATCTTCTGATGATGCTACCATTGCAACATCATCAGCAAAGAGTATGGCATCTAGATGTGTGAGATATCTGCTGACTGGGATTGATCCATGCCTTTCATGCCTCCATTCCTGTATTATGTTGTTCATATAGATTATGAACAGCAAAGGAGAAAGTCCACAACCTTGTCTCACACCTCTGCTGATCGGTTTCCATTCAGTCTGATGATTACCTAACTTTATTGCAATAAGGTTGTCACTGTACATGTTGTATATGTTATCTATTAACTGTTGTGGGACATTATCTTCTGCTAAGATATTAAGAAGTCTGTTCCTGTTAACTAGGTCAAAGGCTTTCTTAAAATCAACAAATGCTATGTGAGTTTCCAAGTTAAATTAATGTATGCTTCAGCTTAACACAGAGGGGAATTATGTTATAGTCACAGCATCTCGGAAGGAAGCATAAAGAAGAAAGACATTTCTTTTTCTTCTTAACTTGCCAAGTTTAAAGAGTCTTTCTAAAAGTACCCTCCCATAGAGGTTTCTAATGTCTTTATTAATGTTTTCATGACTGATATTAACCCCTTGTGGGCAAAAGCATATTATGCCTGCATGCAGAGTGAAAATATGACAAGTTAAAAACTCATCCAAACATATCTAACATTAACTATGTCCCCGTTCGCATCTCGTAGACCAACAACAAAATGGCGGCGTAGGAAGGTATGGCCCATGCGATCTACTAAGGCAATGAACTTCGTATCAATGCAACGTATAGGAGGCTATGTACGTCACGGAAAGGATAGGTTTCGAAGACACTGGAGAACAGTAGAGGCTCATTTGAATTGTTTTAAAAAAAAATATAGCAGCGGGTGAATTGTTTAACGAGACTCTAAAAAATTACTTTCATGTAGACAAGACGCAGCTGCGAGCAGATCTACATATTCAAAGAATTGATTTGCCTACTGAAGAAGAATATTAATTATATATATTCGCGACAGCATATAATTAAAGTATTCATCGCTGTATGCCAGTAGATGAGCCGAGAAAAAAATATAAATATATAAATTTTGGTGATATACGACGGATTTGGAATATCAAGTAGCAACGTAACGATCGAAAGAATCGGAATTCACCATTGTGAAATATTTAATAACTACACACGAGAAGAGTATAACTACCGTAGCAGTAAAAAAATAATAATTATTTACGGAGAAAACTTTTTACAGAAAGAAAAACTTTAACGATTATTTCAAATAACAGAAAATGCAGAATATCATGACTAGTTACTGCGCACAGGGAATTCTTTTCATTGTCAACAGATACATGATGATGACTGTCTGCTAATTCATCAAGATGGACCGAACTGGGGATATGTACCGTCGAATCAGATGACCAGACGGAGATTATTGGACAGACCAACCAGTGGAGATGATGACGTTGGATGAGCATCGGCCAGCCGAAAGACCGGATGATACGGAGTGGTCTGACGAGCTACGTAACCAGCAGATGACCGCGAATGTCCAGTTCAGACAGAGATCCAGTTCCAATCTGAGGGTCTAGCAGCAAGTGAAGGACGGAGCAACCACCAGACCAGATGTAGCAACTGACGAGCTAAGTCCATACTTTTCTATAGTAGAGTAGTTTCTTGCAATCTGCACCCTCAATCTATTTTGGCATGTGCTGAGAGTTTGGTGATTTATGAAGTAATTAAGAACACGTGTGTAATATAAGTAATGTGTGAAATACTTAAGATTTTAAAATTAGATGGAAGTGATGAATTAGAATGACAATATGACATATACTGGATACTGCACTAGCACATCGACAGTGGAAATAATATCCGATAAGAGAAAGGTATGTTACTTGAGTAGAGCTAGAATCAATGAGTCTAAGTTACTAGTAAAGGTTCGATTAATCTCGTTTTACCTGAGTATAGTTTACGTCACGAATTACCTGCGCAATACGATGATCATTGACAAATTAAGTATTCCTTTCGTCAGAGAAAGAGGGCATATGAATTCATATTACTGTTATTAAAAATAGAGGTTATTGACTGCGTATTTTGCTAAGCAATTCTTGAATATTTAGCATATGGTTTCGGAGTTATGGCTATATGCATGCGGCTAAATGGAAGCCGATAGGATGTTAAAGTATCGACGGTAGTGTATTGAAATGTGATTATATATTGATGAATGGTTTAAGTGAAGAGATTTAGTTATGTTATACGGGAAGTGTAAGAATTGCTATTTGATGTGTTAATGATTTATTAGTAATATAAGGTGAGTTTCTATGCCATGTTTGAAAATATACGTCAAGAAGAGAATTTCGCGCAGATGACCATTTCAAGGTAAGGTAAACATGAATTATGTAGAATTGTGTATCGTGACAGTGATATTGTGTTTGACTTGGGTGAATAACAGGTACTGCGTAAGAGAGAGTGTTCTTATATATATGATGCAATAGACTCATGATTGATTATATATCTAGTATTTCATGGAGCGGTGATCTTACAGGTTGATATGAAATACCTGCATTCTATACTATCCATACACGTTCAGTAGCACGTAGATAAATGAAATATTGAGACAGTGCAGATCATAAGAGTACATTGAGCCACAATAGATGAGTGTGTAGATTAGAAACTATTCGAAGAGTTAGTTAGATTATTTTTTTTTATTTCTACTCAGATAAATATGATTTTAACTCAGTATATAAAAATGAAGAATATTACAATGGTTAGTTAGGAGCCAGATATCGTAGGCACGAGGGTGGTATTGCTTTAGCTCGTAAGTCGTTACTTGTTCACACTAGAAAGATATTACCTAACACTCGGAGTTCAAACCTATGAAAGACTTTAACTTATGAATGGAAGGTCGGTGAACACTGCCACAATTTAATACACGCGAAAGTGTATACTTGGGAAACATGTCTCATATGTTGTGAGGATAACTTTAATAATTAACAGAGCAGTATTTACAATATGAAAATTTAATTTGATTCCTTGAATGCTCAATGATCGCAAATATTATTTTAAAAAAAAAATGTAATACTTTCGGAACATGGCTACGAAGGTTCACATGTGTATTTATTGGAATTTGAACTTATAAATGAGAGAATGTTAGCATTTTTTTTTCGTTCCACTATTTTATCTTAAATGAGCCAGCGCTGACTCTAACTTATTTTCAAATGATGAGATAACACGGAATTAATACTACCCAGATTTCACTATATCTCGAACATTAATTTTTTGTCAATAAATAATCTTATATATTTTCTTTAGTATGTGACTGAGTTATGATTTCTGTTCTGGTAACGTTTAGAGTTAAGTTAGTTGTTAAGTCTTCTAGATGTAAGCAATCGACAAGTTCTTACAAACGAAATGCGAGATGATTTCTAGATATCGGTCGTCATTCTCGTGGATATTGATACTCCCATCACGAGTACCCCAGCGGCTAATTTCTCTTCGGAAACCACGTTAAATAATTACATATAAAATCTCAGATTTTATGGGTGGAAAAAGGATACCCTGAGAAGAATTAATGAGCTACCGGGATAATCTTGCACTGACCGTTGCAAGAGCGGGTGCAACTATAAACATGAATATGTATATAATATAAATTATTTACCTTGGATGTTGGATGTAACTCCATCACAGAGGTGCACAGGAAATTATACAAATTTTTTTGCAACAACATGTTAGTGCATAAATGGCATAAAAGTCATTCCACAAAAAAGAGCCCTTATATCAGAAAGGAACTGAAGATGCAGTTCTTTGGACACACTGCGAGACAACTTGGACAAAATCTAGAGAAGTTAATCATGGAAGAGGAGGTTGAGAGCAGTAGACCATGGGGAAGCACTGCAACCAGATGGACAGGACAAGACGTGAAGACTGTCACCGGTTTATCTTTCCAGTGTGCCCTGAGGAAAACTGAAGACCATCTGGGATGGCGAAGCTACAGCAGAGATGTAACCAGCAAAGCCAGTGAGGTCATGACACTCAGAAATGAGTAAATTGATTTGTGATGATGATGATGGTATGAGAAAGAGTTGGAAATGATGAATCTTCGATTCTACATCTTCTAGTTGGAGGTGTTGCCTGTTGTTTCCGTTTGTCTCCCTGAATTTCCGTTTTCTGCTGAAATATGTCAAAAAAAAAAAAAGGCATTAAAATATACGGTAGCAGTCCGTTATAGCAAGAATTCATAACGGCGAAAAATTTACTCACTCTAGCGGATTGTCGTTATATCTGAATTGTTGTAAAAGTTGGGAAAAACCCCATACACGTTAAAATCGGTATGAAACGATAACCAGTTTTTTTCAAAACTTGCGTTTTTGCGGATAATATCCACACTACGGCTTACTCGTTTGTTATTATTTGAAATCTGATACTATGTGAAGGTTTGTGTTTAATTTCAATCTGAAAAAAATTATAGTATCACTCCAGAGGCCTCTGTGGCAAACGATTCAGATTTCTTCTTCAAACAGCGTCACCTGTCCTAACTGTATATGTATCATGAAAACATAGTTCAAGCGCACGTAGAGAAATGATAACCTCCTCGCTACATATTTACATAGGAATAGCCTTTCCGAAATTTAACTAGACGTGAGAAAATATAAACTATCCTCTGAAATCAGTGATGTACTCTGCCATATCTTGAGGTGTATCACTTTCTTACTTAATTTCAGTATATTATATATTAAAAATAAAAAGATCATTTTCTTCAGCCTATATTTCTAACGAGTTAATAACTGCTATCAGCCACATCACGCATTTATTACAAAAACGTGTTATCCTCTTTCATTTTGAATTTTCTTTCAGAGAACAGCAGTCAACCGGTATTACTAATAGACTCGACATCGCCTTCGAATGTCGACAAGAGAACTAACAAGTGTACATAGTGAAAAAACTATACGGTTCGATGATCGATCACATTTTGTAGGAAATGTTTCAGTTTTTCTTATTCAAACTGCTTCACCTAACCTAACTTAACCGTACTATATGTATCATGAAAACATATTCCAAACGCCAGTAGAGTAATGATAACATTCACGCTATAAATTTACATGGAATAGCCTCTCCAAAATTTAACCAGACATTATGCCTTTGCTGGCGGGATGTAGTGTTTACAGTGCACTATTCTTCTGGCATGGGCTAGAATAAATTTGTTACTTTCATTGACCTGTCTCAGTCTCATACTTGGCTTTGAAAATATGAAAGTGACCGAGGTATGAACGATTCTAGTAATACCGTTCCTTATGCAGCCAGTCCCTGTTATGAATGGTGTGAAAATATCGCTCATAGGGTCGGTTGGTGCGTGCATTTCTTTTTTTTTTGTTATTTGCTGTACGTCGCACCGACACAGATAGGTCTTATGGCGACGATGAGGCAGGAAGATGCTAGGAGTGTGAAGGAAGTGGCCGTGGCCTTAATTAAGGTACAGCCCCAGCATTTGCCTGATGTGAAAATGGGAAACCACGGAAAACCATCTTCAGGGCTGCCGACAGTGGGGTTCGAACCCACGATTTCCCGAATACTGGATACCGGCTGCACTTAAGCGACTGCAGCTATCGAGCTCGGTTGCATGCATTTCAGTGGGCTTGGCAGACTGAAATGAAATAGCAACTTCTGGTTCAGAGAGGAAAGGAACAGGAAACTACCTCACTCCTCATGTCCATAGTATACCTCTTCAGTGACACCTACGCTATCTATGACAGCTGTTGGTGGAACTGTAGAGGATCAAACCAGCCTTCAGGCTGAATACCGAACATGAGAAAATATTAACTAACCTCGGAAATTAGTGATGCGTACAGCCATATCTTGAGGTGTATCACATTCTAACTTAATTTCAGTGTAGAGTATTAAAATTAAGCGATCTTTTACTTAGTCTTTATTTCTAATGAGTTAACAACTGCTTTCGACAATGTTATTTACGTATTTGTTACATAAACATGTTCTCCCCTTTAATTTCTAATTTTCTTTTCAGAACAGCAGTCAACGGGTATTACTAATCGACTCGTCCAACATCGCCTTCGAATGTCGACGAGAGAGCTCGCAAGTGCACACAGCGAGAAAACAGTACCGTTCCAAAGATGATTGATCGCATTTTGTCGCTAACGTTTCAGTTTTTTTATTCAAACAGCGTCGCCTAACCTAACTTAACTGTTCTATATGTACCAAAAAACATACTTCAAGCACCAGTAGAGAAATGATAACCTTCTCGCCATAAATTGACATGATAATAGCCTTTCCGAAATGTAACCAGATGTAAGAAAATATAAACTTTCAAAATAAATTATGCACTTTGCCATATCTTGAGGTGTATCCAATTCTTACATAATTACAGTATTTAGCGTTGAAATTAAGCAAATGTTTACTTCAGCCTTTATTTTAACGAGTTAATAACTACTATCGGATACATTATTTACGCATTTATTACAAAAACATGTTCTCTTTCATTTTCATTTTTCTTTACGGCATAGCAGTTGACGGGTTTTACTAATTGACTCTGACATCGCCTTTGAATATCGACGAGACAGCTCGCTAGTGGATATAGTAAGGAAACGATACCAAAGATGAAGCTATCAAGTATGCAACCTTACCACATCCCAGGCAACTGGCTGATAAAAGAAAATATTATGTAGGATTCAAAGCTCCTACCTCGAGCACTGTCCACTATCACATATCTTCCCGCCCACTTGCCATGTGACCTACTGCGACACTTGACCTATGGCACCCACTTCCCAGCCTATACAGTACCATGCTCCTGGTTGTGTGTCCACCTCCTGTTTTAAAGTATGTGTTCTGCCTATCTGTATTCGTTTTATGCGTACATTCGAGTACCCATAATGAAATAATAGTGGCGCTCGCGATTCCTGGTGTCTTTTAGCCCCGTAAACACACATATCGTTATATTACCCTGGTTTAGGGAGAGGGACCGATGTCTTTCAGAATTGTAGTAAACGTGAAGGGATGCATAAAAATGGATCGCAAGGGGCTGGTGGACCTTCCCCCCCCCACACACACACCTCTCTCTCTCTCTCTCTCTCTCGTCATCAGTCATGAGGCTGCAGCTCTCCATTCTCTATGTTTCTCTGCTTTCCTTTCCAATTTGTAACAGGAATCTAATGGTTTTTACTGTAAACAGGTTCTTCTTCTTATTAAAAACATTCTTAGCCTGAGCAATTCTACTCAATATCTCACAACAACTGTTTCCAACGCTCGTGATTTTACTTCCTAAGTATGTAAATTCAGACATTTCCTGTAATGTTTTGTTTCCCAATTTTATCTCTGTACAGTTTATTTTTCATCTACTGCATACTAAAATATTACTGAAAGTGAAAATAGATTTTTAATATATTTAACAGAGTACAAATTATTTAATGTGAACTTGTAGCTAACTCACCCTAAGTAATGGAAAAAAAAAAAAAAAAAAAAACAGGTGACAAATACAAGATGAATAAAAAATGGAAAGCAGCAAAATCTCTAGCTTACCATCTAGAGAAGGTCTGCCTCAACTTAACATAATAAAATTAAAAAAGGTTATTCAACTTTTTGATTAAACAAATAGGATAATAAATACTTACTAAATGCAAACACTTGCTTCATTGCATCATTACGAAGCATACCTATCATTGGAAGCATTGTGCCTAAAGTAGCCTTTACAAAAGGCACAATACCAAACACATTAGCCGAGGCAAGATTGGCCATTGTGTGCATAACTGTATAATGAGGTACCACCCCAGGATTAAAACACTTCAGGACACCCTCCATCACCTGAAACAAGATAGATATTTTAATATTCACCCAATCAGACTGCAATTCAAATTATGAAGTCAGGTTTAAGATTCCAAAATATATTGTGCAGGAAATGGTGAAAGAATTAATGTAGTGGAGGTGAGTGGTTCCAAAGATTACCCTCAATACACATACTCCCAAACTTAATACAGATCTTCTTCTTTTGTCATCAACCCGCAGTCTGGATGGCAGCAGTTCGTCACGTCTCTCTGCTTTCAGCCTTCCTTTTGAGAGCACTGTAAGTCAAGCAGCCAGCGTCTTCCATTGTCTGGTTGACGTACTCTAATCTCAGCCTGCCTCTGGTATTCTTCCCAAAACTTCTCCCTCAGCATCCTAAATGGCACTTGCCAGTCAATCATGTTGAACACTCTTTCTAGGTCAATAAAAGCAACGTAGGAAAAGTGTTCAACAAGGTTGACTGGTTAGTGCTATTTAGGATGTTGAGGGAAATTGGCATGATGTACAAGGACAGGAAGGTGGTGTCTGGCCTGTATACAGGTGAGGTATGGAGAACACCAAGAAGAAGCTAGTATCAAGCAAGGAGTACGACTGGGCTGCTCCCTTTCACCTGTCCTGTTCAACAGGTACATTCACAGGGCATTGGATGAAGTCAGATATAAGCTTGGAACAACAGGAGGAATTAAGATCCAAGGAGAGAAAATAAATAAGATACAATTTGCTGACAATACTGCAGTGTTAGCTGATGATAGGGAACAATTAGACGCGACTCTGATGCAAATGGAAGACACCCTCAGCATTTCCTACAACACGCAAAGAAATACAAAACTAATGTTATGGTAGTCAGAAGAAACAATACAGGGGACAGTACAGTCTGTCACCTACCTGGGGAACAAATCACATCACATGGTAGGCCAAGGATAACTCTCATACTTGGTAAACTAATGTCAGAAAATTCAAAGTTACTTTCATCATCCCAGGATACATTTTCATTGCTGCTTTCTTTAGTCTTATTTCTAAAATCAGTCGTAGTCCCAGGATTGCTTCCTGGGTGCCCATACCTCTTCTGAATCCAAACTGGTCGCCTCTATGCACTGCCTCTAACCTTCACACAATTCTCCTTAGAATGATGGAGGTCAACAGGATCTTCGAGGCATGTGCTATCAAGCTGGTGGTCCTATGGTGCTCACATTTTTTTTGCGGATGTTTTCTTCAGAAGCGGCATTATAGAGCACTTTTTGAAATCTGTCAGAAGTTCCCCAGTTTCATAAATATCCTGGACCATACGATAAAGCTTGTCGAATATGTGTTGTCCTGCAGCCTTAATTAGTTCTCCTGGCATATCATTGACTCCAAGAGCTTAAATGCTATGTTGAATACATCGCGCAAAATAGAGTCCCCCCTTGTCTTCCGGGCCAATTTCATCCACGTTTTCTATGTCCAAATCTTCAATTTTCCTGTCATACAGTTTTTCAAAATATCACTTCCACCTCTCTACTATTTCTTTCTGATCATACACTAACACTCCATCTTCATTCTCAACTCCGTTGCCTTTAATTCAACAGTTCCCAAAGGAACATTTACTGATTTGTAGGCACTTTCCAGTTTCCCTGTATTAATCATCTCATTCACTTCCTTCCGCCGGTCCTCTAGATACTGTTGTTTAACATTTCTTATTTTTTTCCTTACTGTTTCGTACAGTCTTCATCCTTCATCAGCGTCATCTGATTTCAGCTTATGTCTAATTTCTATTTTCTCCTGTATATTTTCCATAATCCACTCTTTCTTCATTCGTGCCCTCTTTGTTCTGACAACTTCACTGCTGGAACCAATAATTCTAGATTTCAATGACTGCAACCTTTCTTCACTATTCAAATTACTATTATTTGTCACAGCCCTGTTTGTTTGTCCTTTATATAACAACACAACTTAATCATCTTTCAGTCATGATAGGTCCCATTTGTGGCTCATGCTCTTTCCTAACATCTTTTGAGACCACACCCAGCTATATCCATGTTATGATCACTGCCGATATCAAGTCCTGGGTAGCTTCTGCACTTTTTACTTGGTTGCAGAACCTTTGCCTATTCGGAATCTCTTTCTGTCTCCAGATGATGACCAGGTGAACCTTCGGCAAGGATGGTGGTAGAACCCTGTACTGCACATCATAAGTAGTGTAAAGTGAAAATTCTACTAGCCAGTCATCTCTTTCATTTCTCTCTCTAAGTCATAAGGACCCTCTATCCCTCAATATTTTTCCTCTCCAAGTGAACCATTCCAATCTCCTATAACAATGAAATTATCTTTTCCTTTAACCCTACTTATGGTAGAATTTATCTGGTCGTATACCACTCCAATGTCTTCACTCTCATTGGTAGAGGTTGGCATGTACACTCGAATTACCATAGTCTTGGACAAACAAGATCCTTTCACTTATTTGCAGATAACAATCTACCCTTATGTCCAAGCTCAATCATCGCCTGGTCTTCCTTGAATGTATCCTGTGTATGTCACCCGATAGTCTCCACTTCAAAAGTCTCTTCCATCGGGCCACCTCATCTCGCTCACACCTGGCGCATCAAGTCACTTTTGACATTTCCATCTTGAGGTTTTCTAGTTTGTCGCAATGAAGAAGTTTTCAAACTTTCCAAGCCTCTATTCTTTTTTGTGGTTTTTTTTCTTTCAAATTATTCTGTTTTCTAGAAGTAACTTACATTCTTTTACAGTTCCCACTCTGAAATCTGACTGGAGGACAAGTTTACTTCCAGAAGATTTTACAAAATTACACTTCATATTATAATTAATCAGGACAACCTGCTGATTCTTGGGATCTTAAATGCAGTGCTTTCCCCTTGCCCTCCGCATTCTATGCTGTTGACCGCATGGAGTGGTTCTTTTGCCTTTAGGGGTGATTTCTCACCCCAAGGGCAATAGGGTGCCCTGAACCTACACCCACTCATTCACCCTTTGCTGTTGTTGTTGGCCCTTGGTGAAGGGGGACTACTTATACCTGGTCTGTAGCTGCCATACCCACAATTAAACGCCATCAAAGGTTATAAAAAAAAAAAAAATTAACATAACTCAAAATTCTTTATAATATATATACAGTATGCATCATCAAAAACCACCGGAAAATGTTAACACAAAATCACAAACAAATTATAGGCCTACCTGCACTAACTTAGTGTTTTTGGATGTAAAGCACTTCAGCACAGACAATGCTTTAAACATTTGATTACCTTCATCCTTAAACAACAAGAATCACATTCAACATACCAAACAAACTAATGAGTAAATTAGCAATTAGCTTTTCATGTCTCTGGGATGTTCTAGTGTCCTAGAAAAAATGTAACATTTGTAAATATTTCTGATCTGGAGCAAAGTCACTAATGAAGAATATAGAGAAATGATCTACAGATTACATAATATACCTTTATTAGGCACAAAGCAAAGAGGCTAAAGGATATTGCTATTAGTAATCAGTCTTATCTGAAGTAAATTAAGAGCCAAAGGAGAAGATAATAGAACAGGACTAAGAAGGAATCTTGACACAATCAGAAAGAGAAATTAAGACAAGGGTGGTATGATGATCAGAATGGGTACCGTATATGATGAGATATAAAGAAAGGTAAAAACCAGAGGAAATGGAAAGGAAATTATTCCTCATTATTAGAGCTGGGATTTTTATGTAGTATCAAGTGGCATTATCTATATATATAAAATAAGAGTTTTGTCTATACATTGCTCAGAATTTGAAAAGGATGGTATTTCTGTATCGGTCATGTCCACAGTAACAAGAAAATGCATTTTTTACTTTTCCGTAATTTCTGTCTGTCTGTCTGTCTGTCTGTCTGTCTGTCTGTCTGTCTGTATGTATGTATGTACACGCATCACGAGAAAACGGCTGAAGAGAATTCAATGAAAATCGGAATGTAAAGTCGGGTGATAAACCGCTACAATCTAGGCTATAAATTATTTTAATCACGCCGTGTGAAATGGTAGTTTAGGGGAAGGCCTCAAATTTAATTCTCAAATATTTATGTTATTAGTGGTCGTGTCTTAGTGAAAATCGCTAGACAAAGATGGGAAATAAGTCGCTACAATATGGGCTATACACGCTGAGAAAAACGGTAGTTTAGGGGAAGGCCTAAAATTTAATTGTCATATATTTATTTTATTAGTGGTCGTATCTTCACGAAAATTGGTATGCAAAGTCGGGGAATAGGTCGCTATAATCTAGGCTATCAATAATGTTATTCACACTGAGTAAAATGGTAGTTTAGGGGAAGGCCTGAAATGTAATCTATATATAAAATAAGTGTTTTGCCTGTACATTGCTCAGAATTTGAAATGAATGGTATTTCTGTATCGGTCATGTCCACAGTAACAAGAAAATGCATTTTTTACTTTTCCATAATTTCTGTCTGTCTGTCTGTCTGTCTGTCTGTCTGTCTGTCTGTCTGTATGTATGTATGTATGTATGTATGTATGTATGTATGTATGTATGTACACGCATTACGAGAAAACGGCTGAAGAGAATTTAATGAAAATCGGTATGTAATGTCGGCAGATGAACCACTACAAGCATGGCTATAAATTATTTTATTCACGCTGAGTGAAATGGTAGTTTAGGGGAAGGCCTGAAATGTAATTCACAAATAAGTTATTTATGTTATTAGTGGTAGTATCGATAAATCTATATATATAAAAGAAGAGTTTTTCTGTTCATTACTCAGAATTTGAAAAGAATGGTATTTCTGTATTGGTCTTGCCCACAGGAACAACGAAATGCAGTTTTTACATTTCCGTAATTTCTGTCTGTCTGTCTGTCTGTCTGTCTGTATGTATGTATGTGTGTGTGTGTATGTATGTACACGCATCACGGTAAAACAGCTGAAGAGAATTTAATGAAAATCGGTATGTAATGTCGGGTGATGAACCACTGCAATCTAGGCTACAAATTATTTTATTCACGCTGAGTGAAATAGTAGTTTAGGGGAAGGTCTGAAATGTAATTCTCAAATAAGTTATTTATGTTATTAGTGGTCGTATCGATAAATACTACATACCTAACATAACTTTAGTTATGTCGTAAGTTAGTAGTAGTTATGTAAGAAGTTATTAAATTTTCGATCACTTATGTCTTATACATTGTTACCGTACCGCATATAATCGGAGATATTAATGAATTTGGATTTTTGTTACTAAGTCCATATGAGCGCCGAGTGACGAGAAAATGGGTAAACAGAATTCAGTGAAAATAGGTATGTAAAGTCTGAGAATAAGGAACTACCGTCTACGATATAAATAATTTTGTAAGACAGCCTAATATCACAGAGTAGAAAGAAAACTAATGTGAAGGCCTGCAATATAGAAAGCTCATAAACTTTATCAACAATAACATTACATTGATCATTGTTTGTTGTGATGTGCTTTTTGTCTTCTGTTTCCTCTCATCCCCGATAGATAGGATTACTGCAGCGTACCGAGGTTTTTTAATTTGCTTGACGCCGCACCGACACAAGTAGGTCTTATGGCGACGATGGGATAGGAAATGAATAGTGGTGTGAAGGAAGCGGCCTAGGCTTTAAGGTACAGCCTGGTGTGACTGGTGTGAAAATGGGAATCCACGGAATACCATTTTTTTTGCTTAACGTCGCACCGACACAGATATGTCTTATGGCGACGATGGGATAGGAAAGGTCTAGGAAGTGGAAGGAAGCGGCCGTGGCTTTAATTAAGGTACAGTCCCGGCATTTGCCTGGTGTGAAAATGGGAAACCACGGAAAACCATCGTCAGGGCTGCCGACAGTGGGGCTCGAACCCACTATTTCCCGAATACCATCTTCAGGGTTGTCGGCGGTGCGGTTCGAATCCACTATCTCCCGGATGCAAGCTCACAGCTGCGCGCCCCTAACCATACATGCAACTCGCCTGGTCGTACCGACTGTAACAGCCTGCCTGTATATTGCCAGGAAGTAGCTGGGGAGTTATATAACTTTCTTCTTTAGCATGCCATTCCTCTGGTTCATACATTTTCTGATATTACTGGTACGTAACACAGTGGTTCATCATAGCATTCGAGCTATTCAATCCCTACTCTGAGGCACTGATTGGAATGAGTAGTGTGCATATTTAACGGAATAATGACAGAGGAGTGTTCACGGCAGTCTGCGACCTGGTTACTCCAGCGCTGGAACTTTGGACTCTTAGATCGGCACCGTAGTACTGTTCGTTGAAAATGAGAAAGTGTGCGGTTTTTCATTTGATCGAGTATTTTACATGATAACATTGCTTTCAATCGCTACATTCTTACTGACGTTTTTGTAATGACCTACGTTGAATTCAGTTAGGAAAACCACCAATTCAGTCTTTCTGAGAATCCCGTAGCGAAGCACGGGTACATCAGCTAGTATGTACATAAATATGTAACAAAAAGCACCAAAATATGTAGCAAAATATGTAGAATGGGAAAAATATGTAATATCATATAATTAATATAAACTTACCATTTTGTCAGTTACAACACACTAAACACGCTTTATATTACATTTTGCAGCACAGTGAACAATTAAGTATTTTTCAATGTTCTTTAGAGTCATATTATATGAATATATCACACACATATTCAATAGAAACTTATTATTTTCAACACTCAAAGCATGTTTATTCCTTAAGTTTTGTACCACAGTGAACTATTAAGTATTTTTCGATCTTCTCTGGGGTCATGGAAAGGCGTTTGTCACTTAGGATGTTCTTATATGCAGAGAAAGATCTTTCAACATCACATGATGTAACTGGGGCAAATTTTGGGAGAGGAATTTTCGCTGGAGAAATGTCCTCGAGTGGATCAACGTCATCTCCATTTAGAATTCGGCACACACTGTGAAATGTTGAATAACCAGGATTTCTCTTCAACACTTTTTGCAATTTACTCAATACACTTGCACCAGTTTCCCCATGCACAGCACTTAGTTTTTCAATAGCATCCTCTGTGATGGCAATAGAATCTTGCAGTGGCAGTCCTGATGTTTCTAGACGTTTGATGGTTTCTGGAAGCCAGCAGAAGTTGCCCCTGATGTAGGTGATTGAGGAGACCATTTTGGAGTCACTAAAGTTATGTTGTGCATTACCTCGTCATAGCAGGCTTGAAGATAATTCTTGGGTAGTGTTGATTGGTTAGTAACATGTTGCTTGCAGTCTTTTTCCAGAAAAGATGTGAATTCAGGCACTTCAAGTTTATACCATGGAATACTGGCTGCAATCATTGCACTGCATAAGTCTTTATAAAAAGGGTTACTTGAAGGTGAAGGCTGCATCTGTGTTAAAAGGATTTGTTTCTTTTGTAGACCTAACTGTTGGTTTTTTCTATGCAGAGCACTTCGTGCATGTTGCTCAAGCTGGGATTTCATGGAACATGCAATATGTTTGTTGCATGCCTGGCAAATCACTACTTTGCCATCAGTTGCAAAGGACTCGCCAACTGCAATCCATGATTTTAACTTTGAAGCCAGCGAGGATGCTACTGGTGCCATATTGACTCTAGAGGAAACTGATGTTCATGAACTATGTTCTTCAGCTGTTCAAAAGAAACTAAAACCTCATTGAGACATCTCGAAAGAAGACAGCTCTAACAACAGATTTGGAAATTCCTAACTACATAACAAAAAGGTCACAGAAATGCGCTTAGAAAAATATTGAAAGTGGCTAGTTGTAAAGCAATTAACTCTAAAAGGGATGAAAGATTTAAGACTGGCACATGTAAAGTAACAGTTTTCCTGCAGCTAATTGGAACCTTTAGAATAACCTATTTCGCAAGGGTCTCTACCTCCACCTATCATCCTCTCAAATACCTGTCACTCATATTTACCTTAACCCCCTGTTGAGAGAACAGACAACAGCCCCACATTAAGTGTGAAACTTCAATTCAGCAATTTATTATATATGAAAACAGGAAAACGCTAAAATATGTAATTTTATGTAATATCACTAAGAATATGTAGAATACCCACAAATATAAAAAAGATATGTAAAATGAAATTCGGTAATAATAACCCTAATATAGTGTTTTGTGAACATATGACTTTTCCCAGCACCTAAATAGCAAGGAACAAAATATGTAATTACATAGAAATCCCAGCTCTACTCATTATGATGAAGATGTATGATAAGAAATGCTCAGTAACAATACTGAAACCAAATTACATTTCACTTACCTCAATACAATGTTTCTGACCCAGAGCCACAAGGATTCCTGAAGCAGGCATTTGCACATCAGGTAAATATTCTGGACTGCGAGTCATTTCCTCCACTCCAAACTCCACCAACTTGTGAACAGCATCAGGAGTTATTTCATCTAAGTGTTCATTACAAATCTGTTCCATGACACGCAACAGTACCACCAGATGAGGCCCAGATACCTAAAATAATCAATATAACTCATTGTAACCTTTTTTCACCGGCATAAGATCACACTAACTATTTGGTACAAACTGTATGGTTCATATACATGAACTCAAAATGACACACTGTAAGAAATAATGACGGCATGAAAATCCACCAGAGAATTGCTGAATTAATCTCTTAACTTAAAAACCTCACAAACATTTGGGCAACCAGACAGTATGCAGTAAATAAACTCTAAATAGAAACATTTCGTGCATCTAGTTACTTAAACAGCCACAAAAAAGGCACAAAATTTCACTTTTACTCTTCGATTTTTGAGACAAACCGCCCATCACATTGCAAAGGCACCATCCGCTGTTATGTGTCACTGTATCAGATGACAGGAAAAAGCGGGAAACATGCTTACAGGCACCAAATAGTTTTCAATTGTATGTTATTCTTTTCTTTTGCTCTTGTTTTGATATGGATAGTGAAGAAGAATTTCATTTAAAGTGTAGTTGTGTAACGGTTCAAATCCCGTTACAAGATAATATCTGTATTATTATTATTATTATTATTATTATTATTATTATTATTATTATTATGTCCGTATTATTATTATTTTATCTGTGAGATTACTATTATTTTGTTATAATTCTTATTCAATTCAATTTTGCAATGCTTGTCGCTTGCAGGATTGTACTTAGATGTATGCATATATGCGTGTGTGTAAAATAACACTCAATACATGTACAGTGAGAATTGTTATATATCAGATGTTGGATATGGCATCGTTACATTGTGCAATAATGCTGGCGATTCTGCCAAGTCATCGCCACGTCATGGCTACGTCATCGTGCTCACTTAGCACTGAGCTCTGTTCCTTTGAGTTTCTTAGGGAGCCCCGGGGGATTTCACCATTACATGCAACAGTTTGAGGCGTTGTGGGAGTATGTCATTGTTATTTCTGGAGGTTACGTAGCTGTGTCACCCAACGTCTATAAAAGGTGGCTACATCTTGTAGCGTCAGTCATTAGTTAAAGAGAAGCTGAACAGTGAAGAAGTCTATGAGATGAAGAGGCCTCAGTCGGTCAGTCAACGAGTGTGAACGAGAGATGGAGAAGACTCAGTGAGCCATTGATCATTGGTCATTGAGAGAGTGAGGCCAAAGTTGGTCCGTTACTTAGTTGAAGACATGGACGCAAGGGCTTACCATGGAGTCAGAGAGGGATACCACCTGCTATGAGGTAATACCATATTGACTTACAAAGAAGTCAGATGATATGGAGAAGAAGCAGTCACAAGGATGTACCACCAAGTTAGGCGTGACACATCTACAGTAAACACCAGATCAAAGGAATACGTCGTAATTACACTCAAAGTGTTGAAGGTACAGTCAAGTGAATCAGTGAGGGAAATATTTCGTATAAATTGTTAAATGTCCGGTCAAGAAGAATTCAAATTCATGCCTAGTTTCTTTCAGTTGCAATGTCATAATTTCATATTCTCATCTGTTTTATCGCAACAAGACTCACTATTTTTTATATATTATTTAAAGAATATATTTTGTTCTATCAAACGAATTCATAGTTTTATTTCAATGACAGTAAAATATCTTAACCTCAAAATTAATGGGGAAACCGAACACCAATCTCCTTTTCCCAGAACTTATATGGTATGTTGTCAAAAGTAAGCTTATTACCCCACACCCTGTTAGTGTTAGTATAAAATATCTTACAGTTGATCCAAAAGTGATGCAATGGACAGTGGTAGTGAAAAAGCATCTTCGGATGATGAAAGTAACTCTGATTCTTCTGACATTAGTTAATCGGTGTAGTGGGAAATAGATATGAATGCAAGACTTGGAGTCAAAGGGAAGGAGATCTACAGCAAGACCGAGGGACAGATGGCTGAAAGGTGTAAAGAAAAGCATCAAGGCAAGAGGAGGGAACTGGATGATTATGACAGTAGAGAAGTGGTGGATGGACAGAAAACTATGGAGAGTCTTATGTTCCAAGCAGACCTAGTCTGTGGTTGGAAACTGCTCCAGATGATGATGATGATGATAATGATGATGATGATGATGATGATGATGATGATCACAAAATATTCACTGATGAAAACATTTCACATAACTTCCATTTGCTTTTAACTGCTACAAATATATATTCATGCTCTTGATAAAAGTTCATTAAAAAAACTAATAAACACTTTTTGTGATTAATTTTGAAAATTATAATTCTGCATAACTTTGTTTATAATAAATATTTAGTTTCTGCAATTAAAAACTGGGTAATTTTGGACGAATATATATATTTTTTAAATGTTAAGTTAAGGGGGGAATGATATCTCTGACATTTACACATGAAACTACACAGCTTTAGACAATACTGAAAGTAGGGAAGTCACCCAACTGTCAGTAAAAAGTCAAAACGTATAATTTTCCTACTGTCCAGCCCCATGGTTGAGTGGTCAGCCTCTTAGCCTTTGACCCTCGGGTTCAATTCCTGCCCGGGTTGTGAGATTTTAATCGTGAACAGTTAATTCTCTAGACTATAATTCCTGCAACTCACACAATGCACAAAACACTACTTCCTTCAAAATAACGCAGAGTGTCCTATGCATAGCAGGCAGGCACCACCCACCCTCACCAGAGGGTTGCACTAGGTTATAATGGCCACACAAAATTATTATATATATTTGTGTACTGACATTTTTGAGAGTTAGTTCTATTTTAAAACACTTACCATCAGACATGCAAGAAAATAATAATATCTGCTCACTTGTGAAGAAAAACACGGTAAATTATACAAGAGGAATAAGAGACGTTGTTAAAATCCTTGACCCAATCAGCAAACAAAACCGACACCCTCTAAACTGAAGAGCTCAATGCTGACCATTGAACTAAGGACTCTGACTCTAAATTTCAACAAACCAACATTAAAACTCCTTTAATTACATAAAAGATGATAACATAATTCAATTACTATTATATTCTGTTACTGGATTTGATGGGTTGACAGGTAATAGAGAGTAATCTCTAAAGGTCAATTATTCTGTGAAAATAAGTGCATTATATCAAAGAACTGAAATGTGTCAGCAAAAGATTCTAAACAGATATTAATTATCAGGTAAATTGTTAAAAATACCAATGCATTCAATAATTTTATGTTAAAAATTTATTGTAGTCTGGCAGACAAATTAACAGCTATTTACTACATAAGACAGACTCACTTTACATAAAAATACACCACGTCATCAATGCAGCACAGAACACAGACAGAGCTTATAGCATTTGCTGGGACTGTGAATATTTAGTTTTCATAACTGCATTGCATTTAACATAAACATCAAGCTTACTAGGTTGTGTTGAGTCCATGTAGTTCATGAAGAGTTTTACCAAAATTCTTGATTCATAAAATGTCTGGCTGAAATGCTGAAATTGTACATACACGGAATTTTCAGAAAAACAGTAAGCAGAATTTTAAATATAAAAACTGCATATACCTTAGGATTTCTCTTACGAAAAGCAGCTGCATTTTCCAAAACTTCATTTGGACATTTCTTGGCAATTTTACGCAAGGAAGCTCCAACAGCTTCACGAACTCCTTGATCCTTATCTGCAGCTGCCTCTATCAGTGCACCAACCACCACTGTAAAAAAAAAAAGAAGAAGAAGAATGATTAACTCCCTAAAAATGAAAATGTATTTTGTAAATACAACACTTTAAATGAAGTTTCCAAAAGTAAGTTTTAATCAGGTATGAAAATAGAGGAGGAACTGTTAGAAGCTGCAAGGGAAGGCCAGATGTAAGGCTAATGTAATGCTTAAAATTAATTTGCTCGCAAGTTTAACGACTGTCTTCCTAATGTTGTTAAATGTTATTTTCTTTACATCCCACTAAATACTTTTACGGTTTTCAAAGATGCCAAGGTGCCTGAGTTGAGTCCCGCAGGAGTTCTTTTACATGCCAGTAAATCTACCAACAAGAGGCTGACCTATTTGGGCACCTTCAAATACCACTGGACTGAGATAGGATCGAACCTTGCAAGTTGGGGTCAGAAGGCCACTGCCTCAACCGTCTGAGCCATTCAGCCCGGCTCCTAATGTTACTGATTATGGGTTCTCAGATTCTAAAACCAAGAGTTCTGCCACAATGCTCTTTGATTTTTTTAATTATTTGCTTTACATCGCACTGTCTTATGGCAATGATGGGATAGAAAAGGCCTAGGAGTGGGAAGGAAGCGGCCTTGGCCTTAATTAAGGTACAGCCCCGGCATGTGCATGGTGTGAAAATGGGAAACAATTCGAAAACAATTTTCAGGGCTGCCGACAGTGGGCTTAGAACCTACTATCTCCTGAAGCTCACAGCAGCGCAACCCTAACTGTACGGCCAACTAGCTCAGTAAGTAAGCTCTTTGTTGCTGTACACCTGGCGGTAATTTCTTTTCTGATTTTTTCCATTCTATCCTATGATCTCTTTTATAAGGTTTGTGCTTCTCTTCAGAATGCCGTGGGCCCTCATAGATGATACACCACTCAAAGACACTGCATCTTTCCAGTCGCCAATGTCAATTTAGCACTTCATAAAAAACACACAAAAGCAGAATTACAGTAGAACCACAATTATCCGAGGTAATGTGGTCGATAGCACCTCGGAAGCTGAAAACTAGGGTAATATGGATAGCAGCAGCCATTCTGGATACAAATTACATACTGAAAATGAAAACCTACAACCTGTTTTCCAGTCATTGACCGGGTCAGGGATGTGATGAATGAAACATATATAGGCTGTTATTACAATGGGGTTGCCACTCCCAAGGTGATTTATTAATGAGTGATAAATGCTATGAAATGATAATGGAGAGTGTTGCTGGAATGAAAGATGACAGGGAAAACCGGAGTACCCGGAGAAAAACCTGCCCTGCCTCCGCTTTGTCCAGCACAAATCTCACATGGAGTGACCGGGATTTGAACCATGGTATCCAGCGGTGAGAGGTCGACGCGCTGCCGTCTGAGCCACGGAGGCTCCACAAATTACATACTAATTTAAATAATACAGTATCACTTTTAAGCCTCTTTTCATATCTTAGTGAATTTCATGTTGTATGAAAACAAAACAAAATACACATTCACATGTTTGTAATACAGGTTTCTTATACTGTATGGTACACTTTAATATGTATATAGATTTAATAATACAGTAATTTACAGTAGACATATTGCTGTACATTTTAATATGAGTGATTTATCTTCCATTTAAGTAAAAGAAAGACAGAAGTCTAATCTTTTGGGTGGGCATATATAACTTCCTTTAATAAGTCTCTTACAGTGTTCTCTTTAAATGTGGTTCCTTGTTTCTTTCCCACAATATTTCTTAGTTGCCTCCGAATCACAATACTGGCAGATGTAACATCATCTTGGTTTTCGATATACAGACGTGCTGTTTCGATGACATTTACTCAGTCTATATGAAAAATCTTGTGTGGATTGTCAGTACAGTCGTCATCATGTTCATTACATGCTCAGAACAGCACAGCATTTATGAAAAATCTTTCATGAATTACAAGAAAATTAGTATATTACACTCACAGATTACCATCGGATTAGCCATGGTTAATTGAGGCTCAGATAATTGGGATCCTACTGTATATCCATAGTCTCAAGAAGGAAAAGAAAGAAAGAAAGAAAGAAAGAAAGAAAGAAAGAAAGAAAGAAAGAAAGAAAGAAAGAAATAAGTTACAATTTCTAGAGAGGATATTTGAGAGCAGCAAACTGCAATACAGGAGCAAAAACTGTCAGTTACTTCAACCAAAATAATAGATACAAACAGAGAAAGACCACAAAATCATATTAGAGGTTTATTAAGTCTACTAAACAGAATAAAATACACAAGTTTTCAACTATCCTAAGACCAATGAGTGAGGGTCACTAAGTCAGTACAACCAGTGTATTAATTATTATAAAATGGTTTAAGAGACCAGTACTTACTTTCAGTCGTCTGATAATGAGTTTATGGCATTATTGATTCATTTAATAAATGAGATGATATTGATTCTTTCAATTTTTGAAATTTTGAAATATACATATTGTACGCTATCAATTAATATCCTTAAGAGAACAAAACCACATTAGCCAAACTTGTTAGTGCAGACAATGCACACCTCCTCATTTCTCTTTTATCAGAGTAATAACATTTCGTGTTATGTCGAATCATGTACAGATAAGAAAGGATTTCCACCCTATCAATCTGTGTATTGTAAGAATTAGCTTACAGTACCGGTTTTGACCCTAATTGGTCATCATCAGCTGAACATAAATACCTTTACATATGTATCAAACAATAATTGACATTACCCTGTCTAAAGGAGGATGCCATAAGGACACACCATATCTGATTGTGTCCAAACTGGGCATGTTGAGTGTGAGTT
This sequence comes from Anabrus simplex, assembly GCF_040414725.1. Taxonomy (NCBI): domain Eukaryota; kingdom Metazoa; phylum Arthropoda; class Insecta; order Orthoptera; family Tettigoniidae; genus Anabrus; species Anabrus simplex. The sequence goes on from NC_090271.1 coordinate 57,522,531, forward strand.
AGTTATGTGTTATGATTTGACTTTCAGGTACATGGGTATAAAGCTATCTTCTTCAGGAGTAGAAATTTGACTGTAAAATCTATCCTAAGCATAAAATATCTAAGTTATATACACAAATACAATAAACACATTAAAATACACAGAACATAATAAAATACATTAAAATAATGAGTATAAAACATTTCATGGACTTGATAGTGCGTGTCTAGAGTATATCTTCATTCCCGTCTTTAGAGTCCATAGTAGTGCGGTACATAATCTGGTGCTTGCGATTGTCGGTAATGTTGTAGGTCTCTTAAGAAGTCTTATTGTTTACTTAAATGATGTCTTCACTTGTGTATATGATAAACTGCTTTTATTGTTAACAAAATCCAATTATATAGACAGAGGTAAGTATGTGCAGCTGTGAGTGGAGTCTTATTCCTTGGGTTTGGAAGCAGATAATATGGTCTTGGTCATTCGTGTATTTTTCTTGATGTTAGGCTATTGTGGTGGCTCCTTCCTCGTCTATATCTGTGTGCTGGTGTTATAGTTGTGTTAAAATATATCTTTCACAGACAACTGTAACACCAGTTGTGTTATAATATATCTTTCACAGATAACTATCTCACAATACTGGCAATGTCTCCACATTGACGTAAAAACTGCCCAAACACATAAGTTTTCAGTATGAGGATCACAAAGTGAGAGATCTAAGTAAGTTTATTTTGCTTTTGTTTCTTCCCTTTTCCTGAACTTATCCAGCTTTCTTTTTATCTTACAGTACCTGTATCAAGACTGAAGATCTGTTAAGATAGCCCCTCAATGAGTGTTGATGCCCACCCTCCTGGGAAGCTGAAATGAGCTCATCGGGGGCTGAGAAGAAATGGACATAAAAGAACTGGGATTGATGAGAGAGTCTTATGAATGTCAATATGTATGCCATCCTACTCAACCTAGCGCTTGTAAAACCTTAAATTACTATGTTTAATTAATTTTAATTATCTTTTATTAAGTGCTAAGTACAACTATACTCTGTAAATATGTATTGTACATTTTTAAAACCTCAAATATGTATTGTGAATACATCTAACCTCAAAGTCTGTGTAGTCAAAAACTGTAGAAAACTCTGTAATATTCGTATATTGGGTATAATCCACTATCATTCCGATTACATATAGAGGTTTATGGAAACTCACTGTAATGATATACTATTCAGATACATGTAGAAACATCAGGAATTTTGTAGATTTTGTCACTGTGCTTTGTGTATACGTAATTAAATATTTGAGTTCAATTTACTCCAATCGAGAGGCCAGTCGATCAATTGTTCCTTGATAATAGATAATAATTGATAACAGATGAAGTCCGTAAATCGTAGTAAAATAAATTGTTTCTTGTAAGTTCGGATGCGTTCCATTTAGAGTGTAACACTTCCAGAAGTCGATATTTCTAGACTGTTTGTCGAACAGTATATATACTGAACTGACAGAGTGTACAGTGCGGGTTAGAGTGAGTGTTACGGTGAGCTGAGGATTTGGTTGACATCTGAACTTGTCAGAATCGACTTGAGTGAGAGGGTAGTCAGTCTTGCCTGGTGATGGTAAAGTGAATAATCAGTGTGTGGACTTGTTGATATCTGTACTTTTCAGAATAGACTGTATGATGGTGAAGTGAATGATGAGTGTGAGGACTTATCTGTACTTGATAGAATCAACAGTAAATGGCTTCAGTGTGATTCCTTTAATTGTGTTGTGTATAACTGCGTGTTTTTAAGGAACAGACATAGCGGCAATAAAGTGGTTTTATGCAAGGAAGTGAAAGTATCCTGTGTGATATTTATTTACACCAAAATAAAATCGCACCGAGAACGATATGTATTTGTAGATGACGGTGTATGAAGATATAGAGATTATTCTTGTCCTTTCGTGTTTTCACATTTGTCCCATCTCCTGTTTCCGTTGCTCTCTATCCATATCCTGACCTGCCTTTATGTTTGTTCTATTTTGTGTTCCTTTTCTTTTTTGCTATTGGTTGAATGTCAAAATAACTCAGATAGGAGATAGGTCTTATGGCGACGATGGGATAGGAAAGGCCTAGGAGTGGGAAGGAAGCGGCTGTGGCCTTAATTAAGGTAAAGTGGTTTTATGTGAAAATGGGAACCACAGAAAACTGTCTTCAGGGCTGCCGACAGTGAGGTTTGAACCCACTAACTCCCGGATGCAAGCTCACAGCTGCACGACCCTAACCACATGGCCAACTCGCCTGGTACTGGCACAAATGATTCCCTGGATGATGTATAAGAAAACCACCATTAACTTCATAGAAATTGTATTCAATAGACCTTGTTCATTTCCAGGATCCTTGATGGTGTCAGTCAGTAGACTAGCATTTCATTTCAGATTTTATGGGCCCTGGCCTAATCACATCAGTGGCAATGATCATGCTTAACATGTTTGCTCCTTTGTATTATTGTACAAGGTTCAAATAATACATTGATTTAATTTTAGCTCTTCAATCAGTACGTGTGAAATGTCATATTCAGAAACTCATACCCCAACTAAACCATGTGACAATTATGAGGGTTGTTGAAAGTGAAAATTCCATTTTCAACAGAGCAAGAATCATTGGTGAAAATCTGCTAGAGCAGACAGGGTTATTTCTACCCCCATGGCTAAATATCTTCCTTCATCCAGTATGGGGCTGCTTGGCATAGGAAAGTTCTCTCCAGTTGTTTGAAATTACCAGACCCAGTGCAATAGTGTGATCCTCTTCTCGTCAATAATAGTGGATTCACTTACTCACAAAAAGGACACAATTATGCATCAAGAAAGAGTTTGAATCACATGGAACTTGATAAGGGTGATTGTAAACACTGATGTGAGTTCAATATTAGAGTAAACAGAGAGTTTACTGTGGAAAACTGAACACTAGAAGGTAGAATTGAGTACCCATAGGATCCGTCTCTAACTTGGATATAAGATGTGATATAAGCAGGTATGGAGGCATACAGATTTTGTACGGCAACCTGCATTCGTCCATATTTGCTACAACTGGTCCTCTAGATCGTGTAAACTCCTAAGTTGCTGAGGTTGGCCACCCAGGTGGTTCCAGGCATAATAATATTATTTGCTTTAAGTCCCACTAACTACTTTTACAGTTTTTGGAGATGCTGATGTGCCAGAATTTAGTCCCACAGGAGTTCTTTTAAGTGCCAGTAAATCTACCAACACGAGGCTGACGCATCTGAACACCTTCAAATACCACCGGACTGAGCCAGCATCGAACCTGCCAAGTTGGGGTCAGAAGGCCAGCGCCTCAACCGTCTGAGCCACTCAGCCCGGTCCCAGACATGTTCAATGGGCAATAGAGCAGGCCATTTAAGCATGGTACTGTTGGAAGGAATCCCTATGACACCACTGCTGTGTACGGTCAAGCATTGTACTGCTGATAAAATGCCTCCTGGAAGCTCTGCTATGAAGGGCAACACATGTGGCTGCAAGATGCCCTGTACAAACCACTCTGTTGTCAATGCCCCTGGTATCACAACTAGGAATGACCAACTGTCATATGTAATGGGCACCCAGACCAGCACAGCAGCACTGGGGGTGGTGTGTCACGCCACAACAAAGGCAGAATTGAGACATTCACTTAGAGGCTTCCAGACATGAACACAGGCATTGTCAATGTGCAAAGAGAACCCGGAATTGTCACTAAACACAAACAAATTCCAGTCTTAGCAGTCCAGGTTTCAAGTTCACAACACCATTGTACACAGACAGATAACAGGACACATAATGAAGGCTGTGGGACTAAATTTCCTTCAGCAAAGCACCTGGAAACGGTTCAGGCAGACACAGGAGCCTGTAAAGATAGTGTAAATGTGCTCATGCTTGACAGAGGATCAGACTTTTTTTCTCTCCTGGTTATCACTTGAGGGCATCCACTGGTCTCAACATTCCCAAACATTCTGGTCAGAACGGCCTATGTGACAGGCAAATCATTGACATGACCATCCAGCCTTGTACATTTCCAATAATGCACCCCACCCATTCAAACTCTGATAAATGGGTGAAATTTCTTTGACTGTGTTGAAGAGGCATGTCGAGTGATCAACGAGCTATTCATTACTGGAAGCAGCATTCCACTTTAAAAGCCTCTATAGAAGCCTTTTCATATGCCTTTGGTGCCAAGACCATTCAACTAATGAAGTCACAAAGCTATTCATTTAAGTATCTGCTCGAGATGTAATGGTATGGCGAGTTTCGCAGAAAAAAGACAACTCCTTCTCAGTGAGCTATTCTTTTTGTCAATGAGCTTACATGTATGTGTGAATGTGGTTTTCTTTTTACTGTATAATTGCAAGTTTAAGAGTATCTTATCTACTGACCCAATAATAATAATAATATAATATTGCATTGATAGCTGATTCAGAGCACAAAATGACTAGGATGCTCGGTATACTAAACAACACGTTAGAGAAGTTCAGGCTAAAAATAAACATAAAGAGAACAAAAATGATGGTCGTTCAAATGAAGAAGACTGGATTAAAAATAAACATTAAATTAGGCTGTGAAAAAATAGACCAGGTTAAAGAATTTTGTTATCTGGGTAGTGTTATCACCAATGATAATCAGTGCCTGACAGAAGTCAAAAGAAGAATTGCTATGGCAAAACAAGTGTTTCAAAAGCAGGAAAAATCTATTGTTAAGTAAGCACATAGGAATTGAAACCAGGAAGAAATTTGTTAAAACCTTTGTTTGGAGTGTGCTAACTTATGGTTGTGAGACCCGGACTTTGGGAAAACAAGCACAATCAATACTAGAAGCTGTTGAAATATGGTTCTGGAGAAGACTGACAGGTATGAGTTGGACAGAAAAAAAGACTAATATCTAAATCTTGAATGACATTAATGAAAAAACGGACCTTAATTTATTCGTTAGAACAGAGGAAAGCTAAATTTCTCAGACACGTCCTACAACATGACACCTTTCTCCAGAATGTCTTCAAAGGAAAGGTCCTAGGGAAGAAGTCGAGAGGAAGACCACGCCTCTCGTACCTTAGGAACATAATCACTCAGCTGGGATTTGCTTCCTATGTCACGATGAAAAGGACTGCTGAAGACCATGGGATGTGGCTGCAGCGACAAGGCTTAGCCTTTAGACAATGGATGGATGGAATAATAATAATAATAATAATAATAATAATAATAATAATAATAATAATAATAATAATAATAATAAAAATAATAATAATAATAATAATAATAATAATAATAATAATAATAATAATAATAATAATAATAAATTTTCTCGAAAGCTCTACTGAATAGGTTAGAAAAACAAACTGACCACCTCATTAAAATATCAGGCAGGGTTTCAAAAAGGGAGATCATGCCTAAAACAAATCTCAAAACCTAAAAACTTTTACAAATTCGTAAAACAAAACAAACAATAATTACCTTTGTTGACTTCAAAAAAGCTTATGATTCATTAAACCGACAGACTCTATTCAATATACTTGAGGAATTTCAAGTCGACAGAAAAACAAGGGAACTGATCAAGCAAACTCTAACAGGTACAAGAGCGAAAGTTAAATTTTTAAGAGAAATTTCAGAGCCATTCGAAATTACAACAGGAGTCAGACAAGGCGATGGATTATTACCAGTGCTATTCACTCTAGTTCTGGGAAAAGTGGTTCGAGAATGGGAAAAATGAAACTAAAGGGATCGATATTGGTAGACTTTTCAAAAGCAAAATTCACCTTGAATGCATTGCTTTTGCAGATGACTTGGCAATCCTCTACAACAACAAACAAGAAGCACTCCAGTCCATAGAAAAACTTGAAATAGCGGCAAGAACAGGTCTGCAAATTTTACATGCAAAGACAAAGTATATGGAAGGTTCAAAATCAGGATTTAAAAACCATCTCTAATTACTAGATATTATTATTACTGATTTAAGCCCACTAAGGAGCGCTGATGACTAGTTCTTCCTTGATGCTCTTCTTCGTTCCCAATATCTCTTGAACCCTGCTGATAATTTCTCCTTTCTCTCCTGTGAAAGGGGCTTCCGACTTCTAGGTACTCTAGGCAGTGGGGTCCAAGACTGTACCATAGCACAAAATTTGGAATGATCTATATCAATGTCTGAAATCCCAGCCGAATCCAAGTCCTTGTGTACTTCATTAAGCCACAAGCTTCCAGCCTTGTAGCTTTTAACCAAAGAGAAGATCTTTGGTAAGCCTGTTGCTGTCCATTCATTGTAGGTGTCCGTAGAACTTAAGCCTCCTATGTCGCATGCTGGTATTGGCTTATTCTAACTGTCGATACAGCTCAGAGTTCGATTTAAGTCTGTAGGTTCCATCAGGGAGCAATCTTGGTCCATGAATTTTCCTGAGGATACGTCTTTCGGCTTTCTCCTGATCATCCATGGTGCCTTTTTTGCTCATCAGGAGGGTCTCTGAGGCATACAAAAACTGTGGTCTGACAACAGTTTTGTAATGACAGATCTTAGCATTTTTCGAAATGCACCTCTTATTACAATGGTTGTGGGATAGTTTGTACGCTGCACTGAGTTGGTTACATCTTTCTAAGATGGATGTACCGTCTCTACCATTGGGGTGAACCCATTCACCAAGATAGCGGAAGCAACTGACTCTTCCAATCGTTCCAGGTATGGTTGTCAAAGGGGGGTTTCCGGGATGCCGAGTCTCAAAGTACTTAGTTTTGTCGTATGATATGTGTAATCCTACCTTCACCGCTATCATCTGCAGGGCTTCGATAGCAATGACAGCATCCTTAGAGTCGTTGGTTAGGATTGCAATGTCATCTGTGAAGGCTAGGCAACTGATCTCAATCTTTTGGGTCCCAGCTCCAATGGTAACTGGTTTGATTTCTAGATTCCTCAGTGTACATTCCCAGTACTTGATGACTTTATTGAGCACTAGATTAAACAGAATGGGTGAGAGGCCATCTCACTGTCGTACTCCAGTTTTTATCTTGAAACTCCGAAATAGTTCTCCCCTGAACTTCACCCTAGATGTTGTACCCATAAGAGTCTGTTGGGTGAGGGTGTGTGTGTTGTAATCGACACCTCGTTCTTGCAGTGCAGAGAAGAATGTCTGGCGGTCGATGGATTCATAAGCTTTTTTAAAGTTGACGAAAACCACAGCGATGTTCATACTCCTTACTTGTTTTAGTTGGAGAATGGTTTTTTAGGTTGAAGATCTGCTCGGTATAGGACCGTCCCCGCCGAAATCCTCCTTGATATTCACCAATAATTCGATCACATTGGCTTTCCACATTGTCCAGTAAAATCCTTGATAGCGCTTTGTATGCTACTGACAGCAGAGATATCCCTCGATAGTTGTTGACATCACTGTGGTCACCTTTTTTATGTAAAGGGTGTATGATAGCTGATTTCCAGTCATCAGGGATCCTGCCAGTCTCCCAGCAGTCGATCAAGATCTAGTGTATGGCCTCTGTGATCTTATTTCAACCTGCTTTTAGAGCTTCCGCAATGATGCCATCTTTCCCGGGTGCCTTGCAGTTCTTAAGATGTCCGATGGCATTAGCAATTTGCTGCATTGTTGGTGGGTTAGATGGGAGGTTATCTCCGGAGGATCTTCAACAGGTAATCTTTCTGTGGATTCTTCGCAACTGAGCAATTGCTCAAAGTAGTTTCCCAAAAGTTCCACGTTCCGGCGGTTACAGGTGACCAACTCCCCATCTGTATTCTTAAAGTGAAGACATTGTGGTTTATAACCAGAGAGTTCCTCTTTGAAGGCCCGATAAAAGTTTCTGGTGTAGTACATTTTGAATTCTTCATCTAACTTCTCCAGTCTTGACCAACTGTAAGATCTTTTCACACGTCTGATGGTCTTACTCGACAGTTTCCGCATTATTCGGAAATTTTCCCAATCTTTCTTTCGTTTGGTTGAGTACCACTTTCAGGCTGCGGCGCGCTTATCAACTGCAAGATCGCATTCAGTATTTCACCATCTATGTCGTCTCTTCCTTCGAGGTTGTCCGAGGTTATTGGTCGTTTCGCATATGGTGGACTTCAGTTGGTTCCAGTCTTTCATATCTTTTTGCAAGATGTCAGTTGCAAAATGTTCTTTATTCTCCAACAGGAATTGGGGATCAATCCTTGGTGGAATTGTGGTAGAAGGTATCTTACATCTGGGTAGTAATCTGGTCTTTATTTGTGTGAAGAAATGGTCAGAATCAACTTTTCAACTTTTACGAACTCTGACATACATGATCTCTTTCTTGCATTTTACACTGATTACAACATGATCGATTTGAAATGATCCTATAGCTGCGTTGGTGACTGCCAGGTGGTCTGGTATTTTGCCTTTCTGGGGAAAACTGTGGACATGATCTTCAACTGATATAATCTACACAGTTCAATTAAGCGCCTGCCATTGGTGTTCATTCGCCTATTTGCTATGTAAGGCCCCAGCATATCTTGGTACCATCGTTCTTTTCCCAGTTGAGCGATGAAGTCACCTACGAGGATTTTGACATGGTGACCGGGGATCTTACCGATCTCGTCTTCTAGCATAATAATTGTACCGGGAGGTACACCCCTACGCCTCACATTTAAATCTTGCGCCTTACAGAACTCCTCTACAGGAGAAACACTGAACTTGGAACTAAATCTACTCAAACTTTTCCTCAGAAGATGTCACTACCGTAATTTTGGTATTATTAAATTTCCAGTACTGCGTGAATTTCAACTTGTTTTGTTCTCAGTTCATCAACAAGTTTGGACATTCCCTCATAGACGTCACTACTAACAAACTTTGATCATGCACCCTGGTGCGAAGTGAAGGAACCTTTTTGAAGAAACTTTGTATTCATAAGTTTTATCTTTACTAAATTTGGTTCATTCATTTTTGGGTTGGCAATATTTATCTTTTCTTTCCGCTAGTTTTGAATTTAGCCAATCAAGAATTTCTGTAATTAATTTTCAACCAATCCTGTGTTTCTTCTTCGATTTTGAGTGTAACTTTTGCATTCACCAATAAAATTCTGTGGGTGTGTCTTGATTATTCATGAAAGGTCTCGAACCTTCCCCGAGGGTTTATAAACTGCGGGTTTTCACGGCTCTTGGCCATTTGATCAACATCTAACTTAAGTGTGTGAGTCAAGCAGGAGGCAGGAGGTGCCTCTTTCTTCAGGCAGCAGGTCTTCAGCAAGGTAATGGCCAGTTAACATCTTATTTCTTGCTAGCTCCGCAGTTTAACCTGAGGGTAAGGTCCGAAACCTTAAATATGTAACCTACTTCTCTACAAATGTAATTCTCTGCTGGCTCATGTAAAAAGTTCATAAAATCTTTAACTGTAAATCAGGGATAGAGAGTGATGCACCCTCTCGAGCGCCCCTTCATTTTGGTTTGAGGTGACTACATTTTGTAACCGATTTTCTTCCTTTCCGCAATGTGTTAAATTTCTTTATTATACGAGTCACCTCCATAATATGGGAATAGCCCCTGTTTCATTGGCCTAGTGCCCTGTAGGTTTTAAAATTCACATCTAGGAGTGCAAGTATTCGACTCCTTTCATTTTGTGTTTGGGCCATTTATTTAACTGGTATTTCTTGTATACGAAGGCCCTATAGGTTGGGTACAAGATATCCCTCTTTCAATTTTGTAAGCTGGGCCATGGAAGGCCAAAAGTTGTAAGATATTTTGGGTGTTGCCTTGAATAGGCTTGAAAACTGAGAGCCTGTTAGCTCTTTTTCAAAGTAAGATTACTGAATGCCTTTTGAAGGCTTAATAATTTGAGTTGAGAGCCAGTGCTCCAGGTATTAGGGGATTTCTGCCCTTAAGTAAGGTTATGATCTTTGTAAAGTTAAGGGTGTAGCTCAGGAAGTGTAAAGTGAGGGCTTGAAGCCCAGGTTCTGTTTATAGCATCAATCTTGTCTTTCCTAGACTTGTTTATTGCTACTGGTACCTGTTACATTGTTACTTGTTTTTTTTTTTTTTAAAGAGAAAAAAAATATAACCTTTGTTACCATTTTAAATTAACTTTGATTTTGTAGTTAGACCCATTAACCCCGGCACCTTCTTTCACCTCTAGTGGTCCACGGGTATCCCCGTAATAATAATAATAATAATAATAATAATAATAATAATAATAATAATAATAATAATAATAATAATAATAATAATAATAATAATAATTGATGAGAATATCTATATATATTCATATGACTCTTGCTGAGCCACCATCAAGTAGCGCCACCTACACACTACGTTTTCTTTGTTCATTCTGACACGTCACCCATGTCCATTGTTTTCACTGCATCCATCTGTGATTTACGTATGAAATAAATAGTGTCATTCTAATATAAACAATGCTGACCTTATTACTTTCCGAAACATCGTGCCCTTTTCAACAAGTTATGGGCCCAGGATGCGCGTTTGGAAAGTGATTCAATGTGTAGTGATAAAATACCCTGAAAAATAGACGTGTGAAAATATCGTGTCGCGCACAGTTGGCGAGGTTGAGTTACACATTTAGCCAAGTGACTTCTGCGAAGAAATAGTGTGTGAAAATGAACACTTCAAGTATGGTGCACATCAAGACGGACAACTTTGACACGTGGAAAATTCTCATGAAGGCTGTGTTAGTAAAGAATCATGCATGGGTGTTCGTAGCTGGGATAAAGGTTAAGCCCGAGCCGGTCAGCGAAAATGCTGCCACTATTAGAGAATGGGAAGAACGTGACAGTGAAGCAATGTCAGATATCATCTTGGCGATTCAACCCTCGGAATTGAAACAGGTAAAAGATTGTATCACTTCGCGTGAACTGTGGCTAAAACTAGAGTCGATTTACCAATCGAAGGGGCCAGCGCAGAAAGCAACATTATTAAAGCAGAACGTTCTTCAAAGTATGAGTGAAGATGGGGATGTACGCGATCATTTGCGGAGGTTTTTTGACGCCGTAGGCAAGCTCAATGGTATGGACATGGCAATCAACGATGATTTGTTATCCATATTACTTCTGTATAGCTTGCCAGTCAGTTTTGAATACTTTCGGTGCGCAATAGAATCTTGCGACAAACTTCCAAAACCCGAGGTATTACGCATAAAAATTGTCAAAGAAAGTGACGCGAGGGGCAGTGACGGAACAACATGATGCAAAACTGTATGACTGTTGAATGAAAATACAAGAACAAGAATTATAGAAAGCCCACAAACAAAGTCGATAAAGGCAAAAAAGGAGGATCCACATCTCTTCGATGCTATCGTTGTAAAAAGATAGGTCATAAGGCGAAGGAGTGCAAATCGAGTAAAAATGATCATGACAATGCACAAGGCCGAAGGAAGTACCTTGCTATATATTACATCAGAACTGAACTTGTGTAAGTTCGTGACGGACCGCGACGCACATACAGTGTGGTGCCTCGATACCGGCTGTACATCGCACGTGTAAAAATCTGGACTATTTTTCACAAGTAGAATCTAATGTTTCTGATGATTTAAAGTTAGCGAACAGTTCCACAATGAAAATAAGTGCAAAAGGTGTTGTGACAATGTCAATGAGCATTGATGGTTGTGATAAAAGTTCAACCTATGCGATACATTATACGTACCTGATCTGCATACTAATCTACTAGAGTTACAGATGCCAACGATAGTACCTTACTCGTTGCATATAGAAAAGATAGACTTTATTATGTTAATGGGTCGTACACCGAATAACAGAGAAAAATTGGCCGAGCTGAAGATACGCGCAAAGGGTCTATTATGGACTGGCACATTCGATTGGAGCATCTAAACATAACGGATCTACGTAAGGCAGTGAAGAAAAAGGACAGAGGGAATCAAAGTCATCGACACTGAAGAGGATTTTGAATGTGAGATCTGTCTCCAGGGAAAGATGACACGTGCCCCTTTTCCGAAGAAGTCTGATAGGAGAATGGAACCAGGGGAATTGATTTATTCCGATATTTATGGCCCAATCAGGGTTTCCTCGAAACTAAACGTGCTTTACTTCGTCACATTTGTCGACGATGGGACCGGATGGTGCGAAGGGAAGTTTCTTCGTCAGAAAAATGAAGTCGTTAATGAGTTTCAGGACTTCAGAAAACATCTGGAAACACAGAAAAACACGAAGATAAAGATTTTGCAGTCTGATAATGGTAAGGAGTACGTGAATTCCCAATTCGACACATTGTTGAAAAGCTGCGGGATTTTACGACGCCTGATGATTCTGCGCAACCCAGAACAAAATGGAGTAGTGAAAAGGAAAAGCTGTACACTCGTCGAGATGGCCAGATGTTTATTAATGCAGTCCGGACTTCCTCCTTCTTTCTGGGCAGAGGCTCTTTCAACAGCGAATTACATTAGGAACAGATGTCCTACAAGTAAACTGGGTAGACAAACTCCTTACGAAGCCTGGACTGAAAAGGTACCAAATGTTTGTAAATTCAAAAAATTTGGATGTGAAACCTACTGCCTAAATCGATCGCCGAACATAGGAAAATTCGATCCTCGGGGAAAAAAAGGCATATTCCTCGGATATGTGGAGCAGTCCAAAGGTTTAAGAATTTGGATACCACAGGAACGAAAAGTGGAAATCTCACGTGATGTCAAGTTTTTGAAAGGAGACAGAAAAGAGCAAAAGTACGATCTTGATACTTTTCCAAGTCAGCGCCCAAATGTAGAACTACTTTGGTGAAGATCATCCCAGGATAGAGCCAGAGCAGGTTGATCCTTTCATCAATGTAAACATAACTCCTAGACATACAGAACGTACAGAAAGCATCAAAGATCCGGATAGTTCAGAAGAATTTCTTGGTTTTGAAAATGAACCAGAACCAGAAATACGACAATCTCGACATGCTCCAGGAAGTGTATATAGTGTGCCATTTCACCGTTCTATAGTTACTATATTTGGAACAAAAATGGCGCTTCGGCTATTAGCGGGTCAGAATAAAAACAATTAACAGCTGTATGAACTGAAGAGATGATAAATTCAACCGGCAATCACAGAAGGAATTCTATTTTTAGAAGGCAGTGCGAAAGAATGACGAGAGCGGATTATTTAAATCCATTATTGAAAAAAAATCTTCCATTAGAGAAAGGATTCTTAATTGAGCACTACACCAAGAAAGACGGAATCGCGTAAAGAAACCCAGTAATAATTGGAGAGTTTAGTCTACTGTTAGAGATAAGATCAAGTCAACGATAACCCGCCGAACACCAGCTGTATTTGACATATACGTGAGATAAAAGACCAGCTGATAAGAAACGTCAAGTTGGAGCTTCACTACGTCACGGTTGGGCTCGGAACATTTTATTTGCCCGATACTGCATAACATCAAGAGAACTGAAGTAGACGGAACAGAGTGCAATCCTTAAAGCACATAAAATTCATAACGTTTCGGCGAGCAAGGCAGTTTGAAACAAGACGATATTTAGAGTCTTATAGGCAAATTAAGCGGAACAGAAAACAAATATACTGACCACATTAGCATTACTAAGCAGATTACCATGTATAAATCCACTAATGCCTTGTATTATTCTGTCCTTGATGCAATGGAGGCCGTCATGATGTTCTAAGAAGCTGAGGCGAGGACTACTCTGGCTATGGTAACGCTTGACGAGATGGATGATCCAGGAGGATAGTAGTCAGCTGTGATGACGAGATGATTCCTTGTTACTTAAGCCGAACCAGGGAGCAAGACCTACCATCCCATGACGATCAACAGCGAGATGGAAGCCAGATCCAATAAGCAAAGATAAGTCCCCATTTAAGTCGTATCGTAAGTAGAAAACCTTATTCTTTGGGTTAATGTATAATATATGTAGTAACATTTTGTGTGCGTAATTAATATACGTGTGTGTGTTCACAAGGAAATAGGTATTCATCCAAAGTTACCGTAAATTCCAAACATAGGCGTTAAAGTACCAGTGAAATGCCGTTCGTAAATCTGTCAATATGAGAGTGGAGAAGTGATTGATATTTTTTTTTTCATAATTTGTTGTCAGTGAAATATTAGAGTATTATGAGGAACCTAATATTTATATGCATGATGGTTTTGACTAATAGCAAGCGTAAAGATCGTATTTAGGGAGTATTACAAGGAAATTTGATGGCACAATTTTAAGGTTACAGTGTACTATTTATTTGATACTATGACAGTAATGGTAATGAATATATATATGTGCAGGTGATAGTACATATGTTGTGTTTTGATGGAATGAGTGCTTCAATTATAAATGCTACGCGATAATGGAAGTGTTAAATAATGAATATAGTTAGCATATGAATTGCTAGTGTATTTTGATGGTGATAGTTACTGTTATTTAAGGTGTCGGTCATAGTATTTCTTCGAGAAATGGTAGTATGTGTGGGTTGCACATGCTAAGGTGTCGGAGGTGAAACGTACTGTTTCTGATTGCTATTTTATTCCCTAATATATATATGATACAGTTTAGAATACGATCGTAATGCCATCACTAAAGAATTAATTGAATAAGTAGGATCTTCGAAGAGCCGAGAGATCACTTACATAAACATTTAGACCTTCACTGACATAACTACGACTGTTTTCACATATTCTCACTTACGGCAAGTCAGCTTACGATTTATTTATTTTCTCTTGGAGCAATATTAGTCATCACTGGTAACTTAGACTTTCATATATGGATTTTAGATGAGGATAGAGTCTTCCTATGTGTCAGTTTTTCCATACATGGTATTTCGTTGGATTATTAATCGTGATATACTTGGAAATGTTATGGTAAGTCATATACGCACTTTAGCTGAAATTTAACCATGAATTAAAGGAATAATTGAATAATTTAGCAATGTAATCCTTACGATGGAAATAATTTGAAAATGCTTACGACTTAAAGTGGACTTAGTTTTGCTTATATGGAGGCTAATTGGTACAAAATATGAAACATTGAACAAATTGAAACTTCGAATAGAGTAGATACCTAAGAATCAGACAGTAATCTTTTCACACGATTTTTCTACTGTGCGTGGACATTGAGATGAACTGTTTTCAACCGAGTGATATACATTTCTGTAATTGTATGCGAATTTAATTCAGGCAATTGAATCTTGATGGTTTCGAGAAGCAACTTAACTTAATTTTCAGAGATTCCAGATCTTAATTAATTAATTAATTAATTAATTGAGTGATTAATTATTGGCCATTTTCTTTGCGTTTTCCTCATTTTCCAATTGAACTTTAATTTGAATTGTATATAGTAGGAATATAGTTTATTTTACTTAGAACTTTCGGATGCATCCAAATAATTCATTCATTACAAACATTATAATAATTATAATTATTGCAATTATCCAACTTTTTCAATTATGTTGAGTAATTTTACTTATTATGTAATTTAATTATTTTTCCTTTCATTTGAATTCCTTGGAAACTACTTAGTTATAATACAATTTTTCGATAGGCTAAGATTATGATTCAGATGAATAAGGCCTAAGTTCATTATTTTATTTATTTATCAGAGGTTTTCCCAAACCTATTTCTTCAAGACAACATCAATATATTTATTGAGAAACTGATTGAATAGGAAACCTGCTATACTGTATAAATGATTTTCAAGGTAATCAACGTTTATTCCAATTCATCCATAAATCAATTTATGAATAAAAGTTGAGTAGAGTAATATTGGATTCTTTCAATGTCTGCTTAGAGTAAGTACTAGATATAGGCTTGGAATGATTAATTTTCATTGTGATCATGATGACATCATGTACGGTGTTCTTGGCAAGCCACGATAATCTGATTTTTGCGATAAATTTTGGTATCAAAAATATACGGTAACCGACTAATAGCGTGTTGAAGACGTTCATTTACGTAGGTTGGTATTTACCGTAGGCCGTCGGTGTTTCTTTCTCACGCGGAACTCACAACCCAAGAATATTCGGCAGATGAAAGTATTATCAAGAGCTAGTCTGGAAACTCGTGTAGTCAACCTGGACGCGGGATGGTGCAATAGGATAATATCTTTTGTTTATTTCCACCTATTCAATACATTACAAGAAGTTGGCATTTATTTTAAAACATTATTCAGATGAGACATGTTTCGCCTCTCACTTTGAGGCATCTTCAGTCATTATCAAAAACCTTATTATTTTACCAGGCATCTGGTTAAAGATATTCAAAAACGTGTTTGATGATTATAAGAGAGGTAAGATTTACGTTAGTTATAAACATGTTCATGAAGTAACTAAAAATCCATTATATATTGGATTCAAGGGTAGTAGTTTTAGTATCATTTGAATGTAATGTATATTCTCATAGAACTGATATTTTATGCCTTCCACTATGTATTAGACATCTATTAACGACTACGGCTTCAAGCCACCTTCTCTTATTATAGTAGAATCAAAAAAGTCCTATTCAACAAAGAACTACATATGTTTTTATCAATATATAATGGATTTTTAGTTACTTCATGAACATGTTTATAACTAACGTAAATCTTACCTCTCTTATAATCATCAAACACGTTTTTGAATATCTTTAACCAGATGCCTAGTAAAATAATAAGGTTTTTGATAATGACTGAAGATGCCTCAAAGTGAGAGGCGAAACATGTCTCATCTGAATAATGTTTTAAAATAAATGCCAACTTCTTGTAATGTATTGAATAGGTGGAAATAAACAAAAGATAGTATCCTATATACAGTTTATGAAACTTTCAATACGGACGAAAAATGATTTTCATCACTTGTAATGCTCCAGGAAGACCAAAAATGATTCGTTCAGGCACATGAGGCAGACCTCGAAAGCTTTACCAGTAACACGATGTAGGACAAATTGATTTGGTATGTCTGGCTAAGGTTCCAATTCAGATAGCATTTTCAGGTCCAGAGAAAAATGAGTGGAAGCTGGCGATGGCAGATGAATTTGTCTCTATTCTAAGAAACAAGACCTGGGTTCTCGTAGACCGCCCAGAAAATAGGACGACAACCGGAAGTCATGTACCCCTTAGGAATAAAGTACGGAGCAAATGGCGAGATCACAAGAAGGAAAGCTAGAGTCGTGGACAGGGGTTTTTCCCAGAGCCCAGGTATAGATTATACTGAAACATTCGCACCAGTAGCACGACTCAGCTCAATACGAACGGCTATTGCACTCGCTGCTCATCATGGAATGTATGTCCGACAATTCGATGTAGCAACTGCATACTTAAATGGAATTGTTGAAGAGGAAATACTCAAATTCATTGTGCAGGAAAACAATGCAACATCCGAGATCATAGCTGAAACCAAGAGGATGCTGAAGATGTTGAACAAGGATTGTGTGTGCCGTATTAAAAAAGGCTCTGTATGGCTTGAAGCAGGCTGGCCGCTGTTGACACCAACGCTTGAACTTAGCAACTACTAAAGCTTGGTGTCAAACCAGTGTCTGGCGATTCGAGTGTCTATGTGAAGGGTTCTGATGCTGATGCTCTCCTAATCATAGTTTATGTAGATGACATTTTAGTTTTGTCACGGAACTCAAGAAAATTGACGAGGTCCACAAATTTCTACAAAAGTCGTTTGAGGTTAAAGACCTAGAAGACATGAAGTACTGTCTCAGGATTGAGTTTTCTCGAGATGAATCTCGTACAACCTTGAAACAGAAAGGTTATGTTATGGACATCTTAGATCACTTTCGAATGTCTGATTGCAAGTCCGTAGCCACACCAATTGAAGCTGGAATTAAACTGTCAAGATTAAATACTTGGTCCAAGGATGATGGCGAGGGGCCCCCCTACAGAGAGCTCATAGGTGCTCTTATGTATCTATCAACCACAACACGTCCAGACATATCTCATGCAGTGAGTGTTTTAAGCCAATGCAATGATTCTTTCGGCAAAGAACACTGGCAAGCGGCAAAGAGGGTAATGAGGTAACTGAAGGGTTCTTCTGATGTGGCAATCACCTTTAGAAGCGATACCAGTAATTTAAATGGCTATGTAGATGTTGATTGGGCTGCATGCATCAACGATTGCAGGTCATACACTGGCTTTGCCTTCACAATGTATGGCAGAGTCGTATCTTGGAAATCCAGTAAACAATGGACAGTGGCACTGTCCTCAACAGAGGCTGAATATATGGCCTTGAGTGAGGTTTCAAAAGAGGCAGTGCACTTACTACGACTAGCAAGGGAGATAAGCATTAACAGCGTGTCGACTGTACAGCTATATAACGACAACATTGGAGCTCAGAAGCTTGCTGGAAATCCTGTTTTCCACTCTCGGACTAAGCACATTGATGTGCGACATTGTTTTGTATGAGAGGTTCTTTCATCTGGGGACATTCACCTCGAATACTTGTCAACTGAGAGGATGCCTGCATATATATTAACCAAGGGACTACCGCAGGATAAGCACTGGAAGTGTTTAGAATGTCTGGGTGTCAGAAGACTGAAACATTGAAGCTGGTTCAGCCTTCGAGGGGGGGTGTTGAGAATATTTATATATATTCATATGACTCTGGCTGAGCCACCATCAAGTAGCGCCACCTACACACTACATTTTCTTTGTCCATTCTGACACGTCACGATTGTAATCTCCATGTCCATTGTTTTCACTGCATCCATCTGTGATTTACGTATGAAATAAGTAGTGTCATTCTAATATAAACCATGCTGACCTTATTACTTTCCAAAATATCATGCCCTTTTCAATTCTTCTTCTTCTTCTTCTTTTTATACCGCTTATCCCACACCTGTGGGGTCGCGGGTGCGAACTTTGTCGCACATGTGGATTTGGCCCAGTTTTACGGCCGGATGCCCTTCCTGACGCCAACCCTATATGGAGGGATGTAATCAATATTGCGTGTTTCTGTGGTGGTTGGTAGTGTAGTGTGTTGTGTGAATATGAAGAGGAAAGTGTTGGGACAAACACAAACACCCAGTCCCCGGGCTAGAAGAATTAATCAAAGATGATTAAAATCCCCGACCCGGCCGGGAATCGAACCCGGGACCCTCTGAACCGAAGGCCAGTACGCTGACCGTTCAGCCAACGAGTCGGACCCATGCCCTTTTCAATAATAATAATAATAATAATTATAATAATAATAATAATAATAATAATAATAATAATAATAATAATAATAATAATAATAACAATAATAATAATTCTATCTCCTTCTAACTACTCTTAAGATATTCAAAGAAGCCAAGGTACTGGAAATACTAAATTCAAATACCTAGGCAAAATTATACAACCAAATGGGATAAATCAGCAAGCAAACAAAGAAAGAATTACAAAATTACAAAAACCATACAAAATTGTCTGGAGCAGATACAACAACAAAAAATCTATATCCCAATACGCAAAATTATGACACTACAACACAGTTGTCAAACCAGAAGCAATTTATGCATCAGAAACTCTGATAATTGGTGGCAGATCACAAATTAAAAACATCGAAAAACAAGAGAGGAAAATTCTCAGGAAAATTCTACGACCTAAATGCGAAAATGGTATTTGGATGAAAAGGAAATCACAGGAAATCTATCACGTAACAGAAAAATCACAGACGCCATTAGAAAAAGAAGAATAAAATTCTATGGTCACCTGATCAGGATGGATAACAATAGGCTAACAAAGAAAATACTAAATCTTGCAGTATCTCTAAAAAATCACAACAACTGGCTTACAGAAATAAACAAAGATGTTCAGGAAATTGGTATAAATGAAGAAATCTTGCAAGACAGAAAAACATTCAGAATCTCATAAACAAACGTAAATTTGCTTATCAACCTAAAAGACACGCTACAGGATGAATGGAAGAACCCAAAAAGAAGCACAGCAAAAGGACGAAGAGATTTTGGGAAGACAAGAAGAAACGTTGTGCTAAATAAGTTCACACACGCTCCTTAGTAGGAAACAACAATTTTTAAAAAATAACAATAACAATAATAATAATAATAATAATAATAATAATAATAATAATAATAATAATAATAATAATAATAATAATAACAACAATAATGCTTCTATGTCCTTCTAAATACTCTTAAGATATTCAAAGAACCCAAGGTACTGGAAATACTATCCAGCAGGACTTTTTTTTTTCTTACCAACTTGAGGCTGGCATTTTTTTTAACATTTTCAAGTACACCAGACTGAACCAGGATTAAACCTATCATCCTGGGCTTACAAATTCAACATTCTATCATTTAAGCCACTCAGACAGGCATACATAGATAAATAATACAAGAAATCCAATATAACTTACTAAGAATATGAGTATCTTTCTTGGACTCCATATGTTGGCTGTCAAGTAACTCGAATCACCATAATCAGAACCTGAAAAATAAAATACTGAATTAATGAAAATGAATTCAATTATAACAAGTATTTATACACATTATCAATCATTTCAAGCGCTATTTAGTAATGTTCTATCATGTACATCTATTAATAACTTGTTCTGACTGACTGACTGATTCATCATCGCCAAGCCAAAACTACTGGACATAAAGAAATGAAATTTTGGGGAAAAATTCATATTACAATGTAGGTACTCACTAAGGGAGGATTTTTGGATAGTCCGTTGCTAAAGGGGGTTAAAAAGGGGGGTGAATTTTTAAAATGAGTGCATCTATATCTCGAAAAATGAGCAGTTTAAAGACATGAAAATTATTTGGAATCTCCTTTAAAACAAAAGAACACACATTTTTTTTGTTTTTTGAAAATCCTGTTAACGGGGCTGAAAAAAGGTGAAAAAAGGGTTGAATACCTTTTAAGTGGATACTTATATCCCAAAACTGAAAATGTTACACTCATAAAAATTGGTATTTGGAATCTCCTTTAAAAATAAAGAAACACGTATTTTTTTTTGTTCTTTGGAAAACCTACGTAAGGGGTGGTGAACAGGAGTGACAAAGGGGTGAATTCTTAAAAGGAGTATATCTAAAAAATGTAACGTGTTACAGACGTGAAAATTAGTATTTGGAATCTCCTGTAAAAGTAAACGAACACGCATAATTTGTTTTCTGAAAATCCACTTACGGGGAAGTGTTAAAGGGGGTAAATTTTTAAAATGAGCATGTATACCGTATATATAAAAAACTTAACATGTTACAGACGTGAAAATTGGTATTTTTAATCTCTTTTAAAAATAAAAGCAATACATATTTGTTTGTTTTCGGGCTGAAAAAAGGGTCGAATTCTTTTTATGAGGATACTTATATCTCAAAAACAAAAGATGTTACAGAGTTGAAAATTGGTATTTGGAATCTCCTTAAAAAATAAAGACACATATTTTTTTATTTTCGAAAACAAACTGGAGGGGGGGGGGGTTGAACAGGACTGACAAAGGGGGTGAATTTTTAAAATGAGTATACTTCAAAAACAGAACATGTTACAGACGTAAAAGTTGGCGTTTTTAATCTCTTTTAAAAATAAAGTAACATACTTTTTTGTTTTTGGAAAAATCACTTTGGGGGCAGAGGGTAAAAAGGACTGAAAGAGAGGTTGAATTATTTTTATTAGGATACTGGTATCTCAATTTTTTGCTATTTGCTTTACGTCGCACCGACACGGATAGGTCTTATGGCGACGATGGGATGGGAAAGGTCTAGGAAGTGGAAGGAAGCGGCCGTGGCCTTAATTAAGGTACAGCCCCGGCATTTGCCTGGTGTGAAAATGGGAAACCACGGAAAACCATCTTCAGGGCTGCCGACAGTGGGGCTCGAACCCACGATCTCCCGATTACTGGATACTGGCCGCACTTAAACTGGTATCTCAAAATCTGAAGATATTACAGATGTGAAAATTGGTATTTGGAGTCTCCTTTAAAAATAAAGACGTGCATATTTTTTGTTTTTGTAAAATCCACTTAAAGGGGGGTGTAAAAAGGACTGAAAAGGGGTTGAATTATTTTTATGAAGATACTTATATCTCAAAAACTGAAGAGGTTACAGACATAATTTTTATTTAGAATCTTCCTAGAGAATAAAGAAACACGTATTCTTTCGTTTTTGGAAAATCCAATAAGGGGTGGGTAAATTTAAAAAAAATGTAATTCTTTGCATGAGAATACTTGTATCACAAAATAGGAAGGATGTTATGGATGTGAAAATAGGTGTTTGGAACCTCCTTTAAAACTAAAGAACACATTTTTTTTGTTGGGGGGTAGGGACTCAACTTAAAGGGTGTAGAAAAGGAGTTGAAATTATTTTTATGAGAATACAAATAGGAAGTTGACTTAAAACAAAACACAGCTAAGGGATTTTGACAGGAGTATGAGGAATGATGACAAAAATATACGTTTATATGGAGCCGTTTGAATTACGAAGTTAAAATATCAAATTATATCTTAAGTATTAAATATAAGAAGGTTTGAAAAAAATGTAACCCCTCAGAGAGTTAAATGGGGAGTTAAGATCAAATATATTAATTCCTTCCTCCGAAATGGTTTAACGTACGAAGACAAAATTCCAAATAGCGGTATATATTTTATATCCTAGGTGTGAAATAGGAAATATTTTTAAATGTTCCACCCCTAAAGTGTTACATGAGTTTAGCTCCGTAAACTAAATTATTCATCCCTCCAAAACTGTTTGGTATACAAAGTTGTGATTTTACGAGAAGGGTCTTCATTTATATCGTAGGTGTAAAATACTGTATACTTCAAAACATTTCTCCCCTAAGAGGTTTAGATGGCAGTTGACACTCAAAAACAATATCCATTCTTCCAAAACCATTTCAGGCATGAACATAATTTTTTCATGAAGGGTGGTCTTCTATATCCTAGATGTTAATAAATATTTCAAAACATTCACCTCTTAAAAAGGTATTCATTCCTCCATTACTGTTTGACGTACAAAATCAAAATTTCAAAGACTGGTCGTTTTTACGTCCTAGATGGTAAATCAGATATGGTTTAAAACATTCAAATTCTTCCGTACAAGGTTTAAGTGAGTGGTAGATTATAAAATAAATAATCATTCCCCAAAAACCGTTTGACGTATGAACTGAGGACATATTTTACAGGCTCACCTGACAATGGACTCTCCAAAATGTAAAACTTTGAATAAAAACTTTAATTTTAAGGCCGTAGTGAAGCACGGGTATCTTGCTAGTTTAACAAATAAACTAGGGGAAACCAATTACAATAACTTGAGAACCAATACTTCCGCGTCTTGTACTAGTTCCATATTAACATATGTCATAATCTGTGACAGCAATGGAGAATCACGCGTAAGTAAAGTAAACTCATGTCCACATCCTGAGGTGATGCAGCTCTTTTCAGGCACACACCCAATGGAGGTGAGCTGAATGTACCATTTTAACCACATACCAGCCCTTCTGCCATTCTTAAATTTCTGGCAGTACCTGGAATCAAACCCGGACCTCCAAGGATGGCACCTAACAGTGTCAACCATAATATTACGGAGGTGGACCACATGTAGATGATCGACAGGGAGTACAAAACGAGGAAGCCATCAGTAAAAATACTGTTCAAGAACAAGAACAACTGGACATACCGAATGAGAAAATTATTAAATATGTTATGAAATTCAGTGTGGAGAAGAGCAAGACGATGGTGATAAGATGTGACAGAGTAGCAAAAGTAATCAAATATCATAGGTAAGAACTTTGAAATTGTGAACAGTTTCAAATATGGTACTTATGAAGTGAAATATGCAAGGCTGAGAACAGAGATTAGCAAAAGGGTGCATTCTACCAGAATGTAAGGACTTCAGTTTGGAAGAAGGAAGTTCCATGGAAGTGTAAGGGAGTGATGTACAAGATGTATTGACATATGCAGCGGAGATCTGAGCAGTGACAAGAAGAGAGGAGGGTAAAATTAAAGCTGATGAAA
This sequence comes from Anabrus simplex, assembly GCF_040414725.1. Classification (NCBI taxonomy): domain Eukaryota; kingdom Metazoa; phylum Arthropoda; class Insecta; order Orthoptera; family Tettigoniidae; genus Anabrus; species Anabrus simplex. The sequence goes on from NC_090271.1 coordinate 57,546,337, forward strand.
TGCAATTCCTAAGTGTGATATGAAAGACAGAACAAGAAATGAAGATGTTAGGAAGGAATTTGGAGAAGAAAAGTTGAATGACAGAAGGAGAGAGAATAGACTAAGATGATTCGGACATGTAAAGAGAACAGAGGGAAAGAAAAAAGAAACAGATAATGGAGGCAAAGTTTGAGGGTGAAAGAGTTAGAGGGAGACCCAGAGCAAGATGGATAGACTTGATCAAGACTAGTATTAAAAGAAGGAACCAGGAATGGAACGGAATTACAGAAGAAAAATGGTGGAAGGAAAAAGATAGGTGGAGAAATACCACCAATGCTCCAATCCATCTAGTGCTGGAAAAAGGGAAGAGGAAGTGTACATCAGAAGTAGCCAAGAACAAGTTGCTTTACATTGCACCAACACAGATAGGTCTTATGGTGACGATGGGACAGAGAAGGGCTAGAAGTGGAAAGGAAGCGGCCATGGCCTTATTTAAGGTACAGCCCCAGCATTTGCCTGGTGTGAAAATGGGAAACCATGGAAAACCATCTTCAGGGCTGCCAACAGTGGCGTTCGAACCCACTATCTCCCAAATACTCGATAATGGCCGAAGCGACTGCAGCTATCGAGCTCGGTGGTGGAAGGATGAAGATCAAAGACATATAAGAGGGAAGAAGAAAATTTGGCAAAACTACTTTTCCTAGGATAAGCCTGCAAATAACCTAGAATACAAAAATGGTGAACAGTCACTAAACCAGCAGTGAAAGCTGTCGTGAAGTCCAGTTTATGGAAATTATTTGGACAATTAATGTCATCCACAGAACACCAGGAGCTATTCTATAGGATCCTAAAGAATGTGAGCAAAGGGACAGAATGTACCCTTAAGTTCATAAATGACAAGGAAGGAAAGCAGCTTACTGAGGAAAAGGAAATTATGAGAAGATGGAAGCAGTATTGCTACAAAATTCTGGAGTGTGTAGGCACAGTAAAGGATTTAAAGAGGTTCCAAAATCTCAAAATCTAGAAAAGAGTAAACCACAGATCAGTTTGTGGGAGTTACAACTGGCTTGGAAATACAAGAAATTACAAAGCACTGGAAACTGTTGGTAATAACACCTGTTAAAAAAAATAATAAGGGAAGACAACCCGTAATGAAATTAGAATACACCTAAACGAAGTTTAGAATTCCTGTAGTGTAATTATATTGCTATACATTATCATGGTTACTGCATCATTGCATAATATTTGTCTGGTAGGGTAAAAATTTTCTCTTCTGTAAGCACATAGGTAGAAAAGGATTAATAACACAAAAAAGTATCAAGTATTTAGTTTTAACTCCAAATCTATTGTTTCAGTAAACCTGTTATAATTAGGATATGCCTAAGTGCTGTTAAGAATTGTAGTGTAGTTATTTTATTAGACAATATCTTGCCTGCTGTATTCTTGGCGTTATCTTTGTGTAAAGTACTGTAACCATTTTGATATTTCAGCACTTAACTAAATGGCAGTTTTTATTTCTTAGCTTTGTTGTGTAGTTCTTCCAAATTCCAACTTTTAACAGCAATTTTCATTTCTATTTGGGCATTTGTTATTAGGACACTTCTGAACGCAATTTAGAATTATTGTAGTGTAATTTTATTAGAAATTTGCATGCATATTTTATTACTGTAAAATATTTGTTTAGTAGGGGAAATATCTCTCTAAAAATTTAGCTCTTACTATAATTCTAGTTGTAAATAGGATAGGCTTAAATGCACTTAGAATTGTAGCATAACTATTTGTATTAGCCAGTATCTTGCCTGTTTTTTCTGTTTGCAAATTAATAACATCATATCAATCAGTCTGCAAGCCTCAGTGTATTTACTAACTGCTGCCACAATCCTCTATTTATAGCTAGTTTTGTGGCCCTGTTTAGTTCTGCACGTGTTATCTTCAAATCGTTAGAAACTGAGTCTAATCATCATCATCATCTTGTTCTCCTTCTATTTCTCTTACCCTCCATAACAAGAGTCTACTATTCTCCTCCATTTGTCTCACATGACCACACCAACAAAGCCAGTTTATGCGTACAACTTCATCCATTGAGTTAATTCGTAGTTTATCCTTTTATCTACTCATTCCAACTATCATTGTTCCCACCAGTTTGTACCAGCAATCATTCTCACTACTTTCAGCTCTGTTACTTCTAATTTATAATAAGGTATCCTGAGTCTGGCCAGTTTTCACTCCCATAAAGCAAAGTTGATCTGAAAACAACCGATGTAAAGATAGTTTCATCCGAAAGCTGACTTCCTTCTTACAGAATACTGTTGATTGCAACTGCGAGTTCACTGCATTAACTTTACTGCACCTTGATTCAATCTCACTTATTACACTGCCACAACGCGCAGGTCGCCTATGGGTGTCAAATCAAAAGACCTGCACCAGGCATGTGAATATGTGGAAGAATGAACGAGGGAGTGAAAGGTTGTATAAATGAGAAATATGTATATATTAGGCCATTCTTTGTTACTTTACCTGTAAATAGTGTATATAACTGTTTTATTTTAGGAGTTAGGTAATTATTTCAAAGGTCAGGGGGCACTACGTGTAGGGGGACCTGTCCTTCCATAGATACTGTACAGGTTTACAAAATACAAACCCCATGGCACTACAGCCCTTGAAGGGCCTTGGCCTACCAAGCGACCGCTGCTCAGCCCGAAGGCCTGCAGATTACGAGGTGTTGTGTGGTCAGCACAACGAATCATCTCGGTCGTTATTCTTGGCTTCCTAGACCGGGGCCGCTATCTCACCGTCAGATAGCTCCTCAATTCTAATCATGTAGGCTGAGTGGACCTCGAACCAGCCCTCAGGTCCAGGTAAAAATCCCTGACCTGGCCGAGAATCGAACCCGGGGCCTCCGGGTAAGAGGCAGGCACGCTACCCCTACACCACAGGGCCAGCCGGTAAAGGTTTATGGTAAATAAATAATGAATGAATGAATGAAAAAGGCCTCTCCGGAGGCCACACGCCATTTTATTTTTATTTGCTACACTGCCACCTTGGGAGAACACAGATCCTAAATATCTGAAATTATCTACCTGTTCCAGCTTTGTATCCCCAATCTATCAATTCTCTTGAATTTCTTACCTACTTAGATCAGTTTAGTCTTGGAAAGGGTAATTTTCATACAATACCCATTGTATCTATTTTCAAGTTCCAAGATATTAGACTGCAGGCTTTCAGCACAATCTGCCATTAAGACCAAGTTGTCAGCATACACCAGACTGCTTACTACATTTTCATCTAACCAAATCCTTCCCTGCCACTTAATACCTTTCAGCAGATGATCCATGTAAACTAAGAACAACAAAGGTGAAAGATTACACCCTTGTCTAACCCCTGTAAGTTTCTCAAACCAAGAACTCATTTTACCATCAATTCTCACTGCAACCCAATTGTCAACATAAATGCCTTTGATTGATTTTAATAATCTACCCTTAAACCCATAGTCACCCAAGACGGCAAACATCCTTTCACTCGGTACTTTGTCATATGCATCCTCTAGATCTACAAAGCATAACTGTCTATTCCTCTCATAGAGGAATTACTTGGCGCATACTGAAAGTCTGATCCTGACAGACCCTTTGTGGTCTGAAACCACACTGGTTTTCATCCATCTCAACCACAGATCATACCCTCCCTTAAAAAATCCCAGTGAACACCTTGCCTGTTATACTGATCAATGAGATGTGTCTATAGCTGTTGCAATCCTTCCTGTTCCCTTGCTGATAAATAGGTGCAATTATTGCCTTTGTCCAATCAGAAGGTACCTTACCAACACTCCATGCTAATCTTACTATTCTTTGAAGCCATTTCATCCCTGCCTTCCCACTATACTTCACCATTTCAGATCTAATTTCATCTATTCCTGCTACTTTATGACAATGGAGTTTATTTACCATCCTTTCCACTTCATCAAGTGTAATTCCACCAACATAACTGACCTCCTCCCCATGAGCTTGGTTGTTCACGACGCCACCAGGAGGATTTTATTTTATGCTGAGATGATTTTCAAAATATCATCTGTCTGGTGCTTCCTTGGGATCTGTTATGGGTTCACCTGATTTGCCCAAAACACTATTTATATCCTTTTTCCCTCTCTTTATTACTGTCCAAAAAGGTTTCCTTGCTGCTTGACCTAGCCTTTCCAGGTTATTGCCAAAATCTTCCCATGACTTCTTCTTGGATTCAAAAACATATTATTATTATTTTTTTTTTTTTGCTCTGTTTCTCTCATTTACATACAATTCCCTGCCGGTATCAGTCCTTGTATGGAGCCATTTCTGACACACCTTCCTTTTACGTTTACAAGCTGCTCTCACTCAATCATTTCCCCAACATGTTCACTTTTTCCCATCTTTACACACCCTTGTTAATAGGAAATCCCTTGCTGTCTCTACTACAGTAACCCTGTATGCCACCCTTCTTTTTCTATACCCAGAACCTGCTTACTGTTCACTGTTTGGAACATTTCACTAATCATATCCTTGTACTTCGTCTAATTTTGTCCTGGAGATTTTCTACCCTTATTTGTCTGCAGACAGATTTCAATTTTTCCATCCTAGGCCTAGAGATACTTACTTCACTACAGATCAAACAATGGACTGTATCACTGAAAAATCCCTGGAAAACCCACACGCTCCTAACAGACTTCCTGAATTTAAAGTCAGTTAAGATAACAGTATATTATGGATCTAGTGCCCTTACCCTCCCATGCGTACCGATGAATAGTAATTCATTTGAAGAATGCATTCACAACTTTTTTTTGCAAGTTGCTTTACGTCGCACCAACACAGATAGGTCTTATGGCGACGATGGGAGGGAAGGGCTAGGAGTGGGAAGGAAGCAGCCGTGGCTTTAATTAAGGTACAGCCCCAGCATTTGTCTGGTGTGCAAATGGGAATGTATATCTCCTACTAAGCCCATGTTATTAAGGCATGTCACCAAAGATTATGTATTTTATGATATTCTAATGGAGTAAGTTTAAGTTTGTGAAAAAATGTTTTCAATAGTTCTTGATTCATTGTTTACAAACATAACCATTCTTTGAGATTCAGATTTGGCTGATGATGCTCTGTAAGGGAGCGAAACATGTCCCACAAATAACTTGTCTATTAATGATGATATTTTAAATGTGACAACATTATAATATATTGAACAGGTGGATTACAATAAAAACTTTATTATTGCAAATAACACATTTCAATACGGATTAAAACATGAGATTAATCACTTGCAATACTGAATATTGGCCGCACTTAAGCGACTGCAGCTATCAAGCTCGGTTGTATCTATAACTGCTAACCACATACTAGCACCGATGTCCAGCAAATGCTTCCCATTCCTGTTAGCTTCCATATCTTCCCCACATTTACCAATCACCCTTTTGTATCCTTCAGCTCTATTGAAATTGCATTGAAATCACCCATCATCACTATCCTATCCTTGCTGTTGATCTGGACTACAATGTCCCTCATTGCTTCATAAAACATGTCAACTTCATACTCATAAGCACCTTCACAAGAGAGAATTCTTGTCCTAATTCCTCCAACTGCCAAATCTACCCACATCATTCACTCATTTACGTGCCTAACATTAATGCATTCAGTGAATGGTGTAACTTGCAGCAGAAAGGAAGAGGTGTATGTTTGTACAATGAATTTACTCCTGCCAACTCCTGGATTCGAGACCATCAAGGCTTATTATGTAGTGAATGGCGTGAAGCAATTAAGATGACAGCAAACATTTCAGCAGTTAGATCGGTACCAGGAAGATCTCAGAACGATTCCCTTTGTAGGCGCTGCCTCAAGGAGATTGAAACTCTTGCACATGTTCTGGGATCTTGTCCTCATGGTGAACTTTTAAGGAATACGCGTCATCATAACATTCGCTCGTAAATTGCGGCAACGCTAAAAGACCATGGTTTCCAGGTATTTGAAGAGGTTCATGGCTTAGCGGACAACAGAAGCCACAGAAGGATTGACATCATTGCTTTCAAGAATAAGAAGAGAGGTTACATCATCGACCCCACAATTCGCTTTGAAAGCCATAAGTCGCAGGCCTCAGATGTTAACCTAGAGAAAAGGAATATTTACTTACCAACAATTCCTTACTACAGGGATAATACCAGATAGAGGAAATCGACATAGTAGGTCTGATGATTGGAGCAAGGGGAACGATTCCCGCTTTTGCCGCTAATTTCTGGAAACAGATGTCTCTGCCAGTTACAGCGTTACGGGAGATTGCCATCTTAGCCTTAAGGGGCTCACTGATAATTCTAAGAAATCACTGTTACAATTAGGTTACCTTCAACATTTATCAAGTACAGTATATCTATTTATCTTCTAAAAATAAATGTAAAAGTATACTTTGTCGCAAGGCAGCCTCTGCATGAGAGGAAGTACTTCATAAAATAAAATGGAAAACCTTACTGATCCTTTCATGGAGAAAAAAAAATGCCTAGCCTAGACAAGCTCAAGTTTTCCAACTTCACTTTAAAAAAAAATACAATCAAACAAACAGACAAACAAACAAAGTAAGATGATGATAATAATAATAATAATAATAATAATAATAATAATAATAATAATAATAATAATAATAATAATAATAATAATAATAATAATAATAATAATAATAATAATAATAATAATAATAATAATAATAATAATAATAATAATAATAATAATAATAATAATAATAATAATAATAATAATAATAATAATAATAATAATAATAATAATAATAATAATAATAATAATAATAATAATAATAATAATAATAATAATAATAATAATAATAATAATAATAATAATAATAATAATAATAATAATAATAATAATAATAATAATAATAATAATAATAATAATAATAATAATAATAATAATAATAATAATAATAATAATAATAATAATAATAATAATAATAATAATAATAATAATAATAATAATAATAATAATAATAATAATAATAATAGGCTATACTGATGAAGGATGAATATGGTAAGCTGGCCCATAACAATAAAGACAATGCAGAAATTCTGGCTAAACATTTCAACAAGCTTTTAAATTGTGAGGAACCTACAGAACTCCTTCATTTGGACACCAACACCCCGATAAAAACATCACCAGAGAACATCAATCCCCCCACAATAAAGAAAGTCTACCAAACTCTGAATAAATTAAAAAACTACAAAGCACCAGGAGAAGATCAGACCTTTGCGGAAATCTGGAAATATGCAGGAACATCAGCAAAAGTTGCCCTCCATCAACAACTTGTCCCTATCTGGATTAAAGAAGAACTACCAGAACACTGGACAACAGCCCTCATTCATCCACTGCACAAAAAAGGGGACAAAACCGACCCTAATAACTACAGGGGAATCTCGCTCCTAGACATAACATACAAAATATTTTCAATAATCATCCTTAATAGGATAAGTTTACAACTTGAGAAAGAACTAGGAGAATATCAAGGAGGTTTCAGACCCTGGAGGAGCTGTCCTGATCAGATCATGAGTCTTAAGTTGATAACGGACTATAACAGGAGAAGAAACAGAGATATGGTGATAACATTTGTAGATTTCAAGAAAGCTTATGATTGCATCCATAGAGAATCTCTGTTTAAAATTTTAAGACACCTTGGACTACACCCCAAATTAATAAACATGATTAAATTAACTCTTACCAATACCAAATCAAAAGTGAAGTTTAGGGGTGAAACATCTGAGACATTTGAAATTAAAACTGGACTACGGCAGGGAGATGGGCTCTCACCACTATTATTTAACTGTGCTCTAGAAATGGTAATGAGGGAATGGTTTAGAATATGTCCCCCCAAAATAAATATTGGCCAAAAAATCAAAACAAATTGCCTGGGTTTTGCTGACGATTTAGCATTACTAGCAGTGGACATAAAAGAAGCAAAAACCCAGATATCAGAACTTCAAAACATTGCAAATAAAATTGGCCTCAAAATATCATTTGAAAAAACAGAAATTATGCCCCAAAAACCAACACAGCTAAAAGAAGTCACCATAAATGGTAATAAAATCAAAATAGTAACTCAGTTTAAATATCTTGGAGAAGTAATAACACATAACTTAAATGAAAAAATATCAATCCAAGTAAGAACAAATAGATTAGCTAAAGCACAAAAATTAACATGGGATATCTACAAAAAGAAATGTCTATCAATAAATACATAAATAAAACACTACAACACAGTTATAAAACCGGAAGCTACATATGCAGCAGAAACACTCTTTTACCTGAATAAACAATCAAACACTGACAGACTTCAGAAAGTTGAAAGGAGGATTGGAAGAACCTGCATCAACAAAAAATACCAAAAAGATGGACAGTGGCGGTTAATACCTAACAAAGTCGTGTACAAAGAGCTAGAACCCATTACAGATACTATGTGTAAGAGGAGACTGGGATTCTTTGGACACATCATGAGGATGCAGGATTCGAGACTTCTGAAACAACTAGTACAACACAATCTCGTCTCAAAAAATACCACAACAGGATGTAAATGGATCAGAGAAGTAAGAGAGGATCTGAAGAAAATAGGCCTTACAACAGAAGACACCATAAATAAGATAAAATTGAATACAAAACTCAAGAATACAAACCTCCGCTTTACCCTTACACAAAACAAACCAACAACACGCACATTTTCAACTAAGGAAAGGGCACGAAGATCAGAGCGTCTGAAGAAGTACTGGGAGGACCGCAAAGTCCGAACAATCCCTTCAAAGAGACCTGAACGACGGACTGACTAAAGTGATCCTAAAAGAAGAAGAAGAAGAAGAAGAATAGGCTAATAATAATGTGGCCCACGGTTAACACCCTTCCGGAGATCCAAAGGCCATGGTGAAACAACAACTGTATGAACAAATTAAAAATAAAAATAACATAAAATAAGATGATAATGATGATGATAATAATAATAATAATAATAATAATAATAATAATAATAATCAAGTGGCCCATGGTCAACTCCCTTCCGGGGATCCGAAGACCATGGTGATCGGCAATTGTATAAACAAAATGAAAATAAAAATAACATAAAATAATGCAAAATAAAAAGATTGGCAGAACGGCACAAGGAGGTTAAAGACCTTCCTTCATATCTCTCCTAACTGGGCTCGCGAACCAAGCATATTCCACACCTTCTATCATCCTCTCACTTAACCTACTCAGGTTTGCTGACACAGTCTTAGCGTTACAACACCTGCCATGTTAGTGTGACACATTCTCCTCAAGTTGCAACTTCCTATGTCAACTACTTCCTTGTTACCACTTATAATTCAATATACTTAACCATAATAAACACTCTTAGCCTAATGTACAATTAACAAACCCAGTCACTCGTAATCACCACCATTCCCCTCTTATTTTACTTTCAGGCCATCCTCACTTAAATAACTCCATTCTTTACAGACCACCACATCTGCCTCTTAATCATCGTCACTCTTACCTTCACTTATTATTCAAATATACTCGCAATCAAACTCCACACTTAAGTTCTGCCATCACGTCTAACCACTCTTAGCAACCTTCACTCAAAATTTACCATCAAACTTTCCAATCTCATACTGCCAACTCAAACTCTTATTCATACCTCAATTTGCCAACCATACTTCACTGCTTCCCTTTTCCTCACTCTTTAATCACTCATAGCAGCCATCAAGAACGGTTAACAAACCCACTCTACCCTATACCATCTATCCTCACAACCTTCTCTCAAAATTTCCATCATACTTTCCTTCCATTTATATTTAACAAAAACAATCACTCATAACCACCACATCTGGCTCTTTAAATTCACTATTCATTTCAAATACAATTAACAATGATTACCATTATACTTTCTATTCGCATACCGCCAACTCAGCCTCTTACTACACTGCCTCCCTTCTCATACATCCCACCCCATAATCACTCTTACCTTCACTTAAATACAAATAACATAAAAATAACCATCAAACTTTCCAATCTCCAATTTGCCAACCATATTCACTTCCTCCTTTATCCTCACTCTTTAATCACTCATAGCAACCTTCAAATACAATAACCAAACACACACTACCCTACACCATCTATCTTCATATACCACCACATCTGTCTCTTAATCATAATCACTCTTACCTTCCTTTATAATTCCAAATATACACACAAACAAACTCCCCATTACATTCACTATTAATTTCAATTCATTTTAGCACCAATACCTAGCTTACTTACTACTACTACTACTTAACTTTTTACTTCTCGTCACTTTTACCTTTCTTATTCCATAGTTGCTTGAGGCTCAAGCTTCTCCTTTTAGCCAAAGCACCTTTTACTTCTGCTTCTTCCCTCAAACCATTATTTTCACTTAGATTATGACCACTTGCCATTTCTTGTGTTCCCCCCCCCCCATCTCATCCTTGTTTCCTCATTTCTTCTCTTGCACAGGCCTCCATCCTCAGTTCATTTTCTGCTTCCCTGCATCCTTCTAGAACCGCTTCTAAGATATCACTTCTGCTCGGTGTTCCTCTCTTGTTAATATGCCCATCCTCACCCGCCCTACTGATTTCTTCTTGCTTCAAACTCTCTTCCATTGCTTTCAGTTTCATCACAGTTCAATTTCGAGTCCAATTCCCAGAGCTCACCACCAGTAACTGCCCCCTAATATACGCCCTCAACCCCTGCAGTCTTGCTCCCACTAAACGTTTCTTCAAAATGTTGGAATTCTTATTCTCCTTTCTTCCCAAATCCTCCTTATTCCCAATTTTCTCTCTCTGCAGATTGCCGGCAATCCCTGTCACTATATCCGCCATCAGTGAAGATAACAGCCGACACTTTTATGGGTCTCCACCCTCTCACCTTACCTACCCTCTCAACATTATCTATATCTACCTCACTAAAGTTAATTTTCATTTTCTTTTGAATGACATCTACCACTTTACAAATAATGTCCACTTTAGCTTCTGCCTTTTCTTCCTCCACCCCGTAAATAAATACGGATTTCTTCCTACGATCTTGACTGCTGGCTGCAATTTCTTTCTTCAGATTTACCACCTCCTCTTCCATATTTTTTATTTTCTCCCTTAGTGTCATAATTTCTCATTCACTGTTTTCCATCTTTGCCTTAATATCTTTCGTGTATTCCTGTACCCACTGCCTCGTATTTTCATGTTCCTTAACTTGCTCCTGCAGCATCATTTTTAAATGTTCAAACGGGCATAACTCCTCCACTACCTCCTTTACCACCTTCCTTATAACTTTTATGTCTTCCCAGCTCATGTTGCTACTGCTCTGTGGGCCTGGATTTACTTCCATGCCTCCAATAACCAGCAGCATAGTGTCCACCACTGCCGCTAACAGCATCTCCACCTTCAATCCCATCTCTACTTTGCCTTCCTTTCTATTGTTAGTTCCCTTCTTCATTCTTCCCTGCCATCTCCCAATAATGACCCGGTATTGCTCTATACCAATCATCTTCCGATCTTCCTCATCCCACTCCACTTGACCCGTCCACTCTTTCTCCACTCCACTCAACTGGCACACACTACACAACCCGTCCATTCCCTTTGCTTGCTTAAGCTAGACTGACGTGCCTAACAGAGACTATGTTACGTGTACTAGTATTCATGATGGCCCTATGCTACACTCTGCCCTTCCCTTTCTAACACCCATCAAGTACACTTTATAATCTACAATCTCTTCCTCGTTATCTCCCCTTACACAAATATCATTAACACCTGCTTCATTTTCTTTCTTCCATAAACCCCATTAATATTATAACTCCCCACCAAATTCCATTTAGTTCTTTCTTTCTTCCATAATTCCCATTAATATGTGTAACTCCCCATTGAATTCCATTTAGTTCGCCAAGTTGTTTCCAAGGAATCCCTCACCTGCCAAATGGGAGTGGTACTCCATTACTCCCGTAAGTCTGAGGCTTGTTTAAAATGTTCCGAGCATGCTCGGTTAAAATTTTGTGAAGCAGGATGCTACCCTTACTTACACACAGTCCCAGTGAGGATTTCTCCTTTAACGGGTTGACTGCCTAAGCACAAAGAGGGCCATGACTCAGAATTTGTCCGAGATGCCCACTCCCATCCCATAACAACAGGAATCTCGACTCTCAGAACCACTTACCTCCTTAACAGCATGTCCAGCCAACCCTTCTATTGTTTACGTTACCTGGGCTTTATTTTACACTGACGACACATCTATGTGGATCAACATGTTTTAAATAAGTTTTAATTCACTGATGATGGGCCTTAGTGTCCAAAAATAGTTATGAAGTGAATATTTGTGTGCTGATATGACTGTTAGATTTTAATAATAATTATAGTGTTTAGTGTAGCTATACATTTCTATAGTTAGCCTCTAATTTCTAGTATTTTATAATCAGGATATGTTTAACTAGAATAATTGTAATGTAGTTATTCTATCAGTTGGTTCCATGATTGCACTATTGTCATGAAATCTTTGTGTGTAGTATACATTATTCCCTCCTGCTGACATATATAAATAATTATATTCATAGAATATGGTATTTTATTTCTCTTGACATTCCACATTTTTTTGAAGAGATAAAGGAATGGCTGATAAAGGCAAGTGTAAGGACTGTGGGTGTGAATAGGAACGAAGAAAGAAAAGGGTAGAGATAGCAAGTTTGAGGGAGATAATTAAGACTTTTTTTTTTTTTTTTGCTACGGGCTTTTACGTCGCACCGACACAGATAGGTCTTATGGCGACGATGGGATAGGAAAGGCCTAGGAGTTGGAAGGAAGCGGCTGTGGCCTTAATTAAGGTACAGCCCCAGCATTTGCCTGGTGTGAAAATGGGAAACCACGGAAAACCATTTTCAGGGCTGCCGATAGTGGGATTCGAACCTACTATCTCCCGGATGCAAGCTCACAGCCGCGCGCCTCATTAAGACTTGTAACAGAAGACAGGAATGAATATAGGTCTTTCTGAATGAACATACAGAATACGGTAGGTAGGCAAGAGAGAAGGGAAGGAAGGGGAGAAGTTGTGGAAGACAGGTGGGCAAACATTTTAGGGTCAAGAAAAACCACGGCTATGGTTTTTCCTCATGCAGTGGGCCCAGGATTGATATCTGTGCATAGTATGAGTCAATGCAGTTAGACCACCAGAAGGAAGGTGAAGATAAGGGAAGTGGTGCAGATGAGGGGTGGGGCAAAATGAAAGACAGCAGTAGGAAAGGGAAATATAGAGTAGAGGCTAGGAAGAGGAAGGTGGAACAGGGTAGTGCACAGGAAAAAAGTGAGGAGAAAGTTGGTTCTACAGGCATCAGAGAAGTTGAGGGAGTACAGGAGAGGAGGAGAACAAATGAGGAAGGTGGGGATGAAGCTGTGGTCATGATGACTCAATTGTCAGGCATGTGGGGAAAGTGTGTGGAGGAAAAGGAACCAGGGTAGAATGTTATCCAGGGATTAGGTTAAGGCAGACATTGAGGAAAATAGAAGGAAGGGAGGAAAGAGAATAAAGAGAAGGTGCTAATTCTCCACATTGGTACCGATAACGTAGCAAGCAGGAATAGGTACCGGTGTTCTCGCCAGGAATTTTCATCAGCTGGGTGGTAGAAACGAGTAGCCAGGTAGGGAATACTACATAAAATATTAATATGATACAATTTCAATTTATTCCTCCCAGGGCACTAATAGTAATATCAGATAGATAAACATTAACTGCAAAATTGAACTATTTTAGTGTTATTATCACAAACAAGATATTAAGGGGTATTTTGAAGTTCTAGTGTTCTACTGTTCGTAATCACTAGGGTACCTAAAGCAGTAGCCCACAAAATATGCAAGCAAATACGCCCTAAAAACTATCTAAACATACCCAAAAATGAGGTAATATTTGACTTAAGCATGTTAGGGAGTTTAAGAGTATTACTAACACTAAACGTATACGGCCCCGTGGTGCAGGGGGCAATGCGTCCGCCTGTCACCCGGCGGCCCCGGGTTCGATTCCTTGCCGGGTCAGGGGTTTTTAATTGTAAATGATTAATATCCCTGGCCTGGAGACTGGATGTTTGTGTCGTCCTTAACGTTCCTTTCCCCACATTCAACACTTTACACTTCCGCAATTACAATTACATGCAGGTTAATATCATATAGTGCAGATAGTGGCAAAAGATCTACAGAGGTTGACGCTACAAACAAATATCACATTTAAAAACAACAAAACACTAAACATGCAAAGTGTCAAAAAGTAATTAACGATAATATGGTAGACACTTTTATTCACGCAAACTGACAAAGCTACAGTAGATTAAAACTTTCCATAGTCTACTGGAATAATTGTTCTCTGTAAAGAGAAGAAAAGAAAGTCTTAAAAAAGCAAGGATGCTCTACAAAATTATGCCTACATGATGTTCCACATTTCTCACAATCATATACCGAGGTTTCAGTTTCCACATTAGTTACAACTACCCTTCGAGTGTTTTACTACCTTCACATTAACAACAAAAGCAGCAATCTTGACCACGTCTTTTGCAAGACATTTTTTTCTGTGTTGGTGATATCGCTTTTATTTTGTTAGAGTAAAAATGTATGTACTATCGCATTAGGAGAAATAACAGACAAATTCAACTGAACCATTTTATTAGAACTTCAAAATTTATAAAAGAAGAAGTTTTAGTCTCAGACCAAATGATTTTAGAATAACCATTCACAGTGCTCCATTGATATTTTCCCATGATTTTATCAAATGTTTTCCATTTTCACATATTGCATACCAATATTTAAAGTAATAAGGTTACAAGACTAATTTTCTAAGCTTCTTTTTTAATATTATGTGTAATATTTTTAAGACTAGCAATTACCCGCAGCTTCGCTCGCGTGGATTTCATAATTTGATCACTTCTGAAAATTCCTGAAGTATAAAAACTCGCCCAAAAACTGAGTTTCATTTACCTCAGAAATTCTTTGTAAACCATGTTTGTGGTATTACCTTTTGGGGCTAAGGCAACCATGAGACAGAGAACTGTACATGTGAGAAACAGTCTTCTCTCATGTCAAAAAAATTAATACGTTTCTTTATTTCATTTTTTTGCTAGTGGCTTTACGTCGCACTGACACAGATAGGTCTTATGGCGTCGATGCGATATAAAAGGCCTAGGAGGTGGAAGGAAGCGGTGGCCTTAATTAAGGTACAACTCCAGCATTTGCCTGCTGTGAAAATGGAAACCATCTTCAGGGCTGCCGAGAGTGGGATTCAAACCCACTATCTGCTGGATGCAAGCTCACAGCTGCACGCCCTAACTGTATGGTCAACTTGCCCTGTTTCTTTATTTTTAAAGGAGATTCCAAATACCTATTCCCACATCTGTAACATATTCAGTTTTTGAGATATGCGTAAATATCCCCCATAAAAAGAATTCAACCCCTTGATCAGTCCTTCCTCCAAGCCCACCTAAGTGTATTTTCCGAAAACAAAAATATGTGTTTATTTTTAAAGGAGTTTCCAAATACCAACTTTCACATCTGTAACATGTTCAGTTTTTAAGATGTAAGAATCCTCATAAAAAATAATTCAACTACTTTCACTTCTTTTCACCCCTCGTTAAGTGCCTTCTCCGAAAACAAAAAGGTACATATTTCTGTATTTTTAAAGGACTTCATACATACCAAGTTTCTGTCTCTAACATGTTAAGTTTTTGACATACAATGTAGATATACCGGTACTCATTTTAAAAATTCACCCGCTTTTCCAATTCTTTCCAGCCCCTTAACTGGATTTTTCAAAAACAAAAAAATATGTGTTTCATTATTTTTAAAGGAGATTCCAAATACTAATTTTCACATCTGTAACATCTTCAGTTTTTGAGATATAAGTATTCTCATAAAAGTAATTCAACACTTTTTTTACCCCCCTTCCTACCCATTAATCTGATTCCCCCCTGCCAAAAGTGCGTGTTAATTTATTTTCAAAGGAGATTCCAAATACCAATTTTCACATCTTTAACACCTTTAGTTTTTAGATATAATTATCCTCATACAAAGAATTCAACTAATTTTTCAATTCACTCACACCCCTTAAGCGGATTTTCCGAAGACAAAAGAGCACGTGTTTCTTTACTTTGAAAGAAGATTCCAAATACAAATATTATGCCTCTTAACATCTTCGGTTTTTTGAGATATATGTATCCCCGTAAAAGGAATTCATCTCCGTTTTCAACCCCCCTATCAAGTTGATTCGCCCCCCTCCCCCAATGTGTGTTTATTTTTAAAGGAGATTCCAAATACCAGTTTTCATGTTTGTAATATCTTAGGTTTTTTGGTATATATATATATTCTCATACAAATAATTCAACTAATTTTTCAATTGCTTTTTTTTTTTTGTGCTAGTGGTTTACGTCGCACTGACACAGATAGGTCTTATGGCGACGACAGGACAGGAAAGGCCTACGAATTGGAAGAAAGCGGCCGTGGCCTTAATTAAGGTACAGCCCCAGCATTTGCCTGGTGTGAAAATGGGAAACCACAGAAAACCATCTTCAGGGCTACCGACAGTGGGGTTTGAACCCCCTATCTCCCAGATGCGAGCTCACAGCTGCACACTCCTAACCACATGGCCAAATCGCCCGGTATTTTTCAACTGTTCCACCCCCACCCCCTGTTAAGGGTTTTTTCCCCCCGAAAACCAAAGAATAAGTGTTTCCTTATCTTGAAAGCAGATTCCAAATACCAATTTTCACATCTGCAACATGTTAAGTTCTTAAGATATACTGTAGATATGCTAATTTTAAAAATCACCCCCTTTTTCATTTCTGCTTAAGTCGATTTTCAAAACAAAAAAACAAAAAGTATTTATGTTTCTTTACTTTTACAGGAAATTCCAAATACCAGTTTTTAAATCTGTAATGTTTTACCTGTCTGAGATAATTTGCAGATATACTCTTTTTTTTTTTAATTCACCCTGTTTGTCACTCCTGTTCACCCCCTATTCATTAGATTATCCAAAAACACATAAATACGTGCTTCTTTATTTTCAAAGGAGATTCCAAATAGCAATTTTCATGTCTGTAACAGCTACAGTTTTTGAGATATAAGTCTCCACCTAAAAAGTGTTCAACCACTTTCCCCCCCTTTTTTCACCCCCCCCCCCCCCTAATGGGATTTTTCTTAAACAAAAAAATGTGCGTTTCTTTATTTTTAAAGGAGATTCCAAACACCAATTTTTACATCTGTAAACTTTTAAGTTTTTGTGATATAGATATCATTTCAAAAATTCACCCCCCTTTTCACCCCCTTAGCAACGGAATATCCAAAAATCCTCCCTTAGTAAGCACCAAAACTGTAATATAAATGAATCCCCAAAATTTTATTTCTTTATGCCCAGTAGTGTTGGCTCAGTGATGATGAATCAGTCAACCAGTCAGTTAGTCAGAACATGTTATTTTATATAGATATAGATTGTATTACGACTGAAGATGCCCTAAAAAGGGCGTAACTTGTCCCGAAGGTGTTAAGTGTTAGTATGTATCTGTAACCACATATAGGCCCTAAGCGGACAAAAAGTATTGAATTGGTGGATTAATAAATACCTTCATTGGTTTTTAAGTCAGAACAATTTTCAATACGGATTAATCATGAGGTTTATAACATGTAAGGGAGGAGTGTTATGAAAATGTTGCAAACATTGGGCTGGGAAGAATTGGGAGTTAGGAAACAGGATGCTCGATTATGTGGTATGTGGAAAAATGTCACAGGTAGTTGTTAGCTCCGCCCTGTCAATATTTATTATAAACTTGTTAGTTTACACAATTATTATTCGTACATGTTTTGAGAAATGGCCATTCTCTTCATCAGCGAACTTGACATCATAAATCAAAATTCCTCATACACTAATATTTATTAACCTAACTTACACTACAAACACAAATAGTTTAAAATGTAAACATTTTAACACACACATACACTAAAGGATTTCCTTTATAACGCTTGTCTAAACTGTATTAATAGCTGTTAAGTTAGTCCTTAATGTTGAAGAAGCACTTCAAAACTTGATATTAAAAATGACCGTTGATCTCTTGGATGATCTTAAAAATTAAAACAATTAGGCTAACATCTATGGTCCTGCCTGCTGTTAAAAAAATCCTACTAAGAAGATTTTATCCTCCACGAAGTTATGGGCTTTTTACCTCATAAGACATGATATGGTACATAGTTTCATTGGACAAACTCGCCCTATGATGTTTCTTGTCCAAATGCAAACAGAGCGAAACAAACAATCTTGCCGTTCCCTTGAAATGAATGCCTGGTAGATGTTCTTCTTATTATAATGTAGCGGGGCAATGAATGCCTTATCACTCTCCAGCCAGACAACCAGTGTGTGTGTGTGTGTGTGTGTGTGTGTTTTAAAATATTTACAGTTTTAACTATTTGTGTTTTTAGTGTAAGTTAGGTTAGCTGATGAAGAGAATGGCCATTTCTCAAAACATATGAATAATAATTGTGTAAACTAATGAGTTTATAATAAATATTGAAACGACAGACCTAACAACTATCCGTGGCAATTTTCCATGAGCTTAGTCAATATGGACCAATCAAGTGCCAATAATGGTGAAATTTGTTGATTCTATATAGTAAGTTATGTTTCAGGACACCTGGGTGACTGCCCTAAATGCAGATCAGTTGTGATTGATGGACTGACAAATACGCCTTGCCAGAATTTTTCTTCTTCTTACATACATTCACAATCCGCAATCCACTTCTCAGAATGTTTCTGTCTTTTTCTGGAACTATTATTATTTTCCATCATCGATTTTTCTTCTCATAAACACTAAATTAGAAAGAAAGCTAGATAACAAAAGTATGCAACACTCACACAGTGAAATAATTCTCTAATTAAACTTGTATAGATGTGTACGGGTAATGAAAGAAATGTGTCACTGTGTATTCGCCCTTTCACTTCCAACTAACACAGCGCTCAGTGCAACGCCAATATGATATTGTCAGTGGAGAGATGGTGTGGTATGACATTAGTAGACGAATAAGCTTGAGGGGAGTTTTTAAAAGTAGGAAAGATCATAACAGGCTACAAAGATAAAGATGGAATTCAAGAGTACAAATTGAGGCAAAGAAACAAGGAGTAAGGAACTGGAATAAATTATCAAGGGAAAAGTTTTGATAAATTTCCAAGTTCTTTGAAAATGTTTAAGAAAAAGCTAGGTAAACAATTGATAAGGAATCTGGGTGACAGTTCCAAATGCAGTTCACTGATGATCGACTGATTGATTTGAATGCTCAAATCACCAAAGAATATCACTGATCAGTGAATCTGTGCACAGGATTTTGGATAACTACTCGAAACAATACGCGTACCATCAATTACAAGAGGGCAGAGTGGATTTCAACAGGGACAAAGCACTCAAAACTATACTTTCACACTACGTCAAACTAGTGAGAATACCATACAACTCGGAAGCCTATAGAACCTACCTATTACCTAAACTTAGAAAAGGCTTTTGACGAAGTACCATCTACAGAACTCTGGCAAGTCCTTACGAAACAATAGTCTAGTACAAGCCATAAGAAGTATTTATAACAATTGCAGGAACCAGGAACACAGAGCAAATCAAATGCCAGAAGAATTCTGAACTACTGTGGGTGAGACAGGACAACAGTTTTCAAGGTCCCCATCATTTCTTGCAATATGAGAGGTAGTTCCTGTATGCACACATTAGGTGACATAGCTGCTGGCTGTCCAGTCAGAAGAAAACAAAGCAGTACAGAACTTTCAAGATTCATGTTAATAATGACTGAAGAAAAGTTATTTTGGAAGGATACCATGCAAGACAAGTTAATAAATTTACCAAGAGATGGAAAATGGCATTGTACTGATAGGCCAAGGCCAAGTTTTGCTTATGTACCGTAACCCGCCTAAATTATTGCTTTGTATGAAGGATGTAGCAATGACTCATTAGATGGAACAGGTTCATACTGCAAGGGCATAGTGTGTTGCATCAAGTTGGTCTGTGAACTAATGAGTCAGACTCAGACATAATAAGACTATCAACCTAAGCAGTCTGATATTTATCATCATTGAGGGTAAAGTAGTAGCATATGAATCAATAAATGCACCAGTACAGGAATTACTTCAAAATGATGAACAGCAAAAGGCTACACACTACCCTTCTTTTCTCATTTTACAAACTACAAGCCTTAGCTTAAAACAAAATAGGCAGCACTGTGAAAGCATTCTAAACTATAAAGCACAGAACTCCAATACAACATTGCAAAACTTAAGTCCACCTACTGCACACAAAATCTACAACACAGTTCCCCGCTACAGTGCATGTCATATGAACTGTCATGCATGACATTACGTCTTCTTCTCATACAACTTTCAATAACGCAACGACGTCAACAGGTAAAACCATGCAAATCTGATTAGCTCGTGAGAGAAGCACCTGGCAGAAAAATATTTTCCACAGGACACTTACATGAACAAGAATATGACGGCGTTTATTTGTAAATACAAATTATTTACGCATTCATCACATGATCACGAGATTCACGTCAACGAATAGCAACTGTAAGTTGGTAATAACAAAATAACAGTTGGCAACGGAAGAATATAGCCAGTAGAGAAGACAATCGACCTGTAAACATCCTCTTTGACCAGAAATGTCAAAGAAATTGTGCAGTTCCAGTTGGTCCCAGTATGACTGACATTTCCATGTGGAATATATCTTTGTGGCATAGTAATCTTTGGAAAGATGGGTGTTGTGTGACAAGTAGCTTATGTCAAAGGTTAATTTATTTCCGTTCATGTAATCATTCCTAATATGTTTCTGAAATAGTCGTACAACTAAAACAAGCTGGTTAAGTTTTATCACTTTTCTACCGAACAAGAATGTGTTTGTGGAATGTTTCACTCTCTTTATCTCACGAAGATAGCCTCGAATTAACTGAATGTAATAGAAACTGAGTCATCGCCGTAACTGGTAAACGTATAAAATTATTGAATTATATTTTTTATCCGATTTATTTCAATTCTTATTTCTGATTATTCGTTCTTGCGAAACGATTATCCTGTATGATTTTAACTTCAGTCTTTGAGGTTGTCATTTAATTCTTGTAAAATCTTTATACCTATTAAATACCATTGAATGAGTTGATTGGTGATGAACTTTGTATAGTAGAGATAAGAATGTTTAAAAGACAATCACCTGTTTGATCATTGATAGCTGTCAGTGGTGGTGGTGGTTATTATTGTTTTAAGAGGAAGTACATTGATAGTTTTCATGGTGAGTGAAGATACCTATACAGATGAAATGGGTTGTATCTTCCCTAATAGACTGTATTATACTTCTCTTCGGCATGATTTTTTCTAGGTCTTAACTTTAGTTGAGATGAATTACAATGTTGCACTCTTCATGATTTAACTTTGTACAATAGAGAAGATTCAGAGTTCAAAGTGTATTCTTAAAATAAGAAAAAGAGACAAGAATATATTTTCTGGGTTCTCCTATCTCAACTGTATGCCCCTGATTTTTAGTTATCTGTTGTTGCTCTGGAAATTTGAAGGCAGAACTAAAGACCCTGATTATAATCTGATCCATCCTTAAAGTGATGACAACCCCATTCACTAATGAAAATCGATACACTTTCATTTTTCATTTAGAATTATGTTGATGCAAATTATTCAATAATCTATTGCAGATATTCATATATTTATTTTAGGAATAAGACTGACATAGTAGGTGCCAAGAGCCATTTACAAGTTTTAGAAATTTAAAAAATGGGACAAAATGCCAGTACACCTCTCGGGACAAGAGTAGGTGGTCACAGAAAATCATTGCGTGATTCCTGGCGTTCACCTTTCCCAAGAAGATCTCAGACACATCAGGGAGCTTTGAGTGCAACATTCCACTTCATTGATGATGACAAGGTAATGTAGTTCACTTTCTAACATGTCCAATATTTTGAATATTTGTATTATTTTTAAGCAGTATCTTTTTAAGTGTTATACTGTATCCCCTGTTGTGAGTTTCTATTCTGAGGTGCATAACTAGACATGCCTCTCCCTGTCAGCGGCATATCATGATTTACTCGCTTTCTTGCTCTCTGCGGCCCTTTGCAGTTTCGTGTTGTTTTGTTTAATTTTTAAATACTCTTGTTATTAGTGGTCCTATCAATAAATACTATATAACAAAAGTTGTAGAGAGTATAATTTCCCAATCATTTAAGTCTCGTACAGTTTCACAGTACCAGCTATGATAACAGAGATATTCATAATTTAGACTTTTGTTGCTTACACCATGTCAACACCGAAATATTGTCCAGTCATGTTAACCGGCGGCGGTGGTGCTCTTCTTAAGGAGAAAAATGCATGCTTGTCAGCGCATATCAGCAAAGGAAATTGTAATGATGACTATCAAAATGAGCAAAGGTCTTGCAGGAACGTAATGAAAGGAGGAAGGAGGTATCCGGATGACCAAATATAACAGTAAAAAGTCAACTAGATGTGAATGCCTACAATACCGAAAGCCAATACTTGACTTTGTTTTATACTGGAAGGAAGAGATCAAATCAAGATGAACAATAACACAAAACCATAGAATTAAGCATAATAATTTGTGAAGAATTACTGAAACAAAGAGCTCAGAATCAAGGAGAGGGATGATCAACCAGGTCAGTTTGAGATACTGTAGTCACATATCAAGGAGAACAGAAGCTTTGGAGAAGCTGATCGTGGAGGGTCAGGTGCAAGGAACTAGGCTCCAACGAAGAACTCAAATAAAGAATATTGACCAGATGGAGTCGGTTGAAAATGAAATGGCGTATGGCTTTTAGCAGCGGGAGTGTCCGAGGACATGTTCGGCTCGCCAGGTGCAGGTCTTTTGATATGACGCCTGTAGGTGACCTGCGCATCGTGATGATGATGATGATGATGATGATGATGATGATGATGTTGAAAACAACACATAAACCCAGCCCCCATGCCAGCGAAATTAACCAATGATGGTTAAAATTCCCAGCCCTGCCGGGAATCGAACCAGGGACCCCTGTGAGCAAAGGCCAGCACGCTAACCATTTAGCCATGGAGCCGGACAAGTAGTTGGTTGAAAGGTCTCTACATCAAGCAACACATCTAGCACATTATAGGAGAGCATGACGAGAACTTAACAACCACACAACATGGCACCACACCTTGTCAAGGATACATGGATAGCAGAGAGAGATTTACCTTTACCACATCTGTATAACTATCATACACTTTTCCTTTTACATTTTCAGATACTTTGTCTTCCCTGGTTCATACTTTTACAATTTATGGTTTTCTAAGTAGATCGAGCAGTAAGCCTTTTTTCTTATTTGAGTTATGCCCATTATTTTATTTTTAGTCCAAAGAAAGTCACTTATATGCTATGAAAGTGTGAAAAATAAATATAATTTAAGATTTGCAGAAGGCTATCTAAACAAAAAGGTAAACTTCTTGTTTATGTTTAAGACTTTTTACAAAATCCAACAGTTGTTAGGCAGAATTCATTGCTAGTTTATTGCTAAAATTATTTCATAAATGAAATATGTATGTGTGGTTTTTTTTTTCTTTCTTACATTCAAGTCATTTATTGTCAGTAATCTATACAAAAATTTGCATTTTGTATTTGCTTGTGAGAATGTATTTCCCTGTAGACTACCAGTAGTTGGAAAAAAGATGTATAAGCAAGTAGGAATGGCAAATGCTTGTTTCATTTCTAACATAGTATGAGGTTAGCTGTTGCAAGTACATTCTGCTAACAAAAGAAAATTTGCTTTTACATGTAGGAAGAATCTTCCCATCTATTTCTGTGGTCTGCTGTGAACCTTATGGTTTTAGAAGATACCATGATACATTTAGATAAAATCTAGTGCACTGTAAATGAGTGATATCCATCTTTTGTTTGCAGCATATAGAACAGTTAAATGTGAATACTGCCAGTGAGGAAGAACTCATGACTTTACCTGGAATAACACGAAGTATTGCCCAGAATATTGTTGAGTATCGTCTGACTATTGGAGGGTTTAAGAAAGTAGAAGACTTGGCTTTAGTATCCGGCATCGGTGCTGAGAAACTTGATTTGATCAGACCTGAAATCTGTGTCGGCAGACGGAAAAATGCCAGGTAAGGTTGGTGATGGTAGCAGCAGTTAGTTTTTATTTCTGTTTTAATGAAATCGTTGAAGAGCTATTTTACCATGTAAGGTATGGAATTGTTATAACTTCTACCTTTGTGTTTTGGTAATCTAAAAGTTCACTCCACTGTTAAACAGTACATCATTTTATATTACTCTTGAGTCTGAATGAATTCATACCTATTGTTCTTCTTTCAAGAAATCAGTAACATAAATTAATTGCTGATGATTTATCTCTCTTTCTCTCATTACCTTATTTTCCCAAGATAACATACAAACTCCTTAAAAAAATCCATGTTAACAACAGAATAAGTAATTAAATGTTGTTCATATGAGCTGATTATTTCACTTTCCTGATAGGGATGGTTATCAAGTGGATTATCATCATCATTATTATAAAGGAATAAGCATGTGAAATTCAAGGTATCTATGAAAGGAAATGAACATGAAAAGGAATGCATTTATCCTATTATGTGTTTCTTTTCATGTTTTATATATCTTGATACCAAAGTTTAAAATTACTTGGATGATAACTGTAGAAACCATTGATTTGTCATTGAGTTCACATGTTTATATGAAATTCATTTCATGTTTACTTTCTTTAAAAATAATGTGCAAAGTGAAACTTGACAATACTATAAGTCTGTATATGGAATCTGTGAAGTAGGAATGAGAAAACAAGCCTTCTGCACAGGCAGCATTGTAGATAACTGGTCCAATGAGTAATCAGCACAAAAGGAATAGAGTGGGAGAGGAAACAAACATGTTATACACATTTGACTGTTGGTTTTGTAGCAGAGAACATACTGAAACTAAAAACGTGCATTCTAGTATTTTTAAATAACAGTACATTGGTTTGTGTTCTGGAAATCTGCGCTATGCATGGAATGGTATGTGGGACCCTCGGAGTCATCTTAACGTGCCTACTTCCTGTGAGACCGGCTGGGAGAAAGTAAAGGGAGCATGCGCTCTTAGGCTTGGAAATCTATGGAGTTACGTCATGTGTGGCTCTTACTTCATACCCCCTATAGGTGGGGATGGTAGAATAACATCTACAGTATCCCCTGTCATGAGAGGCGACTAAAAGGGGCCCCATGAGCTTTGAATTTGGGAGCTTGGGTTGCTGACCCTTGGCTCTTAGCTGGGTCCTGGCATTCCTTCCATGTGCTTTTTTTTTTTTTTTTTGCTAGTTGCTTTACGTCGCACCGACACAGATAGGTCTTATGGCGACGATGGGACAGGGAAGGGCTAGGAGTGGGAAGGAAGCGGCCGTGGCCTTAATTAAGGTACAGCCCCAGCATTTGCCTGGTGTGAAAATGGGAAACCACGGAAAACCATTTTCAGGGCTGCCGACAGTGGGGTTCGAACCTACTATCTCCCGAATACTGGATACTGACCGCACTTAAGCGACTGCAGCTATCGAGCTCGGTCTTCCATGTGCTTGTGCCAGGCTCCTCGCTTTCATCTATCCTATCTGACCTCCATTGGTCAACTCTTGTTCTTTTCTGACTCAGATAGTATTTGAGCGTTGAAGGCCTGGGGAGTCTTGTTTTCACCCCCTTCATGGCCCTCATCTTTCTTTGGCCGATATCTTCATTTTTTGAAGTGTTGGATCCCTTCCACTTTTTCTCTGATTAGTGTTATATAGAGGATGGTTGCCTCATTTTACTTCCTCTTAAAAGAATAATCACCACCATTGGTTGTGGCAACGTACTCAACCATTAACCTGGCTCAAGGAGATAGGGTCATCTTCCCTATCCTTCACTTGAGTAATTCTTGTCTGGCGAGTAATTCTTGTCTGGCGCATCCACATGGCGGGGGTGGGTATCCTCCATATCAGTAGGCCAGTGTGAAGGAGAGCTAAGTTCAGGCAGAAACCCAGTCTTACAGGGTATAACGTGGAACCCATGCCCAGGGTTACAAATGAAGACCTTAACAGCATCTGAGGCAGAGAAGGAGACCTTCGGAATGGCGAAGATGGTGGATGAGGCACCCATTCTCTCTGGGGAAAATTAGAAGAGGAAACCACTGCCTTGTGGAGAAGAGGGATCTTCAAAGGCTAAGGGAGTAAACCTCGAAAGAAAATCCTCAGATGCGTTAGGCTTAGCAGGTCAGCGAATGAGTAAATTTGTACTTGCTTTCAACTACAATACAAGCCTCGGATGAAGTTTAAAAATGGAATTGATAAGTTTCTGACTACAGTTGCACAGTATGATGGTAATGCTGTTATGGCAGGTTTGATCCTGGCTCAGTCCGGTGGTATTTGAAGGTGCTCAAATACGTCAGTCTCATATCGGTAGATTTACTGGCATGTAAAAGAACTCCTGCGGGACTAAATTCCGAAAACCTCGGCGTCTCTGAAAGCCGTAAAAGAGTAGTTAGTGGGACGACGTAAAGCAAATATTATTATTATTATTATTATTATTATTATTATTATTATTATTATTATTATGGTAATGCTGATGTTCGTACAAGTGTTAGATCAGAGAACAAAATCCGATTTGTAACAATAAATATTTTAACAATGAATGGGACAGAAAATTAATTGATTGATCTAATGGAGAGACGAAAACTCGACATCCTGGAATTAAGTGAAGTAAAATGGAAAGGGAAAGGAATGAAGAAACTAAGAAAGGGGTACACCTTGTACTGGATGGGTAACAGTAATGAGAAAAGAAATGGAGTGGGATTTGTAGTGAATCAGAATGTTGAACCAATAGCTGAAGTTGAGTATGTAAATGAAAGAATTATAATAATGCACATACATGTAAACAAGGAACTACTGAAGATAATACAGGTGTATGCTCCACAGACAGGATGTAGCGTGAAAGAAAAAGAAGAATTCCTCAATGAACTGGAAATACATATTGTTGGAGATGGGATCATGATAATGGGAGATCTGAATGCTCATGTGGAAACTGATAGAATGGGATATGAGAATGTTCTGGGCCCACATGGGTATGGCGATAGAAATGAAGATGGAGAGAAACTGTTGGACTTTTGTATCAGAAATAACCTGATAAGAAAGAACACATGGTTTATGAAGAGGAATAGCCATAAGATCAGCCGATATAGTTGGGATGGACAATATGGAACACTCATCGATTTTATAATAACAGACCGAGAATGGGGAAGATACGTCATGAATACGAAGATAATCCCCACTGAAAGTATGGAAGGTGATCATAGATTATTGACTGTGGAATTAAAACAAGTAAAAATCCCTAAAATTGTATTGAAGAAGAAACCAAAGATCAGGATTTGGGAATTGGAGGAGGAGGAGGATAAAAGAATGGCATTCCAAGATTGTATAAAAAGGAAGTTGCCTAACACGGAAATATGAAGTGGAGAAGAAGAGTGGGACAATTTAGACAGACATTTGTGGAAGCAACAATTGAGGTATGCAGGAAAACAAAAGCAAAGGTTAAGGGATAGGGGACGCGGTGGTGGTGGACAGACACAATAAAAAAAGAAATAAAAGAAAGGAACAAGTTGAAGAAAGAAATGGGCTAGGAAAAGCAAAGAACATATCAGAGGGATGAGAATAAGATAGAAAGGTTACATGTGGAAAACAAAAGATTGAAACTACAAGTAAAGATAAGTATCAAGGAAGAAAAGGAGAAATGTTGGGGAGAGTTTACCAACAAAATTGAGCAAGATAGTCGAGGAAATTAGAAACTATTATATAGAGTAATAAAAAAAATAAAAAAAATCGAGGCATTAGAGAGAGAAGATGGATCCATAGTTTATGACGACAAGGGTCTTCAGAAGATGATGGCAAAGTATTTTGAAAAAATTATAATGAGGATGACTGCTCGCAGGAAAGAGGAGATAAGAAAATGGAAATAATAGATGGAGAGAAAGAAGAGAACCTGATAACATGGTTGGAACTTGAAAAGGCAGTGAGAGCAATGACCAAAGGTAAAACAAGTGGAAAAGATGAATTCAATGCTGATGTGATTAAGGCAGCAGGAAGCATTAGACTACAGTGGCTATACAGAGCCTTCAATGCCATATGGAAGGGTGAATGAATATCTGAAGATCGTCAACAAGGAAGCATTGTACCACTGTTCAAAAAAGGAAATAGGAAGAAATGTGAAAATTATAGAGGTATAACCCTATTATCACATGGGCTAAAAATAATGGAGAATGTCATAGACAGACTGAGGGATATAATAGAAACACAATTAGAAGAACAATGTGGCTTTAGACCAAAGGGATCAACAATAGACTTGATATTTACAGTGCGAACGATAATGGAAGAACATCTGGAAATGAACAAGGAAATCTTCTTCGTATTTTTGGATTTGGAAAAAAAGCTTATGATGCAGTTAACAAAAGACATGTAGGCCTACGGGAATGCCTACTGAAAAGGAATGTACCAAAATCATTAATTAACAAGATAAAAATGTTGTATCATGGGAGTAAAAGCAGTGTACAAGTGGGGAATGGTGATTCTAAAACATTTTATACAAAAAAAGGTCTCAAGCAAGGAAGTGCACTGTCGCCATTATTGTTTATTATATTGATGGATGAAATCATAAAACATGTAAAACATAGTATCGGTAGTGATGAAGTGAATGCTTTGGTATTTACAGATGATGTGGTGATTTGGGGAAAGGGAGAAAAGGAAGTACAAAGGAGACTGGACATTTGGAATGAAAATCGGAAAGAGTTTGCAATGGTAATTAGTAAAAAGAAAACTGTAGTCATGCACTATGAAAAAGAGAAGCCAAGTGAACACAGATGGAGAACGGTTAGAGAATGTAGAACAGTTTACATATCTGGGTAGCATTATTAATGGAGGTAATGAAATCAACCCTGAAATTAATAAGACTAAGTAAAGGTACAACATTTTATCATCATGGGATGAAAAAGTACCCAAGAGAACTAAATTAACATTATATAAACAGTATTTCATGCCAATTGTAACATACGAACTAGAAACGCTGATAACTAATAAGAGACAAGATAGTAAGATCTAAGCAGTAATAATGAAATTTTTAAGAACATTGGTTAAAAAGACAAGAAGAGATAGAATTCAAAATATTTAAATCAGGGAAGAGCTAAATATAGAACCGTTAGTACAAAACATACAGAAAGCAGGACTGAGATGGTTCAGACATGTAAACAGAATGGGAAAGGAACGGGTAGCAAGAAGAGAATTGAAAAGAGAAGTTAAGGGAAAGAGGCCAGTTGGAAGACCGAGAAGAAGGTAGATAGATCAGATTTGGAAGGGCATTAAAAAAGCTGGATTGGATGTGGTGGAAGTATTGTATTGTATTGACCAGGTGGACTTATAATATTGTAATAATACTTGAGACATATGTGGTGGAAGTAATCGAGCAGGAAAAGTGGAAGGACAGAAAGGAGTGGAGGAAGGTTGTTAACCACACCCGGGTGACTGAAGTAGGACAGTGATGATGATGATGACCACCACAGCCACCACCATCACCACTACTACTCTTACTCCATCGGTTCTGTGGACAGACATCAGTTATTTAGCGCACACGTCTTCTACCAATATAGAAACATGCCATTAGAAACCTCTCTTAATTCATGTAAAACAGTTGCTTAGATGTTTACCAAATGGCTACACTGCATCGTGTGTGCAAGTAGGCCCTGCACTGAGCATAATAATATTTGAATGGTGGAGTTCTGAATAAACTGAGCATAATGTGTTTATTTTAATATGATTTAAATAAAAATAAAGAAATTCAGTATATTACGAAATAAAATATTGTACTATTACAAGGGCAAACATGTTTAACGTATTTGTTTCAACTCATATATAAAACCCCACTTTACCACAAATGAAGGCTTTATCTATCTATCCATCCATCGATCACTTTCGGCTAGCATTTATGTTGTAAATAACTATTATAGTGTCTTGATAGGGATGAATGCTATAAATGTTAAAGTTACGTTCAGTCATCTCTAAAAATCAAAATGTTGGTAATTTTTTTATTCCTCCAGCTGTGCCTCTTCGAGAGCTCAGTCTTACGACAGTCTGCCCAGCACTGACACTCAGTATAGCAGACTTGGAGTGAAGAGTTCGCCCTCTTTGTACAACCGTGTTGTGAATGTGAACACTGCCACTGTGTTTGAGCTGATGGCTGTGCACGGTTTGAATCAGGAGCTGGCCGCCAATGTAGTAGCGCATCGAGAACGTCGGGGACCGTTTCGCACCATTGAGGATCTGCTTAAGGTTTTTAATCTTTCAACTTGTTTTCATTCTTCTTCTGTGGGATATTTATCTTATTCTTATACTGTGGTGTATCCATATTCTGCATTTGCAGGTGTACACAGATGCTTGAAAGTACATATTAATAGCCAGAGATCTTCAAATTTTGAGAGCACAAACAATAAACTGCAGCATATTGTGAGTTATTGACATTTGTGATGTATAAAAACTATTTCATCAGAATTATTTTAACTTACTATGTAACAATAATTCATAATTCCTCTTGATTGAAGATATGAGAGTTGATCTCATTGGTGGTTTTGCTGGATGAAATATTTAGTCTCTGTGGCCCATTTTAGAAGTGATTTTAGGCCATACATTGCTTAAACCCTATGACTGGTGCAAGGAGTATTTAAATGCCTTCCACATCCTGGCAGGCCCGTTACTGCCTAAATCGTCAGCCTGCATACAAATGCTACACTTGAAATAAATGTGGTATTAATTGGTGTTTTGAATTGAAATGTTAAAGGGTTAATAAAAATACTTCATATATTTTCTTATATTCAATAGTAGCTTTTCTGTTGGGTGTGGTTAACTATCCACAAAATAAAGGAATTTCAATATCTCTTTGAAGTGCCGTAAATACATTTTTTGTCCTTGCCATAGGGTATGAAGGAAGAATTCAGTGGACCAATGTTCTTCATTGATTGAATTCACTACATCGTTATCTGGGAAAATTGTAATAAAATATAATGGTTAGTTTTGTGAGTCATGCCAATTTTAATTCTGAAATTACCTGTAAATGTAACTGTTGTTCATTAAATGTCACCATCTGTCAATGCAGCTGACATATAAGGCACCATGAGAGTAGTTGCAGTATTTTCTGTTTTAGTATTGCTATTGCTGGTATAACTTTTTCTCACTATACCATTACTATCAAACTCATCTAATTGTCAGTTCGTAATTTTATTGCCACTTTTGTCATCTGTGCAAATTTCATCTACTACACTTTCAAGTTGACGGCTTCATGGCAGTAAACTGAAAGTGAAAGATTTTCCTGGTATTTTGCTTGTTCCAGGGTTCTAAAAGTTGCATGGTCAAGTTCAGATCTTGGCAGCCTCACCACCATCATCATCATCATCATCATCGTTGACCAACTCCAGTTTTCCAGGTGTGGTATACGAGCCCCTTTCATTTTGTTCGGTCCATGAACCATTCTTCGTTCACAATCTGCTCCCATTCCTGTCCTCTCTCCTCTACATCCTTCTTCACTAAGTCTGTCCATTTTTCTCTAGGTCTGCCCACTGTTCTCTTTCTCCTTATTTCTCTTTCATACTCCTTTCATGCAGGCCTATTAGCACTCATTCTTTTCACATGACCAAACCACTTCAGTCTTGCCTTTTGGATCTTCTGGAGTAAGGAGTCTTGTAGTCCCATGTCTTCTCTGACTTTTTCATTCCTGATTTTATCCTTCCTGGTCTTCTGGATCATTGTGCGTAGGAACTTCATTTCTGCTGCTTGGAGTTTTGAGTTGTCCTTCCTTGTTAATGTAGCGGTTTCCACACTGTATGTGAGGATAGGGGTGTAGTATGATTATACAGTGTCATCTTGGTTTTTAGTGGTACTTGTTTATCCCATAGTAGCTGTCTTACTTGGAGGTAAAAAATGTATTGCTTTGCTGGTTCGACTATTTACTTCATATTTAGCTAAGTTATCCTTGAACATTATACTACCCAAGTACTTAAATTCTGTGACACTTTCCAGCCTAGTGCCATTTAGCATGATTTATGGCTGATTGTCACCCTTCTATACCTTCAACACCACCGTTTTAGCCTTGTTGATGTTTAATCCAAATCTCTCAAACTCCTGACTCCACCCTTGCAGTCTCTCTTCCACATCTTTCTCTGAGTTGCCCCAAATTACTACATCATCTGCAAATGCAAATGCTTTTAAGTCTTGTTGCCCCTTTTCTTTTAGCACCTTTAATATGGTATCCATTACAATGATAAATAATAGGGGCGACAAAGCACTACCTTGTTGTACTCCCTTTCTGTCTCAAACCAGTCAGTCAGTCCAGAACCGACTTGTATACAGCTTCTGGTTTTCTCGTAAAGCACCTTAACTTTTGAAATTAGACTGTCTCGAACTTTGAGCTTTCTCAGGCACCCAAATAAGCTCGCTTGGTATGCTGTCTGTCATAGGCCTTTTCGATGTCAAGGAACAGTAGGTATAAAGGCTTCTCTTTTTCTCAATGTTTTTCCATTAGCACCCTGACAGCAAATATAAGATTTGTTGTTGATCTTCCAGGCCTAAAGCCATATTGTTCCTCTTCTAAAAATAGTTCTACAATTTCTCGAAGTCTATTCTCTATAATGTTTTCCAGAATTTTTAGTCCATGAGAGAGTAGAGTGATGCCACGGTAGTTGGTACATTTCCGTCTGCTGCCTTTCTTGTATATAGGTACAATTATACCTTTCTTCTAGTCTTCTGGGATGGTATTTTCCTGCCATACTACATTTAGGAGTCTATATAGTCATTGGATTGGTGGGGTTCCTCCTGCTCTCAACATGTCCACACTTAACTCATCTATTCCTGCAGCTTTCTCTTTCTTCATAGTTCCAGCCATGTGATTGGTGGCTCCATATTTTTGCTGGGCTCTTCACTTTTTCCAGATTCTTCTGTTTTGAATGACATTTGATGCCTCTCCATTTAGGAGCTTGTTAAAGAAGGTCTTGAATTCTCTCCTGATTACATCTTCCTCTCGTACTACTGATCCATTATCGTGCTCTATTACCTTCTATCCTCTCAGCTGTAAGGTTTTTTGCCCTGTAGAGTTCCTGTACTTAGTCATTTCTTGGCTAACCTGGATCTTGTGTATCTCTTTGCTTTTCTTTGTCTAGCATCTTTTTTGCCCAATTTATCTCTTTTATTGCCAATCTGACTCTGTCATTCCACCAAGGTGTCTCTTTTTCTTTCATGGTCGATCCTGTTACTCACCCACCAAAGTATCTTTAAAAATTTTCCATTCTTGTACTGTATTCATTTCCCCTTTTGGTAAGTGTCTCTGTGTCCTTATTTTATATTCCTCCTTCAACTTGGCTTCTTATAATTTCCAAGTCTTCACTTTACATTTTCTTTTTCTTTTCTTCAGGGTTTAGGTCTGCATTCAGTAATCTATGATCACTGCCACTCTCTCACTGGGGGTAACTTTGACATCAGTTACATATTTCCCTCCTCCTTTGTTAGTGATGATATAGTTGATGAGAGACTTATGTTTTCCATCTCAGCTATTTCTTGTAATCTTGTGGCTGTCTTGTTTTTGGAAGAAGGTGTTTCTGATGATCAATCCATTTCTTCCGCAC
The DNA here is from genome assembly GCF_040414725.1 of Anabrus simplex. Taxonomy (NCBI): domain Eukaryota; kingdom Metazoa; phylum Arthropoda; class Insecta; order Orthoptera; family Tettigoniidae; genus Anabrus; species Anabrus simplex. The sequence continues at coordinate 57,580,063 of NC_090271.1, forward strand.
AAATCAAGCAGGTGTTCGCTTTCTGCATTTCTGTTCCCAAACCCATGTGGTCCAATGATTTCCTCATAACCAAGTCTGTCTGTCCCAAGTTGTGCATTTAAGCCCCCATTGATGACATTTTCTTCATAAATTATATCTTCTAGATCTTGAAGGAATTGATCCTTCTCTTGAGCACTACATCCAACCTGTAGTGCATATACCTGCACTACCGTGTAATTTGTGGACTTGAGCTGCATAGATAATTTAATGATCCTGTCATCCTTATAGGATACTTCAGTAATAGCATCCCTATCTTTTGTTATCAGGAAAGCTACACCATTTCTGGCCTCTTCCTCGCGTCCACTCCATACTAATTTGTAGCCATCTCTGAGAATCTTGCTACCTGCCTTTTTCTATTTTGTTTTACTCATTCCCAATATTCATCATATCGATAAGTTCTTCAGTTTTTCCAGTCAGGGTCAAAATATTCATAGTCCCAATTCTTACATTGTTCTTCGGACATATCTGTCCTTCCTCGGAGCCATGTTGGCCGTCATACCTGCCAGATCTGCTCGAAAACTTTGTCAATTTTGGTATTATTTTTTATCTCCATCTGAGGCCCGTTTGATTGATGAAAGCAATTTGAAGACGCTACCACTGGCTTACTAGGCCTAGCATGGATCTTCACGTTGATACTTTGTTATGCACTAGATGGTCGGTGCCTGACACACATTTCCTCAAGTCTGTTAAGTCTATAGTTTACCCGCCAATACTTGGGAGGCTGATTGCAGTGGTTGCCCTCTGGGCGATGGGGTCTCCACATCACTATGCCATTGCGAGTCTCACATAAGAAAAATCATAAACATGTGACTAAGACTATCTTAAGCTGCAAGAAATGAGAGCATGCATCAAAGCACTGAAATACACCGTTGTCAGGGAATGGATGGGTGGATGGAGGATGTGCTTACATGCCTACACCAGGCAGAGTTAAAATGACAGTGTAAATGATTTCATAAAGTAGAACACTGTAGTTGATTAATGTTGGAATGTTGTGGTTTTCTCATAATAATAAAATGTCATGTATCATATCTTATATATATCTTAAGGATAACAACATTGAGATTATGTGTTAGTAACTTATATGATTTTAGTCGAGTGGTTTATCTTCGTTTGTTTTGTTTTTTGAACGTTTGAACTGCCTAGTGTGTGTGATGGTGTGATGCTCAGTTGTAGTCAATAGCTCGTAATAAATGGATGTGTATCATGAAGCTGGTGTTTCTATGGTATAATTTTATTACCTAAACCGGTGTAACGAACAGAAATGAAGATATATCAACAGGTTATGGGCCCAGAGCACCAGAGTGCCAAAACGCCGCAGTATATTTCGGACAATATAAGTGGAAATGGAGTAACGAGATTTAACGGATGAAGCAAGTTGTGACATTATTAACGGGAAAAATGGCGACTTCGTGAACCGGTGAAGAAACACTGAATAGGAATGTGGCCAAGCTTACAGTGGAGAACTATTTTTCGTGGGCATTAAAGGTGAAACAAGAGCTGTTGTTGAAAGATGTATGGGAATCAGTAATAGGGTATGAGGATACGCCAGGTTGTCAACTGTCTCAGATAGAAACGAGACGACGAGCGCGAAACAATGTGATCGCGTTAGCGGTTATTTTCAAATATGTGGGAGAAGGTTTTGAAAGTGAAATTGCAGATATTGAATCAGCGAAAAAGGCATGGGAAAAACTGGACAAGTTATGTAATGACGGAGGGCTAGTGAATGGTGCTGTGACCCTGAAACAGTTAACTCATTTTGTGAAGCCCAAGGACATGAGTGTTCAAGAATACTTCGCAAAAATAAATCAACTGTGGAGGAGAACGAGCAAAGCTGGATACGAGATCACAGATCAATAAGTTGCAGGAATGATCATCGGAAATCTTACAGAGGAATATGTAGCTTGTATACCTTCCTTGGAAGCTGATTTGGCGAAACTGACAATCTCGAAGGTGAAGGCGAGATTACTCACGGAGGAAAGCAGAAGGAAACTTCAGCAAAATGGAGGAAAGGCTTACGACACTGGAAAACGTGAGGAGGATGAAGCTCAAGCCATGGTTGTTCAACAGATGCGAGATATCAAGAAAGAAGATGTGGGACGAGGAAAATATAGTTGCTACAATTGCGGTAAACAGGGACATGTATCTGAATATTGTCGCAGTACCCAAAAGTGCTTCAATTGTGGTAAGTCAGGACATTATTCAAAAGTATGTCCAACAATGAAGAGTGACGAATCATCGCAGGAGAGTAGATCAGTGAATGCGAGTGGAAAAGTGGTAAGCTCAGATATTATATATGTAGTAGTTAAGGCAATGAGCATGGTAGTTTCTGTAGAAACTGAGAAAATTAAAGATTGGCTGTTCGATTCAAGTGCATCCATCAAATGTGTCCAACAAAGGAGATGTTTATATACATGTTAACAGATGTAACCAGGAATGTAGAAATAGGAGATAACAGTAAGCTGGATATCAAAGGTATAGGTAAGGTCAAAGTAAAAAATGTCAACAGGCTGGACAATTACATTTACGGATGTGTTGTATGCACCAAACTTAGGTGCAAATTTAATATCAGTTGGTAAGTTAACCAGCAAAGGTTTCAAAGTAGGATTTGCAGGTGAGAAAGCAGTGGTTGTAGGTAAGAATGGAGATGAAACATTGTTTGTTGCAAACAGGAGGAATGGTGTGTATGTAGTACAAATAGAGGGGAGAAATGATATTGTAGCTGTGAGTGATTGTGATCAAATAATAGATAACAATGTAGCATTTAAAAGTGTTGGGGAGGTTAGGTTGTGGCATGAGAGATATGGAGATGTTCATTCTGAAGCTTTGTTTAAATTGCCTATGTTAGAATTGAAAAGGAATAATGATATTAATACTTGTTCTATATGCATTCAAGGGAAACTAAGTAACAAGGGAGTACCTAAGTCTTGTGAATGTAAGGCAGAAAAACAACTTGATGTTGTGCACACTGATGTAGTTTGAAAAATTAGTCCACCATCACTTGGGAAATCTCAATATGTTGTAACAATGATTGATGAATACTCCAGATTTAATGTGGCTGTATGTGTGAAAAATAAGGATGAAGTGCTGGAGGTGTTTAATAGGTATCAGCCAAATGCAGAAAAGTTTTATGGTGTACGAATTAAGGTAGTGCAATCTGACAATGGTACAGAGTATACATGTAGCGGGTTTCAAGCACAATTGCAAAAATATGGTATTACTCGTAGGAGATCTGTACTGTATACTCCACAACAAAATGGATTAGCGGAGAGGCAGAATAGAACGATGTTTGAAACTGGTAGATGTCTATTGATCCAGTCAGGGTTACCAAAGGAATTCTGGGGAGAAGCGGTAATGACTGCAGTGTACTTAAGAAATAGGTGCCCATCCTCAGCAATAAATTTTCAGATACCGTATGAACTGTGGTTCAATAGGAAGTTGGATCAGGAAGAAATAGGTAGATTGAAAGTATTTGGATGTTAGGCGTGGGCTATGAGGGCAGACAGCAGGAAGTTAGATCCCAGAGCAGAGTCATGCGTTATAATAGGTATTGCAGTATGTAAAAGTTGGACTGTAGAACATCTAGACGTAACTAGTGCTTACTTAAATAGTGAAATCAGTAGTACTGTACACATGGAACAACCAGAATTGTTCGTAGAAAAGGATGTCCAAAGTTATGTATGTAAATTGAAGAAAAGCATCTATGGACTACCTAATTCAAGTAAAGACTGGAATGCTTGCGTTGATGCTATAATTAGACTAGATTTTAAGAAATGTGTCAAAGGACCATGTGTGTATGTAAAGGAGTGTTGTATTATTGGCTTGTTTGTTGATGACATAATTCCAATAGGTGACAGAGAGGTTGTTAAGTTGGTTAAAATGAGGTTGGCAGATGAGTTAGAGATAAAAGATTTGCTATCAGAGCTAGGACTGGAAAGGTTTATGGATATACCTTGTAAAGTTTTTGCTGACAATGCAGCAGCAATTAAATTGAGTAAAAACGATATTGTGAGTGAAAGGTCAAAACATATTGACATCATGTACCATGTAGGTAGAGAGCTAGTAGAAAAGGGGTTCATTGAGTTGTATATGTAGCATCAGAGAGAAATGCTGCAGACTTGTTCACAAAGAATTTATCTGGCAAGAAGCTTAAGAGTTTGTATAAGCTTATAGGTTTGCAATGAGAGGATAATTGATTGAAGTGTAGTATTTTATTTTTTTGAGAAAAGGGGGGAGTGTTGGAATGATGTGGTTTTCTCATAAAAATAAAATATCATGTATCGTATCTTATATATATCTTAAGGATAACAACATTGAGGTTATGTGTTAGTAACTTATATGATTTTAGTCGAGTGGTTTATCTTTGTTTTGTTTTTTGAACGTTTGAACTGCCTGGTGTGTGTGATGATGTGATGCTCAGTTGAATAGTCAACAGCTCGTAATAAATGGATGTGTGTCATGAAGCTGGTGTTTCTATGGTATAATTTAATTACCTAAACCGGTGTAATGAGCAGAAATGAAGATATATCAACAATTAAATACTTGAGCCTACCTGCTGGTCATTATCGTTATGGCATGGAGTCTATATGGTTTGACACCGTGGTTTTCCGGTTCGAGTCCCATTGATAAAAAAACTCACATTCAGAATGCTGGCCAGCAGAGTAGGGGAGATAATTATGTGCCAAAAGCCTGGATTCAATTCCAAACCTCTCCACAGTGCTCATATGGAGCGAGGGAATATGATGCAGTTGATGGTGATTCGTTAATTGAATGGGGACATGAAGCCTTGAGCAGACCCCTTGGTGCTATTCGACAGGACTAGGCTATGTGCTGGCACCTGGTTTCACCCTCTCCCTACCATCATATAACACATCATTCATTTGACCTCCTTAACTCCTCTGAGGTTGACATCAGGAAGGACATCCAGTCATAAAAACTTGCTACGAAGATTCAGTAGTACAATTTACGAACTTCATCGTATAGATCCGTATTGATACAGTTAAAACTAAGAAAGAATGTTTCGGTTTTTTTTTTTTTTTTACGAAGATTCATCTCGCTTCCTATCCAACTCCATAGAGAAACTGGACAAGGGTTCAATATACATTACACACAGTTGATTAAATACTTGTGGACTAGGTTGAGTGGTTCATATAGTGAGCCCTGGCCTTGTGAGCCCAAGTTGATAGGTTCCGTCTTAGCTCAGTTTGGTGGTATTTAAGATGCTCAAATATGCTACTCTCGTGTTGATAGATTTACTGGTTTGTATAAGAACTCCTGCAAGGCAAGGTTTTGGCAACTCAACAGCATCAAAATCATAATTTAATTAGTGTTTTGTAAAAGAAATTTGTTATTCTTAATACATGTGATGTGTGGAAAATAGTTTGAATCATAGATAATATTCTTATAGCAGATTTATATTTGTTTAGGGATACACGTTTCACCTTATTTTAAAGGCTTCTTCAGGCCATAATTCTTTTGGACAACACCTTATACAATAGCATAGTTCAGTCATATATATAAGGGCCTTATTTTTTGGTGAAATAAAACTGTTGATTTCTGTGTTAAAACTAACACTGTTTCGGTAGGTATTTCGTGAAATAAATTGTCATACTGATCGATGTTTCTTGTGAAATATTCCTTATGGTATGGGGTAAATCTAACTAATTTTGTGATTAGGGGTTTTAAAGTGAACACTTGTAATGTACCTATTAAATTGTTATTAAACCTTAGAACAACCAAATATGCAACATGTTACAGAAATAGATACCGGTAGGCCTATATAAATCACTGAAACCTCGAAACAAAGTTAGGCGGAAGTTAGGAATTTATACATAGCCTACACTTTTTTGCCGGTCATGTGGTGTAGGGGTTGCGTGCCTGCCTCTCGCCAGGAGGCCCCAGGTTCGATTCACGGCCAGGTCAGGGATTTTTCTCTCGACCTGAGGGCTGGTTCGAGGTCCACTCAGCCTACCTGATTAGAATTGAGGAGCTATCTGACGGTGAGATGGCGGCCCCGGTCTCAAAAGCCCAGAATAACGGCCGAGAGGATGCTTCGTGCTGTCCACACGACCCCTCGTAATCTGCAAGCCTTCAAGCTGAGCAGCGGTCACTGGGCAGGCCAAGGCCCTTTCAAGGCATTAAGTGCCGTGGGGTTTGGTTTGGTTCTACACGTTTTTACATTTTGAATGACTTGTCTCCAAAGTAAAAACTACGCATGATTTCAACATTATCAGGATTCAGAGTTGTGCGACAGTCAGAAAGTATATTTTTGTAAACAAAGCAGGCCCTTTCACTGACCACATTAGACGTCGGAAACCATAATGCTTGTGAACACTTGGTGCAAATTTACTGTGGTGTTCTATCGAACCTCCTAAAATTCACTAACAATGTCTTCTTTCCTCTCTTCTAACAGACGTGCTTTCACTGCATTTTGCAAAGCCATACATCCCTGGAGGATATTTATGGATATGCTGGTGCTGCCCGGCCGGGGATAAGTAACTCAGATAGTTACGGCGTTGGCTTTCTGAGCCCAAGTTGGTAGGTTCAATTCTGGCTCAGTCCGGTGCTCAAATACGTCAGCCCCGTGTTACTAGTTTTCTTCGCGCGTAAAGAACTCCTGTGGGACAACATTCTGACATCTCGGCGTCTCCGAAAACTGTAAAAGTAGTTAGTGGGACGTAAAAACAATATTATTACAACTCAACCAGGCGATTATTATTATTATTATTATTATTATTTTTTTCTATTTGCTTTACGTTGCACCGGCACAGATATGTCTTACGGCGACGATGGGATAGGAAAGGCCTAGGAATTGGAAGGAAGCGGCCATGGCCTTAATTAAGGTACAGCCCCGGCATTTGCCTGGTGTGAAAATGGGAAACCACGGAAAACCATCTTCAGGGCTGCCGACAGTGGGGCTCGAACCCACTATCTCCCGATTACTGGATGCTGGCCGCATTTAAGCGACTTCAGCTATCGAGCTCGGTGCGATTTATTTACAATAGGCCTACTAATATCGTCATATTTTATAATAAAGTCGGTATTATTTATCTTTCCTTTTACATTCATCCATGTCCTCGTGCCAGGATTATCCAGTTTTTCTATAGAAATGCTGGTTTACATGAATGCTTTTGTTGTGTCTATTACAAATTGCTCTCTACCACTTTTCAACTCCTTTGCGATGTGTAAAGTATCGCCGATTGTTATTTGCCGCTTAAAATTATGTTCATTTGCTGCATTCTTCTTCTTTTTGTGTGTTTCTGATTCTCTACAGTATTTATCGCACGTGTCTCTTCGTTTTCACGTAATGCGAACATTACAGTACTTACACATTAGAATCTTTCTTGCAGCATCAAATACATAGAAGGCCTCACTGTTGTATTCCTCGGCCCTCGGAAAAACTGTTGTGACTTTAGTTTTCAGCATTTTTGTACTTAAATGCTGGACATTTGCTGATAAAGTTTCATAAGTGGCGAACTCTCACTCCGAAAGAGTATAATGCCCACTGCTGTATCTACAACCGATCTTGCTACGAACACAACGCCATTTGCTGTAATCGATAACAGATATCGATTTTTAATGATTGCCTTAGAGATCGCGGAACTGAATACACATACCTCCGATACACAGGGCTCATTGCTTTGTGTGCATTTGTGTAGAGAATATACAGCGCTATCAATCAACTGAGAAGGAAGCTACTATAGTTAAGTTCTCAGAAGCATTTAAATGTTTATTGGAGATCTTTTCCGATACGATTTCACATTTTTCGTACCAAGTGGGGTATATTTCGTGATTATTTGCGCGATTCACGTAATAAATCAGATTTCGCGATATTTCGCGAGTTCATTTCGCTAAAATACGTTACGGTACGGTACCTACAAGGTCATATATAGGCTAGAAAGAAGATATGAAAAATTTTGTGCGTATCGCTATTACCAAAAAATATGGCCCCTACATATATATATGTTGTAACAAGAAATGCCCGTACTTTAGGCTTGAAGAGCACAAGATTTACGCAGGATGTGTACGGTACATTAATTGGAGTGGTACAGAGAGAGAGAGAGAGGTTTAATTTTAAATGAAGTTCGAAGAACTTTTAAAACTGTCTTTTTTATTGAGGAACAATGGGGTGTGACCGTTCCCCGTCCTGTGGCTGGCGATGTCCGTCGTTGATCCGCTACTCCTCTTTTCCCACCATGGATCAGCTCTCGGCACCATGGAACCACGACACCTCCAGCGATGGAAGCTCTAGAAGTTCTAGGAGGTCTGGAAATTCTGGAAGGTCTTGGAGGTCTAGTAGTTCAGTATGTTGAGATCACTCACTTGGAAGAATGGCGTGAACACACGTACTTAAGCCCTTGGATGTGTTGATCTGAGGTGCATCTTCTGCACAGAGGAAAATAAATGAAATGATGAAGTCGAGGACAAAATGTTTCTATAACACCAATAAACAGTTCACTCTGACATGGTAGAAATGAAAAACCTACAACGTGTTTTCCAGTATTTGATCACGCTGTAGAATGTTAATGAAATCGAACCCGCGACTTAAATTGGTCACTTGAAAACAGAGAAGTGGTTGAATGTTAATGGAATCGAACACGCAATCAAATTGTGTCACTTGAGAAATAAGAAATAAACTTTCATGCAGTCGAATCTTAATGAAATCAAACTTGCGAACAAATTTGCCACTTGGAAGAAATTGTTGCTTGGTCTCAGGTGTAAAGTGGAACGTCCAGGTTTCATCACCCGTGACAATTGAGTCCAAAAAGGTGTCCTGTTTGGCTGCAAAGGAAGAAATGCGCAGGAAGAATCAACTCATTGCCACATGTGGTCTTCAGTCAGCATGCGTGGCACCCATCTTGCACACACCTTCCGGCACTTAAACTTTTCTGGTAAAATTCTGTGAGTGGCGCTTCGGGAAACCTCAGGAACCAAAGTGCAGAGATCATCCAGGGTGATCCGCCGATCTTCACGCATGATTTGCTCAACCTTCACGACTGTCTCGACTGAAATTGATGGTCTCCCACTCCTTTGTTCGTCATGAATTTCAATCTGACCAGCTGCTAACTCTCTACATCACTTATGAAAATTTCTTACAACCACGCACAACTCACCATACACTTCCGTCATTTGGCGATGGATTTCAATCGGTTCAGTACCTTTTGCGTTCAAAAACCGAATAACTGCACGCACTTCGCACTTGGCGGTAACATCCAATGGGAGCTCCATTCTCAATGGCTGCCAAGCTAAGACTGAGTACATCAGCGTGACGTGCACATGTTTATATGCAAACACGGGAAGCACTCTTCACAATATTGTGACCAACAGCCACATGAACAGAGTTCTGTGTTTATAAAAAATAGGAGACCTTATTTTTGTGATTACCCTCGTACATAGCAACGCGGACCTCTGCAAGCCGACCATCGGGTCTCGACCGTGAGACTTGACTATGTCCTGTTGAAAATTCGCTCCCTTTATTATAGCATAATTGTGGCATTTGCAGCTATTTTATTTCATTTAATATCTTCTTTAATCCGTGGTGGATTTTAATAAAACTTCGTGGGATTGAAGATATTAAAGAGATGAAGATGGTGACATTATCATTATATTTTATCTTAATTCGAAAAATTATTCATGATAGAAGGTTTGGAATGTTCGATGGCTGATGTAAGATAGCCTTGGCGAGTCGAGGCAGGTTCCTACGTCATCTGCTCCACGTCACGCACAGCATGCATGCTGCTACCAGCCACTCTGTTGGCACGCAGCGTGTTTTTTAAGTTTAAAATACATGGACTTTATTAATGGACCAGCGTTCTGGGTGCAATATATATATATATATATATATATAAAATCACTGTACATTCTAAATAAATTTGGACCGGGCGAGTTGGCCGTGCGCGTAGAGGCGCGCGGCTGTGAGCTTGCATCCGGGAGATAGTAGGTTCGAATCCCACTATCGGCAGCCCTGAAAATGGTTTTCCGTGGTTTCCCATTTTCACACCAGGCAAATGCTGGGGCTGTACCTTAATTAAGGCCACGGCCGCTTCCTTCCAACTCCTAGGCCTTTCCTATCCCATCGTCGCCATAAGACCTATCTGTGTCGGTGCGACGTAAAGCCCCTAGCAAAAAAAAAAAATTAAAAAAATTGGTAAATCTCAGTAAATCATATAGAATTGAAATTACATTTAAAGTAATAATGGAAAACTTTGACTGTAACATTTCTTATGCCCTTTGGTTTCTTGGTCCAAAATATCAAATCGTGTACGGTGTGCGGCAATATGAACGACACTGATACTGCTCTTCTACTGTCCATATTTCCCTAGCAATGAAATATGTTTATTCTATATAATGGTTTGACATATTGTGAATTCAGTGTTATGTTGATATCTGCAATTATGGTTCTCTCAACGGAGTTGTTTATTGTGGAATATTATTTCCGGTCATATGGAATGGGGCTTCAGAATGAGCCGAGTTTGTTTCACATCAAAGAACAGTACGGGGATCAGTTTAATAAGGATACACCGAATAACAGAACAATGTTTGCTGTCCAAAAATATGGCTTCCAATTGAAGTAACTAAAGGAAATTCAGGAAACTCTTTTTTGATGAGGATTCTCATAAAGCAACTCATTCAAGCGATTTTCATCAAAATCTGAAGGTCTTCCAGAGCGTGGATCATCAGACAAGTCAAACAGTCCTGCTCGAAAGCGGGAAAACCATTTTTGTGCTGTTTTTTCAGCAATTGCTTCATTCCCATACACTTCACAAATTGTTCTCGCAGCTCCCGCTGCACTGGATCGTCGGTTAAACTCGGAGAGTAAAATGTGTCGAAAATGCTCACTTTTCTCAACTTGACATTCCATATCCATTTGCCTGAAGTATACACAAATAATACGTTCACAGTTCAGAAAACCTGTGTGTCACAACACACAAACTCCAAACTCAGTTAAAACAACGGAATAACGATAAGCAATCCCTTCACGCCGCATTGTTGCCAACCCAAAAGAAATCCGCACGAACTTATCCATCGATCCTATAGATTGGCAGCAGCATTCCTGTTGACCTGCATGATAACTCAGTTGTAGTTCTGGGGTCTACTGTGTCCTCTCAGCGCATGTTGTGTCTGAGTAGAGTGGAGAAAATGGTGTGGGGAGTTTGGAAGTTAGGGGAGGTATTGAAAACAAGAATGAATGTGTTCCTCCTGGAGTGGTTTGGAGGAAACAGGAGCAATTGGTAGGGCGTCTAGTCCTGAATATGGCCAAAAATGCAAGCTGGGGAGGAGCAGTGGTGGTAGTAGGAGGAATGTTCTGAATGGAGACGTCCATGAGTAGTGGTGAGTCACTTCTCATGACTGCTGGAGGTTCCGAGTCCACTACTTGGTGCTGTGGAGCTCGTTCCTTTTTTTGGCGTAGATCATGGTGTCAGTAATGTAAATTGAAATTAGAATCTGTAGGTATCCCATTCTGGAGCTGGTATCACTGGGATGAGTGGGTTGGTAATTAGGTGCTGCATAACTGGACATTACAGCCGAGTGGTATGGAACTGTGGCTGATAGACTGAGTTATGATGATGGTGGTTGTGGCGGTACTGGTTGTTTTCGTGGTGGTGGCTAGGCAGTAAGGCGAATGTGGGAACATAACTATGTTTGTCCCGAAGGAGTTCTCTGTGAGTGACTTACAGTGTTGAAAACCGTTGGACGGCGAATGATGATGAACACCACTGCAAGCTATCGTGTGATAAGTACAAGCTAGCATGACAAAAAATATGGCTTCCAGCAGAGATAAATAAATAAAATTCAGGAAACTCAATCATAAAAGCCAGGGTGATTGGCAGAAGTAAAGCTTCCCGAGAAGGCAATCTCAATGACTGCAATAACTGGCATGGAATCACCCTTCTTTCAAATCAAGTGTTTGGATAAAGCAGTTTAAAAAGTGTTGTGAAAGGAACACGCCGGGTTTTTTCATGTTTACTCATGTCCCAAACAAATCTTCATGCTACATAACATTATCGAGCAATGTATCAAGTTCCAAACACCACTTGCTCTCATTTACCTACTTACTCTCAGTTATTTTGATTTCAAGAAAGCTTTTGATAGCATACATCAGGGCTAGGTATGGTACCCCAGATATATTTATAAATGTCTTCTTAAGCCTGTATCATAACAGCAGGTGGTGTGTGAGGACCAATAGCAGGATGGCAATGTAGATGTGAGCTACAGAGTTGTCAATGCCTCAGCAGTCTTTCAGCACTTGCAACCCATGTGGTCTGCTTCAGTAGTCTATAAAGAGACAAAACTCGAACTTTATAAAACACTCGTCATGCCAGTAGTGATCTACACCAGCTAAACATAGAAAATGATGTCACAGATAGCACAGGAACTCAACGTTTTCCACCTGTGTTGTTTACAAAAAATTTTGGATGTCACTTTGGTGCAACTGAGTCATCAGTCAGGACATTTTGCGATGGAGTGACTCCAGGAAATTACTAGTTATTGTGGCGGAACATCAAATTCATCTAGCCAGCCACATTCTTCATTTACCAGACAGCTGATACTCGAAAGGTGCTATGCGATGGGAGCCACCAGAAGGCAAGTGAAGCGGAAGTGTTGCAGGAAACTCAAAACATGGTGCCAAACATTCAAAGAAGACTTGTGAATAGCTAACATCAGATGGGATGTTATAGAGAATACCACTTCGAACAAGACTCGTTGGTGCCTATGCACGTCACACAGGAGGAACCAGGCATGTTGATGATGGTGATGAATGTTATTGATTAAATCTTGGTTATCACCTCCAGCTGCTGTTTATTGGGTTGCAATTGGGTTGCTGCAGACTTATTTCACTGTCCTTCCTTTCTCTTCATGTCTCCAATATATTTTTTATTTCTTTTCATTTTTATTTTTTTGTAATATCTCCTTTCAGTTTTGACTCGGTTAATTTATAACTGTTAGGCTCTTCAGTCTGTCAAAACTAACTTTGAGTCAATAATTTTATAAACTATCTGAAGGAGAAAACATATGGTAACAGAATTACACCTGAAAAAGAAACTACTCAAAGTTGGTTTCGGCAGACTGAAGAGACTAACTAACAGCTGTAAATATTATAAATTTTTAAAAAAATTTAAAAAGTCAAGACTTGACAGTTGACAGGTGAGCCGCACCTCATTACCTTCATATCTTTAAAAACAAAAAGCTATTTGTTTGGGGCGTCGACCTATAGAGAGACCTATAGAGATCTTTTTCTCCTACTTGCACCATGTGATATGAACCTGCGTGTAATTGTAATTGCGGAAGTGTAGAGTGTTGAATGTGAGGAAAGGAACGTTAAGGACGACACAACCACCCAGTCCCCAGGCCAGGATATTAATCATTTACAATTAAAAATCCCTGACCCAGCCAGGAATCGAACCCGGGGCCGCTGGGTGACAGGCGGATGTGTTGCCCCCTACACCACGGGGCCGGACACAATCATATCTTATTTTTGTACTTTAGAGATATCACATTATTTACTATGTCATAGATCAGTCTGTTATGGCTGCTTAGTGTTCTCTATGCCTGACTTGACATGTAGTTCGTCCCATTTACACAGATGGCACCTCATCTAACGGAGGATTGCCAAAGTATTTCTTTCTAGCTTATCTTTGATTCGAGTTATCTCTGATTGGTAGACAATAATGGCTTTTAAAGTAAAAATTGAGACATTGGTCTACAAGATGACTTTCATCTCGTACAAATGGTTCTACAAAAAGATTCAAACTTTATTTTGTATGGCTCTCTTAGTTTCGAGTCAATGAATATGATTTTTTCAATCTCAAGGTATTTATCCTACTTATCCTTTCTTGGCTTGCCATAGTTACGCTAATTTGTTTTCTGAGAGATCCCTGTTTTGTGTGTTATTCTTTTATCATTTTGCTGCAGACTTATTTCACTGTCCTTCCTTTCTCTTCATGTCTGTTTGTTATGTAATCATTCCTACATAGAGCAAAAGGTAGCACCAATCCAATCATATGTGTGTGTGATGAGTTTGTTTGTGGTTTTTAATTTGAGACCTTTTATTTCTGTACGTCTTCGATGTTTGGCTCGAGCTTATGTTCTGCATAATGGTTGAACACTGATACTGTATGATTCATGTTCTCCTTGGTGTGCAATATGAATAAGTGTCATGCGGCGTGTAAGTTATTTACGTTATGTGTTTTGACTGGGTGAACCAGACCTCTTTGCGGTGACCCAGGTATCTGATCTGTGCTTTCAGATCAAGGTCATGAGCCATTGACTGATTCATGTCATGCTGTTATGATTCTTGTCATAACATGTCTTGATATTATACACTGACTGACAGAGCAAATGCAACACCAAGGAGGAGTGGTTCGAAAGGGATGAAAGTTGGGGAAAAAACAGAGTCGGCACGGAAGAATAATTGATGTTTATTTCAAACCGATATGCAGGTTACACAATGCGCACGGCATCGACTCAGTAGGATGTAGGACCACCGCGAGCGGCGATGCACGCAGAAACACGTCGAGGTACAGAGTCAATAAGAGTGCGGAGAGTTTGCAAACGGCGTCCAATGAGATCCGACACGTGTTCGATTGGTGAGAGATCCGGAGAGTACGCTGACCACGGAAGCATCTGTACACCTCGTAGAGCCTGTTGGGAGATGCGAGCAGTGTGTGGGCGGGCATTATCCTGCTGAAACAGAGCATTGGGCAGCCCCTGAAGGTACGGGAGTGCCACCGGCCGCAGCACATGCTGCACGTAGCGGTGGGCATTTAACGTGCCTTGAATACGCACTAGAGGTGACGTGGAATCATACGCAATAGCGCCCCAAACCATGATGCCGCGTTGTCTAGCGGTAGGGCGCTCCACAGTTACTGCCGGATTTGACCTTTCTCCACGCCGACACCACACTCGTCTGCGGTGACTATCACTGACAGAACAGAAGCGTGACTCATCAGAGAACACGACGTTCCGCCATTCCCTCATCCAAGTCGCTCTAGCCCGGCACCATGCCAGGCGTGCACATCTATGCTGTGGAGTCAATGGTAGTCTTCTGAGCGGACGCCGGGAGTGCAGGCCTCCTTCAACCAATCGACGGGAAATTGTTCTGGTCGATATTGGAACAGCCAGGGTGTCTTGCACATGCTGAAGAATGGCGGTTGACGTGGCGTGCGGGGCTGCCACCGCTTGGCGGCGGATGCGCCGATCCTCGCGTGCTGACGTCACTCGGGCTGCGCCTGGACCCCTCGCACATGCCACATGTCCCTGCGCCAACCATCTTCTCCACAGGCGCTGCACCGTGGACATATCCCTATGGGTATCGGCTGCGATTTGACAAAGCGACCAACCTGCCCTTCTCAGCCCGATCACCATACTCCTCATAAAGTCGTCTGTCTGCTGGAAATGCCTCCGTTGACGGCGGCCTGGCATTCTTAGCTATACACGTGTCCTGTGGCACATGACAACACGTTCTACAATGACTGTCGGCTGAGAAATCACGGTACGAAGTGGGCCAGTCGCCAACGCCGTGTCCCATTTATCGTTCGCTACGTGCGCAGCACAGCGGCGCATTTCACATCATGAGCATACCTCAGTGACGTCAGTCTACCCTGCAATTGGCATAAAGTTCTGACCACTCCTTCTTGGTGTTGCATTTGCTCTGTCAGTCAGTGTATTTTTTATTCACTGTGCTTTGCATGTTTTTTTTTGTGTGGGTGGAGGTGGGGTATCGGGCCTGTCTTACTTTTCAGTTTCTTATGGTCTTTTGCTTTTGCCATTATTCTTGTTTTATCTTGTTTTTGTTTACTTTTCTACTGGCCTTGGTTCACCCGCGTCTTTTATGTCTGGGGATGCAGTCTTTATGGAGATTGCTGGGTGCCATGTTTTTTTTTTTGGTTTTTTTTGTTGACAAAAGCCTTGACTTTGTTTGGGGAGCCGTGATCATTTTATTGTGTGAAAGCATGAAAGCTGTTTCTTTTACCTCATGATTCCAAATTTCCAAATGGTCCTTAAGAAAAAATACTTTGGATCACGTTTTAATTGCCACTGTCTGGTATAAATAAAAATAATTGCATCACAGTTCATGATACCTCTGTTGCGACAGTGTAAGATTCTATAAGATTCAGATTGAAGAGTGAAACAATTTGATTGTGATTGGAGTATTTTTACAAACCATGTATGTGAGTATTTGCCTCTCCTGTATTCCTCATTTATTTGTTTTATGCCTATCTTTAAACCTTTTCTGTCTTGTTTATGTTGTTGTTGTTTGAGTCATCAGTCCATAGACTGGTTTGATGCAGCTCTCCATGCCACCCTATCCTGTGCTAACCTTTTCATTTCTACGTAACTATTGCATCCTACATCTGCTCTAATCTGCTTGTCATATTCATACCTTGGTCTACCCCTACCGTTCTTACCACCTACACTTCCTTCAAAAACCAACTGAACAAGTCCTGGGTGTCTTAAGATATGTCCTATCATTCTATCTCTTCTTCTTGTCAAATTTAGCCAAATCGATTTCCTCCCACCAATTCGATTCAGTATCTCTTCATTCGTGATTCGATCTATCCATCTCACCTTCAGCATTCTTCTGTAACACCACATTTCAAAAGCTTCTATTCTCTTTCTTTCTGAGCTAGTTATCGTCCATGTTTCACTTCCATACAATGCCACGCTCCACACGAAAGTCTTCAAAAACATCTTTTTAATTCCGATATCAATGTTTGAAGTGAGCAAATTTCTTTTCTTAAGAAAGCTCTTCCTTGCTTGTGCTAGTCTGCATTTTATGTCCTCCTTATTTCTGCCATCGTTAGTTATTTTACTACCCAAGTAACAATATTCATCTACTTCCTTTAAGACTTCATTTCCTAATCTAATATTTCCTACATCACCTGCCTTCGTTCGACTGCACTCCATTACTTTTGTTTTCGACTTATTTATTTTCATCTTGTAGTCCTTACCCAAGACTTCATCCATACCATTCAGCAACTTTTCGAGATCTTCTGCAGTCTCAGATAAAATAACAATATCATCGGCAAATCTCAAGGTTTTGATTTCCTCTCCTTGGACTGTGATTCCCTTTCCAAATTTCTCTTTGATTTCCTTTACTGCCTGTTGTATGTAAACATTTGAAAAGGAGAGGGGACAAACTGCAGCCTTGCCTCACTCCTTTCTGGATTGCTGCTTCTTTTTCAAAGCCCTCAATTCTTATCACTGCAGATTGATTTTTATACAGATTGTAGATAATTCTTCGTTCTCGGTATCTGATCCTTATCATCTTCAGAATCATAAATAGTTTGGTCCAATCAACATTATCGAATGCCTTTTCTAGATCTACGAATGCCATGTACGTGGGCTTGTCCTTCTTGATTCGATCCTCTAAGATCAGACGTAAAGTCAGGATTGCTTCACGTGTTCCTACATTTTTTCTGAAGCCAAATTGATCTTCTCCCAACTCAGCTTCAACTTGTTTTTCCATTCTTCTGTAAATAATACGTGTTAAAATTTTGCAGGCATGAGATACTAAACTAATGGTGCGGTAGTTTTCACACCTGTCAGCACCGGCTTTCTTGGGAATAGGTATAACAACATTCTGCCGAAAATCGGATGGCACTTCTCCTGTCTCATACATCTTGCACACTAAATGAAATAACCTTGCCATGCTGGTTTCTCCTAAGGCAGTCAGTAATTCAGAGGGAATATCATCAATTCCAGGTGCCTTGTTCCTGTTTAGGTCACTCACAGCTCTATCAAACTCTGACCTCAAAATTGGGTCTCCCATTTCATCAGCATCAACAGCCTCTTCATGTTCCAAAACCAAATTATCTACATCTTTACCTTGATACAACTTGTTTATGTTAATAAACCTAATTCATTTAAATTGACCTCTGCTCTACGTTATTGTCTCTCTGCTTTGGGGACATGCCTTTTATACTTTGGTTCTCTAGTCCAAGAAGTCCGGATTCAGCTCCTGGCAGTATTTATCCAGTTTCGACCGATCCAGGATAATAATAATAATAATAATAATAATAATAATAATAATAATAATAATAATAATAATAATAATAATAATAATAATAATAATAATGTTTTATTTATCCTGGCAAAGTTAGGGATGTACTCCTTTTCTTACACTAACCAGTCTTAACCTAGAACACTTAACAATAACTATTGATGACAATAATATGATAATATTAAGAATAATAACAGTAATAGTATTGACAAAAGTAATCACACTTTAGAAAATCATATCATCTACGTAATACAAATCGTATGTAGAGTACATTAAAAATATATGAATAATGAGTACTATAACTACTAATTAAGAGAAAGTTTAGAAAATATATACATTTCTACAGTACACCGAAATATCGCCTTCAATTGAGAGGGGAAGAGAAGGATTAGTAAGAAGAAGAAAGTGATGAAGAAAAATAAGATGATCTGTGAAAGGGGGAGGGAAATAGTGATGGAGAGGCAGTAGAAGGAGGTGTTTTCAGGTCATAATTTAATGATTCATGCCTTTCAACACGGGCATGTTTAAAAGCTGAGCTGCTGGACATGCTTCTGACGTCCACTGGTAAGAGATTCCATTGTCGGGCTGCGGTATAACGGTGAATGATTTCGTGTAGATTGCTGTTCTGTGTACAGGAAGGGATAAACACGTGGTGCTGCAGGATTGGGTATTTTTGTTATAGTCTGTGGAGAGGAGCTTCATGCGATCACAGAGATAGGCTGGTTGAGAAGTTTTAAGAATATTATGCAAAAAGCAAAGAGTATGAAGTGTACGTCTTTCTTGCAGGCGAAGCCACCCGAGCCGCATGTAAGTCGGTGTGAAATGGTCAGCGTAACGAAGTCCACAGATAAATCTTACACAAGCATTCTGAGCACACTGTAATTTCCTTCCCCAGTCTACTCCTAGGTTGTTATAAACTATATCGCAATAATCAAAATGAGGTAATGCGAGTGATTCAACAATAATTTTCTTTAGTTTAAAAGGGAAAGTGAATTTGAATTTACTGAGACAGTGTAGCGTTCCGTATATTTTTCTACACACAGATATAGTTTGGGCAAACCAGGACAGATGTTCGTCAGATATTATACCAAGTTTTCTTACATTTTGGGTATGCTGTATGGGAGTACCGCTTATGGACAACTGTGGTAATGCTGTTCGATTGAGTTTGCAAAGTAATTTAGGGTAACCAATAATTATTGCCTGGGATTTTGATGGGTTTTAATTTTAATCCGTGATTTCTCGGTCCATATATCTATGGTCATCAAGTCTTCATTCAGGTGACGTGTTTCTGAGTGTAGGTTTTCGGGTTTGCTGTGTATATGTATCTGTAGGTCATCAGCGTATAAGTGGTATTTACAGTGTTTTAATCCAGAAGCTATGTCATTTATATACAAAGAGAAAAATAGGAGGCCCAGTACAGATTCTTGTTTATTAAGTACACACTGCCGGCGACCGGTGAGATAGGATCTAATCCACTGGAGTGCTCACGGAGAAATTTAAACTGTTTAATTTGGATGTAAGTATGTCTCTGTCAACAGTGTCGAAAGCTTTACTAAAGTCCAATAACGCTAGGACTGTCAGTTGTTTGTTGTCCATAGCTTGCCTTATGTCATCAGTCACGTGTTAATGCACTGCAAGTGCTGTGTCTTGGTCTAAAGCCGGACTGGTGGATATCGAGGAGATTGTGTTGAGTAAGATAGTTGGTAATTTGCTTGTGAACTACGAATTCTAAAGCTTTTGACAATATGCATAAGATGCTAATCGGCTGATAGTCACCGACGTCCTTCGCCAGTCTTATTTTCGGAAGCGGGCAAACTATGGCCATTTTCCATATTTCCGGACAAGTCCCCTGTTGCAGTGAGTAATTAAAGATATTCACCAATGGATAAATGTGGTGGAGAATTTTCATGAACATTTCATGGCCTATATTATCTATGACCCTAGCCCTGGTTTTGATGCGTTTTATTGAGTCAATCACTTCTTGTGGTGTGACGTGACTGAAGTAAAATTGATCTCTTTGTAGAGATGGTGTATTATCATATGTATTTTCTCCTTTACAACCGGATTAATTCCCGTTGGCGAGATGAAATGGTTGTGTAATTCGTCTACGTTAACATTTAGTTCTTCGTTAGATTTCTGGTTATTGATGCCAAAATATTTCATAGATTTCCACATCGTCGCAGGGCATACGTTAGGTCTAATCAGGTTGTGGGCGTAACGTAGTCTAGCACTTTGAATTTTAGAGGTCGTTTTATTACGCAGTGTTTTATAAGTCTGGTGGTTCACTTCCGTTGAGTAGTGCTTGTATCGTCTGAGAGCAGCATCTCGTTTAGCCGTTAAGTGGCGAATTTCATCATCTGTCCACGGTTTAGGAGCTCTGGATCCTTTTCCCGTACACACTGGGGCGTGCCAATCGTAGAGTTGCGTTACTAGGTTATTAGATGTTGAGACCATTTCCTCTACATTATTGGCGTGATTTATCTCCATCCACGGCACGGAAAGAGCATCTTCTTCTAATTTATGTGCGTCATTTCGTCTGAGGTCCCTGACTGATAATATTTTCGACCTTGGTTTCGGAGTTTGTAATTGGTAGGACAGGTAGATTATGTCATGTCCAGATAGCCCTGGGGCTGATGTTTGTCCATGTTGCAGCACTTTTGCTGAATTGTTTGTTATTATTGGATGGAGAAGGGTGTGACTACCATTAGTGTGGTGGGTTGGTCCACGAAGTAAAATTGTCATGTTACATGCTTCGAAAATGTTACGAAACTGTCGAGTTGAAGCTGCGGTACTATCTAACAAATTTGTGTTGAAATCTCCCATTATAATAATGTGTTCATAGTCTGGCAGAAGGTTTAGTATTTCAGTCTCAAGGTCAGTCGAATACCCTACTTTCGGAGGCTTGTAAACCACTCCTAGCAAGCATTTTGTTCTAAAAAGTGTTATCTCTACAAACAAAAACTCTGATTTACATTCATACTGTGAAGGTGAATGGCTAATTACTGTACTTGAGGGTTGAGGTCTCTGGCAACATAAGTAGTTACCCCCCCTCCCCACCGCCTTTCCCCTCGCGGTCATTTTGTAGAAGAGCGTACCCATCCATGTCAACGGCTGAAGTGGGGCATTTGCTGCTCAGCCACGTTTCAGACATAGGAATTGTATGGAACTGGCGCGAAGAAAACAGGTTATGCATTTCATCCATGCGCGTTTGGGAGAGCAAAGACTGCACATTACAGTGACAAACATTAAGAGCTCTTGGAAGTTGTTCCACGGTTTCCTTCAATATAGTAGCGGCTAAAAGAGGACCTGGATTTGCTCTAGCAGCTATGTGAGTGAAGGGAGCGGTTAACGGAACAGGGGGGTAAGGGGATGGAATTAAAGGAATGAGCTTAGGCCTGCTGTCGTCAGAAGCATGTCCTTGTTGTGTTAAAAGGTATGCCAACTTCAGAACAGAAAATTAAAACTGAAACAGAACTAACGAGAGGACTACGGTTAAATATAGTTCAAGCAATACTGATTACTGGAGAAATAAAAGACAGTGCAAAGCTAATAACAATGACAGAACACACTACAAACAAAATTATACAAGATAAATCACACATGAGTCTAGGTGTCGTACAGGAGAGGGCAATAGACTTGTATATTTTGTCTGTATATCTGTGCCGTCATAAGAATTATCATCACAGTGTCATTAGTTCAACAAGCCCCAATAATGTGAGTAAAATAAGATACAGTAAAATAAATTAAAATATGTGCCATTGGACCCATGCTGCTCCACAGCATTCATTATAGGTAGACCAGATAATTCATTGATATGCTTGTCATAGTCATATTGTTTTGTTTGCCCTTTCCAATAGTTTTATGAACATTTAATATTGGTACATAATAACTGATTCATTCATAATGTAGTTTATAACACTTCTTTCCATGCACTATTCACTGTGCTTTGACCGTTCAGACAAATCGGGAACTTAACATTTTCAAACGATTTTGCCCGACATAGTACAACATACAATTGGCCATGATTGAATACTGGTTCAGGTAAGTAGACATCCACTTTTTCAGGAGTTTGTCCCTGTGCTTTATTAATGGTCATACAGAAGGCTAGTCGACTTGACATCGTCCAGCAGCATGTAAGAGTTGTTAGGCACGTTCTGCAATCTGTGTTGAGTATATCTAGAAGCTAGGAAAGGCCAGAGAATCAAAGAGTATCGAGCAGAGGATAGTATTCGTCCATGATCAGAGGATGTGTGTACTCTCTGGCTTGACAGGTAGTATTCAAACATGGCTGCATGCAATCACATTACATTAGAATGTTAATGAAAGCGTTAGTTAGAATGTACTGTGGACTAAGATAAGCCTTCACCTGCAATTAATGGAGAGGTCATTTAGTCATTTGATTTTAGGGTCACTCGAAGTTGACTGAACTTCATTGTGGAGGGTAGAGAGAAACTTGATGGGCATTGGGACAGGTGCTTGAACTGTGGGTGGATGATTATCAGTAGACACTCTTAAACTATTAATTTGATTTGATTTGTTTATTTATCATCAACAGAGTTAGTAATTCTCCAATTACAGATGATATAATACATTCAGATAATAACAATATTAACAGCACTTACTGCTATTACTAATTATAACTAAGCAATATATAAAATATACGTATTTACAAAATACATAAAGAAGAAAAAAAACATGAAAACAGAAAAGTATTCATACATTTTAAATGACCAAAGGAAGGAAGTGTAACTTTGTTACCAAATACGCAGAACAATATACAAGGAACACTCTGTCTATGAAGCATCCATAAGATGTCTGCGAATTTCACTAGCTGACGAGTGAAATACATCCACCATCCCGCTAATTTCATTCAGGGATCTTAGGACCTGCATAAACCAAGAGTTCCTGTGTGATTCCGTTCTGCACCTATGTAAGTGAAAGGTGACAGCCTGTCGGGTGTTGTGGGAAGGAACATGAATTGGTAGCAACTGGAGTAAATTGGGAAGGTCAAGGAAATCATCGATACATTTGTGTATGAAACGTGCGTTGACATACCTGCGCCTAGTTCTAACAGACTCAATACACATGTTTGTACAAAACAAATCATAATCTATTGATGACAGCTTGATACCCAAACACTTTTTACTGATCCGTTTCCAGAATCTGATCTGTACGCGCTCTAAGGCATTAACTAAGTATTGCTGTGAGGGGATCCACACTTCAGCGCAGTACTCTAGACTAGATCGTATAAGCGAGAAATACAGGGTTTTCAGTGGGACAGCAGATTTAAAACTCTTGCAATTTCTTTTGAGGAAGCCTAACATTTTAAATGGCTTGTTAACGATATTTAACACATGCTCATTGAAAGATAGACCCTTTTGATTACTGAAAATAATACCAAGATCTTTAATTTTATTAACTCGCTTCACTTCTTGATCCTTTCTATGATAATTGAATACATTAACTTGCAATTTTCTTGTGAATGATATTGCACTGCACTTGAAATATTTAGTATTAAATGCCACTTTTTGCACCAATCACTAATATTATTTATATCAGACTGTAACAGTTCACAGTCGCTCATCTTTTCAATTACCCTGTAGAGTTTAAGGTAACCAGCATAGAGCAGGTAGTTGCTCGAATGGATTTGTGATGGCAGATCATTAACAAATAGAAGGAAACACAAAGGTCCCAGTAGTGAACCTTGCGGAACGCCAGACATAGGCTGATAAGGATGAGAAATGATACCCTCGTATTTTACTGAATACCTCCTGTCATAAAGGTAGCATTTAAACCATTCAAGCAAGCTTCCATGAATGCCATATGCTGACAACTTAGAAGAGCATTATGCTGCACAGAGTCGAAAGCCTTGGAAAAGTCCGTGCACAAGGCATCAACCTGCTTGCAATTGTCCAGTGCGCTAGATATGAAGTGGGAGTACACGGCAAGATTGGTGATAGTTGAGCGTTTCTGGACAAAACCATGCTGGTTAATATTAATTAAACCACTGACTGGACTGTACAAGGCTTTGTACAAGACTCTTTCCTCTACTTTGGAAATGAGTGAAGGAAGAACTACTGGTCTGTAATTAACAAAGATCTGTCACCTTTCTTAAAGACTGGAATAACATATCCTATGTTACATTCAGACGGGAAATTGCATGTACGAAGAGACCAGTTGATTATTGTGGTACCGGGCGAGTTAGCCGTGCGGTTAGGGCTGTGTGAGCTCGCATCCGGGAGATAGTGGGTTCGAACCCCACTGTCGGCAGCCCTGAAGATGGTTTTCCATGATTTCCCATTTTCACGCCAGGCAAATGCTGGCGCTGTACCTTAATTTAGGCCATAGCCGCTTCCTTCCCCTTCCTAGGCCTTTCCTGTCCCATCGTCGCCATAAGACCTATCTGTGTCGGTGGGATGTAAAGCAACTAGCAAAAAAAATTTATTGTAGCTAGTGGTATTGCCAGCTCCTCAGCACACTCACGTAACACAATTCCTGGAATGTGATCTGGACCACATGACTTCTTCATATACATAGACTTCAAGATGTTGCAGACTTCCGATGCTGAAGTTACCACTGATGATAAGTTAATTTCCCTAAATTGTTTGATGGTGTGGGGTACAGGGAACATTGGGTGGATGAATTTTTTGAAAATGTCAGCAAAATTATCCAGAATTTCTTTTAGTGAGCTAATTCCCTTGTCTTCATTAATCATCATAGAGGGTAGCCGCCTAGATTTTGATTTGCAATTAATAAATTTCAAAATCTTTGTGGATGTCTGATAATATATTCCTCAACAGACCCGAAATAATCCCTGTACTTTCTCTGCTGCATTTGTTTGTATTCCTTTCTTAGTGCCGCAGATTCGATGTAATCTGAGGGATGTGAAGACCTTGCAGCTTGTTTTCTTGCTCTTTCCCTTGCCTGCATTTTGTCTGTAAGTTTGGAATCATACTAAGAGGGAAGATGCCTAGTCTTCATTATGCGAGAAGTTACGGGTTCCTTAAGAGCGCTGTGCAGTAAGTCATAAAACAAGTCAACTGCGGCATCAAGAGTTGGACAGGATTCAAGCAAGTTCCACGGACAGCAGGATAGGATATTTCATAGATGAGGAAAGTCTGCTTTTGTCCATATGAATAATTATTTTGTAGTCTGTGGTAAATGAGGAACACAGGAAATATGAAGTCTGAGCTCAAACACAGAGTGATCTGATTGTACTAACTGTTCTGTTTCTTCACACAATGTATTATTAGTGGCATTTTCAGACATGAAAGCAAGGTCCAGGAAGTTATTTCCTCATGTTTGAAAACCGCAAACTTGGTGAAGGTTAAATTCATTGGTGATCTCTAAAAGAAAGCAGGTTTCCTCGTTGACATGGGTGAGGATAGGATTAATAGATCCCGAATCGTCTGAGGCCCAGGCTAATTGGCTTATATTGAAATCACCGCACACAATAATAGTGTCATTTTGTTTTGCTACGCGATTGATTCAAGCCAGGGTTTCTCAGAAGTCTGTGAGCCGCACTTTCACCTCGTCCAGGGGCAGGTAAAAGCAGACTATGTACAGCGTCAGCCAGGGGATGGGGTGGCTTTCACAGCAACACATTCACAGTTTCCCGTTATGTCGGGTCGTTGCACTGGACCGTAGGCAGAGTTCACTGCTATTAAAACCCTACCTCCCTTGGTCTTACTAGTAATGATATTTTGCGGTATACTGTTGTTTTTATGTAGAGTAGTATGTTGTTATAGTGTAAGTTTCTAGATACCAAGGTATGTTTGAGTTGAACAACCTTTAAATTTAAAAACGTAATAATAAAATGGTATTTTATGTCTTCAGCAACTTAGTAAAAATGCACAAGTCTAAATATGAAATAAGCTAGATTCTTATGTTCTAACAAGTTTAAATGATATGCAGGAAAATTGGCTGAGAAATTCCCCCACCCATCAATCTCAAATACCATTGCCGTTGAAGGACCGATCAAACAAATCAACATCACAGAAATCAAGACGGCTATGGAGTAAGTGAAGTCAGAAAATGCTATGAATTCAGGCAATCTTCAGGCATGATACATATGTAATTGAATGCAACATATGCTAGTGAAACACTATTCAATTTGATCACCAAATCAACAACAGATAAATTACAGAAGTCAGAAAGAAGAATCCTTAGAACAATCATAAACAAAAACCACCAAGTAGATGGACAATAGCGATCACTATCTAATGAAGTTGTATACCAGGAAACTGAGTCAATAATAGACGCAATGCAGAAAAGGAGGGTTGGATTTTTCTGCCACATATCAAGACTACCAGAAGCTAGGGTACTGAAACATCTTTCCAACTACTTTTGGAAAAGTAAAACCAAGAATAATTGGTTCAAAAAAGTCCAAGATGATTTAGATGAGTTAGGCTTGACAAAGCAGCAAATTGAAGACCGAGAAGAGAAGAGGATCCTGAGAAACAGAGACTTGAGACTTAAACTAAAAACTTTTACACGCAAACAGTACACCATAACTGACGAAGAAAGGGCAGTCAGGTCGGAAAGAATGAAGATGTTCTGGGAGCAGAAGAAGAAACATAAGCCAAATATGGATTGATTAAAGTGCTCCGATATGGACAGAAAATAATTCTTAAGAAATGGATTTCAAGACCATCAAAACAACTGAAACCAAGCTTGATTGGAAAAAAAAAAATTCAACACATCTTCTAGCTGAGAAACATTGTGAGAAGGAAAAGCTGCTCTGTCAAATTTTTCTTGCCCTCTAGAAAACCTTCGGTGATGTACAAGACCTTGACAACACACTGTATCAGCTCAGGATAGAGGTGTGTATGAGTGCAGAATCTTTGTACAGTTCCTAGAAGTTACACGCAAGCTGCTGGGATAGCATCCAATAACTTTAATATTACATCCACCAGGGCTCGGGCCCAGTAATACTTCTGTTCATGCGTGTGATAGACATGTTTGCAGCCAGTCTGCAGTGAAGTACATCCTGGACCATTCCCTATGATGACAGTATCTTGACAGACTCCAGAGTGCGCTTGTTCACCAACTTTGTACCCATATGTTAATTGACAGGCACAATATTGTCTGCAGTAACAAAAAGGAAACCAACCATAACATCAGAACCTCAAGAGTTAAGAATAGTTAGAGTTGATAATGAGTTATAGGTATCGTTATAGTTTTTTGGCTATTATTGTGATGGAGTTGCCACTCCTAAAGGCATTCAGGCTGTTCCCAACATGGCATACAGATGCCCCTAACCTGTAAACAGACACTGCTTGGTTGGTTCCAGTATCATCTCTTACACTGAGAGGACCACCATTCCACCTAAGGAAAGGGCCTGAAGCCATTAGTTCCCTTAGGGCTGCCCGGCGCTTGACATTGAGATGCTGGGTATACTGTTTACTCCATACCATAGCGGGATAACATGACCTCTGCCGGATAATTAGGAGGAACTTGATTTTGAAGAAGGAAGTACCGAAGATGTGTATAAGATGTATTATTGCTCCATACTGATATATGCAGCAGAGACCTGAACAATGACAAAAAGACAGGAGAGTAAAATCCAGGCCAGTGAGATTAAATTTCTAAAAATTGCGGATCCTTGCAATTATTGAGACTAGCATTTATGAGAAATGAGTGTGATAGGAAAGCCAAGAAAGAACATAGTAAGAAATGAGTATGTTAGGAAGGAAATTGGAGTAGAAGAGCTTTTAGAGAAAATGGAGGGAAATAAACTGAGATACTCCTACAAGAAAAGTGGAAAAAACAGCCTGGGCAGCTTGTACAGGTGCACAAAGACTTGGCAGAAGTACAGGACAGAAGATTTAGGGAAAAGGTTGTGGGAGTGAGGGATACCCCCGAAAAGCCACTGGCCAAGCCACGAAACATTTCGGCTGAAGAAAGAACCAAAGGATCTTTGGCGAGAGTGCAAAGATAGGGACATTAGTTTGCGTGACAGAAGGGTAGGTAGATTGTGTAAATGCGGCCCACAGATGGTAGTATCGATGGAAGGATGAATGAAACTGAGATCATCTGGTCATGTTAAGAAAATATAGGAGAGAAGGATACTGAAGGCTATCATGTAGGTTAGAATTGAAGGAAGAAGAACAAGAGGAAGATCCACACTAAGGTGGCTGGACTCAATCAGGAACAGCATACTAAGAAGCAGCCTGAGTTGGAACACAGTTTAGGGGCAGCAGTAGTGGTTGGGTAGAGGATGATGGTAAAGTGCCATTAATATCCTGACACGACTGGAGCCGGAAAAGGGAAATTAAGGATAATGATCAAGTCGATAATGAGGATGTACTGCAAGTAACAAAGGTTAAATATCTTGGGCCTGTGGTGGCCAACTTATCAAACAGATAAGTGCAAAGGTGAATGAAGTCTGGAAGAAAGGTGATTGATGACAGTAATCACTTACAGTTGGATATGATAGACCTCTTCTAATCAAAATTCATAGCACCATTGTCCATCTTCACACTGTGCGATACGGAAGGTTGACTGCTTACAAAGGAGGCACATCATCAACCAAACATTGTGGTGATAAAGAGGCTTATTTGGTCAGCTGGTGTGTCATTAGGCAGGATCATGTTTTCAGTATAGACATAAGAAGACAACTGCAAACAGAAACTTATGAAATGATGGCCCTAAGCAACAGTGTACCAATATGCTATAAAACAACATGAAGAGCTCAAATCTTCATCCCAATATGGCACAGGAAAAAGCAGAACCACATAGTAGATGCTGCTAGTAATCAGGACAAGTACAAATGAACAGGACCTCAAAAATAAAATGAGTTAAGTATTGTAATCTCTTAAATTCAAAACATATAGATGAAATTTTACTGCAAAACCTTTTTTTTCCTGCATGAAATATGGCAGTATAATTATTTAAAATTCTTATAATGGTTCACATGTCATCCTAGGATTGTTCTGTTGCTGCTGATTGATCACTATGCTATCATTGTACGATTTAAGACTGGTTCTATTTACTTTAAGTGTGTAGAAGTCTTCATTGTAGATACGACACAGAGGTCGCCTACAGGCGCCAAATCGAAAGACCTGAACCTGGCGAGCTGAACATGTCCTTGGACACTTCAGGCACTAAAAGCCATATGCCATTTCATTTCATTGTAGATGAAACAATACCATATCATGGAATAATCTAGGGTAATATAACCAACCACAAGTTGTATTTATTTGGTAAGACTATTTACTGAATGAAATGTTTAATAAACTGAAAATAATGTAGGTGTTTTATGTAATATTTATATTGAATTTATTGCGTACCAATGTGATAACATCACTTCTGTAAATCTTTTTGTAAGTGCTACCGTATTTGATTTATTCACTGCTTCGTAAATAGTACACGTTAGCTTACAAATAGGAAAGAATTGTGAATCACTTTCAATAATTTCCATACGGTTGCCTATCAAGTGCGATAATCTCATTTTGATAATACTTCAGTGATAGTTGACCGTGATTGGTTGAAACTGACACAAACCGAAAATTGGATCGGTCAGTATTCAGTATATAGCGGATGGGGTAAGTAATCAGCACTAAAAATAAATTTTAACTTGCCCATGATGAAACCAACCTTACAAGTATACAAACTGTACAGGATACTGTCACTTGCTGGCCTTCAGCAGAAAGTGTCAGTGACCATGATGTTCAAAATTAAACACAGCTTAATTCGCACTAACACAGCATTTAATGCAAATTCAAATACATACACTTACAACATGAACACCAATAACATTCATCATACAATTATTCGCTCCTACAGATGTGGCATCGGTTCATTATGGCACTATTCCACAGTTGTGTACTGTGAACTGCATGAATATATACAGTAAACTACCTCTCTGACAAATTTGAAACTTTAAAAAATACCTAATGGAGGGTTGATACTGTGCATTGGTTGTGAAAGTTTTGTTAATTGTTTCGTGCTGTTTAATTTGTTGGTACTTTGTATAATTTTGTGATGCAAGTTCATATTGTTAAATTCTCGAACTATCAAACTGCTACTATAGCAATATAAACTTTCCTGCACCTTTGAGCCTGTGGTCAGTTGCCTTGGTAAATAAATAAATAAATAAATAAATAAATAAATAAATAGATAGATAAAAATTAACAAGTTAAAAAACTGTGTGTTTATGTATCTGCATTTATGTCTGGGCTTCTGTAAAGTTTTCCTGTTGCACCAGGCAGTGTAGTATACTTGTATTGTTGGCCTTGTACAGCTTTAGGACTTGTCCAATTTCAGGTGAAAGGTATCAATCAAATTAGACTTGGAGCACTGCGTGCACAACTTACTCTAGAATCGCCCCAAGAGGACACTGGGTCCATGAAAAATGGCTTCATGACGCCAGCTGTGTCTGTTTCTAACTCAATACAGATACCTAATGGCAAGATTCCAGGTATAGTTAGTTGTATATTACTTTATTTTGTTATAGAAAATATGAAATACATTCATCACTGTTATGTTTCCTTCTTGTTTTAGGCCTAATGGAACTAAAAATCACTACCATTACTGCCTTCTAATCTGTCTTGTACTCTTATTTTGTGTAATTTATCACTTCTCTTTCAAAGATCACCTGTTGACCTATTAATTTATCTCATGTCTTCCAGTTTGTGCTTTTGCTAGTTCATTTTCTCTAACCTCATACTGAGAATTGATTTGTGGTGAAGGATTCTGTTGTCTGTAGAATTCTGTTCTCACATCCTAATTCATGAACTTTAGATAATGTTTGAACAGCCTAGTAGATGTTCCTGAGTGTTGGGATACCAGATACGATTTTCTATTAACAAAATCTGTTGTAATCCCGACTCCCTTATGTGCCGGGCTGAGTGGCTCAGACAGTTGAGGCACTGGTCTTCTTACCCCAACCTGGGAGGTTCAATCTTGGCTCAGTCTGGTGGTATTTGAAGGTGCTCAAATACCTCAGCCTCGTGTCAGTAGATTGACTAGCACGTAAAAGAACTCCTGCAGGACTAAATTCTGGTACCTCGGCGTCTCTGAAAACCCTGAAAGTAGTTAGTGGGACGTAAAGCAAATAACATTATTATTATTATTATTATTATTATTATTATTATTATTATTATTATTATTATTATTATTATTAACTCTTGTATGTGGATATAGAACATGGACAACATCAGATATCATATAAAAATGTTTGAAATCTTACATAAAAAATGCCTCAGAAACATCTTGACAATTAGCGGACAGGATAAACGTACAAATGTCAGCATTCTGGAGGAGGCTGATAGTATGTGTTACTGTCATCCCATCAACACAGTCATTAAAACTGAGGGGACCTTTCCTCTTGGTGAAGCATACATCCTGACTTTTCATATTGTTTTCCATCATACCATTGTCTGCTGTCCATCTCACAACTTTGTTGAGGTCTTTTTGCTGTCACTCACAATCCTGTAACTTATTTGTTGTTCTATACAATATAACATCTTCAAAAATCCTTATCTGTGATTCTAGTTCTTTATTCATATTATTCATATATGTTTTTTTTCTTTTTGATAGTTGCTTTACGTCGCACCGACACAGATAAGTCTTATGGCGACAATGGGACAGGAAAGGGCTAGGAGTGGGAAGGAAGCGGCTGTGGCCTTAATTAAGGTACAGCCCCAGCATTTGCCTGGTGTGAAAATGGGAAACCACGGAAAATCATCTTCAGGGCTGCCGACAGTGGGGTTTGAACCCACTATCTCCCGGATGCAATTCATATATGTAAGAAAACATAAAGGTCCAATAGTACTGCCCTGTGGGACCCTCCCTCTTAATTGTTACAGAATCAGATAATGCTTCATCTACTCTTAATTTTTTGAGTTCTGTTTTTTAGAAATTTAGCCACCCATTCAACCATTCTTTTGTCTAGTCCAGTAGTCCTCATCTTCATCAGCAGTCTCCCATGATTCACCCCAGGGGTCGGCAAATTACAGTCTGCCACTTCTTTTTTGTGTGGCCCACGAGCCAAATACTTAAAAAACTGAAAGTGGGATAATATTTCATGAAGCGCAAAAATTATATTTAATTAATATTTCAATGTCTATGAAGCTGTATTGGAACATTCCTGTGTTTTCGAATATGTATTGTACAAGGCCGGTTCTGCGCTCTAAGGGCCGGCTTTGAATTGAGGAGTTGCAAGAAAGACAGGGTGTGACACTCCTGTATCTTCGCATTTGCACGTTGCTTCGTTATTTCTGCTGTTACAATTAGGCAATGTCACCAGTGCCACGTGTATCTCTGTTCTACGGCATATTGTTCTCATTTAATACCAGTGCGTATCCATCACGTTGCCGTTGAAATCACAAAATAAGAGAAAAGTGGAGTGCCATGTGTTTAAGGCACTGAATTAGATGGCAAAGCATTGTGTTTATTGAGCAGTGATGCTATAGCTGCACTAATACAGTCTTACTGATAAACAATGTATAACTTTTATACCAGGTTTATACGCCATTTATGTGCCAAAAAAAACTAATAAACCATGTAGAAGCCTCCTATGTATACATCTGTTATAGTTATTCACTAAATTGCTTGTACAGACCAAGACACTTGTAGAAGCGTTGTTTATCAACAAGTAATGAAAAAAGGAACAACAAATGATCAGTGTATAATTATTTTAGTTGCACTTACTCTCTGCAGTAATATCATTGTGGTGAAATATCCGACTTATACATTGAAAGAATGGAAAATGACTATATCTACAATACTTTTGACATAGAAGATGTAGAACATTTAAAGGTTGTGGAAGCTGGAAATGTTGGTAAAATAAAATGCTTAAGGAGACGGAGTGACCCATTTCTCCTCAATGACGGAAATTTTAAAATGAAATGTCGATTTACGAATGAATATGCTCGAATTGTCGTTAACACAGTCAGAAATGACTTATGAGAGATCCAAGAGGTGGCTCTATATCTTGTAATTCAAGTTCCCACAGCATTGCAGACATGGGCGCACAGTGAGGTTAGTCATTATTATCAGTGACATAATTATTACTAGTGAGAATAATATACCCTGAAATATATTGGTTCTGTTTGTTCTTGTTTATTTCAACATTCGACAGTTGCCAGTTCTAGGGTTAAAATCCTTAATTTATTGAGAATTCGATTTATTATAATGTATAGTGTTTTTATATATGATTGAACTATGCTAATGCGTAAGTTGTTTTAACATTCAACTATTTATAGTGTTGATCAGATTTATACACTGAAGAAACCTAAATAAAGCAAAATGTGTGTGTGTGTGCTTATGTAAAGAATTATTAAATAGTATTGATTAGCTGTAAGGATAAAGAATAATGGCTAGTTCGATGAACTGTAGGTATTGGAATGTCACATGGTCAGGACAATTTCCTCAGCAGCTGTAAGACTTCCTTGACTGGGTCTGCTGCCTTGCGTATCATTTAGCAGTTTGAGTATGTTGGTAATCATGGAATGAAAGTAAGCATGCATAAGAAAAAGACAGTGGTGTTGGCTAGAGATGAAAGAGAAGGGGGGAAGGTACCATGAAAAATAGGGGACAGGACCCAAAAATTGCAGAAAGCATCTAGTACTGGGGGAAGTGAACTGATGCAGAATTGGATGTGGAGATAAGTGATAGGATACAACAAGGAAGTGCATTTTACCAGAGTATGAGAAACCTGATCTGGAAGAAGGAAGTACCCAAGGTGTTATCTTCTTCGTTTTGCCTCATGACTGAGGTGTCGTGACTATCATAATATTCAGCCATCTAGCCGATGAACCATACTCCGCCATTCTTCCCTATCTAAAGCTTTCAATGTGGTTGCTCTGAGAGAACTCTGTAGGGGGCCGTTCACCATGTCAATCCATCGTGTAGGTTCTCGTCCTAGCTGTCTGGTTCCCTGGACTTTGCCCTCAACAATCAACTTTTGAAGACTACCATCTCGGCGCATTATATGTCTAAAGTAGCGTACGATCCGCTGGGAGACCTTATACGATAGACAAACTTTTATCTGAAGTTGGTTCAGGATTGATGTGTTCATGTGATGAGCTGTCCAAGGAATCATCAACATTTTCCTCCAGCACCACATTTCAAAGCTTTCTATCTGTTTACGATCACATTTGAGGATGGTCCACGTCTCTGTGCCATACAACAAGACTGAGAAGACTAGAGATTCAACAAGCTTCTTTTTTGTATTGGTGGGGATGTTATTATCTTTCCAGATTTTCCACAGACGGGTCCTTGCTACCTTTGCTATTTCAATTCTTCGCTTTATTTCATCTTTGGAACCACCAGAATTGGATAGCAAGGAGCCTAGATATACATACTGATGTACAACTTCACAACCTCCAATCTGTTGGATATGTGGACTGTTTTACAATGCTTATAAAGTTGAAGGTTTCCACCTATTCAATACATTAATATAATAATTCAATTAAAACATCACATGTTTATTTAAAGTATCATGGTATACATTATGGGACCAGTTTCGGCATCCAATGTGCCATCATCAGCCATTGAGGTATTGATTGCAAGGTATATTAGAAAAATTAAAATATAATACTATTAGTGCAGTGTAAAATGTATGCTTAGCAAACTATACTAACAACAAATCTTAAGTCATTATATGTACATTAAATGTGGCTAAGTGACAAATACCAATTATTCTGTAGAAAATAATATGTCTTAAAAAACACAATATTATCTTGTGCGTCCAAAATTATTGAGGGTGATTAAAAATGTCTATAATTTGGCCTAGCAAAATACAAGGATGTCCATATAAAACTGATTATTAGTTCTTCAAAACATCTGTCATGTTGATACACAATTTCTAGAATGTTGTTCTTTGGTTCCTCATAATATATAACTGTTAAGTTGATATCATATACAAGTTTTTACTTTCCTTTTGAAAATTTTCTGAAACAGTCTGTGTTTGACTATTATGAGAAGTATCTGGTTTTTAATATATTATATTTTATTTTAGCTTGAACACTGCTTTATAATATTGTTCAAAGTAAGTTAATGATTGGCTGAGGCCGAGGCTTATGGCTGAGATCTTGAATATTATTTCAATGCCAGGTGGAATTGGGCAGATTAAACCTGATCTCGTACGTACTCAGTTCCTCATTCACACTACACACATTCATATCGAGCTAGAGGTCCGTGCTGGTTCGAGATCAGGTTTAATCTGCCCAATTCCACCTGGCATTGAAATAATATTCAAGATCTCAGCCATAAGCCTCGGCCTCAGCCAATCATTAACTTACTTTGAACAATATTATAAAGCAGTGTTCAAGCTAAAATAAAATATAATATATCAAAAACCAGATACTTCTCATAATAGTCAAACACAGACTGTTTCAGAAAATTTTCAAAAGGAAAGTAAAAACTTGTATATGATATCAACTTAACAGTTATATATTATGAGGAACCAAAGAACAACATTCTAGAAATTGTGTATCAACATGACAGATGTTTTGGAGAACTAATAATCAGTTTTATATGGACATCCTTGTATTTTGCTAGGCCAAATTATAGACATTTTTAATCACCCTCAATAATTTTGGACGCACAAGATAATATTGTGTTTTTTAAGACATATTATTTTCTACAGAATAATTGGTATTTGTCACTTAGCCACATTTTAATGTACATATAATGACTTAAGATTTGTTGTTAGTATAGTTTGCTAAGCATACATTTTACACTGCACTAATAGTATTATATTTTAATTTTTCTAATATACCTTGCAATCAATATCTCAATGGCTGATGATGGCACATTGGATGCCGAAACCGGTCCCATAATGTATACCATGATACTTTAAAACATGTGATGTTTTAATTGAATTATTATGTTAATGTATTGAATAGGTGGAAACCTTTGACTTTATAAGCATTGTAAATCTCCAGTCAATACGGACAAAAAATGAAATTCTTAATATTAAATAGGTGGACTGTAGTTGTTCTTTCGATTAATGATCATGACTTTGATTTTCTGTCGATTTAGGCGTAATCCAATTTCTAGGCTTTCTAGGCTTCCTCCACTCTCTTGATCAGCTCTGTCAACTCCTCTTCAGATGATGCTATCAAGGTGGTGTCATCAGCAAATCTCAAGTTGTTGATCTTGCCTCCCCCAATGGAAAATCCTTTGTCCTAGTTATCTAATGCAGTTCTCATTGCATATTCACCATAGTCCTTGTACAAAACTGCTGTGACTGTTTGTTTTGAATCTTCACAGTGGCTGTATTTTCCTTATACAAGGACTTGAGGAGATCAATCAAATGGAGTGGCAAACCCATGTCATCCAAAATTTTTCAAAGATGGTTCCATTTGATGGTATCAAAGGCCTTTTGGTAGTCATTACAGCACAAGTATACAGGAACATTGAATTCTCTAGCCTTTTCTATGATTTGGCTTAGGCTTAAGATCTGTTCTCGAGTGCCTTTTCCTTTCATGAATCCAGTCTGGACTTCAGGAATTTGATACTCTAGGAATGCCCGAAGTCTCTTATGCAGGATATGAAGCATAACTTTACTGGCATGTGAAATCAAAGCAATTAAGCGATAATTTCCACATTTTTTCCTCGATCCTTTCTTGTGGGACAAAGGTTGACTGTACCCATTCCTCGGGCCAGCTTCTAGAATTCCATATTGCTTAGCAGATTTTCAACAGCATTTCAATTCCAGCATCGCCTGTAGCTTTCAAGACTTCTGCACTTATTCCATCAGGTCCACACGCTTTTCCAGTTTTCAGCATTTTCAAAGCCATTTCCACTTCATCTCGGAGGATGTTAGGTTCAGGATCTGACTGTTTGTCTATCTTCACTTGGTCTTATGCATTGCATTGTTCACTTTACAGATCCTGGCAGTACAATCTCCATGTTTTTAGAACATTCTCTATATCCACATCATCATCACCCTGTGGGTTCTGTACAATCCAGGAATATGGCTTGAAATCTCGAGTGATTATTCTAATTTTGTCAAAAAAATCACTGTGGTTTTGATTTGCGTGGTCTTCAATCTCAGAAGAAATGTTACTAAGGAAATTATTCTTATCTCTTCTACAAGAAGACTGAATCCTTCGATCAAGATCAAACATTTGCTCTCTTTTTTCTCTAGTGTTAATGCCAGATTTTTAAAGCACCTTCGTTCTTTTACAAGCTAAAGGGTCAAGTCAGAGATCCACTGTTGCCTTCTAGTATTTGGTACTCCAGATTCATTCAAAGAGGACTCTATCCAGTTTTTAGTCACATTCCACAGCCCTTCTGCAGTTGTTACTGGATCCTGTAATATGGAGGCTCTTTGCACCAATGATTCCTTGAATGACGACATATTAACTACTTGTGGTATCTTGTATGATCTTTTAACTGGTGTTTGAAGTTTTGTTCTTATTTCTGTTCTAAGAAGCTGGTGATTATTGCCACATACTGCACCTGGACAGGTTTTGGTGTCCATTACAGAAGACCTCCATCTTGAACTAATCAGGATGTAGTCAATCTGATTTTTATATTGACCATCAGGCGAAGTCCATGTGTACATGTGCTGGATGTGATGTTTGAAGACTGTGTTAGTTATAGTGAACCTGTTTTGAATTGCAAACTCAAGAAGCCTGTTTTCCCATTCATTTCTTTCTCCAATTCCATATCTTCCTACCGATGTTCTGACATGCTCATCATGTTGTGTTGAACCAATTTTGTCATTGAAGTCTCCTATAACAATAGTTAGTTCTCTGCTTGGAAAAGCTGAAACAGTAGCTTCAAGATCTTGATAGAAGCGGTCGATAATTTTTGTTACTGGGATACCCGTGGAGCAGAAAGAAGTTAAAGAAGGTGCCGGGGTGAATGGGTCTATCTACAATATCAAAATTAATTTAGAACTTGAACTTAAGGTAATATTTCTTCAAAAAACAACAACTTAACAAATTTTCACTTTCACCAACATGTCAGGTACAAAAGCAATCTTGAAACAAGACTAGGAAAATCCAAAATTAGTGAATTTTACAGATTCTGGGCTTCAAACCCTTAATTTTACAATTCCAGAGATACCAGATCCAGTTTACAACTTTAATTCAAAACAAGGAATCATATAGTCAAGGGCAGAAATCCCCTAATTCAAGAGCACTTGCTCGCAAAATACAATATCTAGCCTTCCAGAGGCACTCGTTACTCTTACAAAACTTTGAAAAAAAGAGCTAACAGGCTCTCAGTTTCTTACGGCCCACTCAAGGCAATATTACATCAAAATTTACAATCTTTGGCCTCTCAAGCCACAATTTACAAATTGAACTGGTTTTTACACAGGGGTATCTAGTACTCAACCTACAGGGCCTTTGCGAAAAAGAGCAGGTTAAATAAACGGCCCGAACACAAACAGAATGGAGGCGAAAACAGCGCTCCAGATAATGAAATATAAAATCCTACGGGGCTCTTGGCCGATGAAACTGGGGCTAGTCCCAAACTACTGAAGTGGCTCGTATGGAAATAACTTTAACATATTACAGGAACGAAAGGTTGCAAAACAAAGTCACCTCAAATCAAGATGAAGTGGAGCTCGAGAGGGTAACTCCAGTTAAAGACTTCATGAAATTTTTACATTAGCCGAAAGTAGATTTACATTTTAGAAAAGTTTGTTACATAGTTAAAGATTCGGACCTTCCCCTCAGAAAAAGTTGCGGAGACAGCAAGAAAGATAGAATTTTACGTGGCCATTACCTTATAGATGTTCTGCTGACCGAAGAAAGAGGCCTCCTGCCTTAACGCACACACTTATAAAGACGGCGATCAATTGACAAGGAAACCCGAAAAGCCGCAACTTATATACCCTCAGGGAAGGCTTGAGAGAATTAAAGACTAAACCAGCCACACCCTCTCAATATGTATTGGTTAACACAGAGTGAACAAGAAATGTGGGATTGGTTGAAAATTAATTACAAAAATTCCTGATTGGCTAGATTCAAAACTGGCGGAAAGAAAAGGAAGTGTTGCCAACCCAAAAATAAATGGACATAGAGTTAGTTATGGACAACCTAGAAATACGAAACTTCTTTAAGTTATAAGTTCTTTCACCTTGCACCAGAGTGCATGATCAGAGTTTTTAGTAGTGTCATCTGTGGAAAAATGTCCAAACTTCTTGATGTATAGCAAAACAAGGAGAAATTCAATCAGTTTAGGAAACTTCACAATAACAAAATTACTTAATATTTCAGTAGTGACATCTTCTGATTAAAGGTCCAAGTTCATGAAGTATCAGTTTCAACTTTTGTTCGATAGAGGAGTTTATTAAGGCGCTGATTTTAAATGAGCAGAGTTGAGGTGTACCTCCCGGTACAATTTCATCAGACGCATCTGCTGTTGGGGCATAAATCTGAATGATGATGATTGAAAGTGGCTTGCATTTGAGACTTAGTGCTATAATGCAATCATTAACAGGTTTATATCCTTTCACTAGGCCATTTAGTTCATCGCTGATCACAATTGCAACCCCGTTACTGCTTTTTTCATCATTTTGAGAAAAGTAGACCCAATGATTACCACCTCTAAAATAGTCATTGTTTTTCCAGTCAGTTTCACTTAGCCCAGCCACTCCTATATTATACCTTTCCAGCTCTTGTATTATCAGAAAAAGTTTTCCTGAAGCTAAAAGTCCTCTCACATTCCGAGTAGTCACACTCTGCTTTGTTCTTCCAGTTGCAAATTTCGCACATGCAGCCTGGTTGCCTACATGCACGTGCCCAGTAGCATATTTCACACTTTGCAGCCTAGAACCGCAAAAGCGCCGGTTGTCAGCTGGGTCGCGTGACAAATTAGATCCATTTAAAGCAGGTATCATGATAGTGTTCATGGGGATAATAGTGTATTGATGTCCCTCTCTCTTCCACACCGCAGTAACACAACCAAACAACCAGTCATTCTGGTGACGCTTGAGGCTCCCCACTCTTGACCCATCTCGAGCACGAATTGCTCTGTGCATCAAGTCGATACTGATGGCGCTGCTGCTTGATGTCAGGTTTTCAGTGGATTCCAGTGGCATTTCCACCACAGGGATCACCGCCCTTCCTCAAGGGGCTCATCCCCTGAAGCCGTTGGCTCCCTGAGGGTGTCAGGTTATTTCTCGCCGTCTAACACTCAGCGTGGAGTCGCTGGCTGTACAGTCTACTCCATACAGTGGCAGTGCAAGACTCTGACCAGTTTACCCGCCCTAAGATGGCGACTAAGTTAGGGCAGAAGGTGTAGATAAATAATTTAAACTCTGTGGCCTAGGCAATGCATAACATGGAGAGTAGAGTCACCATCTGTTTTGTTGTTTCCATGGTTTTGTAAAATGGCCAACAATTAGGGCAGAATGATTGACGACGGAAAGTAATAAATTGCCCATCTAACTGATGTTTACTATGGATTGATTGTAGAAATTCAATATGTCGGACACTTAGGGCACACAGATATTTTAAAAAATATGATCAACACTTGTAACAGATTGTAGCCTCAAGAAAACACTAACACATGAACAGCACATATAGATAGATCACAAATAGCTCCTAGAACCACAACTGAGGCAGTAGATCTTAATAAATTTATATATTTATCAGCACATCTACAGCTGATCTTAATTCAAGGCCTGCTGTACGACCATGCAAGGTGTTATACAAGATTAATTATAGCCCAATATATGTAACAGGGACCTGGACACTGACAAAAAACAGGAGAGTGAAATCCAGGCCAGTGAGATTACAGTTTTTTAAAGAATAGTGTAATGGGAAAGACAAGAAAGAACAGAGTAAGAATGAGGCTGTTGGAAAGGAAATCAGAATGGAAAAGCTTTGCATCAAATCTCTGAAGTTAGGATTCGATTACCACCACCATAAATCTCAAATTTTGTCTGTGTTATGGAAGCTATCCTGTTAATGTTTTTTCTTTGTTCATATCTGCTATTATTTTTTTCCCTTTTAT
The DNA here is from genome assembly GCF_040414725.1 of Anabrus simplex. NCBI lineage: Eukaryota > Metazoa > Arthropoda > Insecta > Orthoptera > Tettigoniidae > Anabrus > Anabrus simplex. The sequence continues at coordinate 57,621,032 of NC_090271.1, forward strand.
TTTTGGCATTAGTAGATTACAGGGATATAACAATGAATTTTCAACTCACTTTTATATTGTTTACCTACATTTTATGAATAATGTATCCTGAACTCATTTTCATTCTTTTGTTTCACTAAAATGACCTCAGGCAGAGAGTATTCTGGGATCTGACAAATCAACTTCTGCAGTATGCTTTAGACAGCAACTGAGGATCAAGTCCTTAGATATGCTTTTTCTTAATTCTGTTTCTGTCAGAAAATCAGAGCTGCTCAGCTCGACATTCCATCTTGCATCTATTCCTAAGATGTTGCACCTTAAATTTTTAAGAGAATCTGTCTCTCTTGATATAACGCTGGAGCATATACTGTGAAACCCTGATAATATGCACCAGTTAATACACTGTCCCTTATACCCTTTTTCCTCAGGTCCCTGCACATTTAGTGTATAAAACCTTTTACCATTATATTGTGCTCAAATCTCGCCTATCATCTTTCATTCACGGAATAACTTGAATTCATTTTCAACATTGAGAGAAAGAAAGGTTATACTTTCATAACTAGTTCTTGCTAGGGTCATTGATATGTAAAGTATTTCACCCTTTACTTGCTGGTTTTGCAAAGTATTGGTCCCATTACTTACACTTTTTAAGCCTTGTACTGAATAGTGACCACCGTTTTATTACCTCTTCCCCCTCACACGCCTTAATTCGGGAAAATGTTACTTATCAGTTTCACGTTGTCCATGGTGTATTGAAGTCTGTGTGTGATTAAAATGTGTGTTAAACAAAAAGTACATTCTCTTGACATATAAATTAGAAATATTAACGAAGCATGATGGAAACACCATTCTTAATCAGAAACAGCTTGCTGATTCATTTGACATCTTATTGTCAACATTAAGAACAATAATAAAAATCATAATTCAAACACTGCATCATTGGGAGGATGCAGTTGAAAGAAAGTAAAATATGAGAAAAACAAGAATTTGGAGAAAATTTTTGTAGAATGTTTTCATCAGTCCCAGAACTTAATACTTTGTATTATACTGTACATACAGTTGGTTTTCCTGCTTAATACACACTTAACACGCAATCCCTTGAAGATTGTATTACTGGGATTTAGTGCATAAGAGCTTTGAGCAAGAAAGGTCATCTTTCACATGGAAATAAATTGAATTCAACTGATGTTAGGTTTTTCCAAAATTGGATTTCTTTCCACTTGCATTGTAAAATGAAAGTTAGCACTTTTAAGCACAAATCCAAATATAGGTTTGATGCTCCAATTTTTTGTGACGTACCCAAGACCAAGTGTAGGTCATGCCAACATGTTCAATTCCATAGTAATTTATAAACGACTAATTCGTGGGTTAAGACTGTGTAATGCTCTTCAGAGAATATCTAACTTCCTCTATACTGATTGGTGCTGCCAGCTGTGCAGTGTGCTTGGAGATATAATTGAAAAGTTGAACATCTTTTTTAAATTTTATTATCTTCTAGCGAGTTTAGTGAGCTGTTATTCCGCTTTGCGTCTGTTCTGGAATGTACTATATCAGAGTTTTTCAATGAGTGATCTATGACTAAGTAAATATAAAGTTCTGTTAATAAATATAATTATAAAATCCAGCAAAATATCTTGGAGAGAATCGTACAACAGACAGGAATTGGTGGTAACTAAAAGCTTGAGATTTTAAAGATGTTCCCTACTTATCATCAGTTCAAATTCTTCTTGTTAGAGATCTAGTTTAGCTTTTTCTTCTGTCTCTCTCTCTCTCCCCCATTGGTGAGCTCTTCAACATCAGCATACAATTTTCTCCATGATCGAGTTATATTCCGAGCAGCTACTAGGTCCCATGAATTATGAGTAAGATACCTCTGTAAGATTGTTTTCCAGAACTCAATCATTGACATATCCTTGGAAAGTAAGAGGCCTAGAAGTTTCCTTTTATAATACCTCTTAATGGTTGAACCTTCGGGTGAATTAATGATGTTACATTAGGAAGTAAATAGGGAACAAAAATGTCTCCATCCTCTGATTTTAATTCTGCAACAACAGAGTGAGAGGGTGCATTAACAAGGAAGAGGACAGCCTTTGATGGCAAGCCTTTGGATGACAAGAAATCTCAAACCCACAGGATTAACTTACTATGGAACCAAGTTCTGAAAATATTGTGTGCCATCCACTAGGATTTGCTGTTATACTCTACTGGAAAATATTTCATCACTGTTCCCTTGAAGGAACGAGGACTTTTTGCTTCACCAATAACAGCTAAATTTAATTTATGGTCACCACTAGCATTCTCACAGCACAAGATGATTATGCAGTGTTTTCTATATTCGTGACCAAGGGCTGACTTCTCTTCAGCAGCTGCCACTGTTTTAGTAAGTACTTCCAATAAAGTCCAGTGTCATCAGCATTATACATTTGGGTAGGAATGAAAATGTCTTTCAATTATCCGCTTAAAATCGATTCTCAATTTTCTTAGTTTTTCTCCTTCGATGTTTAATTTTTGAATGCCTTGTCTGTCCTTGTATCTTTGGAGGCTACCATTAGATGCTAGAAATGACCCTGGGAGCTCCAGCTTTTCGTGGAAAAATTGTGTTTGCTGTATTATATAATTGTTATCGTTAGTCTACTAATAGGCACATCTTCACCTCACTTTTCCTGAACCACATGAGTAACACAGCACCCAGTTCTTATAAATATGATATTTTCACTGTTCACCTTTTAGCAAGTCCATACGAACTGTCAGAACTCATTGTAAACCGCAACTCTTTGTGTCATTCTTCATTAGGTCCTGCACTGTTGTGACACCAACACCACATTCCGATGCAGACTTTGCGACTAGTTCACCTTTCGATAACTGTTCTATTATATTCTCTTAATTTTTGTTGGATAAACCGGGCATTTTCTCTTTGCTGCATATTTCATACTCTACATTTCTCGGCTGTTAGAACTCGAGAAATAAATGTTCACTTTATCTTTCCTTGCTTTGCACTGATGTGTTAGGAACTACAACATTATGTAAGGTACCATAAGTTTCTATAAATACCGAGGCTGACAGTGACAGACAGCAGGCTGGTTTCTGGTGACCATGCACTGTGAAATATTTACGATACAGTGTTCTGACAGATGAAAGTGTTTAACCTTGACAGAGAACAAGACTAAAGTTACACACCCAGAGATATTACACAATACTTGTAGATATGATTCAGGAAGTAGAAAAGACCAGCATAATCACCCTCTACTACATGCACCATGGACTGGGAGTGGGCACATTATATTATCTTAAGATAAAATTCTAAAATAATTCCGTTGTTTAAAATTCACCTGTTCAATACACGTTTGCCTTTATCTTTCCTGCCACCTTTCCTGTCTTTTTTAGACAGACCATTTATCAAATGGCAAACGTGTATTAGACAGGTGGACTTTATACAATTAAATTCTTTTAGAATTTTATCTTAGATATTTAAAGTCAATGTAAAACCGGAATGAAGTTCATTACATTATTCGTCAATAATGGTATGGACAACAAAGTATGTTTGTGATTCTTGACATTGAATATCTTCTATTTCTTCTGTGACAGATCACATATTAGCAGTTAGAAGTTAAATGATTTTACACAACTAAAAATTTGTAAAAAATGTATGGTCACATATCCCGTGCAGATTGCCAGTCTGTGCACATGTACGTATGTAAGTACATTACAATTGTGGACTCGTGTATCAGAGCGCCAGTGTAAAGTGGCTAAAAAAAAAAGTATGACCACACTCTTAATATCAAGATGTGTTGTGTTTGAGTCATCAGTCCATACACTGGTTTGATGCAGCCGTCCATGCCACCCTATCCTGTGATAACCTTTTCATTTCTACATAACTGTTGCATCCTACATCTGCTCTAATCTGCTTGTCATATTCATACCTTGATCTACCTACCGTTCTTACCGCCTACACTTCCTTCAAAAACCAACTGAACAAGTCCTGGGTGTCTTACGACGTGTCCCATCATTCTATCTCTTCTTCTTGTCAAATTTAGCCTAATACCAATATAAATGGTCCGTTATTGGACATTATAAATTTTCCAGCTAACTCATTCCTGGTTGCCAGCGTTTCGCCCCCGTGTGCTAGGCTGGGCTCATCAGTTGGTACCTAGCACACCTACCAAGACGCTGGCTAGTGCATACCGTGGAGGCCACTGCGTAGGCTAACTGTAGCCACCGGCAGTGCCAATGCACTACGAGACACTTTGTCCCACTACAAAAAATTGATGCCTGCTTGGCCATCAGATGATATAGATCAACATCTATATCAAATTTAGCCTAATCGATCTCCTCTCACCAATTCGATTCAGTATCTCTTCATTCATGATTCAATCTATCCAGCTCACCTTCAGCATTCTTCTGTAACACCACATTTCAAAAGCTTCTATTCTCTTTCTTTCTGAGCTAGTTATCATCCATGTTTCACTTCCATACAATGCCACGCTCAAGATGAAAATCTTCAGAAACATCTTTCTAATTCCAATATCAATGTTTGACGTGAGCAAATTTCTTTTCTTAAGAAAGCTCTTCCTTGCTTGTTCTAGTCTGCATTTTATGTCCTCCGCATTTCTGCCATCGTAAGTTATTTTACTACTCAAGTAACGATATTCATCTACTTCCTTTAAGACTTCATTTCCTAATCCAATATTTCCTGCATCGCCTGCCTTCGTTCGACTGCACTCCATTACTTTTGTTTTCGCCTTATTTATTTTCATCTTGTACTCCTTACCCAAGACTTCGTCCATACCATTCAGCAACTTCTCGAGATCTTCTGCAGTCTCAGATAACATAACGATATCATTGGCAAATCTCAAGGTTTTGATTTCCTCTCCTTGAATTGTGATTCCCTTTCCATATTCCTCTTTGTTTCCCTTTACTGCCTGTTCTATGTAAACATTGAAAAGGAGGGGGGACAAACTGCAGCCTTGCCTCACTACTTTCTGGATTGCTGCTTCTTTTTCAAAGCCCTCTATTCTTATCACTGCCGACTGATTTTTATACAGATTGTAGATAATTCTTCGTTCTCGGTATCTGATCCCAATCCTCTTCTGAATCTGAAATAGCTTTGTCCAATCAATATTATCGAATGCCTTTTCTAGATCTACGAATGCCTCGTGCATGGCCTTAACCTTCTTAATTCGATCCTCTAAGATCAGACGTAAAGTCAGAATTGCTTCACATGTTCCTACATTTCTTCTGAAGTCAAATTGATCTTCTCCCTGCTCAGCTTCAGCTTGTCTTTCCATTCTTCTGTAAATAATATGTGTTAAAATTTTGCAGGCATGAGATACTAAACTAATGGTGCGGTAATGTTCACACTTGTCAGTACCAGCTTTCTTGGGAATAGGTATAACAACATTCTCCCGAAAATCGGATGGCACTTCTCCTATCTCATACATCTTACACACTAAATGGAATAACCTTGCCCTGATGGTTTCTCCCAAGGCAGTCAGTAATTCAGAGGGAATGTTATCAATTCCCGGTGCTTTGTTCCTGTTTAGGTCTCTCACAGCTCTGTCAGACTCTGACCTTAAAATTGGATCTCCCATTTCATTAGCATCAATAGCCTCTTCTTCTTCCAGAACCAAATCATCTACATCTTTACCTTGATACAACTTTTGGATATGTTCCTGCCATATTTCTGCTTTCTCTTCTTTCCCTAGATGTGGCTTTCCGTCTGAGTTCTTAATATCCATACATCTAGATTTAAAGGTTTTCTTGATTTTCCTGTATTCAGCATCTACCTTTCCTAGGACTATTTAACCTTCGACATTTAACGTTGGTAACCAGGAATAAGTTAGCTAGAAAATTCATAATGTCCAATAACGGACCATTTATATTGGTATTATCCTTGCACTTCTCCTTCAGCCATTCTTCCTTAGCTACTTTGCACTTTCTATCGACTTCATTCTTTAATTGCCTGTATTCTTTTCTGCCCTTTTCATTTCTAACAATCTTGTATTTTCGTCATTCATCAATCAGGTCTGGTATCTCCTGAGTCATTCACTGATTCTTAGCTGATCTTTCCTTCCTTCCTAACATTTCTTCAGCAGCACTGCTGACTTCATTTTTCATGACTATCCACTCTTCCTCTATTGTGTTTCCTTCAGCCCTTTCATTTAGTCCTTGTGCAACATGTTCTTTGAAACAACCCCACTCTCTCTTTTCTTTCAACTTGGCCGGGCTGAGTGGCTCAGACGGTTAAGGCGCTGGCCTTCTAACCCCAACTTGGCAGGTTCGATCCTGGCTCAGTCCGGTGGTATTTGAAGGTGCTCAAATACGACAGCCCCGTGTCGGTAGATTTACTGGCACGTAAAAGAACTCCTGCGGGACTAAATTCCGGCACCTCGGTGTCTCCGAAGACCTTAAAAAGTAGTTAGTGGGACGTAAAACAAATTAACATTATTATTATTCTTTCAACTTGTCTAGATCCCATCTCCTTGCCTACCTTCCTTTCTTCAATTTCTTCAACTTCAGATGGCATTTCATGACCAACAAGTCGACGTCTGCTCCTGGGAAAGTTTTGCAATCCAATACCTGGTTTCTGAATCTCTGCTTTATCATAATTAAGTCTATTTGATACCTTCCAGTGTCTCCAGGTCTCGTCCACGTATACAGCCATCGTTTGTGATGTTTGAACCAAGTATTGGCAAGGACTAAATTATGATCAGTGCAAAATTCAACCAGCCAAATTCCTCTTTTGTTCCTTTGTCCCAATCTAATTCTCCTACTGTATTACCTTCTTTTCCTTGGCATACCACTGCATTTCAGTCTCCCACCACGTTTAGATTCTCGTCACCATTTACATATTGTATTAAGTCTTCTATCTCTTCATATATTCTTTTGATTTCTTCGTCATCCGCTGAACTAGTAGGCATATAGATCTGCACTATTGTGGTGGGCATTGGTTTGGTGTCTATCTTGACGACAATAATTCTTTCACTATGCTGATATTAGTAGCTTACCCACTGCCCTACTTTCTTATTCATTATTAAACCTACTCTTGCAGTTCCCCTGTTTGATTTTGTGTTGATAATTCTGTAGTCGCCTGACCAAAAATCCTGTTCTTCTTGCCAACGTACTTCACTTGTACCAACTACATCTAACTTTTGTCTCTCTATCTCCCTTTTCAGATTCTCTAACCTAACACAATAATTCAAACTTCTAGCATTCGACGCTCCGACTTGCAGAATGTCATTATCCATCTTCCTGATGATCGCCCCTTCTCGTGTAGTCCCCACCCAGAGATCCGAATGGGGGACTATTTTACCTCCGGAATATTTTACCCGGGAGGAAGCCATCATCAGTACATCATTCATACAGAGAGAGCAGCATGTCCTCGGGAGTTAGTTACGGCTGTAGTTTCCCGTTGCTGTCAGCCGTGTAGCAGTATCAACACAGCTAAGCCATGATGAGTATTATTACAAGATCATATCAGTCAATCATTCAATCATCTAGACTGCCGCCTTTGCAACTTCTGAAAGGCTGCTACCCCTTTTTTGATCAACCAATCGTTAGTCTTGTCTCTCGACCGGTACCCATCTGATGTGGTCGCACCTGCAACTCGGCTATCTTGCTTCATTGGGACACGCAAGCCTCCCCACTGCAGCAAGTTCACATGGTTCGCAGGGGAGAAATACCAATATATCTTACAGAAATTATTTATTGTATTTACTTATTAAGTTGTTTAATGCCGCTGGGTCTGAAGATGCCTCTGTGAGAGGTGAAAGAAGACTCTCCTGATATCAAGAGTGTGCTCATTATTTTTTGGAGTGACAGTGTGTTGCTTCAAAAAATCGAGATTCATTTTCTTGGGCAACGGTTAATCAAGGGACAGATAATTGAGGTTCTACTGTATGCAGATATACTTTGGTGCATATAGTTCTTTCATTACTTTTATTGTTTGACAGGTGCAGGCCATCGTAAAACTCACTCTGGATCAACAAAGTACTCCAATCTCTCAAATGGCTTCCTTGCGGTGAATGATATTTTTGAGCTCCTCTCTGCCTCATCTCAACGTCCTATAATTGAGGAGGATTTCCATTATGAACGTAATGGGAAAAGTGCGATACGGGTATCAACGTGGAACTTGCACAAACTTGATGCAGAAAAAATTGAGAATCCTGGGGTCAGAGAAATATTTTGTCAAACAATCCTCGAAAACAAGTGAGTAGAATTGTATATATATTTATTTTATTTTTTATCAGTCCTTTATGAATTACTAGCCATAATCCTTGCAACATTTCACAAAGCTCTATTAGAGAATTTCATTTTCTGTGAGATATTAGATTATAGTAAACACAAACCTGGTGTTCTAACTCTTGTCCAAACAAAGTGCGTTTTCTTTATAAATAATTAAATCTGTTACCAGTCACATCTTCTTCACAGTGCATTTCATTGTCTAGGCCCCATTGTCAGGTGATGAAATGACATATAGTTATTGCTCTAAATGATACACAACTGTTTCCAAAGAGTATTAACCTATTTCATTTAAGAGTAGGGGCTGTGTGCTTTGTGAATTTATCTATGTTGGGTCAGTTACTGTGTGTGTGAATGTCTTTGGAATATACATACATATTCAATTTTATTATTGAGTATGTGTTGAGGATTTATTAATCGATGTCCATAAACGTCTCGAGTTTCTGAAATATTTAATTTTATCCCTTTTGGATGTGTGTGAAAAATTGTAAGAGAAATATTTGATACTTCGTGTCCTGTGCCATGTAGATGTGTAGGAACTGCTGATTTTTCATGCTTATATAGCCAAAATGCTACTAGGTGTTCCTGAAATCTGATGTCAAATCCTCTTCCAGTTTTTCCAAGTGGGGCATTCACAGTTTGATTTTTTATATGTTATTCACAGGTGATTTTATAAACACTAGTCTGCTTGAATTTATCTGGTGTATTGACAGAGTGTGGTTATTCATGGTTGAAAAACTGATGAATACTGTATACAGTAGAAGTCTGCTATAACAAGTACGACATATAACGTGAACCCCATTATAATGACGGTTTTTGTCTGTCCCTTTCAAATTCCTATATCAAACTGTGTATTATCCTTCTGTTACAGCAAGAGCCTTATCACTGACTCATCCATTATTATGAGTGATTAACCGTGCACGATTTTTTCCGTCGCCGACATTTATGCACCCAGCAATTATATTGTATGCCATTGATCATCTTCGGTATCTTTTCCTCGCTATGTGCACGTGCGAGCTCTCTCGTCAACATTCAAAGGCAATGTTGGAGTTGATTAGTAATACCCGCCGACTGCTGTTCCGTAGAGGAAAATTGAAATGGAAATGAAAGAGGAGAACATGGGTTCGTAATACATACTTAAATAACACATCCAATAGCAGTTGTTAACTCTTAAAAATAAAAGCTGAAGTAAAAGATTGCTTAATTTTAATGATAAATACTGCAATTAAGTAACAATGGGATACACCTCAAGATATGGCAGAGTGTGTCATTCATTTCAGAGGTTAGTATTATATTTTCTCTAATTTGATTAAATTTTGGAAAGGCTATTATCATATAAATTTATAGTGAGAAGGTTATCATTTCTCTACTGGCACTTGAAATATGTTTTCATGATACATATAGTACGGTTAAGTTAGGTTAAGTAAAACTCTTTCAGAATTAAAATTATTGTGTCCACCTTTTCAATACAAATATATTTTTTAGTGATTAAATTCAACATGAATTTTAAACACCAGTTAGGGACATGTTTCGCCCTAGTTAAGGGCATCTTCAGCCTAATACTCATCTTAAGGTCAAGAATTAAAACTATAAACATTGGAACTTAATAGTAAACTTAACTTAATGCTAAATACAATGGTCTTACCCTTTTTACATAGTTTACAATATGTACAGATTGATCACAGCATGAATTGGGGTTTCTCAGATTGTATTGACTAGAGATTTATCACAGCGTGAGTTGGGGTTTCTTCAGCTGTTATGGTCGCCTGAGTTGTAAGAATTGTTACAGAACCGGAACCTTGGTTAAAGTCGATCATGTTAGGGTTTGAATCTGTTTGAATATTCCTTTAGAAAGAAGCATGCTTATGTTTTAAGGTTGAAGCAAGTATGTTGGAAACATATTGTTGATATCATTCATTAATGCTCATCGGATAAAAATTTGGAATATTACGTCATTCTTGTTGATTAACTTCCCATTGGTGCATTGTTCAACCTTGGGAGGAATATGAGTTGTCTGTAACTGGATAAGAGAAAAAAGGGGGAATTAGAATGATGAATATAGAACCCAATATGATAATAATTGCAGAGTGAGTGTTTATCACTTACTTGTCTTGTCGACGTTCGCTGGGACCAATTGTTCCGGTTGTGTCTGAACGACTAAGCTTGCTACTCCTAGTGTAGTATTGATGCTGTAACGGAGGGGTGGAGCGTGGAGGGGAAGGGGGAGTGAGTTTCAAATTGTGCGTCCGTGTTGTTGCTTGAGAGGTGTTACTCAAATTGGATTGGGCGGGCCTGGCATTAGGCGTGGCTATTTGAGCGCATGTGTTCTGTGATTTAAACATACTGGGAACTTTATTTTGATTTACAGTCTGGATTAACCTTGGAATTGTCTCATATAATGGATTTTTGTTATCAATGACATCGCTAAGATTATTATTTTTATTATAAGTTTGTTCCAAATAAATGTACAAGTTTTCCGTTTCGTTCAATAATTTCCCCTTGCCTAGGCTTTTAACGATCATCATATCATTCTCTATTGAGGTGAATTTATGGCCTGTTTCACTCATATGCTGGCTCATGGCCGAATACTTGTTATGCTTGGAAGCATTGTAATGTTCTAGATACCTTGTGTAAAAGCTCCTCCCTGTTTGACCGAAATATGTGAACTCACATTGGGCACATTTTAACCTATAAACACCAGATCCTGAGTAAATGTTGTTGTTATTATTGACTCTATTGTGGTTGAGGAATATGTTCTAATTATTATTTATTGTCCTGAAGGCTATGTTGGCGCTGTGTTTTTTTAAAATATTAGTGATCTGATGGACAGCCAGGCTATTATACGTATATGAGTAGTAGCTGTTTTTCTTTGATTTCTCTGGGACTAGGTTGGAAGATAGCCTAATTTTGATCTTGTTAATTAACCGATTGATTGCATTTACTTTAAAGCCATTGAACTGAGCTAACTGTCTTATGTAATTCAGCTCTGTTTCCAAACTTTTTGGCGAAAGAGGAATTTTTAGTGCCCTATATATTAGACTATGATAGGCAGCTAGTTTTTGGGTCTTAGGGTGTAAGGACGAATCTTTAATAGTTATGGGTGAATGAGTAGGTTTCCTAAAAATTTATAATTTCAAACAACACGGGCGCACAATTTGAAACTCACTCCCCCTTCCCTTCCACGCTCCACCCCTTGTTACAGCATCAATACTACACTAGGAGTGGCAAGCTTAGTCGTTCAGACACAACCAGAACAATTGGTCCCAACTAACGTCGACAAGACAAGTGATAAACACTCACTCTGCAATTATCATATTGGGTTCTACATTCATCTTTCTAATTCCCCCTTTTTTCTCTTATCCAGTTACAGACAACTCATATTCCTCCCAAGGTTGAACAATGCACCAATGGGAAGTTAATCAACAAGAATGACGTAATATTCCAAACTTTTATCCTATGAGCATTAATGAATGATATCAACAATATGTTTCCAACATACTTGCTTCAACATTAAAACATAACCATGCTTCTTTCTAAAGGAATATTCAAACAGATTCAAACCCTAACATGATCGACTTTAACCAAGGTTCCGGTTTTGTAACAATTCTTACGACTCAGGCGACCATAACAGTTGAAGAAACTCCAACTCACACTGTGATAAATCTCTAGTCAATACAATTTGAGAAACCCCAATTCACGCTGTGATCAATCTGTACATATTGTAAACTATGTAGAAAGCATAAGACCATTGTATTTAGCATTAAGTTTACTGTTAAGTTCCAATGTTTATAGTTTTAATTCTTGACCTTAAGATGAGTATTAGGCTGAAGATGCCCATAACTAGGGCAAAACATGTCCCTAACTGGTGTTTATAATTCATGTAGAATTTAATCACTAAAAAATATATTTGTTTTGAAAAGGTGGACACAATGATTTTAATCTTGAAAGAGTTTTACTTATTGTATCTTCAATACGGAACAAAATGAGATTACTTGTAAGTTAGGTTAGGTAATGCTGTTTATAAAAGAAAACTCAAACGTTTGCCACAAAATGCGATTGATCATCTTCGGTACAGTATCGTTTTCTCGCTATGTGCACATGCGAGCACTCTCATCGACATTCGAAGGTGATGTCCTAGTCGATTAGTAATACCCGTCAACTGCTGTACCATAAAAAAAAATTAGGAATGAAAGAGGATAACCTGTTTTCCTAACAAATACGTAAATAACGTGGTCGATAGCAGTGTGTTAACTCATGAGAGATAAAGGCTAAATGAACAATTGTTAATTTTAATACTCTACACTGAAATTAAGTAAGAATGCGGTGCACCTCAATTATGATAGAGGGCATCACTGATTTCTGAGATTAAATTATATTTTCTTGTGTCTGGTTAAATTTTGGTAAGGCTATTTTCATCTAAATTTATAGAGAGAAGTTTATCACTTTTCTACTGGCACTTGATGTATGTTTTCGTCGTACGTACAGGGTTAAGTTACTGTAAGTCGGGGTAATGCTGTTTAATAAGAGAACTGAAGCATCTGCCTCAAAATGTTTCTTCAATTTGTGCACTTGCGAGCTCTCTCGTCGACGTTTGAAGGCGATGTCGGAGTCGATCGGAGTCGGTTAGTAATACTTGTCAACTGCTGTTCCGTAAAGAAAATCAGAAATGAAGGATGAGAACATGTTTTTGTAACAAATACATGAATAACGTGGTCGGTGGCAGTTGTTATCTCATTAGAAATAAAGGCTAAGTAAATGATCGCTTAATTTTAATACTTTACACTGAAATTAAGTAAGAATGCTTTATACTTCAAGCTATGGCAGAGCGCATCACTGATTTGAGACGTTCATATTTTCTCGCATCTGATTAAATTATGGAGAGACTATTCCAATTAAGAACTAGTATTAGGTTACACATTAACGTAAAGAAATAAATGTGTAACTGGATTAAAGCCGCTATATTCTACGCCTTTAAGCCACGACTAACACACGAGAGACACAAGACACCCTCAGGAGTGCTCAGTAAGGGATTGACATGTTTCATAAACAAAAATGGTGTGGATCAAGGAAATGGGCAAATACCAGTAAATAATGAACCATCGAAATACAAATTAATGGTGGATGATTTATTACAAAATAATTCTGTCCTTCTGAGAGTTATGATTGTGTGTGATTATCACTAAAATTTTAAATCTTATGTTTAATCTTGCTGTACATCCAAAAATTAAAGCAAATGGGATGGTACATATTAATAAATTAGTATTAATTCTGACAAAAATTTTCATAAAAATCATTATCTGATATTATTTTGAATGTTAAATTTGATTTGCTTAGAGAATGATGCTCGTACGCATGTCAAATCATGCCGGAAAATCTGGAACAAGATTTTAAATGCTTAAGTTACATGACTGGTCAAAAGATGAAAATACAAAAAAAAAATTAAAAAAAAAATAAAAAAAAAAAAAAAAATTGCTGGACACTTAATTTTACTTGGTAATAGTTTCCCCAATTTAACTCGACCTTTCAGTGATTATCTGTTCAGCATAACCTCAGAATGCACGTGACTTTACGTGATAAAATTAAGCAAGAAATTTTTTTAAAAATTAAATCTTTAACCATGTGTCATGACCTTAACACAACGCTGAAACTTAGAACAACGATGGTGACACACACATCAATAATTTACAATAAAAATAAAATCACTCGACCTGTGGAAATAAAAAATAAAATGCACATTAAAAAAATCTCCCGTTACCATCGTCCACCAAGGAATGAATTATAACGAACTACAACTAAGGATACAATTTTAGAAATATACACACGTGTCCACACGTTATTCATCCATTTTATGGAGAGGGAAGATTCCCATAAATAATGGCCTGCACACAGTAATCAATCCGGTTCAAGTAGTCTGGGTAATGGTGACTGATAATATCGCCAATATCGACATCGAACTTAGGACGTTACCAAAATTGATCAAATATTGAGGAATTGAGTAGTATTATACAGCTACAGTTTTGATATTACTGTGATGACGCTCATCCAGTATGACAAAAGGCTCTAACAATCTCATACGCTCAATTTTATTTTGTAGGAAGACATGTGGTCTTGCTCGTGGTTCAATTATATTCGCCTATGGTTCTCTCATGAAAACAACTACTCGCAAATACATTTTTTAAAAAGGTGATAAATTAATCCTAAATATGCATTCATCATTGTACACAACATCGCAGAAAATAGATTGCATGTGCTTCTGATCATAGAGACGCGAAGATTCGCCTCCAAATAGCACATAAAATCACCATAATTCAATGCAACATCTCTCCACGTGGCACAACGTGAGAGGTAAAACATCAAAAATAATTCGCAACATCCGTCCAAACTGTGTTGTGTTTGAGTCATCAGACCATAGACTGTCAGCGTACGATACAGTATGGCGGAAAGGAATGATCTTGAAGTTTCTGAAAATCATTCCTTACAAGACATTAGCTTCACTGCTCAACAACAACATGCTGAGCAACTGACTAATTGAAGTACACCTAAATAGTAACATAAGCAGGTCAATGATGGAATACCACAGGGCTCAGTCCTTGCTCCACTTCTCTTCAATCTCTACACTGCAGATCTTCCACCTACAGCTTGGAGGAAGTTCATATATGCTGATGACATAGCCCTGACAGTCCAGTCCACAGACTTTGAGACTGCTGAAGCAATTACATATAATTTATTCAGGTAAAATTTTCCACCTATTCAATGCAGTATGCTGTTTGCAATGCAGTTTTTACATTACATTATCAAGTTTGGTACTATTTTCAACCCTGTTCGGGGTTATCATCAGCCATAAACATTTAATTGTACAACTAAGTGGAAGTATCCTGAAACAGTACATTATAAATAAAACATTTTAGTTAAAATAATGTTACATTATCCAGTTTAAAAGTTAATGGTGAAAAATACAAAGGTAATAAAAACAAGTATAATCTGATATGCCATTGTAAAATGGCTACAGTTTAGACCAGGTACTGAGGTTCTGAAGGTGTGTCTCCCATATGAGTTCTAAAAGTATTATTTGTGTAGCACTGAATAAATTAAGCACAATGTGTAAAAGTTCATAAAATCATCATCATCATCTTCCTTTCGAGTATTGGGCCATGTGTCCCATTACAATCTTGCATTTTTCTTTTTGCAAGACTTGAAAGTAATCAAATGCCTTTCCGACGGGTTGCTAGACTGAAGGAAGTAAGAACATTGGTGGGGCTGCCACCTCTCAGCTAATGGACTAGCTAAAAATTACAGCATTTCCTCTGCAATTGATGCAATGCTTATACCGCCGTGACTCGGTCGACAGGGAAACAGGTTTGTTCATCACGGGAAGGTGAGGTTGGCATTTGGGCAGGAGAGGTTATGTCATCATCATCATCATCATCCTACCAAGTATTGGGCCATGTGGCCCATTAGGGTCTTGCATTTTCTTTTCATCGCTTCATTGGACGTCCTGTAGGTCTCTGTCCTCTTGGTTGATAGCATAGGATCTCGTTTGGTAGTCTTCCAGATTCCATCCTTTGAACGTGATGTTTCCAGTTTTCTTGGTAATCGCAGATGTAATTGATTACTGGTTTCACATTCAGTCCCTTAAGCACATCTTCATTTCTTATACGATCCCATTTTGTATAGCCTACTGTTCTGCGCATTAACGTCTTTTCACGTGCTGTAATTCTGGAAATGTCTTGAGTTCTTATTGTCCATGCCTCACTGCCGTAGCAAAGGGTTGGTTTGGCTAAAGTGTTATAAAGATGTAAGCAAGTGTGTTTTTGGACAAAGAGATGGCTTCATGATATGATTTATGATTCCTGTTGTTCTGGTAAATCTGGTCATTTTTGCAGAGATATCAATTTCTCTTGGGTAAGATAAAGTGTATCCCAGATAATTGAATTCGTTGACTCTTTCCAAAATTTTATTATCTAAACAGATTTTACTGGGGATAGGGTCCTTCCCTTAATGGCCATTATTTTGCTCTTTTGTGGTGAAATGATCATGTCAAATTTTGAAGAGACTTTCTGGAGATTAAATACTGACCACTGAAGATCATCATCTGATGATGCTACCAATGTAACATCATCAGCAAAGAGTCTCATACCTCTGCTGATCAGTTCCCATTCAGTCTGATGATTACCTAACTTTATTGCAATAAGGTTGTCACTGTACATGTTGTATATGGTATCTATTAACTGTTGTGGGACATTATCTTCTGCTAAGATATTAAGAAGTCTGTTACTCTTAAGTAGGTCAAAGGCTTTCTTAAAATCAACAAATGCTATATGAGTTTCCAAGTTAAATTCCCTGCATTTTTCTACTAAGATTTCCAAGGTAAAGTAAGCATCAGCACATGAGTGTCCCTTTCAAAATCCATATTGTTTCCAATCACATTTTCATAATACCTGAATAATTTTTCTTTGACAATATTAAAGTTTGTAACCTGAGTTGAGTATACTTATCCCTCTGTAATTTCCACAATCTTTCATACTGCCCTTCTTATGAAGAGGAATAACTATAGCTTTTTGCCAATTCTCTGGTGGTCTGTTGCCATTCCAAATTAAATTGATGAATTTGAGAAATCTTTCTTTGAAGATGTCACTGGAGTACTTGAATAGTTCTGCATTTATTGAGTCTTCTCCAGATGCTTTTCCATTTCTAAGTTTTCTGAGTACTAGCTCCAGTTCTTCGAGTGTAATGGTTTGCGAAGACTTGTTAAGAGATGTTGGCAGAAGAAATGGCTCCAAAGGTTCCAAAAATAAATGAGCCACTCCATTAAAGGTAGCATAAGTGTTTGTCTTCTTTTACATCGTTTTTCAGATTCTTGATTATTTTATAGGTCTGTGGTTGTGGTCTTGTTATATCAGTCTCGAGGTGTGAAACAAAGTTTTCCCAACTCTTTCTGTGCTTTTTCTGCACTTCCCTTTTTGCTATTGCTCTCTTGTGGTGATACTCTATTTTATCTTCTAACTAGCAAGATACCCGTGCTTCGCTACGGTAATATACTGAAATTTATAATTGAATGCTTATCGTTTTATATACAACCCGCCGATATTCGTGATCTGACTCGTTTACTGAGAGATTACGGCAACGTTCCTTCCATTTTTCATTCTTTCTTTCCAGCAATCGATTTCGTATTTCCCGGGCTGGGTCAAGGTATTCCACCCGGTCAGTTGGGTTCCTAAATCTTAGCCATGCTTTCCTATAAGCATTTTTAATGTGTATCAAATCCGTAGGAGATCCAGCGTGGTGTCCTCTTAGGTGCCTTGGCGGTACTAAACCGGCGGCCGGACTGCAATCGTAGTCATTACCCGTCCAGGACCCGTTTCCAGCACGGTCCGCACATGTTGACGACGGTCCAGGATATTATTATTATTATTATTATTATTATTATTATTATTATTATTATTATTATTATTATTATTGATGTTCTGGACCCCACAGCAATATGCAAGACCGCTACTTGGCGGTAAAATACATCTGCTGCCATTGTCATTGCTAACAATGTGACCAGCACCATTGTTGCGCGTAGGCAAGTGTGCGGAATTTCTGGCGATACGAATGACATACCTCCGTGTATTATTGACCTTATTATAGAGGTGAACAATTTGACGGCCAATCTCATTCCTATCGTTTATTTCAAATGTGTTGAAATTTTTATTTATATGCCAGGAGAATCTTCTCTAATCTAAGAACGTTCTCCGAAGGAAAATATGGCTGTTGAAAAAGAACCCAGGAAAGATTAAAAATGATCGGTTTATGATCAGAATAAGTACATCGCAAGTCTACAGCCTGTTTCCTATCATTCGACAGGATCAGTGATGGAATGAATAAAGCCCCATCTAGCGGCGACAATAGGAATTGTGCCGGCTGCCGAAGCTCCCCTCTGGGGCAATGATCGATGAGTGACTAATGAAATGAAATATTGGACAGTGTTACTGGAATGAATGATGACAGGGAAAGCCGGAGTATCCGGAGAAAAACCTGTGTCGCCTCCATTTTGTCCAGCACGAATGTCACATGGAGTGACCGGGATTTGAAACACGGAACCCAGCTGTGAGAGGCCGGTGCGCTGCCGACTGAGCAACGGAAGCTCCTTATAAGTACATTACGAACAGTAAAATCAATTGGTCTCACCTCCTTTTACACCCCACCGCCGTTAAGTTTATTTAACCCCATCCTCCAAAAAATTAAAAGAAGGCGTGTTTCTTTATGTTTAAAGGAGATTCCAAATACCAATGTTCACGTTTATTACCTTCAGTTTTGAGATATAAGTATCCCCTTAAAAATAATTCACGTTTTTAACTTCCTTCCACACTCCCCCCACCCCTCCCTCACAAAGTGATATTAAAGCAAAAAATACTTGTTCCTTTAATAGTAAAGGATCTTCTAAATACCAGTTATCACCACTCTAACCTCTTCAGTTTTTGATTTATGTGTCCTCATGAGAGGAATTCAACTCCTTTTCACTCCCGCCCCCCCCCCCCCCAAGATTGTTTCCCCCCCAAAACCCGCTTTTCTTTGTTTTTAAAGGAGATCAAAATACCAATTTTCACGTCTGTAACAACTTTAGTTTTTATTAGATGTATGTATTCTCATACAATTAAGTCAATTAATTTTTTCTATCCTTTAACACTCCAAATCCCCTTCATTGGATTTTCCGAGAATACGTGTTTGTTTACTTTTAAATCAGATTCCAAAAATAAAATTTCACGTGTGTAACATCTTCATTTTTGAGATATCAGTAGCCTAATTAAAAGAATTCAACACCATTTTCAGTCACTTTTACGCCCCCACCCCCCACTACCCAAGTTGTATTTCCGAAAACTAAAAATACACTTTTCTTTATTTTTAATAGGATAAAAAAATGACCATTTTTCACTTCTGTACATGTTAAGTTTTTTTAGATATACTGTAGAAATTCTCATTTTAAAATTTCACCCCATTTTAGTTCCCCTTAACTGGAGTTTCCAAAGACAAATCACCTATGTTTCTTTACACTTACAGGAGATTCCAAATACCCACTATTTACGTCTGTAACATTTTACGCTTCTCAGATATTCTGTAGATATAGTCTTTCAAAAAATTCACCCCAATTTGCCACTCCTGTTTAACCGCCATTAATTGAATTTTCCAAAAGCAAAAATATACGTGTTTCTATATTTTTAAAGGAGTTCCCATATACAAATTTTCAGTTCTGTAATATCTTCTGTTTCTGGGATATATATATCCTCATTAAAGGCATTCAACCCATTATTCACCCTTTTACACCCCTCCTATTGGGATTTAGAGAAAACAAAGAAATACGTGTTCCTTTATTTTTAAGGGAGATTCTAAACACCAATTTTTACATCTGTAAACGTTTAAAATTTTAAGATGTAGACACACTCATTTTAAAAATTCACCCCCTTTTCACCCCCCATTATTTGGATTTTCCAAAAACGAAAAAATACCTGTTTCTTTATTTTTAAAGTAGATCCCAAATACCAATTTTCAGGTCTGTAATATCTTCAGGTTCTGAAATATAAGTAGCCTCATTAAAGGCATTCAACCTATTTTTCACCCTTTTCACCCTTCCTATTAGGATTTTCCGAAAACGAAAAAGTACGTGTTTCTTTATTTTTAAAGGAGATTTCTAAATACCAAATTTTACATCTATAAACTTTAAAAGTTTTGAGATATAGATACACTCATTTTAAAAATTTCATCCCCCTTTTCACCCCCCATTATTTGGATTTTCCCAAAACGAAAAAATACCTGTTTCTTTATTTTTAAAGTAGGTCCAAATACCAATTTTCAGGTCTGTAATATATTCAGTTTCTAAGATATAAGTATTCTCTTTAAAGGCATTCAACCCATTTTTCACCCCTTTTCACCCCTCCTATTGGGATTTTCCGAAAACAAAAAAATACGTGTTCCTTTATTTTTAATGAAGATTCTAAATACCAATTTTTACATCTCTAAACTTTAAAACTTTTGAGATATAGATGCACTTATTTTAAAAATTCACCCCCCTTTTCACCCTCGCATTAATTGGATTTTCCAAAAACAAAAAAATATGTGTTTCTTTATTTTTGAAGGCGATCAAAAGTACCAATTTTGAGGTCTGTAATATCTTCAGTTACTGAGTTATATGTATTCTCTTTAAAGGCATTCAACACATTTTTCACCCCTTTTCACCCCTCCTATTGGGATTTTCCGAAAACAAAAAAATACGTGTTCCTTTATTTTTAATGAAGATTCTAAATACGAATTTTTACATCTCTAAACTTCAAAACTTTTGAGATATAGATGCACTCATTTTAAAAATTCACCCCCCTTTCACCCTCGCATTAATTGGATTTTCCAAAAACAAATAAATATGTGTTTCTTTATTTTTCACAGCGATCAAAAGTAACAATTTTGAGGTCTGTAATATCTTCATTTTCTGAGATATAAGTAGCGTATCCTGATTAAAGGCATTCAACCACTTTTTCACCCTTTTTCACCCCTCCTATTGGGATTGTCTGAAAACAAAAAAATACGTGTTCCTTTATTTTTAAAGAAGATTCTAAATACCAATTTTCACATCTGTAAACTTTTAAAGTTTTGAGATATAGACACACTAATTTTAAAATTTCACCCCCCTTTTCACCCCCTTAGCGACGGAATATCCAAAAATCCTCTCTTAGCGAGCACCTACATCTTAATATGAATATATGCCCAAAATTTCATTTCTTTATGTCCAGTAGTTTTGGCTCGGCGATGATGAATCAGTCAGTCAGTCAGTCAGTCAGTCAGGACAAGCTACTTTATATATATAGATTTACTAGTTGACAAAATAAATTTATAAGCATTTCTTTTGTCTGAAATAACTTTTTCAATTTCTTCATCCCAGATTCTTAAACCCATTTAACTCCCGAACTCTCAAAAGCAGACCGCTTTAAAATTGAACACAAATTAGACCACTCCATTTCCACGCTGTCACTAACTGGTGTCATCTGTGTAAGATTATTAAGTCTGTTCTGTACAGATTTTTTATACTGGGGTCTCTTAATAGGTTAACCTTGTTAGAAGTTTTAATTTCTTGTGTTGTTTGTTTGTTTGTTTCTTTTGTACCATCTAGGCCTCAGACGAATAGGTGCTACTAATAGATAGTGATCAGTTTCCAATTCAGGGCCTTGATAGACTCTTGTATACAAGACTAAATCTGCCAATTTACCATCACAAACTGAAGTGATGCGCCGAATAGGGGTCTAACCACCAAAATCTCTATTATGAGTTAATTGCAAGAAATACTATCTTGGACTGGAGTTAGATCCCTTTTCTGCGCGAGACAGAAGTTCTCCACCCTTTAGCACAGCAACAAGTTCTGAATTCTTCCACATGACTATGCCACTATGCAGGAACATCCGTATAGAGCCTTATTACGATGAAACCTCACGTTCGGAAAAAATGTTGGTTAGATCCCTTTTCGGCGCATCGCTTCAATTATATAATCTATAATCAATTTCTGATTTTGTGCAGACCACGTGTACTTGTGGCTGTCGTTGTGTGGGAATATTGTGTTCATGATCTTTAAACTTATTGAAGATAGTGAAATCTATTAATTTTGTTCCATTGTTATTGCGGGTTGTTTCTCCATGGATTCCGATGTGATTCTGAATTTTCTCATTACCAACTCTGGCATTGAAGTCTCTTAGTAATAGTAGCATATCTTGTTTGTTAATTTTATTGACTATCTTTTGCAAATCATTATAGAAGCCATCACTTTTTTTTGAATTGCCCTCCACAGGAGGGTATACCCCTATAACTGTAAGATAACCCCTGGATAGTTTTAGCCTTTAATTAGATAGTCCTTTCATTCCAAAAAGTCTAGCTATCAATTGTTGATCTTAATCTTTTGTGTACCTTGAGCAGTACACCCGCCTGTGTTCTAATATCTCTGTCAACCCCACTGTAAAACTGTAAATAATTTACTATCTCTTTTGATCCCTAAAGCTTTCTTTGTTTCTGAAATTGCTGCAATTAAAATTTCTTTTTGTGCGAGAATGTCGTCCAGCTGGTCATCTTTGTGTGAGATACCTTGTACATTCCAGGTAGCACATCTAAAAGTATTTTTCTTCTTCCAATCTTTGTCCATTTCACTGTTCTTTTCTTTGCCAGGAGAGGTTATGTATTCCACATAAAGTTAATGTTGGATGTTATACAGAACAATAACAAAAAGGTTAATATGCCAAATTCTTCATGGTGTAGATAAAATAGATATAAAATTTATAAAATTTCATAATTTTAAAATATTCACTGTATAAGGAAACTTTAACCTTCAAAGAATATAAATTACTTGTTTGTAATAATCATAGCAAATGTCACTAATCCTTCACAGCACCATAATTTTCATATTTTCCAAAAAAAAACTACTATAAAATACAGGACACAAGTAAGTGTACATTTCAAAGATGACTTTTAAGTTTCATAACAATAGCTTCAAATCTATATCAGTTCAGAAAAAATAGAATTATAATAGTTGTAATACAGAGCTCATATATATAATGATATATTCATGCTTCAAAGTATGCTTTAAAATATATTTCTGAGTACTAATGGTCTAAAAGTGAATCTTTCTTGTTGATTCTATTGGTAGTATAGCCTTGTTTGATACTGTTATGTTATACACTGTTTCAAAGTATTAGCTTACATATGTCATCGGAGTGAATTTAACAATTTTGATACTGGCGTTCTTTTTAATTTGTGTCTCTCACTTTGGTTCTAATAGTAGTATGGTCTTGCTGACATTAAAGTGTGGAGAATAAGTCATGCACTTAATGTAAACGAATAAAAAAAATGTCATTGAATAAACTTCCAGTAGAAATCTGAGAAGCTGAATGCAAGCACAGTGCATAGTGGTTGAATAAGTATTTGAGAGAAGATTGAAGTACTGTAGATTTCTCAGCTCATTGGGGAGCAATTGTACCTTTTTCAATCCCATCCCGATATGGCTTCCAGTTCTTTGCTAAAGAACCAAAGAAGTCACCCACACAGAGGAGGAAATCCAATGGGCCACTTTTTTGGTTTATGGACTCAACCCGTTTAAATAAAATTTTTAACTTCTCTTCAACATCACCACATACCAGTATCTTAGTTTTTTCGCTCATTTTCTCAATGTAATAATGAGAGTTGACATTGTTATTATTTCTGCGATTCTCAAATACATGCTGATTACTGAAATATAAATTCACATTCGACTCCCTCCAATTTGTTTCAAAATACAAACACATCCTCATTCAAAGAAATTCCACAAAATCGTAACACGATAACCTGTTTATCAAGTGTACTATTTTTTATTTTTTTTGTATTGTTTTAGGTTACTTCAACTTAATTTTACAATTAAATGTTTATGGTTGATGATGACCCCGAACAGGATCGAAACTAGTACCAAACTTGGTCATGTAATGTAAAAACTGCATTGCAAAAAGCATACTGTATTGAATAGGTGGAAAATTTTACCTGAATAAATTACATGTAATCTCGGTTCAATACGGACCAATCAGAATGAAATTTCTAACCCTTAATGCTGCAACAATTCTCACTCAAGATCTCCTAACACTGGACAGCTACTTTAACACTTGGCAATTGAAACCCAGCACCAGCAAAACAGAGGTCAGTGCCTTTCATCTGTATAATAGGAGGGCCCACTACATTCCTCAAGTACAATTCAGAGGTCAACAGCTAAAGTATTGTCCTCAACCAAGATATCTGCGTGTTGTGCTGGACTGCTCTTTGACATATAAAGAATATCTCTGCAGAACAGCAGCTAAAATCAGAACACTTAACAACATCCTTCACAAACTCTGTGGTACAAGTTGGGGAGCAACTGCGACTGTTCTTCATACAACTGCTCTCGCCTTAGTATACTCGGTTGCTAAATATTGTAGTCCCATATGGATCAACAGTGCACATGTAGGAAAAGTTGATATCCAGTTAAATGATACAATGAGAACAATATCAGGCACTCAAATCCACACCACTCAAGTGGCTACCAGTGTTATCCAACATTCATCCTCCACACCTTAGAAGACTAACAGCTCTAAAAAAGGAATGGTTAAAATGTACTGCAAATTATTTCTTACCCATACATCAGGACGGCTATCTCCAGAAGCAAGGGAGATTAAAATCTCAACATCCCTCATGGCAACTAGGCAAGAAGTTGATTGAATCAAAGTACAACATGGATGAAACTTGGCGGGAAGAATAGACTACATCAAACCCTGATCAGCTAGGACTGATCACCGATCCCTGCAGGAAACCACCTAGTTTCGATCTCACAAGAAGGATATGGATGTCCCTGAACAGTATGTGGACCGGTCATGGAAGATGTAACTTATGGCTACGCAAGTGGGGGAAAACTCCTATCCTTCAGTGTGACTGTGGTGATGCAGTGCAGACAATTCATCATATTGTGACGGAATGCCCATTACGGTCGTTCAGCGGAGGGTATAAAGATCTTCAGAATGCAAGTGATGATGCAGTGAAGTGGATTACTTCTCTGGACATTAAATTGTGATTTTTAGTGATCATGAGTGGATATTACTAGATATTTATTACTTGTATGTAGTTTTACCTTCATATTTGTAACCATATCCTCTGCATGCAATACGAAATAATAATAGTAGATCTATAGAACGTATATGACAGAGTACTGAGGCAAAAGATGTTCGCCATACTGGGGGGACTGTGGGATTAAGGGTAATTTATTAAAAGCAATCGGTTAGGGGCGCGCGGCTCTGAGCGTGCATCCAGGAGATAGTAGGTTTGAATCCCACTGTCGGTAGCCCTGAAGATGGTTTTCTGTGGTTTCCCATTTTCACACCAGGCAAATGCTGGGGCTGTACCTTAATTAAGGCCATGGCCGCTTCCTTCCAACTCCTAGGCCTTTCCTATCCCATCTTCGCCATTAGACCTATCCGTGTGACATAAAGCCACTAGCAAAAAAGTATTCAAAGCAATCAAAGGCATTTGTTTTGACAAGTGAGCTGCAGTGAGATGGTACTTACAGATGTTACGCAAGACTGTAACCTTTTACCTTTGTTGTTCATGGTTTACATGGATCATGTACTGAAGGCTATAAAGTGACTGGGAGAGATTCAGTTAGGTGGAAATATAGTAAGCATTTTGGTCTATGCTGACAACTTGGTCTTAATGGCAGATTCTGCTGAGAGCCAGCAGCGTAAATATTTTGGAATTTAAAAATAGGTGCAGTGAGTATGATATGAAAATTATCATTTCCAAGATTTAAGTGATATCAATAGGGAAGAAACCTTAAAAGAATTGAATGTTAGATTGGGAATATAAAGCTGGAAAAGGTAGATAGATCATTTTTAGTACTTTAGGATACGTATTCTCCCAGGATGGTATTATAGTGAGAGAGATTGAATCGAGGTGCAGCAAAGGTAATGCAGTGAGCTTGCAGTTGTGATCAACAGTATTCTGTAAGAAATAAACCAGCTCCTTCTTCTTCTTCATGTGCCATGTCCTCGCAGAACGTTGGCGATCAGTAGCATGATCTGTTGTTTGTTCATAGCTGTTCTGAACAGAGTAAGCTTTGTCCCCCCAAATCACTGGCTCAAGTTGCCGAGCCATGATGTCCTACTTCTTCCCGGACCACGTTTTCCATTAATTTTCCCTTGGAGTATTACTAGCAGAAGGTGATATTTAGAGTTCCGCATCATATGACCAAAGTATTCTAGCTTCCTTCTCTTGATGGTAGTGAGAATTTCTTGTTCTTTGTTCATACGGTGCAAAACGTCTATATTGGTCATTTTAGCTGTCCAAGGTATCTTCAGCATCCTTCGGTACGTCCACATTTCAAATGCTTGCAGTCTCTTGCACATGGTCTCAGTTAGTGTCCATGCCTCAACGCCATATAACAGAATGTTGAAAACGTAGCACCGGAGTAGTCGTGTCCGTAGTGAAATGGAAAGGTCACGGCTTGTCAAAAGTTTTCTAAGTCTCTGAAAAGAAGTTCTGGCCTGCTCAATTCTGCATCGGATCTCGTGAGTAAGGTCCCAGTCATCATTAATGTGACATCCCAGGTATTTAATTGTTGCCACTCTCGCGATCTGTTCCTTCGCTGTTGTGAGATTACCTCGAATTCCATCTTCTTTCCTACTTATAACCATCCACTTGGTCTTCTTTACATTAAGCTTCAAGCCCATTGCGCTGCTGGCTTCAGTGACAGCATTAAGTAGTTCCTGTAGATCCTGGAGATTGGTTGCAAGTAGCACAGTGTTATCGGCGTACCTGATGTTATTTATGATGAAACCATTAACCACAATTCCTTGAGTCTTTCCATAAAGAGCATCTCGAAAAATCTTTTCTGAATAGATGTGAAAAAGCCTGGGGGAAAGAATACAGCCTTGGCGAACTCCTTTCATAATTGAGACTTCTTCTGAGACACAACCATCAACTCTTATGCCAGCACACTGGTTCCAGCTCCTACTCTTTTCTAATTTTCTAGAACTTTTCATGAAAGTTTAAAAATAACTAATATTGCTATCAAAATTTGTAAAGTGTTAACTTTGTAATTCTTTGCTGGGTAACAATAATGTGTTGCTTTTTTTTTTTCTTTCAAATAATGAAAATTACTTCTGATTTTGTGTTTGACATTGCCGGTTCAAAGGTCGAATACACATTGTAGATGAACTTAGTTAGCCTTTCTTTCATGAACACTACTTCTTCTCCCTCTTGTGATGTATTGCTTTCTAAAAAATGTCATTTACTGTGTTATTTTTGTAACATAGGATTTATAAAATCATATTTTAAGAACTATTATTTTTTTAGTTATTTGTACAAATGTCAACTTATCATTTGTGGAGTTCATTGAATTTTTGAAATATCCTATTGAACATCTCATGTAATGTGTTAGCAGTAGATTTCTAATTTTATTGTTATTTCTGTTTGTTATGCCAGTAAAGTCAATACTTTTATCTGCTCTTTTTATGATTATACAGCATATCTATCTTGCTTTTTTTCTTTATTTCTTGTCACTCCATAAGCCAAGTTGTTCAGGATCTTCTGTCTCACACATGGTAGTTTTTATAAGATTACCATATGGCGGATGTTATTTCAGTGCTTCTGAGACCTCATATACTCATGTAGCTGAGTTTCTGGTAGATCACTGTCCAGAGAATCACATCCTGCTTTTATCCTTGCAACAGATAATAGCTTCTCCAGTGTCATTTTCTTGAAATAGACTTCAGGTTTAATATGTTAGATTTGATGCACCTATGAAATCGTTAATATATAAATTGTAGGTGGTGGTGACATTTTTTTCTAGCAATGTATGTATGTGTTGCTTATGTGCTTTGTTGTAACCACAAAGACGCACATGGGAGATGCTATCAATTGTGTTTACTTACTTACTCCATGGCTCTACGGTCCTTTAAGGACCTTGGCCTCTTTGACCACTGCTCTCCCATCATCCCGGACTTCAGAACGCCGATGCCACCTCCTGACTCTAACGGTCCTTAGATCAATCTCCACATCCTCCAGCATTCTCATCCGGGGCCGACCTCTTCTTCTCCTGCCCCCAGGGTGCCCTGTGAGTACCTCCCATGGAAGTCTTCCCTCCTCCATCCATTGCACATGCCCCAGCCATCCAATTCGTCTCATTTTGACTGAGGTCACCAAGTCCAGCTCCTTATAAAATAATCTTATTTTCATTTGTTCTGATTCTCCATAAATCTCCCTCCTTCACTGGTCCAAATATCTTCCTCAGTACTTTCCTTTCCCACACATTTAATCTCCTCTCTGTGACCTCAGTCAATACCCATGCCTCACTCCCATACATAAGTACTGGTTTAATTATTGTTTTGTAGAGAGTCAGTTTTAATTTCCTGCTTAAGTTTTTACTTCTCAGAAGAGGGTACAGTGCTCTGTAGGATCTGTTGGCAGTCTTAATACGGTTTACATTATCTGTCTCAACTTTTATTTTCTGATGTTATTACTGAGCCAGGATATGTGAAGCTATCTTCTGCTTCAAAGGTGTAATCATCCACTTGGAGTTTTTTGGTATTCCTTCCACTTCTCTCCGTTACCATATATTTAGATTTAGCCTTGCTTATCGCCAAACCCAAGGGCCCAGCTGCATCTTTCAGCTCCCTCAAGGCAGTTGTAAGTGCCTCATTACTTCTAGCAGATATCACCACATCATCTGCATAAGCCAAAACTTGGATCAGTCTATTGTAAATATTACCACCCGAATTAGTAGTTATTGATCTTACAGCTTTCTCCAACACTAGATTAAATAACACTGGTGATAAGGGATTTCCTTGCCTTAGGCCTTCTTCGGTTCTGAAAGATCTTGACAGACTTCCCTGCACTTTTACCTGACTTCTGCTGTTCTCCAGGGTCATCTTAGTCAATTTTATTACTTCTGAGGGAATTTAAACTCCTTCATTGTTTCCCACAATGTCAATCTCTTTACTTTGTCATAGGCTTGTTTAAAATCTATAAAAAGATGTCCTAGTCGAACGTTGTATTTGTATGTCTTTTCCAGAGTCATTCTCATGGTGAAAATATTGTCCATCGTCGATCTTCCAGGTCTGAAATCAGCTTGGTACTCCCCTATAATTCTTTCTGCTCTACTACTAACTCTTTTTGTTATGGCTGTAGAGAGGATTTTGGACACTATACTCAGTAAGGATATACCTCGACAATTCTTGCATTGCATGCGTGACCCCTTCTTATGTATAGGGCATATGTTTGCTAGTGTCCAGTCCTGCTGCATTTTACCTGTTTCTCATACCTTTTGAATTATCTCATGTATTCTCCTCACTAACGCTTCTCCATATTTTACCATTTCTGCCGTTAGAGGTCATTCCCTGGGCTTTACTGTTCTTCAGTTGTTTTATAATTTCTCTTATTTCTTCAGTCGATGGTGATCCCATATCATCTTCATCCTCGTCTCTGTTCTCATTCCTCTCTTCCCCCTCACACTCATCTCCATGTTCCCCCTCCTCATCTCTCTCTGAAGTTTCCATACTACCTGATCCTTCTCTTTCTTCATTTATTTGTCTGACAGAAAGTAATGTTTCAAAATGTTTTGCCCATTTTTCCAGAATTTGTTCTTTCCCAACAATCAGTCTATCAGTCTCATCCTTAAGCATATTCACTCTAGGTTGATATCCCTTCTTTACTTCTCCGACCCCATGGAAGTATTTTCTACCTTGTTTGTTTTCAAAATTCTTCTGCGTTTCATCCACTCTCTCCCTTTCTTCTATTCTTTTCTTGTTCCTTATCAATGTCTTTGCTGTTCTCCGTTTCTCTTTAAAAACTGCCATACTATTTCAAGTGGGTCTCTGTAGCATTCTTTGTTGGGCCAGATTTCTCTCTCCCAGAACCTTACCCACTTCTTTGTCATACCATTTATTTCTATTCTGTTTCCTTCTCTCTCCAAGTACTTCCTGCGCTGTTGTATGTATTGCTAGCTTGGTTTCTTTCCGCATTGTATTGATGTCCACATCTCCGTTTTTGCCCATCTGTAGTTTTCATTGCAACCGGCCTCTGTACTCTTCCTCCTTCTTCTCATCCCTTAACAGTTCTACATTATAGACCTTGCTTTGCTCAGCTCTATCCCTGGGTTTAATTGTCAGTCTTTCTTGGAACCTGATCCTCACCAGTATGTGATCTGAATTACTGTCTGCATCACGCATGCTTCTCACATCCATTATATTGCGGCATGTTGCACCTCTATCAGCACAGGGTCTATCTGTTTCTTTGTCAGATCATCTGGTGATATCCATCTCTCTTTATGGATCTCCTTATGGGGAAAACATGTGCTCTTAATCACCAGCTCCTTGCTAAAGGCAAAATCAATCAATCTCCATACATTCTCATTGGATGCTTGGTGTTTACTGTGATATCCTGCCACTGGGTAGTTATCTTTCTCTTTGAATACTTTGGCATTGTAATCCCCTAGGACAACTTAACATCATACTTGGGCAACTTGTCATATAGTTGCTCCATTTTTTCATAGAACTGTTCTTTCTCTTCCTCTTCGGCATCCTCGTTTGGGGCATGGACACTAATTAGTGATATGTTGGCAAATCTCCCTTTCAGTCTTAACCGACATAGTCTGGGGCTTTTTGCTTCGTATTCAATCATATTATGACTGACCGATTTCTTGACCATAAACCCTGCTGCTGTTCTATTTTCTTCCTCCCTACTATTGAATACGTAGTGCTGTAGATTTGCCACCTCGATTGTCTTCCATTCTTATCTCCTGTAATGCTGCCACATCTATCTGATATTTTAGTAATTCCTCCTCCAATTTTCTACTAGCCCCAGCCTGAAAGATACTTCTCACATTCCATGTTCCAATATATCCGTATCGTTGCCATTTAGCTCACTTTAGTCGTAAGTTTGGGACCGTCTGTTTATCTCCATTTGGTTTCTGAACAATATGTAGATTTGTGCTAATGGAGTTGTTAGCCCCACGCACCAACCTCCAACCTGGAGGATCAGGGTATCACTCTTAGTCTAGATCATCACCTTAGACCTGTCCAGCTTGGGTGGCCCTACTAGGAGCATATGCTCCCATCGACATAGCTCTTAAGATCATTTGAACATGCAAGCCTCCAAAACACCCGGCAAAATGTATTTTGCCTTTGTCAAGGTGGTGATACCATCAGGAGGTGTCAATTGTATACACTGTTTTATTTACAAATTATATACACATTATACACACATGATCCTTGCACTAATCCTGCTGTCTTGATCAAAACACTGCTACGAAGAAGAGGAAGAAGAATAAGAATAAGACTGCAACACTTGCATGTCAACCAACTTCCAACCCGACAAAAACACAACATAGGTTCACATACTCGGCTAACGGCTTCCACTACAAGTCTCGCTAAACAACTGTACTCAATTCCCAAGACTGCCTCATTATATACATTGCCTGGCCAGGCTTCTAGAAGAATGTGACACAGCATGTTTTCTCGTAATTTTGGTCTCTCCAATAGCTTATTTTCAATGAAAGGAATGTTCTGTACAATTCTAATGACAAGATGCGTTGTTCTGGACTATTACCATGTGTTGCACAACATTGCATTGGATTTATACGTCATATATACAGGTTATAATAAATTATGTACTATTAATTAAATGTTCTTACATTAAATAAACTCTTATTATTATACATACAGCAGAGTGTCATAACATAACCTCACATACAACACACAAATAATAAGACCACGATTTATACCAAAATAAAGTCCGTACACAACTACGTAACTGATAGACGTAAACAACTGCATAGCCACACTCACAAGTCATAATAATGATAATAATAATAATAATAATAATAATAATAATAATAATAATAATAATAATAATAATAATAATCAAGCTTGATATTTTCATTATTTTTGTCAGGAAGACTCGTAGTGGAAGTTGTTAGCCGAGTGTGTGAACCCATGTTGTGATTCTGTTGTGTTGGTAATCGATTGACATGCTAATAGAGCAGTCTTCTTCTTCTTCTTCTTCTCCTTCTTCTTCTTTGTAGCAGTGTTTTGTCAAAATGGCAGTTGATTAGAGAGAGAGAGAGAGAGAGAGAGAGAGAGAGAGAGAGAGAGAGTGTGTGTGCGCGCGCGCGCGTGTGTAAAATTTGTAAATAAAATAGTGTACGGAATTTATAGCATCGCATGTGTGCGTCTTTGTGGTTACAACAGCTTTATTTTAAAAGAAACACGCTGTAGTTATGATGTGCACTGCACTGTGTGTGTTGCAGGCTCTCCCTCATAGCTGTGCAAGAAGTGCTGGACACTGTAGCTTTGCAAAAGGTAAAAAAATAAATTAAAAAATAAGCTTTTCACATTTTAGTATACTGTTATTATTTGGTCTCAAGAATTCTAAGGCACCAGATTTAGAGGAATGCAAAGTATCAAATAGTAAGTCATTGTACAAAATGACATGCAGGCTAAGATGGGACAAAGTGGAAAAGAATGGTCATGGCACTGAAGCCCAAATAAGAGATAATGAGAGTGAAGAATAAGAAGTTATTTCATACCTCTTTTAAGTTCTGTTCTAATAATTTCACTGTGAAATGTGTGTTTTTAGTTATGTTATTAATGTAATTTTGTCTATTTTTCTCAGGATTAACAATACTTACTCATCATAAGTCATTGAAGTGAGGTTTTTATTTTGGACCGTATCATGTAGATGAATTTTACTTATGAGTGAATCTGAAAGTGAAACGTGTAGCCGTCATGGATCCAATAGGGATATTACTTCAAATGGAAAAAATACTGAACCTTTCTATAAACAACACATACTAGTGAAATACAATTCTTAAAGCCCTTACAAGATGCCTTTTCCTGTATCATCATTCCTTGGACTTGTCTGATATAATAGTTCTCCAATCCACCTCACTTTGCTCTATCCCACCCCACTCTTCCAGTTAATCTACATACCTTGATATTGTCCATAGACTTCCTGTTGCAGACCTGAGAGGAATTAGTATAACCAAGAGGAAATGACCAAGAACAAAGGACTGGAAACCAAAAAATCTTGATTTCATACAGCAGTTCCAGGAGGAGATCAGAGGCAAGTACCAATAACAGATATGAAAAGAGGAAAAGGAGAATGGAGTGATTTCAAGACAAGCTTTGTAAGCAGTTCTGATGTAATGTGTGGAACAAGGTGCTGTATTAATGAGAAAAGAACATCATGGTGAAAAGACTGCAAAATGGAAGTTGAGAGAATTGTACAGGAAGAAAAAGAGAAATGTTGGGAGGAATTCACCTCTAAATTGAAAGAGGAAATATTAAAATACTGTATGGAATTTAAAAAGGTAAAATATCTGTCACAGCAATAGACATTTGATGAGAATATAGTTTGCAGTATGAGAGACATCAGGAACACAAATGAAACAGTACTTTGACGAGCTCCTTAAAGGATCTGATGAAATGTATGTCGGGGAGGAAAGCTAAAGCAGGAATTGAACTAGTTCTTTACAAAGTGAAAGTGGTAAGTCAGCCGAAATAGGTGAAATTATAGCTTATGTGATTAAAGCTTCTTGTACATCATGGATACAATAGTTGTACAGAGTTCTTAGTGCTGTATAGAATGCTAACCAAGTGCCAGAAGATTGGACAAAAATGGGTGATAGTTCCTATCTTCAAGAAGATTATGGAGAAGATAATTGAAGCCAGAGTGCAAGCATTACTACAGTAGATCCCATCCTAGATAGGGCAGCCATCCATCCTGCTTTTCACAGGATAATCCCTTTTTTTTAAAGTCCTGTCCTGCTGGTTGTGAATTATTGCAAAGAAGCAGATATGTTTTGTTTTTTTTCTTAACTGTCCTTTAAAATGTCCTACTTTCCAAATCAACTTCATACTGTATTTACCGAATAGTCTCCGCATATTTCTTAAAAATATTGAGGCACGAAATTACGGTGTGGGTTTTATTTGCGCCAAGGTTGGCAACATACTCCTGGTTCACGTAATTTTCAATGTTGGGTGTACAGTTATGCTTTCTGTAACTGCAGATGGAAGAAAACTGCCCTCAAATGTCATATTCAAATGGAAAACAGTTCAGACTTTTAATTCAAAACTGCCTACACATTTAAAAAAAATAGTTTTTACAGAGTAATTTAAATTCAATTTTTCTGAACGTCACGATAGAATGCGTCTTCGGGAAGGTGCAGGGGTAGCTCTCCGCACTTTCACTCACTTCTGTGCATCTACAGTTTGTTTCTAAGTTTGAGTGAAATGCTCTGAAGCATGTTTTCAAAAGGCAATCAGCATTTGTGGATTAAAATCAAGATTGCCCATAGCAAATTACAAGTTGGAGATGCTGGAGATCCTAGAAAGAAGAATACTACGGAGAATCTTGGGCCCAATCCAGACTGAAACCGGCTGGAAACTTCGGAACAACAGTGAAGTTTACAAAAATGTGGAGAAAATCTCAGAGACCATAAAAAAGAGGAGACATTTGTACATAATGAACAAAACTAGACTAGCCAAAAAGTTATTTGACTACCTGTGGAACAAGACGACGACGACGGCATTATTTGAATGCTGTAAATGCACCTTGTTGGATACATTTTGGAAATAGGTTCCTTTTTCTGTGGCATTTGAAAGTTTTAAACTGTGAATCAATGTTAATTGCATGCAGTAAGGGGTCTTAGAATATTGGCGTTTCTGAATTTCGAGTTGGCAGTTAATTCGAAATCACGTAATTCAAAGCCACATTTTTGCATCATTACAACTTTGAATTAACGAGGTTTTACTGTATTGCAAAACTAACAAACAAGTTTGTAGGTGTGTCTGATTCAAGTGTTTGCATTGCACGAAAAGAATTATCCAACACTGGTCGTATTACTCTCCGAGTAAAAAGGATCGCGTGTGAGAAGTGCTTTA
Source organism: Anabrus simplex (assembly GCF_040414725.1). NCBI lineage: Eukaryota > Metazoa > Arthropoda > Insecta > Orthoptera > Tettigoniidae > Anabrus > Anabrus simplex. The sequence continues at coordinate 57,655,687 of NC_090271.1, forward strand.
GACGTAAGTAATTTACAAGAGGATTCTAGTGATGCAAGATACAAAGAATCTTCCGATCTACAGCGAATCAAGCCTATTGCGAGTTCAGATTAGTTAAATACCTGTCACGTAAGAAGGCCTACTTGCCAATTTTTGTGGCAAATATATTTTATAGCAGTGATAATGCATTTTTATCATCTCAAATGTGGTCAGGCAGAGTAGCTATATCCATCATGTTCATATTTGCGTAAAGACCGCATGGAACTTGAAGAGTGATACGAAATGTTTGTTCATGCCTACGTTACTCTTTCGTTGGAGGGAATTTTAGTTCATTTCATTTTCTTCAAAATTATCCTTCTTGAAATTAGAGTGCAGGGATTGTTTGTGTAAATACGGTAGTTAACATAGTTTTAAATAGTTTAAAATAAAATATGTTGTATATTTTTGGTCATAATAACTTCCATTCTTATCAACATTGTAAAGAAAATAGGCTCTTTCTTTTTTTTTAATATTATTATGGCTAAAGACAAGAGCTGCACAAGAGTATGCTATTTCTGATCAGCCAATCAGAAAAGTACTTCATCACTCATTGAAGGTTGCAGGTGGCAATTCTATTTTGAATAATCAATATACTTAGAGTTCCACGGCAATCAGTTTAGTCCAGCAATAACTCACATGTTCTCACCGAAGCAGCCTGTATAGGTTAAAATCACCAGTGTTGTTTGCTAGTGTTATGCAGTGGAGAGTTTAAGTAACATTAATTGATTTACCACCAGTATATCATAATTTAAGCGCAGATGTGTATTTAATGCTGACATAGAGGTCCTTTATCCTTTCATGAATAAGGAAAAATCAGACCGTGACATTTGCTGTATGAAATGTTCTGCAGTATTTTTGATAGCTAATGGACAGAGTTAATAGTTAAAAAAATAATATATAAAAAAATAGACAATGCTGTAGCATCCATTGCATCATTGACAGCTTTCTTCCAATGTAAGACATTTGGTTCAAAGGAGGAGAAATTGGCCACTGCCAAAGGATGTTTTGCATTTCTATCCTTTTGGTCGAGTAACTGTACATCAAAACTTTTGCAAAAAACTGTTTTGACCCCCAATATTCATGTGCAAGAACAAGATCAGAGACAATACTGGTGAATTTGATCAGCCTCTTTGCAATTTCAGAATTATGAAATGACTTAAATGAGACTCCTCCATCCACAAGGCTACTAAACTCTTTCCACTTTCTGTGCATTACTTCTGGCGTACTATTATTGTAAACATGAAAGTTCTTGATTTTTAAGACCAGTATGAGGAAAACAGCTGATAATGTGTCTTCATACGTCCTTGAGACATTGGAAAACTTTGAACTTGGAACCAAAGTTATTGGTTTGTGTGCAGATAACACTTATAGTCATTTTGACAGAGCAGCAAGGCAAAAACAATGTATGTACCATTGTTAAGTATTCCCTCAATAAACCAATTGTGGGCATGGGTTGCGCAGCCCACATTGTAAACAATACTGTGCAAACTGCCATGGATTGCTCCACTTTGCTTTGAAAGTGTGGTGAAGAAAATTTTCGAGAGGTTTGTACCTTTAAAGGTGGTAAGGAATGGTACAGATCCACTATATTATAACAGAGAAGTAAAGAGACTAAGGAGGAGGTGCAGGTTGGAACGAAATAGAGTTAGAAATGGTTATGGAAGTAAGGAGAAATTGAAGGAACTTACTAGGAAATTCAATCTAGCAAAGAAGTCAGCTAAGGATAACATGATGGCAAGCATAATTGGTGGTCATACAAATTTTAGTGAAAAATGGAAGGGTATGTACAGGTACTTTAAGGCAGAAACAGGTTCAAAGAAGGACATTCCAGGAATCATTAATGAACAAGAGGAGTGTGTATGCGAGGATCTTCAAAAGGCAGAAGTATTCAGTCAGCAATATGTAAAGATTGTTGGTTACAAGGATAATGTCCAGATGAGGGATGTGAGTAATACTAAAGAAGTATTAAAATTTACCTATGATAACAATGACATTTACAGTAAGATACAAAAGTTGAAAACTAGAAAAGCAGCTGGAATTGATAAGATTTCTGGGGATATACTAAAGGCAATGGGTTGGGATATAGTACCATATCTGAAATACTTATTTGATTATTGCTTGGTTGAAGGAGCTATACCAAATGAAAGGAGAGTTGCTATAGTAACCCCTGTGTATAAAGGAAAGGGTGATAGACATGAAGCTGAAAATTACAGGCCAGTCAGTTTGACATGCATTGCATGTAAGCTTTGGGAAAGCATTCTTTCTGATTATATTAGACGTGTTTGTGAAATTAATAACTGGTTTGACAGAAGGCAGTTTAGGTTTAGGAAAGGTTATTCCACTGAAGATCAGCTTGTAGGATTTCAGCAAGATATAGCAGATATCCTGGATTCAGGAGGCCAAATGGACTGTATTGCGATTGACCTATCTAAGGCATTTGATAGGGTAGATCTTGGAAGACTACTGGCAAAAATGAGTGCTATTGGACTAGAAAAAAGAGTGACTGAATGGGTGGCTATATTTCTAGAAAATAGAACTCAGAGGAATTATAGTAGGTGAAGCTTTATCTGACCCTGTAATAATTAAAAGGGGAACTCCTCAAGGCAGTATTATTGGACCTTTATGTTTTCTTATATATATCAATGATATGTGTAAAGAAGTGGAATCAGAGATAAGGCTGTTTGCAGATGTTATTTTGTACAGAGTAATAAACAAGTTACAAGATTGTGAGCGGCTGCAGGGTGACCTCGATAGTGTTGTGAGATGGACTGTGGGCAATAGTATGATGATAAACGGGGTTAAAAGTCAGGTTGTGAGTTTCACAAATAGGAAAAGTCCTCTCAGTTTTAATTACTGTGTTGATGGGGTGAAAGTTCCTTTTGGGGATCATTGTAAGTACCTAGGTGTTAATATAAGAAAAGACCTTCATTGGGGTAATCACATAAATATGATTGTTAATAAAGTGTACAGATCTCTGCACATGGTTATGAGGGTATTTAGGGGTTGTAGTAAGGATGTAAAGGAGAGGGCATATAAGTCTCTGGTAAGACCCCAACTAGAGTATGGTTCCAGTATATGGGACCCACACCAGAATTACTTGATTCAAGAACTGGAAAAAAACTAAAGAAAAGCAGCTCGATTTGTTCTGGGTGATTTCCGACAAAAGAGTAGCGTTACAAAAATGTTGCAAAGTTTGGGCTGGGAAGACTTGGGAGAAAGGAGACGAGCTGCTCGATTAAGTGGTATGTAAAAGTTTCAAACAAATTTATTTAAAAACCACCATTCCAATACTTTACAATCTCTAAGTCTAAGATACAAATACTACATACATGTTAAAATGGGACATGTTTCGCTTAGGCTTTGTAAGCATCTTCAGCCATACTTAATCTAAAGCTAAGTCAGGGCCCTGAACTGGGTTTCTCATTAAAGTATAATACATGCTTTAATACAAGATAAAACAGTCATGAAATCTAGTTTGTGGAAAAAGCAATACTTAAATGCAAATAAAATTCAATAATGAACTTGTCATAGTATTATATGTACATTGAATGAATACTATGTTCATCTAAGAAAGTACACGTTAGTTATTTGTAGAACGAGACAGTCATAATGATCTGACATACATTTGGATTGTACAGATTGTTTGATATTAATGAAGCGTGGATTAATTAAAACTGTACCGGGCGAGTTGGCCGTGCGCGTAGAGGCGCGCGGCTGTGAGCTTGCATCCGGGAGATAGTAGGTTCGAATCCCACTGTCGGCAGCCCTGAAGATGGTTTTCCGTGGTTTCCCATTTTCACACCAGGCAAATGCTGGGGCTGTACCTTAATTAAGGCCACGGCCGCTTCCTTCCAACTCCTAGGCCTTTCCAATCCCATCGTCGCCATAAGACCTATCTGTGTCGGTGCGACGTAAAGCCCATAGCAAAAAAAAAAAAAAAAAATTAAAACTGTCGAAAAATAGATTTTCGAGCGTTGTTGACTGAGAATCAGGTACGTAGAATAGAGTAAAGTAGTTGACTTCAAGTGGTTGCGTAATAAGGTCAAAAGGCGCTTGAAGCATCAGTATAGAAGTGTTGTGTCTCCTCCTAGAATAATCTTTGTAATAGATTGTAGTCACGAGCTGTCTAGCGTAGATTCAACAAATAGGGTGTTCAATAAAGCCTTAGATGTGGGAGAATTCGCAATGTAGCGTGTGTTGAAAACTGAAATGTGTAAGAAAATAGATGTAAGTTTTGAAGCTTAGAGAACATTCTATTAATGAGTGGAAGTTTAACAACGCTTACCCCTAGAGTTGACAGAGAGGTGACTAGTCTTGTTGGTTGTTTCAGACGATCTGGCAGTTGTTATTCTACTGCTACGTGTATTGTAGGGGTGTGTCTGTGAAGGCGGAGAAAGTCAGGAGAGGGGAGGTAGGCAGAGCATTGAGGACATTAGGAGTAGGCGGAGGGGGTGTGGCGTGAATCGGTGACTTGGGAGTGGCTACTCTTGCGTTATGGAAATTGCTGACGTGTTTATAATTAAATATTTTCATGAAATTATTTATGTTGAAGACTGTGAGTAATTTAGGGATTTGTTCAATTAATGGGCTATTTGTGTCAAGAACATCGTTTAGATTACTATTAATGTTTTAATGCTGGTCTAGAAAATAAATTTGTTTGAAACTTTTACATTCTGTACTCCAATACGGCTATCATAATGAGACTCATAACGTGTAATAAGTGGTATGTTCCGAGCTGTCAGTGGAGAAATGGCGTGGGAGAACATCAGTAAACGAATAAGTTTGAGTGGTGTCTTTAAAAGTAGGAAGGATCACAATATGAAGCTAAAGATGGAATTCAAGAGGACAAATTGGGGCAAATATTCATTTATAGGAAGGGGAGTTAGGGATTGGAATAACTTACCAAGAGAAATGTTCAATAATTTTCCAATTTCTTTGCGATCTTTTAAGAAAAGGCTAGAAAACAACAGATAGGAATCTGCCACTTGGGTGACTGCCCTAAATGCAGATCAGTGGTGACTGACTTTGTGGAAGTTGAATATTCAAAGCTGCTCAGCTACAGAGAAACCAGGTGATTTTCATTGTTACCTACAATAGTGCATGTGCTAAAATTGTTTCTGGCTTTGAAAAGAAGTGGCCTTTGCTTTTTTGGTAATTCCTTACCTGAATTGTGGCTACATTTTACACACACTCAAACAGTGGTTTTGAAACAATGTTGTGTTGGAACCTGAAGGTCAGCATGTAGGCTATCTATGCTAGAAGCCTCAACAGCTTGTGTAGAACTGAAACGGGTCGATGACCTGAGATGCTAGGCCCCTTTAAACAACAAGCATCATAGAACTGAAACAAAAATTGTCAAATAGACGTAATGCTGCTTTTTTACTGCTGGTAGTTCAGCAAAATTTAAAGAATGTGAAGGAGAAGGATTGGTTTCTATCGCGCATTTAGAGAAGACCCTCACTCTGCTCAACTCATCTTGGAGCAATGGAGTTCTCCCTTTACTGAAATTGGTATCTTCGATTCAGCAAGTCTTTAGTCTGTGATAGAGTGAGAAACATACAGTGTTCCTTAACTTCTTATTCTGAACATTCCCAGGAATGAATATGTGACTTAGAACTCTTTGATATTTCAAATGTCCAAGCATTTACTAATGTGGGTAAAATGAAAGAATGGAACACTGCTCTTGCCAGGTTAGATCTAAGATGGATGGAAATCTTTAGATATGTTGAAGAATGGTTTATTTCCTTCAAGAACATTCTAGAATTACCCATTTTACGATACCTTAACACAGTTGTTAATTGTACATCCCTTCATAGTTATATTTGTCCTCCAATATTTACTTCCATCAGTACAGTGTATTGATACACAAATCTCCTTGCAGTGGTTTCTGGAGTGTGGCAATTAATTTTCATGTTCCTGCTCATTCCTTGATCCCCATCTTGTTGAGTGTATCTTGGATGTACTGTAAAGGGGATATATTTACTGCAGGTGTGGGATTTGCACAACATGCTCACGTCTTCATGTGACACCTTTTTTATACTTTTATTTCGAGCCTCTTATATCCAGGTTTTATAGAGTACAGGGGGACTCAGCATTTACTGAGACAGTGCCACCTCAGTACAGTGTTACACTTAATTGAAGATATTTTTCATTTTGTGATTGTTTATTTTTCTTTAAGTAAACATTTTGTCTTGCAGCTATGCGATGAGCTTAATCACCCCACACTGCGTCGCGTTGCAGACTGGAGTGAAAATAGCAGAGAGTGGAAATTTTCTCTTCCTGGGCCCTTCAGTTCTACAAAGGTATGTTGTATTATTTTGAAGAGTTCTTAAACTCATCAAAGTAATGGGCTGTAATTTACAAGCGAGCATGCTTGTAGTTTTATGCAGTGGTTGATATAATAGACCACATTATTTTTGGTTAAGTGAGATTACTGCAAAAGTACTGAACATTTCAGGAAGGCCTTGCTCCACTTCCTCGAAAGTAAACATTGACTGTTCTGATAAAAGTGTTATCATGATAATATTCAACTCCATGGTTGAATGGCCAGTGTCTTAGCTTTGGGGCTCCGGGTTAGGTTCTCATCTGGGTCATGGAATTTTTATCATAACAGTAAAATCCCTTGGCTTGGAGACTGCGTGTCTGTGCTGTCCCCAACATTCCTGAAACTCACATACTACAGACAACAGTATCCTCCACCACAATAAAACACACTTTCCCATCCACAGCAGATGCTGCCCATCATCATGATAGTCTGCATTACCAGAGCTGCTCTGGCTGTAATAGCCACAGTGATATTTTTTTTTTTTTTTTTTTTTTTTTTTTTGCATATTGATCCCTTAGGATCATGTTACAATTTCATTTTTTCTTTGAAGTTTCCTCTTCCTCCAGTATTCCTTCGTATGGATGCTATGCTGTTTCTTCTGTTCATACGTCCAGTCCCTTCCCGTCTTTGCAGTTCTTTTGACTTGAAACCCTTCCAAATTTTGAATCACAGTCTGAAATATTTTCCTGTCTAACATCTGAACTTCCCGGATGTTGGACTTCTCTAGATCTTTACGAACTTCCTTAATCCATGCATCCATGCCGTCGTCGTCTTCTTGTTCCACAGGTAGTCAAATAACTTTTTGGCTAGTCTGGTTTTGTCCATAATGTACAAATGTCTCCTCTTTTTTATGGTCTCTGAGATTTTCTCCACATTTTTGTAGACTTCACTGTTGTTCCGAAGTTTCCAGCTGGTTTCAGTCTGGGTTGGGCCCAAGATTCTCCGTAGTATTCTTCTTTCTAGGATCTCCAGCATCTTCAACTTGTAATTTGCTATGGGCAATCTTGATTTTAATCCACAAACGCTGATCGCCTTTAGAAAACATGCTTCAGAGCCGTGAAATCGACACTCTTCTTCAACACCACACAGCAACAACACTACCAACAGATGCACACTACACATCGACAACAGCGCCACCTGACCGCTCCTATATTAAATTTGCGCATGCCCGATCTCCTGCGAGTGTCTGGACTATGTTGCCACTACTATATTTACATCCCTCGTATTAAATGAAGTAATACATGTGTATCAGCTTAGGTGGTGAAGTTATGTGGTGTTGAAAGATGAAGTTAGGTTAACTGGAAGTCTGATAGGCTTTACCATAGAGAAAGAGAGGGAGGGTGAGTGAGTGATTTTTATCTCTAATAAATTACAAGACATAATTTAGAAGAGACCATGAACAGATGATTGTGAAGGCAATTAGGTCATTCACAGATGTTTACTAACATACTGTTTGAATACATAGCAATCCTGGATGAAATTCAAACCTGGCAGAGGGGATCAGAGTTTTGAAGGGTGGAAAAAGTTCTCTTCAGCACTCCATGTCATACGATGCATACATGTTTACCTGGAAAATTAAAGTAAAACTCAGCCGTAGATCACCCAACAGAGTCCTGGTAGAGTAAAATGGACCATTGAAATTCAAGTGCAGGCAGCCTAAATGGCACAAATCAAAATGTCTGCACGATGGTAGCTGAGGCTATACAATAATGAGTATTATTATATATATATAATATATACACATACGTTGGCACTCTAGGGAGCACGTAGAACCATTATTTAGCTTTGTTATTCTTCTTGTTCCCCTATCTTCCCAAAACTTCCTCATCCTTTCACTATGGGCCTGTCGTCTTTCTTGTGTCCGCACATTTTTTAGTTTCAAATTTCTTGCCATCGGTTTCTTGGGCGGAAACTTGTGGGTGTTGATCTGTTGTCTATATGAAGTCCTTGTGGTTTCCAGTGGGTTAATGTTGACTTCTGCAAGATATTTTTGGGTGTCTACTAGCCAGCACACTTTGGTTTGTCATATTCCATTGATAACGAAAAAGATTTTCTTGGTCAGTCGTGAATCACTCATTCAGTGAATAGAGTTCCTCCAAGCTTTTTCGCATCCAAATTCCATCTTCAAACTTGGGTCCGAATATTTTCCTCGGTATTTGCCGTTCCATTTTCTCAATGTCTCTAATGTTGATGTTTAATAATGGTTTCAATTGCGTAGAGTGCCTCTGAGAGAACAACAGTGTTAAAGTGTCAGATATTATTCTTCTTTCTTTCTTTCTTTCTTCGTTATGCCCATTCATAGAGCGCGTTTGAACTTGTTAGTTGGTTTGATGGTTTGTGCATTCTTATCCTCCCAAAATCTCTTCATGAATGCACTGTGTTGCATCTTGTGTTCTGTCGACCACTTCCTACCAGTTGTCTTTTTTGGTTTCTCCCTAAATTTATGATTGGCTACTTTTATTCTAAAAGCTCCATGATTTTCCATGATGTCGTCTGTGATATTTATTTCTTGGAGGTCCGCCTTAGTTTCTTCTAGCCATTTTATTTTGACCTTCTTTGAGTTGATTACTTTGAATAATCTTTTAGTTAGTCTGTCGCTGTTCATTCTGTAGATATGGCCGTAGAAATTAAGGCGCCTTTTCCGTACGGCATCAGTAAACCTGTCGGTGAAGGAGTAGAGGTCCGCTGTTCTCCTCTTAATCCACATTCCATTTTCTCTCGTAGGACCATAAATTTTCCTGAGAATTTTCCGCTCCTGCTTTTCAATTTCTGTAATTTTAGAGTGACCACCTAAACATATGGTTTCTGAGGCATATAAAACTTCGGGCAATACAACTGTCTTGTAGTGTCGTAATTTTGCATTACGCGATATGACTCTTTTGTTGTAGTAATTCCACGTCAGTCTGTATGCCTTATGTAGTTTGGTGTTTCTTTCTACATTGGCACTACTGTCTAATCCTGATGGTAGTATAATTTCTCCAAGGTATTTGAAGGAGGGCACCTGTGAAATTGTGCCGTTTTCCATCTCTAGCGGAGTTCTTTTGCTATTTTGACATAGATTTTCCATGTACTTGGTTTTCTCATAGGATATCTGGAGGCCTGCCTTTGATGCTATATTGTGTAGTCTCTGTATGGCATACCTTGTTTCATCCTTGGTCTTAGTAATGATTGCGAGATCATCAGCAAATGCTAAACATTTCACATTGACCTTGCTTCCCAAATTTCCGATGTTGACACCCTTGATATCCTTTTCCCACTCTCTAATAACTTTGTCTAGAACTAAGTTAAACAGAATAGGGGAGATGCTGTCACCTTGACGAACGCCCATACATATTTCAAAAGGCTCAGAGATTTCTCCAAGGAATTTCACTTTAGAGGTTGTATTTGTGAGGGTCTGCTGGATAAGTGCTCTGGTCTTCTTGTCCACTCTGAGTTCTTCTAGAGTATCAAATACTGTCTGTCTGTCCACAGAGTCATACGCCTTCTTAAAATCCACAAAGGTGACGATCGTGCTGGCACTTCGGCGAATCCTTAATATCGTCTTCAAGTTCCATATTTGTTCTGCACATGATCGACCTTTCCTGAAACCCGCTTGGTACTCGCCAATCAGGTGATCTGTCTGTTTTTCTAACCGGTTCAAGAGAGCTTTGGAAATAATTTTGTATGCGATTGGCAGTAGAGATATGCCTCTATAGTTGTTTAGATCTACCTTGTCACCTTTCTTGTGCAATGGGTGTATTAATGCACACTTCCAATCCTGTGGAATCATTTCCATTTCCCATATTTCTACTAGGATTGCATGAATTTTGCTTACAAGATCATCTCCAAGTTTACACATCTCCGCAGTGATGCCGTCCTCTCCAGGAGCTTTATTATTTTTAAGCGATCGTATTGTCGGTGGCTGTGAATCGGGGTTGGGCATGGGCTTTTCAGAGTTCAGTCTTTCCTTTGGAGGATCACAATTGAGGAGGTCTCGGAAGTAGTCGGCTAGAATGGTGCAGTTCTCTTTGCTGTTCGTTTCTAATGTTCCATTTGCTCGACGGAAACATGAAGACGGTGGTTGATAACTAGATAAATTCTCATGGAAGGTCTTGTAGAAATTCCTGGAGTTATTTCTAAGGAAATCTTGTTTGATTTCTATGAGTCTATTTTTGTCATAGGCTCGTTTCTCCCTGCGGATTATTTTTGAGGAGATTTTCTGAACTTTTAGGAATGTCTCCCATCTCTTAGTTGTTTGATGTCCATTCCACTGATTCCATGCTTTCATCTGTTCATCAATGGCTTTATCACAGGTCATGTTCCACCACCTATGTTTGCGTTTCCTTGGAGACTGTCCTAATTTCATGGCTGATGTTTGAAGTGTTTTATGAAGGCCTGGCCAGTCCTTGGGGTCCTGCTCTCGTATGTCTTGTAGAAAGGTCGTGGCGTTCTGTCGAAGACATTCTGGATCAACTCTTAGAGATTTTTTGTGTTTAGGTCTGTATCTGTTGGGTTGGAATCTCACTTTGATTTGTGTTAGGTAGTGGTCCGAGTCGACAACTCCCTTCCGTACTCTAACATTTTGGATCTCACGCATATTCTTTCTGGAGATTGTGACGTGATCGATCTGGAATTCGCCCAATAACGGGTTTGGTGATTTCCATGTTTTCTTCTTATGTGGGGGTCTCGCAAAATGCGTAGACATTAATTTTAAGACAAAGGTTTTACAGAAGTCATAAGACGTTCTCCGTTCTTATTCGTTCTCCAATGTGCCGAGTGATGACCAACAATCCATTTGTGTTTCCTCTCTTTGCCAACCTGTGCGTTAAAATCACCTACTAAGATTTTCACGTGATGCTTTGGAATCTTGCTAGTGGTTTCTTCTAAGAGTTCCCAGAAGGCTTCCACTTTCTCTGGGTTTTTCTTATTGTCAGTGTTTGTGGGAGCATGGGCATTGATCAAGGAGTAAGCTTTATTGCCAGATTTCACAGTAAGTACTGAGATTCTTTCAGATGGGGATGTAAAGTCAAGTACAGAACTGATGATAGTTTTTCGTACCGCAAAAGCTGTTCCAAGTTGTGTTAAGTTCCCGTGGATTCTTATGGCAGGTTTACCCTTAAATATCCTGTACTCTTCAGAGTCAAAATGGTTTTCATCCTGGTAGCGCGTTTCCTGGAGTGCTATGATTTGAATATCGAACTTATCCAGGGTGTCCATTAGCTGTTTAAGCTTGCCTGTTTTCAGTAGGGTGTTGACATTAATTGTACCTAAGAAGGTCTTTCTTGGGACGAAGAGATTTTGAGAAGCTCCGACTCTTCTCTGCATGATGCTCCCGATCCCCCAGAATCCGATGATCGGGAGAAACCGGACTAGGTGTGTTATTGTTGTTGTTATTATTATTATTATTATTATTATTATTATTATTATTATTATTATTATTATTATTATTATTATTATTATTATTATTACATCTGAATATTACTGCACTTTTCTGCTGTAGGGAGCTACTGGTTTGGGCTTCTTGTATGACTCCAGCTGCCAGGTGCAGCTGATGAGCATGCGGCAGTTGTGCATCCCAGATGGTTCATGCAATGTGGGGGCAGTCCTTTCCAATTTCAAGGTGAAGTACTGAAATTATTTTAAATATTGTAAATAAAAATGCTGTTAGTGTAGTGACTTTTAGCAATTTAGCTATGCATTTCACCTGGTTGTTGTTAAGAATACAAATATGTGAACGTTGAGCCCAGAGCTAAAACAGGCAGCAATTGACTGGCAGCTGAAACGTGCCAAACAGTAATATCAAATGAGAAGTTAGGCCTTCGACACACTGAGCTTGATGCAAGTTGGACAACACAGGAGCAGAATGCTAGCTGCCTGAAGGTAGGCTACAGGCATGCTGCTTTTACAGTGTGCATCTGCGAACGGAGCGACTCAACCTGGGAAGAGGTGGGATGATTCGTGTATTCCCGTGTTGTAATTTGCGTACCTACTTGAGTGTTTTTTCCAGATTCTTGTTTATATCCTGTCCATCGAGCGATGAAGAAGATATGGTTTTCTACTATTATTACACTGCACTATGGCAGAGATGAAGGAAATCAAGAAAATACTGGATGAACCCCTACTTAGAAGTTAATGTACATCATAAGTTATTTGTAGCGGGTTTCAAGTTCTTGAGTGTTTCTTTTCTCAACTTCCTCAACAAACCAGGCTTCCATGTGGCTGACGTAATGCTTGACCAAGAACACAACAATCAAGCAGAGAGGATTCATCACTTCAAGCTCGTAGCTTGCACTACGTGCAGCTTGTGACGCACATCCTCCACCTCACCATCTCGTTCCCTCCGAACCACCTGCATGAAGCTCAGTTGATGGGTCCTCCTTGCCTAACAAAAGAAGTGTCATCTGAGCTACAAGGTGTCACCAGCTTACTGCTTGCATGAAGCTCCGTGTGCGGAAGGCCTTATCATCTGGAGATAAATGCAAGAGAGTCCTGGAAACTCAACATTTCTTAAAACTGTTTTTTTGTTCTTTCATAGCAGGTAAATCATGGAATTAGTCTTATTTTAGCTGCCTCTGTGGATCAGTTGGTAGAGTGTCGACCTCCGGATCCCAAGATAGCGGGTTCAAACCCGGCAGAGGTAGTCGGATTTTTGAAGGGCGGTAAAGAGTCCATTAGACACTCCATGTCATACGATGATGGCATGTAAAAGATCTCTGGGGACACATTTGGTGTTTACCGAACAAAATTCATTAAATCTCAGCCATAGACGCCCAAGGGAGTTTCGGTTTACTCGGTCTGCCATCTAGTGGGCCTAGAGTAAAACGGAACGTCGAAATTGACGAGCAGACAGCCAGATGGCGTCAAATTGAAATGTCTGCACACGGTAGCTGAGGCCATATGATTTTTATTATTATTTATTATTAGTCTTATTTTCTTTCTGTACTTACATTGTTCAAGCTGTATGACTAGGGTTAGTTGTTTTTGAAACATACTGTAATACATAACAGCATTCCCGATGGCAAGTGTATTGTACAGAAAAATTGCTACCTACCCTCTTGTTGCAGCTTTTGAAGATGGGAGAGCTTGCGTCAATTACTCATCACTCACTGTATTCCTTTCTTTTTTTGCTGATCATAATAAGACAGACTTTCCACTGCAAAATTAATTGTATAGATTGAATGGCATGCAGTAGCTGCACACATTTTTTTCAGTTAAACTTTCTGTGGTTTGAACTTGCTATTTCAAGTGGAGAAAAGTTATAAAGTTAAGTGAGTGCTGTATTGTTTTACCAGATAAAATGTAGAGTGAGAATAAGAAGAAACAGAACAGTGTGACTAAGGGAATGAAACTGAATGCATTAAAGAAAGAGGATAAAGGGGAAAGTGTAAATAAAACTGCAGTGGACTTAAAACTTAATATTTTCATAACTCAGCATCCTGTCAGTCCACATTAGGTCGAATTTGTGAGACTCTACTCTACTGGAGATCAAGGTTCCGTGTAATTCAAGCTGGTTATACAAAAAATTAAACTTTTACAAAATACAGTAAAACCTGTACGTTTCTCACAAGTACATTCTGTGTTGACAATACTCGACTCATACATACAGAACCTTGCCTCCAGACCTCTACTACATTTCGGCTGACTTGTGAGTCCGCTTGCTGTTTCTTTATTTGTCCCTTCACTAATTGAGGTCGTGTGTCCATGTATGATGACAGATGTATGATTTCCTCTCAGAAAAATAACCCCCACTCAATGACAGTTGTGATTAAAAGTAAACGAGTGACAGGTAGACATAGAAGTGTGCACTCCTGTATGTTATTCTTAATATTGATCGATGTTTCCGTTATTGAGGTGATTTACCATAAAGTAATACTGTCATTGCATATCAATTGCTTTCAGTTCATTTTTTATTGGCATCTTATATGCAATTGTGACTTCTGATTCCAAGCTCCTTAGCGCGTGATGAAGTGTTCTGTGTATTACCATCAGTCAGCACTGATCTGCATTTAATGCTTTCGCCCAAGTGGCAGATTCCTATTGGTTGTTTACATATCATTTTCTTAAATGATTTCAGAGGAGTTAAAAATTTATCAAACATCTCACTTAGTAAATTGTTCCAATTTTACTTCATATTGTCACCTTTTTCTACTTGTAAAATCTCCATTCAAGCTTAATCATCTACTAAAGTCATTACAATCTATCTCTGCACTGATAGCTTGGAGCATACCTCGTATTCAAGCAGCTCGTCACCTTATTCGCAAATCTTCCCGGCCCGAAATTAGCAACATTTTCGTAATACTCTTTTGTTGAAAATCACCCAGAATAAATCGTGCTACTTTAACTTTCCTTTTTATCTTTTCCAGTTCTTGAATCAAGTAATTCTGTTGAGGATCCCTTACGTTGGAAACATATTGTAATTGGGGTCTTACCAGCGATTTAATATCAGTGTTGCTGTACAATATTTAAGGATGGGCAATAAAAGCATCGTCAATGAAATGAGTGAAGGCCTTTGAAATGTATTGCAGAATGTTAAAGATCCGATGAATTGACCAACGAGAAGGTACTCTGTTTTGCTGGGAAATCATGCGGTTTTAAGTCTACCATGCTGGAGGAAAGTGTCCTGTTTCAGTCACATCATCTGAAATGACAAATACAGCCTGATTCTTCTCATCATAGAAGGCAAGATGGAAGGGAAATGTGGAAAAGGTTATCTTGGGCACAGTACTTCTGACAGTGGTTAGACATCCAAAACATGATAACCGTGATGTGGGAAACATGAAATACATACAAGTACTCCATGATGATTGCCTACTTTCTGTAAGAGACGGTACCAGAAGAATAATTGGCAATTCTCCAGTTAACCACTGTGGGATAATGTCATGAATTCTCTTGTCTTTGCATAAAGCTGTTTAGAATTATAAATTCTTTTTCCTCAACCTAGCATTTTCCCATTTTATGTGATCAGATGCATTGTTCGATGTCATCTGAGCAATCTTCATGTTTGCAGCTAGGGTGTCTTGCCATCGTCGTCTCGAACTTCAGCATAGGTGCTTACCATCGACAGTGAAGTTATATACATCACCAGCGACGGTACAATTTTCCACTCTCGGGATATGGCTGTACATTCTTAGATACCCTTCTCGCACTTTTCCCTTGAAGGGGAACAACTCCCATCTTCTGACAGATTGTGTCGTTGGTTATGTGATGAAGTGAAACTCCAAGAGACCAACATAACATGTGCATCTCCATGGTGTGCAGAGAGCACTCGGCGCTTTTGGTGACTGGTCAGCTCTCGGTTCCATACAACGCTGCTGGACGAACTACAGTTGATTTGAGGTGGACCGAAACATATCTGTCGCACAGCACTCCTGTGACTCCCCTCCATATAAACCATGTTGCATTCACTCTAGCCTGCACTTCCTGATCAATGCCACCGTCACTTTCCAGGTGCAATCCTAAATGTTGGAAGCAGTTAGTTTACACTAGGTTTTGACCGTTGTGATGGTGGTTAGAATTTTCAACTGCTCTCAGGAATTTAATGGGTTATGTTGAGGTAAAGAAATGCACTACTGATATTCTTGAATATTTTTCAGATTGCTGCTACAAACAGTTTGGAAGCCTTTTGCAGACCTTTTTATTTGATTAAAACACCCAACATTGGCTCTGTTAAACAGCTTTCCAGAAGAACTTACAGTATTTTCAGTTCATAATTGATCATTTCTCTCCAGATAGCAAGCAGGTTTGCAAGACATGGTTTTCATTATAAAATCTACCATATCATATGCCTCCAGGAGCCATGTACCGACTTTGTGTGCTCCTTGTGAGAAAATAATTAATGGTTATTTTATTATTTTGTTGTTGAATGTTAAATCTGGTATGTGTCATTAGCACACAGTATCGGTTTCTATTATTACTGAGTCATCCACTTTCAAATGTCTCCAACTCCAACTTTACCAGAAATTATTTATTTTCATGATATTGTTTCTCATGTTTCTTCATCAGTCTATGAAAAGAATAGTTTGCTTGAAACTGGCTTAATTCCTTTGGTTATGTCCATATATTGTACAAGTCCAAAACTCTGTTAGTCCAGACACATACGACACATCTTGAGACACAACATAACGCTCAAGAATATCATAGAAGGCAACATACGAAGAAAAAAGGAAAGTGGCAGACCTTGGAAATCCTACCTGATTGATATACAAAGAAGAATGGGATGTAAGAACTACACCATATTAAGGTGAACAACTGATGATAGATGGGAATGGTTGTATCGACTTGGTTTACTTTTAGAACAAGATGAATTCTAACACCTCTAAGACCCCTATGTTTCTCTTACCCTCCATAGCCAAGTTCAGTATACAGTAGAACCTCGATAATTCGAAATCGGTTATCAAAATCTCACCTAATTCAAAGCAGCTCTCGTTCCCGGAAACCTGAGGTACGGTTTTGCATGTTATTCAAATCGTTTAATTTTTGAAATACGGATAATTTGTAATTTGAAGAACAATGTCAGTCCCGTTACCGAAATTCAGACTTTTAATTCAAAACTGCCTTTATATTTTGAAAAAAATAATATTTTACAGAGTAATTTAAATTCAAAATTTCTCCGCGTCATGAAAGAACGCGTCTTCCGGAATGTGAAAGGGTAACTTTGCGCACTTTCACCTACTTCAGCGTGTCTACAGTGTGCTTCATATCTGCTTTGTTCGAGCGGAATCGTAATTATTTTGCATTCGGCATTTTAAGGAACGCCACAATATCACGTAGCAGGCAGTATGCGGAGAGGTAGAATCCGCGAACACTGGCGATGCTGACAGTTGACGAAAAAGCGTGGCTTATAGCCTATAATCAATTCGTACACACCAAACAATATTGTCAATGCCGATGAAACTGCATTGTTTGTTTAATTTTTTTTAATGCTGAGGCCAAACGGACTTATGGTTTTAAAGGAGAGAATTGCCAGCCAGGAAATATACTATGTTGCTAATAGCTATGCAGAATGCAGTGCACACGAAAGCGAGAGGCTTCCTTCCCCTGTCATAGGAAAGTTCAAAAAGCCACGATGTTTTAAGGGCGTCGGGCACTTTCCATGCCAGTACAAGGCATCTAAAAATCCAGATAGTACAGTAATCCAAAAGGTAAAGCATTTGCACAGGGGAGCCACCATAATTTTCATCATCTTTGAATTGTGTTTTTCTTCCTTTCATTGTGTGAGGTTATGTTCGTCATGGTTTTTCACAAGTGCATTTTTTGAAAAATGTAAATGCACCTTGTTGGATACATTTCTGAAATAGTGTTTTCCATGGCATTTGAAAAGTTTAAACTGAGAATCAAGGTGATTACATGCATTAATGGGTCTTAGAAGTGCTATGGCGGGAAATCGTACAAGTATAGTCACTGTACTGTTGTAATGTGGACGGAAGCGAGGGACTTTCTCCCCTCGTCATAGGAAAGTTCAATAAGCCGCGATGTTTTTAGGGCATCGGCCTACACTCCATGCAAGCACAAGGCATCTAAAATGCATACAACACAGTAATCCAGTGAATAAAGCACTTGCACAGGGGAGCCAGTATAGATTTCTCCTCGTCTTTGAATCATGTTTTCTTTCTTTTGATTTCATTATGTGAGGTTATGTTTGCCGGTGAGTTATCCAAGTGCATGATTTGAATACTGTAAATGCACCTTGTTGGATACATTTTGAAAATAGTTTTTCCATGGCATTTGAGAGCTTGAAACTGTGAATCAAGGTTAATTGCATGCAGTAACGGGTCTTAGAATATATTGTGATGCCGCAAGGGTTGGCATTTCCGAAGTACGTGTTGGCGGTTAATTCGAAGTCACGTAATTCGAAGTCCAATTTTTGGGTCCCAACGACTTTGAATTAACGAGGGTTTACTGTGCTCCTAAGAATGATATCCTCTTTTGCCTTACCTTGCACTATAAAGACAGTTTATCATGAAAGAAAAACCATCATTAGCTTTGTGACTTAATTTTAGCATTAGATTGAACATGAATAATTTACCATTTTCTGATTCCAATTTCTGGCATTGTTTCAGGTTGGAAATCTGAGTCTCTCTCTGTTAAATATGTACCTTCAAGATAATGATATTGAGTCTATCAGGAGTGTAGAAAAGTTAGTTCAAGGGCAGCTCAAACCCACAGATATGTTAATAATCCTTGGAGATTTTACTGGAGGATCTCAGAATGAAGGTAATACATGTAGACACCAGTTTCATCTTTTTTAATTTTGTACTTATGTATGTATGTACGTATGTATGTTTAGTGCTCAGCCCGAAGGCTGGTTGGATCCTCAACAGCTCCGCCATCAGCTGTCATAGATGGCCTAGGCATCACTGAAGAGGCGCACTAGGGAAATGAGGAGTGAGGTAGTTTTCCGTTGTTTTCCTCACCGCGCCAGAAGTTGCTATTACATATCAGTCTGCCAAGCCTACTGAAATGCATGCACCAACCGATCCTATGAGCAATATCTTCACATCATTCATAGCAGGGACTGGCTGCAGAAGGAATGGCATTACTAGTATCACTCATACCTCAGTCACTTTCATTTTGTCAAAGCCAATGATAAAGTTGAGACAGATCAATAAAGTAACAAAATTGCTCTAGCCCATACCAGAAAACATAATGCACTGTAAACACTAGGTCCCGCCAGCAAAGGCAAATTAAAAAATAAAGAAGAACTCCATATTCAACAGAAAGACTTGTGTTTCTGATTGAATCTGCCAAAAGATCTGTGTCATTGCAACGTAAAGCAAATTGTGAAAAAAGCAAATTTACTGTCTCAGATGGACATCTTTCTTCTCAGCCTGTATAAGCTTGGATGGTTTCCCATTTTCATACCAGACAAATGCTGTGCCTTAGTTGGGGCCGTGGCCACTACCTTCCTGCTCCTAGCCCTTTCCTATCCCATCGTCACCAAAAGATCTGTCTGTGTCAGTGTAACATAAAGCCTATTGGAAAAAAAGAAAAGTTTGCTTGAAATTTACTGTCACAGATGGACATCTCGGCCTATACAAGCTTTCAATATATTTTGAACATCTGAAGAGACCTGGAGGTGATTCGGGGTAGAGTCTTAATGTTCTTTTGAGAGAAGTTTCTTAAATATATGTACTGTAGTTTCTGACACAAGCTCATGCCAACATAATCAAGAGAATTCCATGATTTCGTCTTTATGTGAATGAGTATTCAAGAACAGTTGATCTGTCATTGGTTGGGTTAGTGAGACAATGAAATGCTGACCATTCAAGTAATGTGGCATTGTGCTCTTCTGCTGAACTGGAATAATTTGGATTATGGTGTCAGAGACACCCAGGTTTTCAGTTCATTTCTGTTTAGAAATAACCATCTATGAAAAGCCACCCTCTAAAATCATTGATCACAGAACAACATTGAAAAATTTTCATGGAGGGAAGAGGGTGTTCCTTATAGACTTCAACCTGATAAGCATGAAAATATCATCCATTTTGTTGGAGCATCCTCACTTTTCAAAATATTTTAAAATCTAATATTCTAATCAGACAGCCAAAGTTGTACAGGAAATTGTATAATTTGTTCATGCGCTTGAACTCACGTTACGTTATAACTGATATTGACTTATGCTGCAGGCTCAAAATAAATTTAGTGCAATGCATATCAGTTGCATCACAACCTAACATTCTGATACAATGTCATGTATTTCACAACATAGTGCATTAGTCATGAGGAAGCAGTTGCTTTGTTGGGTGTTCGAGTGTAAATAGTGTAATTGGAATATATCAAATGCTGACTGTTTCTTTGTTTGTTCGTTCATTCTATAATGTGTTAGTGTTTACACGTTGCTACAGGAATGTTCAAATCACCCAGACAAAAAAAAAAAAAACACGCTTTCATTACGTCTGTGGAGAGTATACAGTTAAATCTTGCAGATGATCTCTGACACCCTTACCTGTATTTTGGGTGCAAGTTAAGTGATCAGGGCCAAAAATGGGCACCACATATTGTCTGTGTGAATGTTCATCTCATCATAGTGGTTGGCTGAAAAACAGGCATAATGTTTCAGTGCTTTTTGCTGTACTGATGGTATAGAGGGAGCCATCTGATCATGTGGATGATTGCTGTTTCTTTATGTAAGTTCAAAATAACAGAGAAGAAGGGCAAGTATGGGAAGAGAATCAATTATCCCAACATCAAGTCAGCTGTTAAATCCATTGTGCATAGTTCCTCCCTACCAGTCCCCATTCCTTCAGAAACATAGTCATTGGAAGATGATACTCAGGTCGATATTAGTGGCCATGGAGAATGGAAGCTCTGATACAGATTATGAAAAAGCAATCGCGTCACATCTCCTGACGCAGAAGGACTTTAATGGTCTTGTTAGGGACTTGCAACTTTCTGAGGCACAAGCTGAACATAATGGGCTCATGTTTAAAACAGTGGAATTTACTGGACACACAAGGTTTCAAAATCATCAGGCTTCCTTCTCATCATTCTTTCCCGTGGAAGACTTGCTCTGTTGCTGCAATGATGTGAATGGTCTATTTGAAGCTGTAGAATTAAACCTTACTGTATACCACAAGAATAGTGGTTTTTCAGTGCTGCCTCGACAACCAGAATCAATTGCAAGTTGTCCACTTCATGACCGTATCGATGAGTATAATCAACAAGTATAATTAAAGAACCACCTAATCGATACTTTATTTTTCGCGTTGGGCAAAATTAAATATACATTATCACTCACAGAACATGTTTTGACCACTTAGTGGTCATCATCAGTTGTATAAGGAAAACTTAGATGAAAAATATTGGACAATAAGCGCAAGCGTTAATCTTTAGGTTATGGAAAAATATTTGCTTGTGCTTATTGTCCAATATTTTTCATCTAATTTTTCCTTATACAGCTGATGGTTACCACTAAGTGGTTGAAACACGTTCGGTGAGTGATAATGTATATTTAATTTTGCCCAAAGCAAAAAATAAAGTATCGATTAGGTGGTTTTTTAAATTATACTTGTTGATTTAACGAGAATCAAAGCAATACTGCTCATAATGGCAATGTTACTCCTTCTGTGCTACTGGCTTTATGTTATGAGAGGAACATACAATAGCATGGAGCTGTTCTTGAAAAACTTCAATCTGCATATGCAAAGCATTGAGTCCGTGTGTGGGACACTTGTGACTGAAAGAGCAAAATTGAAGGGCGCAGGGGAAGAGGGAGAAGACTAACATCTTGCCTCACCAATATTAAAGGCTGGGCTGGTATACAGAGCACTGAACAACTGTACCATGTTGCAAAAAAAGTGCCAACATCAGCAAGACTGGACATATAAGAGAAGAAGAAGAAGATGCTTTGAAAATATTGGTATTTGTATCTGAAAGCCCACCTGGTGGCCATGATCGTTAAGGCATAAAGTCTGTATTGTTTGACATGTTGGTTAGCCGGTTCGAATCCTGTTGGTCAAAAAAATCACCATCAGAATGTTGTCCGGCATGGTAGAGATGTGGAGGTATATAATTTCTAATCACTAGATTGTGTGTCAAGAATTCTGGATTCACTTCCTAACCTCTCACAGTAATCATGTGAAGTGAGGGCATATGACACTGTTGATGGTGGTTCATGCGTAGGTTGGGGATGTAAAGCCACAGCTTAGAACAGATCCCCTGGTGCTATTGTACAGGAGTAGGCTGTGTGCTGGCACCAGGTTTCACCCTCACACTTCTTACTATCATATGTATCATGTCATTCATTTCATCTTATTAACTCCTGTGATGAGGTTGGTGTCAGGAAGAACATCCGGTTGGAAAAACTTGCTATGAAGATTCATCTCGCTTCATACCCGACCCCATAAAGAAACAGGATAAGGTTTGGACATGCTATTTGTATCTGAAATAATCCTGTTCAATTTAAAAAACCGGACAGTATTAAAAGAGATATTCTGGGTGTATGGTTTGATTAAGCCTTTTTTCCCCATAGAAATACTTCTTGCCATAACTTCTGTTAATGGCCTGTTTTTTAATTAGATCTCATCAATTTACCTACATTTTTGATCGGTTAACTAAGTACATTCAATCAGTTTTAAACATGTTTATTACTATGGAACATTGAACAATAAAATATAATTTTAACCCGGAGTGGTGGCGCGGGGTGTTTTTTGACCTGACACAAATTTATTTTGTTAGATTGTACTTATTTTTTAAGTTGCAGATCTTGGCTGCCACATATCTCTCCCCACATTTCTTGCCTTTTGTCTGAGGTCAATGGCATTATAGTGAAGGGAATTGTTTGTTAGAAAGAGGGATTATTGTCGAGCGGTGTAAAATAGTGACTCGTCAGACCCCGTGCCACCAGTCCCGTTCATCAGAAGTGCAACAGGAACAATGTACCTAGTGAGTTACTTGTATAATCATGTTAGGAATTAATTCAGTCAATTCCTTATCGCTGAAATGAGTTATGAAGAGTACGAGGCAAGGGTGTCTTCTCTTTTACAGTCTGTGGAAGAGGAAGCAGTTTTAGTGAGTGAGGGTGAAAACGGTGATACAGGACAGAGTGCAAATGAAGAAGTAGTAAATATTAGTGATGATGATTTACCTTTCTCAACAGTTTTCGGCCATAACAGGAAAGAATTATGTTACAAAATGGACAAAATTTCTCCTAAAATCTCACGTACTCGAACCCACAATATTGCACTCATTTACCCAGAGTGATACTCACAGCAAGAAGTGCATCATCGCCTGAAGAAGCTTGAGGAATTTCTTCACAAGTGATAATATGTTGTAACTAATTGTAAACTGTACAAACCTGGAAACTGAAAGAGTCAGAGGAAATTGTACTCCCAAACTAATTATCACGATTTTATGGATTGTCATGAACAAGATAATTATTTCCAGGAGCATAATTATTTTGGAAGGGACCCCTCCTTACCACCCAGGGATACACTGCACGAATAGCATTACGTAGTTAGCAGAATCTGAGACTATCAGCTGAATCAAGTTAAGGTGTTTAATAAAGATTATTCCTGTGCATGAGAAGTTTTTGCTTTTATAACATGCATATGCTGTGATGTTAATCAGTGCTTGATATACACATTTATTTTTTATAACAGATCATGGTATTGAGTTCATAAACCTAATACATCAGTATCTGATACATAAAAATAAGTCATTTTAGTATTAGAGTAACCTCAAACATAGCGGTCAGAAAGTACCCCACGCCACCCCTTACGTTACATCGAGCGCCACCTGTTCAGGGTAAATTGAACACACACAGTGTAATAAAGGTAATAAAATAAAGAACTATCACGGAGCGAGTGGCCACATGGCTTGGGTCACGTAGCTATCAGCTTGCATTCAGGAGATAGTGGGTTCGAACCCCATTGTCAGCAGCCCTGATGATGGTTTTCTGTGGTTTCCCATTTTCACCACAAATATATGCTGGGGCTGTACCTCAATTAAGGCCACGGTTGCTTCCTTCCCATTCTTAGCCCTTTCCTATCCCATCATTGCCATAAGACGTATCTGTGTCAGTGTGTCGTAAAAAAAAAAATTCAACTATTTGGTCCACTCTTAACAAGAACAGATTATTGGATTATTATTTTATTTGAATCATCAGCATAGAACCCCTCCAACTTGCTGTTGAATGAGTCTTCAACATCGTTGTCTATCCAGAGATGCCTTCTCTCTCACCACTGACTCCCAATTCCTTCCTCTTCTGTCCACATCGTCTCTCAGTTGGTTCAGTCATCTCTTCCTAGGTCTTCTCACTGACCTTCTTCCTTCACCCATTCTTTCTAGGCATGTATGTGGTGTTCTTGTGTCAGGCATTTGCTTTACATGCCCATAACTTGTTAGTCTCAAAGTCCTTAGCTTCTCTTCTATAGAATTCACTTCCAGTTCCATTCTGATGTCATCATTCCTTACATGGTCCTTGCATGTTTTTTGGAGGATAGTTCATAGGAACTTCATTTCACATGCTTGCAATTTACCAACTTCTCTCTCTTTCAGTGTACTTCTCGACTATGTAAGAATGGGCACAAAGTATGACTTATCCAGAGCCATCTTGGTTCTCATGGGCACTTTATCCCAAAGTAGATGTCTTACGAGTTTGTAGGAGTTGGAACTGCTAAACGCTCTGTTTACTATTTCTTTATCTGCAGTACTGCAACTGACCATGATTCGAAAACAAACTGTTCTACATACCTAGTCACATGTCCGTGAACCATGACTTCAAACACGTCAAAACCACGAACCTACTACGCTGGCGTAGCAGGGGGAGAGGTGATACTCCCACGTGGCGCATCCCAGGTGGCAGATAGTGGGGTCCTAACCAGCTTGCCGGCAACTTGAGTGAAATAAAATAGCTCTTGCAGACCAAACACACATCCCCGTGTGGGTGGGGGACGCAGGCGATGAATACACCTACGGTATCCCCTGCCTGTCGTAAGAGGCGACTAAAAGGGATGACCAAGGGTTAATTGAATCAGAACCATGAGACTACTTGTAATTAGTACCACCACGCGGGGAACACCATGGGTTGCTTTTACTTGCATGTAGTACCACTATGTTAGGTACACAATGGGTTTGTGATTAGTAGCGACAGTGTGTGAATCAGGGCAAGTTCTACAGTACCTGTGATTAGTACCACTCTATGAGCGACACCATGGGTCTGCCTTGTCTTTGATTAATACCCACTATGTGAGGAACACCACAGGTTTGCATTCCCTGTAAATGGTGCTGCAGTGTGAAAAACACCATAGGTCTGCATTACATGTGCACATTACATTTCCTGCGAGTAGTACCATAATGTGTGGAATACCGCGAGTCTGTGCTACTTTTGATTAGTACCGCAACATCACAAGTACCATGGTTCTACTTTCCTAGCGATAAGGGGCCGATGACCTGGAATTTGGACCCCTTTAGATTACAAGCATCATCAGTTCAGGATTGTGCTTTAGAAGCAGTCCCTTGGTCAGTAATACTATTGCTTATGATAGTTTCTGGGTCGGATCCTATGATTGTTTTAAATTCATATCCATCCATTTATTCTTCGTCGTCACATTTTGAATTCTGGTCAGTGGATGATTTTGGACTTTTAAATTGTCATTACATTTCATCTCATTTCGTACCACTAGGGACTGATGACTTAGATGTTAGGCCCCTTTAAACCATCATCATCATCAAATATGTCAAAACATTGGTATGCTGTGAACTAACGGCTGCTCTTCTCTTGCCAACATTACCTCTAGCTCACTAGAAACTCTATCACAAGGAACTGCCGCTGCTGGTATGCAAAGCATCTTTTTTTTTTTTTTTTTTTGCTACCGCTGTATGATGTACTGGCTGGACAGAATGTTTTTTCCACCACTGCAGAGGTTTCTACAAAGTCCTCCTCTAGTTCCTGTAAAGACTTGTAAACTTTGATCTCCTTCACAAATGGTGTCGAAAGGTCTGGCTGTACTGAGCTGAATCTGTTCCATCCTCATCATACTCAATCTCGATGTAGAAAGTAAACATCCACTTCTTGATGCATAGTTCTTTTGACATTTCTATGCTGCCCATGGATCTGTCAGACATTATGCATACAGCTTCGCTGTATTGTTTTTGAATGCATCTCAGATATTTATACAATGGGTCGAGGGCTGTAGCTTCCTGGTAGATTTGTAAATTACTCCACCTGTTTACTCTCCCCATCAAATCTTGCTGTTATAGAAGGCTATATTAGGTGTTCCAGCATTGAGTGAGATGTACTAGGAATAGCAATGTCAGAATCCACTTTGGAAAGGGTGAATGAACATGCTTCAGATGATATTTGAGACTGCTTGTGCTTCTGGTATGACTAAACAGTTGTCTGATTTTCGTATAAAGCACTGTTTACCAATCAGTTACCTTTCCTAATTCATTTATTTTTTAATCCAAAAATCTCGCTAAGTTTCCCACACAACAGTTCAAAACTCCTATTAATAGCTTACAGCACCACTAACCTCTGAGCAACCAACAAACCCACATAATATTTGAAAGTAAACTAGTGTAAGCCAGTTGAGAATTTCTGTACTGATAGCGAATTGTACATTGTAGACAGAGAAAGGTACTGGCATAGCTATCTAAATTCAATCAGCACTTATCCAATCCCCATCCCTTTCCAACAAACAGAATCAGATCTGCCAAGGTAGACCTGTCCTCGGTGTCAAGCTTAAATGTCCTCATTTCTACACCCCCTGCTACTCACTTAATGGTGACAAATACCTACAAAGAAAAAGCTGAGTTTCAAAGACAAAACTACTGGTATCTGCTAGGGATGGTGACCTCCTACCAGATTCAGAGGACAGTGTGATGGGATTGTTTAATGTTGCCCTGTCCTCTACGCGTTGTTGGAATTTGTGCCATGGTGCCATGGTGCCATGGTGCCATGTTAGGTTTTTTTTTTTTTACTTACAAAAGGGTCTGCAACTGCAGAAATAAAAAATCAATCCATTTCAATAAAATATTTCATTATTTGCATTTCTTTCTTAAGTCTAGGTAAAACTCATTTATGCTAATAAGTCCGTGCTTCAAAGAGATCATACATGAATGGTAACCAAATCTGTACAAGACGTAAATTTCATATTTGATCCATATTGACAATAATATTGATGTTAATTGGAAGAAGAGGAGTTCACTTTTTCAACCTTCTCTTCTAATTAACATCAACCAAATCTTTATCTGCCAGTGAATGAGAAGTAACCAGAATTTATAGATCAGTGAAGATTCCTTTTCCCTTGATTACATTTATTTGATTCAATCAACTACTACTAAAAAAATATTTGATTGGTTATTTAATTTAATTTTTAAGTTGATTGATTAATCAGTTTGATTAATTTATTAATTCCACAGTGTTAATTATAACAGATACTATTTTACAGATAGGCTTCATGTTTCAAGGTGAAAGTACACTATTCAGTTTGTTATTTGATGATGTTGTTTGAATCTCTGTAACAAATTACAAAAAAGAAACTACTTTTATTTCATCCAGTAAATATGTTGAAAACATTTCTTAGGGGACAAGAATTGCTTGTTTCTTTACTAGTTTTTAAAAAATTCAAATCCTAGCCAAATTAACATATTTACATAATTCTTTCTGTAATGTGTTCCTTGGTTCAATAACCTCAAGGGTTTTCAAAAAAAAAAATTAAATGTCCGCACCGAATGTAGTTATAAGGGCTTAAGTGAAACTCTGTATTCACTCACATTACGCTCACAATGGTGCTTAAGTGAAACAATGCATTGACTCACATTAACGCTCATAGTGGTAGAAAAAGGCAAACTGGTAATTTAATCGACTGGATAACGATGATTAAGATAAGGGATTGTAATATTTAGGAATATATATTCTCATACGTTATCATATTTCGTTCACCTAAAATTCATAGCTTATATCGCTAGGATGTTGCCTGAAGGGCTAGAACTGTGGATTTTTTTGTCTCTAATTGCTTTACAATTTTATTTAAAAGCTATAAAATGTTTATACATTTTTGACCAAAATTCTCAGACAAAGTAGGTTTAAATATTTCTACATTCTGACTTATCAGTTTGCTGAAAATTATCCTTATGTAGTCATACCATATTATGGAAGAGTTTCAGGTTTATAATACGAGTACTTTTCTCTGCAGAGTTGAATGAAATTCAAAGACTCCAGTATCAGAATATAGCCCCATCATCTTCAAGCACCAACAGCACAGATCGGGAAAAGGTGCGATTTGCTGACAATATCTTCCTCAATGCAGAAACGCAGATTCAGTTCACTGGTAAGTTTCTTGTAGTTTCGTGGTATCAAAGCTTATAGAATTTCTGGCTCGTAGCCTAAGCAAATGGCTTTCTTCATTCAGTGTTAGATTGTGACAGATAGATAGAATTAAGAATAGTAAAAAAAAAAAGTAAATACTTAAAGAGTAATTGATAATGTTGTAGATTTGAGATGGGAAATGAAAATTAAGAGGAAGAGTGTCATACGTAGGTAAGAACAAGATAGATGACATAAATTGTTTAAAGAATGACACAAGAAGGAACATAGTGTGTCGTCTTGAGTGTGATGAGAAGAAGAAGCCACAGTAAAAGTTGTTTAAGGGACCTGTGGCATAAATTAAGTTATTGCAAAAGGTGTTCAGTGCCAAGGCTAGCGACCCACCAACCCCTCTGTAGAGATATTTTTACTTTTATCACTTAATATTTTAAATTGTGCAACATTTTCTAAATCTCGCATGGCAGCTACCAGTGCCATTTGCTGAAGTTCATGGAATATGGCATCATTCCCAAAATTCAACACAGATAGGTATCTTCTTTTCTTTTTCTTTTTTATGTCGCACTGACACAGATAGATCTTATGGGACAGGAAAGGGTTAGGGGTGGGAAGGAAGCGATTGTGGCCTTAATTAAGGTACAGCCCCAGCATTTGCTTGGTGTGAAAATGGGAAACCAGGACTGCCTACAGTGGGGTTTGAAGCCATTATCTCCTGAATACTGGATACTGGCCACAGTTAAGCAACTACAGCTATGAGCTCAATCAGATAGGTATCGTTACCAATTGCTGTACAATAAAAGTTCCTAATTGAAGTCTAACCTGTTATGCTGTTCACAAACCAATGGTGATAAATTAACACACACACATATAAAAGAAGTTTAACCTCTTGTGCTGTAAACAGAATTAGTGCAAATATATTTGTTAATATACTCGGTACCAGGTTGTCTCAGTTGGCAACGGATGGTTGGAAGTAACTGAGCTGCTAGCAACAGTAGACAATAATGCTGCAGTGGAGCACCTATCAACTAATCTGCGGGTCCCAAAAGCAAGTTCTACCGACCCGGTGTTGCCTCAGACCCAAGTTGTCAGAATCAACACTATCATCTTTTAAGTCCCAACAGCCACAATTGCTGACAATTACTGCTATGTCATTTTTTCACTGAACTTTTCTTATCTTGCAATCTGTGTGTGTCTATCTTGTTATTACCTGGCTGATTTCTTTCTCATTCTACATTTTTTCCTTTCCAATTTAAATAAAAATAATGTAAGCACTTGTAAACAAATTGAAATCCATTCAGTAAGGAAAAATCAATTACATGATCTTGCTATTCCTATCTGGAAAAAAAAAAAAAAACCCAGCTATTTTCTAAAAATTTTGTGTGAACAAGGAAGTAATCTGTCAACAGTGAAAACTGACACTGGAAAATGAGTACAGTTGTTTGATTTTTTGTAAAATATGAAATCTTTTGGAGGTTTTGTTGAGATTTTTACAGGTAACTGCTAAAAATCTTTTGCAGCTAACAAGAGAAGCGCCATGCCCTTTATGATGAAGCCTACCTTGAAACTTTACTGTGCTACAAGAAGACCACTTGCAAAAAAGTTAGCTTCCCGATTCCCCTGCAAGGCCCCAAAATAAACTCCTGAATTATACATATAAAAAATAGGATAGTGATACTAGTTGTTACAGATTGGATTGTACAGCCCTCACTGTGGGCAAGCCAGCAGTGGAGTGGTGAGTGGAAAACTGTGACTCGAGCTTGCAGTGAGACAGGGATACCCAACTGAGCTATATTACCATCTTCGATTTCATGGCCTTGCAGTTGAAACAGACAACTAACATTTTTGCATGTGTTCTTCTCGTAGCCCATCAGTTATGTTCCCAGGTAGATTTTGGCATGAAAGGTGTGGCACTTCCGTTGTAAGTTCAAGCTCTCAAAAATGGGGAATTGTTTAAACAGTTTTCTGTAGGTGATAAGAAAATTCTGTGCAGGTGTGTGGGGCATCATTCGTCAAGGTTTGACTCATCTGGCCATTCCTCGTGGGTGGATGTGGGGTGGAGCTGCAAGTGAACATTGTCCAGTATGGTGCGAACTGTACACGGAACCTGTATTAGCAGAGAAGACTGCAGCAGCTGTTTGATGTTCCAGTTCACGTAGAATGCCTTGTTGGCATCCCCTGATTTATTCTGTGATAGTTAACTCATAAAAGCTACAAACTTATGTCCAAGTTAGTTCTTAGTAGTATGTTTTATAGAAAAGAGACAGACACAAGCTCCAGCCAACTGGAACTTGGCAAGCTTGGATTTTTATGGGAAGTTATCATACACTGTTAAGTTGTATGCAGGTTCTAAAAATGGTACTTGGATTGAAAACAGTTCCTTATTTTGGCTATATTAGGGTAGAGACAAAAGATGACATATTGTCAGACTAGTCACAATACTCTGAAACGTTAAGTAGAAACAAAGCTAAGGATGGGTGGTATATCAAAGCTTTTATTTATCAGAAACAAATGCATAGGAGATAACATGTTTCTTCTCCAACACTAGTTAATGCTTAAAAGTTGTTTACTCCATGGTGCTTTCTGAAGTTTATATTGAAATCCTATGATAAATTCAGACAATGTCCATTAGAACTAATCATTACATGTATAGTTTGATTTTATCAACTTTATATGTGTCTTATATAAAAGAAAATTATGAAGAAATCTGTAATATCTGAATTTAGCATACAGAATCTGTTAAGGTATGCTCACGCATAACATTGGTCTGGAGAGGATGGAGCCTGACCTCATGCTCCCTTTACTGTCTCCCAGCTAATCTCAAGAAGGGAGGAAGAAATTCTCTGCTTTAAGACCAACGGCCAAATAAATAGTGTCAACATGTTATGTTCTTTCCCCCACTATTCTTTTCACAGTGACTCTCATTGGACTAGCCAGCTATGACGCATGTGCAGAAGGCATGTTTACTCACTGCCACTTCACAGATTGAACTTCAGATATTAGACTTTTCAAAAGCATAATATTGCCTTAAGGATGAGGAGAGAAATATTTTGGTGAGAAACTTAACAAATATGATCTGTTCTAAAGAGCATCAGAAGGAACAACTTTTCAGCATGTTGGAGGAGACACCAACTTTTAGTAAAACACCTAGTGTAAATAATGGGGTGTAGTAGATTTATGTTAAGGTTCTTCTGCTGGATAGCATGGTAAAGAAGTGAGAGGGATTATGCCTGTACACATCCTAAAGCAAGTCCTATGAATCCCTTCTACTGTATTTATTTTAAAACAGTTTTTATTGTTGAAATATTTATGTTGATCTTCCTTCGCCTGTCATTTCTGTCTTCTCTGTACTAAACGATGGCTGTGATGTTATACAGGGTGTTTCAGAATTATAGTTACAAACTGCAGGGTTGTGTTCAGGACAATAAAATATGGAAGAAAGTCCTAATAAACATAGGTCCAGCACAAACTGTTTCTGAGATATGATGTGATCACATGTGAAACCGTAAAAACATTGTTCCTACTTCATGTTCCAGGTACCAGACTCCACAATGTCTTGTATTTGTAGTGGCATTGAAGCAATTATGATTGTACCTCACGCTTTTTACTAACAAGATGATGCCGACATTCATTCCAAATATGGACATGACAACATGTGAGGTACCATGACAACAGTTTAAAATGCCGCTCCAAATACAGGACACTGTTGACATCCAAAGTGAACCCTGTTATGCAAAATATAAAGCATGAGCATTGTAATAATATGATTGTTATATCTTGAAAATTGTTTGTTTCTTGACCTATGTTCTTAGGCTTTTTTTTTCTCCATGTTCATTGTCCTCTACTCACCCCTATAGATTGTATCTATAATTTTGAAACACTCGATTTATCATGAGTAAATGCAAAAGCCAGAGATGAATTGCTTAAATTTAGCACATGGCAGTTCCTGAGGTCCATTTTAATTGGGAGATTTTCCTTGCGATTTATCTCTCTCTACAAAGTGCAGTCCTGAATCTCTTTCTCTAAACTTGGCATATATAAATACCATCAGAATATACATCCACTGACAAACATTACTAGCCAACATACACCATCATTTCCTTCAGGTGATTCATCCAAGCTCTGTTCATGTCTAAGTCTGGAGAGAATTTAAGGAAGTGCCATTTAGGACTCCATTCACTGCGGTTATTGACAGATACTGTCGTCACAACTCAACACTTCTCTAGCTGATAGAATTGAAGCATTGAAACAGGAGAGAATGAAGGAAAGGTGAGATAATATATTACTGGTAGATAGTGTTGTAATATAAAAAAAGACTTTCAGAAATAGTGAAAAAAATCCAATCTTCAGATCTTTTCAGTAGAAATTTCAAATTTACCTCAATGGATGTCAAAGAATTTGTTTGCGATTATTATGTATTCTTTATGATGAGGCCTGCTAGAGACTATGCATCAATTTCAATTCATTCTTCCATGTTTCCTGTTCCGTTCTTTCCAGTATTTCTTCATTGTTGTACTATGCTTTATTCTTCTCCCCTCAGGCTGCTTTAGATTGGGTTTCCTTTTCATTCTTCCTTGGAAACCTTCCATTCTTAAAACCTATTTTTTTAAATCTCTCTCTCTCTCTCTCTCTCTCTCTCTCTCTCTCTCTCTCTCTCATCTCTTCCCTTATTTTGTTTCTTTCTAAATCTTTCTTGACCTCTTGAATACAGCTTGTTGACTTTTTCTCCCACAGGTACTTTAATATCTGTTTTCTTTAATCTCTTTCATCCATTCTATAGATGCTGTATATCCAAAGAATAAACATGTCCTTTCTTTTATTGTTTCTGGGATTATTTATTTATTTATTTTATTATTTATTTTATTATGTATTTATTTCTTTATTTACATCAGTATCTTAACAGCCGGCCCTGTGGTGTAGGGGTAGCGTGTCTGCCTCTTACTCGGAGGCCCCGGGTTCGATTCGGTCAGGGATTTTTACCTGGACCTGAGGGCTGGTTCGAGGTCCACTCAGCCTACGTGATTAGAATTGAGGAACTATCTGACGGTGAGATGGCGGCCCCAGTCTAGAATGCCAAGAATAACGGCCGAGAGGATTCGTCGTGCTGACCACACGACACCTCGTAAACTGCAGGCCTTCGGCCTGAGCAGCGATCGCTTGATAGGCCAAGGTCCTTCAAGGGCTGTAGCGCCATGGGGTTTGGTTTTTGATCAGTATCTTAACATCAATGAATAGGAAATTTAAAAACAATTATATGTATAAAAGGAGGATGTCAATGAATAAATTAGTTAAATTAGTTAAATAAATAAATAAATAAATAAATAAATAAATAAATAAACAAATCAGTAAATAAATAAATAAACTAACCATATTATCTTCCTCATATTGAGACTCGGAAAGCTCTCAGTTGAATGATGAGAGCATCACAGGAATTACACAATATCTCCATGGATTCAGGGTGACTTGAGCGTAGTTCAAACAAGAGATGTGACAGTTGTGTTCAGTATATTAATATTTAACCCATTGGAATCTGAATAATTTACCCATCCCTAGGTCCAGAAATCTTCTATTAATGTAATATTGCAATGAATCAGTGTCCGACTCGTTGGCTGAATGGTCAGCGTACTGGCCTTCGGTTCAGAGGGTCCCGGGTTCGATTCCCGGCCGGGTCGGGGATTTTAACCTTCATTGGTTAATTCCAATGGCCCGGGGGCTGGGTGTTTGTACTGTCCCCAACATCCCTGCAACTCACACACCACACATAACACTATCCTCCACCACAATAACACGCAGTTTCCTACACATGGCAGATGCCGCCCACCCTCTTTGGAGGGTCTGCCTTACAAGGGCTGCACTCGGCTAGAAATAGCCACACGAAATTATTATTAATGAATCAGTATAACATGTTTACAAAGCTAAACCAGAGTATGGAAATATTATACATTAGTGGTTGTATTGGTAATGTTTCATTATTTACACACTGGTATGCTTATTATTTATGTTACTACTGCCACTGAAGTATTTTCAGGCGAACAATCCTCATCATTCTTTTCATTCCTGTAAAAAATTTGCTTTCCCTTATATTGAATCATCATAACAGTCCCATTCAAACTGCTTCAGAATTATTCCTACTTGCTGCCATGTCCATTTACAGACTGACAGATAAAATTGTCTCATATTATTTATAACATCTATTTCTACTTGAAATGATGTGTTCCATTTAGGAAATTTTTCCAACTGTTTACAGTAAATTAGAAGTGTGGCATGACCTAACTCTTGCTTTCCATATAAACTTCATTCGATAGTAGGACCCAGTGAGTTAAGATGTTAAGGAAATGGGTAAAAAGCAGTATCTTGCCAGTTAAGGACACATTTAAATAAATGACATAAAAGAAGAAACAGTATATAGATCATAAAATTTTTATAATGTTTGTCAATAGAAGGAATAATAATAATAGTGATTGAAAGATAATAAAAGTGATTCATTCATTTATTGAGTTCCCAGACATTTGGAAAGAGGTATAAAAGTGAGAAAATAAGAAAGACAAATAGGAGTGGTTTTAGTCTGGGTAGAGAAGCAAGACAAAGGAAGGAGTGAAAGATGGGCATCGGGGATGGATATAGAACAAAACTGAAACAATGAGACATAAAATGTTGAGAAAGATAAATGAAGAAAGAAGTCATTAAATGGAATAACAAATGTAGAAGAAAATAAAGAATTCACTTCTCCACTAGAATATTTTTTGAAAATTAAGGTTATACTGAAAATTGTTTATTTTGTTTATTTAGGTTATGCTTTTTGTGTTATGGCATGACCTTTCAGAACATTAGACAAAGTCATGGAATCTACACCTTACAGATTTAATATGACTTTTGTTCACACAGGTACCTAACTGGAAACGTAAACTTTGAAAGTTTCTTTTATCTTTTTAATCCTGAAGAGTGCTTTGAATATTTTCAATCAAATATGTTTGTCTAGGATGCGACAGAATCTCCCTTTTCCAATCTCCCAAGAAATCAACCCATTGCCAGACACTGTCCTTCAACAACGTCTCTTCCTTTATTTTCCTGACAACGTACATATGACAGTCTCCTCAATTTTTTGGATGTGTTACTTATGCAGCGTGCATGTGTGCGTGTGTGCATGTGGTTTTTTGTTTGTTTGTTTTGTGCTTTTTTCCTTCCATTTAGGATTTTAATTTGTTGATCTACTGTTTACACATTTGTCTTGACAGAGGAAGAGGGTATGTGGGAAAAATATGTAGTCTAAGGATTCAGTTAATTTAGATGTGTAACTATTTTATTAAGTAGATTGAAAAATTAAGTAGAGGAGAGAATTTATTTTTTACTGTCTCCTAATGTATACAAAGTTATGAAGGCAGTTATATTACTTGTAATGTGATGAATTTAAAACTCACTACTGTTGATGGTGACTGTCTCATTGCCCATTCTGTTGAGTAATAATATATATTCTTTCTGATGCTTATTCATTTCCTATCAATTCTGACCAAGATAATTTGTGACTATGACAGTGTTTCACTTGTTAATATTTTACTAAATAATTGTGACAGTGTATGGTAATTTCTCAGTCATCATGTTAAGACATGAATTTCAGTACATTACTAGCGCAGGGTTGTAAAATTTGGCAGTTATTTGAATTGTTGTTTGCAAGTCCTGTTCCCACATTAAAAACATTTAGGTGGTTCCTTTCTCCTCATTTCTGAAGCTGCTTCTAAATATTTCATAACTCATATTTTACTTGTCCTCAACATTTCTATTGTTTTTTGATACGTTCTTCACAATAATTAATGTTAAAGTTATTATGGTCTTAAAGCAGAAATAACAGTTTACAAGTTTAGTAGGCTAAACATCAAGTGTATTTGCACCATTAAAGAATTGAATAACTACATTAAATTCTCCAATGGGGGAGCATTTTTTTGAACGGAGAAATCTTTTCTCCTTTAGCAGGTTAGCAAACTTGATTTGCTAACTCGGCGGGGCCACACAGTTTGGTCCAAATGGCACGTCTGGACGAAACTCTGCATTATGCACACGGCCTAACCACCCAAAAGCTGGTTCTATTGCTGTGATTATAAGATCTGCGGCCGTGAAAGCCTTTTTTGATACATTAAATTCGGTAGAGGTGCAGAATAAATTCAGTAGTTATTAAAAAAGTTAGTGCTATTTGAATATGTTAGATTTTGTAGGCATTATAACTCATTTGGTAACTATTTTCCAACTATAAAGTCTATGCGTAATTCACTTATATATTGGATGGTGGGTGGTTATTAAATTTGTTTTCAGATATTGCAGGCAGTAGAGTAAAACTTTTTTTAAATAATGTTCTTTGTTTTTACCGTCAACTGACTACTTTTACGGTTTTCGGAGATGACAAGGTGCCAGAATTTAGTCCCGCAGGATTTCTTTTGCATGTCAGTATATCTATTGACACAAGGCTGACGTATTTGAGCACTTTCAGATACCACCGGATTGAGCCAGGTTAGAACCTGCCAAGATGGAGTCAAAAGGCCAGTGCCTCAACCATTTGAGCCACTCACCTCAGCGAACCTTCTTTTCCGGCACCCTCGGGACCAAGGGATTGCTGGTTATTACAATATTCTGGATATTAAACGCTGTTTTATCATCACTTTTGTAATATATAGTCTGTGATTGGTAGGGTATTTGGCAAATAATATAATGCACTGTATTAGGAGCCAACAAATCCCTCTGCCTGTTTTATAGTAAACCATTCATACTTTTTTTTTTTTTCCCTACTGAATGTTAAGTTCATCCAGCTTAGGTGACCGTAGAATACAGCATCCAGTGACGACCCTGGTTGATTCTGTGGTTGAATGGAGTTTCAGCTATTCATCTTACTTATTACGAACATCATAGTTAGTAGACAATCCGAACCCATCCCATACTCGTTCATTCATTTATTACGGATTTCGCTAAGCTTAGGTCTACGGTATATGTACATTTTTCTTTTATTGTTGACACCGCCTTTGATCCTCTTCTTACACTGTTTGACAAAAAATTGAAGCACCCAGGAGAGGGGGAGGAAACTAAATGAAACTTCACGTGTTGAAGGGGTATGTGATGTTATTTCATTGATTACAAAATCAAATCAAATTTACAAAGAACTTTGCAGTATGAGCCCACTTATTAGTATGATGTTGCACTCCCTCTGGCCTGGATGCATGCACTAATTCAGTTGGGAAGGGTGTATCCTCTCCTGAGGCAAACTGGCCCAGAACTGTTGTAACTGGTCCTTGATATACTGGATACTGGCACTGTATTGCCCCCATTATTGCCGAGCTAAGCCCAGCCAGTGAGCGAGAGATCCCGGGGTGGACCGTTCATTCCTGGTTTTCCGTTTTTTAGAGGCATTTAAGGGAAAAGGGGGGTGACGACCAAGCAAAAATAAAAATTAAAAAACAACACTCTTACATTTATTAACATAAGCATCAATGAACATAAAATATCCTTGCTGGGATTAAATACAATGATCTTTCATAATGTCTGGTCTTCCTGTAACAATTGACAATCAATCAAACATAATCCTCATCCTCCAGCTTTATGGTAATGTTCTGGAATAAAAATTAACAAAAGATTAGGCCTTCATTGACTTCAAAAATTAAAATTATTTCTTTAAATGAAAGTATTCTGAGACTTCAATGAGGATTTACACAAAATTAGTAGGCAGCTATCTTGCTTATTATTCCATAATAAAATTAACTTAATGTTCCATTAATTTATTGCAATCTCAACACGTGGTCAATGTTAAATACTGATGAATTTCATTAACTAAGGTATGTAACGTCCATTAATAACACCAGTAGAAATTCTGATGGAAAGTCTAAGTTGACTCCAAGATTTTAATTAATTATTATTAATCTCCAACCTTATCTGTGTAGCATTTACTTTTATCACACGATTGTGTTTACAAATGAGTGTATTTCACTAAATAATTCTCACCGTAATTATGACACAAATTTTTCCAATTAATTAATCATCCAATTAATTATCATCATTACTCGTTATTACCCAAGTTTAATTATGCCGTTTGTGGACATTAAATTTATACTTCCATGGCATTTAAAGTTTCAAGTCAGTTTGAAAATATTTTGGAAATTTAATATAAATGCATTGAAAATTTTCTCATAACCACGTGTGAGTTAGTTAAGGATTAATTTATAAATCGCTTGCCTTTGCTGGAAATAAACTCGATGATCTTTCGTCTAAATCTTTAGTAAGTACAAATTAAATCCTAGCCTGGTCTTACTCGACGTTATTCTCAGCAAATTGTTCCTTAAAATATGCTAAACATATCATCATGGTGGCAAATCAACGTTGAAAATAATCCGTGCCGTTGCAATAAACGCACGACCAGATTAAAATGCACTAAATAATGGAAAACATGAAAATATTCCTAATTACAACACACACACACCACATTCACACAAGGTAACATGTATTTTTATATACATAATATTTACAACGAATCCTGCCATTATGAATTAATTATTTTTTAGCATGGTCGCGTCAATAGTATCCGGAGGATGAACTCATGTCTGGTTATATTCTCAATCCAATTAGTGGCTAGTGATCGAACTGGTGGTATCACTTGAAATGAAATACTCATTAAACAACAACAGAGATCTATCTAAATTTCTGAAATCAACTTGAAGATTCTAATAGAATTCCATAATCATCACCATCACATGGGTTACAAGTCACAAAAGTAGCGTTTGTGAGCCTTAATCACATTTTTATTACTTCCTATTTATGAAATGTATTCAACGTGTGCTCCACTTTACTATAATTCACATTGTGCTTCCAAAGACACAAGCAACAAATCATTCAATAATAAATTATTCAATTAATATCCTGCAGGACAGCCAATATTCCAGGCGCATCATAAACTGAGCACATTAAATATCACATATAAGGAATCTAAGATAATTTATAGCCCACGACCGTTTAATTATATTCTTAACCCGATCTTTACTTAAATTTATTATTATTTTTAGTAATTATTAGATCTATCAGTCCTCCTGAAATGTCGTGAAATTAGATGACTCGATCCTAAAGAATGCAAGTGAATTTAAAATGACACTAAATTCGACCCTATCTCACAAAATTTTACATATAACTCCAATCAAGATATTTCCAATATCATACGTAAGCAAATGAAGTTTACCGCGTGGTCAGTGATTTTTAAATATGTCTAAATCCTACGTATGAGAACTCATTCAAAGACAGACTACAACAGCTAATCTAATAGATTTCAAATTTCAGTCACACACACATAACTCAACTACCATGACACCTCAAGAAATGAAAATGAAAGTAATTCAGTCTACTACAAGAACTAATAGAACTACGATTTAGGGAAGAAAGATCATCTAGTTTTACAAAGATGAGAAAGATATCAAACATTTAAAATGGTACTCAAGTTTAGCTGAAGTTCGATTCCAGGTTGAGGTTCGTCATTACGGCATTTTCCCATCAGTCACCTGCTCCAGCCAGAAATGCCTGACATGCTTAGCAGGTCATGGAGACACGGCAGTAGACGTCCCACGATGAAATTATGTTGCACATTGTAGAGGAAGAAACCGTCTTGAAGTACACAGCGATTCGCTGGGATGGGTTTTGCCACGTGCCAGTAATGTAAGCTGTAACTAATGCAATAGATATTAGAATGTGCACACACACGCTGGAATATTTAATGTTCTCATGGAGAAATAAACTTAACTTGGATCACAAATGTTGAAGTTCACTCCATAAGATTTTATAGTAAAACTGCAGTAAGCCGTGCAGCGGATGTCTGCCTGCACGGCTGAATTTTCCCACTTGGTTCCAATGAATATCGTTACCAGCAGAGTCACAGAGTAGCGTAGACCAGAGTTGAGTAGAGTAGAGTCGATAAGAGTAAAGTTAATCAGAGAAAGATTGATTTACTGTGAACATGACGTTTTATAGTTTTCGCTTGGGGGGTGTGCTTTTTTTTTAGAGACGATCATTGGTTCATGGGGCCTCTTGTAATTGGTCGTGACTGTTTCTAGAAGCTTGCCTGCTTGCGGTGCAGGTCGACATGCGTGTGCCTCGCTTGGGGACACTGGCTTGTCATGTGATTTACCGTGCACTCAGTCGAACACGGATCAATACATTGTCCCTCTGAATGACACAAAAAACCAGTTTGGTGCGCACACACAGCTTTCTAAATGATGAATACAATTCCCGGCGAACAATAAAACTTTTAATGTCGGCCTGTCATAAATAATCCAATGATAGCCAAATTTGAAGGGGGCAGTATCCAAACTGGTCCCACACATTGGGGATAGATCTAGGGATCTTGCTGGACTTGAGATTACCTCAACATCACGCAGACAGTTCATAGGGACACGTGCCATGTGTGCATGAGCATTTTCCTGTTGAAAAATGTCACCACGATACTCTCACATGAAATGAAACACATGAGGACGCAGGATGTCCGTATAACGTACCGTTGTGCTGTCAGAGTTCCCTCAATCACTACCAGTATGACCTGAAGTCATACACGTTGACTCCCCGCACAATGACGCCAGGAGTAACACTGCTGTTCCTCTCCCCACGTCACTGCCATACTTGCAGACGATAGTCATCTGGAGTCGTGCAGGATTGCGAGATTCATCGCTGAACACAATGTGATGCCATTCATCAGCAGTCCATGCTTCCTGGTCATGGGACCACTCCAAATGCAGCCGTTTGTGCTATGGTGTTCACAGCAGCCTATGCATGGGACAATAATTCCCTAGTCTGGCTGCTGCTAGTCTCCAACCAATGGTGCGGGATGAGATGACACAGAATGTTGCAGGGAGTCCATTACTTGTTCTCGGATGGTAGGTGCAGATGTGAAGGAGTTACGATGTGCTTGTTGCACACTATGGCAATCCTCCATTGTGGTGGTCAGATGTGGTCGACTGGAACCTTGACGACGAATATACCTGCCCTCACGTTCCCATGCAGTCGAACATCAGGCCACTGTCACATCCAAATGCCCCACAGATCTATGATTTCACCAGCCGGCCAATTGAGTCCACTTTCAAATTCTGCCAGGTGTTGATAACGCTATCTCACACAAATATGCAGCATCTCCGTGACTTCACAGTGATCACTCCACATGTGACGCTGTTCATGCCCCTTATGTACCCTACCAGGCCTGGTAACAACACTAAATATGAACATCAATACTAAGGGTTCGAACCCCACTGTCGCAGCCCTGAATATGGTTTTCTGCGGTTTCCCATTTTCACACCATGCAAATGCTGGGGCTGTACCTTAATTGAGGCCACGGCCACTTCCTTCCCACTCCTATGACTTTT
This sequence comes from Anabrus simplex, assembly GCF_040414725.1. Classification (NCBI taxonomy): domain Eukaryota; kingdom Metazoa; phylum Arthropoda; class Insecta; order Orthoptera; family Tettigoniidae; genus Anabrus; species Anabrus simplex. The sequence goes on from NC_090271.1 coordinate 57,697,139, forward strand.
CTATCCCACAGTCGCCATAAGATCTATCTGTGTCGGAGCGATGTAAAACAAATTGTAAAAGGAAAATAAACCACAACAACACACTCTGGTGGCCGTTCTGCCTGTCCCGTCAATGGTGTGTACATGTACGAAGTTACGTTGACATACGACCATTTCTTCTGGGTGCTTCCGTTTTTTTGTCAGGCAGTGTACTTTCTCCATGATACTGTTGTAACATTCAGACATTCAGACAATGAAACAACACCGCACACACTGAGCACAAAAGTGTAATAATGGAGGTAAGAGTTAACTTAGTTATGATGCACCATTTGGCAGGCACTTGAACATTCTGGATGATTGATTACTGGATAGAAAAACTTCTACTGTATCACTTAACAGTAGAGTTAAAGTTCTTGTGTAGCACACTGTTGTAGGGTGCTAAGTAATATTGAAACAGGACAGAATGGATGCAGTAAATAACAAACTGAGATGGAAAGTTCATCTCAAGGCAGCCAGAAAAGAAAAATAAACAGTCCTTTGCTGTTTTCAGTGTAAGTTTGGGGACATTATGCCATTAGCATCTGTCATGTCTGAATGTCTTGCACTAGCGATGGGTTGAATCAGTTCATTTGTATGAAGTACTTCACTCATTCACACTCTTCGCTGTGAATTTTTCAAATGAAGTAGTTTGTTCATGAAGTAATGAAGCCTGACAAAGCTGCTCACTAAGTCATTCAGCAGCAACTTCGTTCACAGTGTCTCATTCAAGTCAATAAAACTTTAATAATAATATTACCAACAGATGGCAGAGCTATGGAATTATGGCCATCCAATGGCTTACCCGCTTACAGCATCTAGATAATGGACATGACGGATGAGAGGGACAAGATAAACAAGTTTAAATCAGTCCTTTGTAACAAACTGGCACAAAATAAACTAGGCTTTCCATAGCCCATTACAAAGAATAATGACAAATGTGAACAAGTTGGATACAGATATATTTAAAGCAGACCTTACGAAAAAAAAGCTAGAGAATTAAATGTACTAAAAACATAATCATTAGGTAACCTAGCCTATATGTCATATAGTATAAAGTACTATATAATGGGATAATTTGATATTTACATTACCGAGCTCGATAGCTGCAGTCGCTTAAGTGCGGCCAGTATCCAGTATTCAGGAAAAGTAGGTTCGAACCCCACTGTCGACAGCCCTGAAAATGGTTTTCCGTGGTTTCCCATTTTCACACCAGGCAAATGCTGGGGCTGTACCTTAATTAAGGCACGGCCACTTCCTTCCCACTCCTAGCCCTTCCTTATCCCATCGTCGCCATAAGACCTATCTGTGTTGGTGCGACGTAAAGAAAAAAAAATTTACATTACCAACTTCTCCTTTATGCCTTATATAAAAATTTCATACTTACATATTAGCAACTCTGTAACATGGTTTTGCCGGCCCCGTGGTGTAAGGGTAGCGTGCCTGCCTCTTACCCGGAGGCCCCAGGTTCGATTCCTGGCCAGGTCAGGGATTTTTACCTGGATCTGAGGGCTGGTTCAAGGTCCACTCAGCCTACATGACTAGAATTGAGGAGCTATCTGACAGGCCCGGTTTAGAAAGCCAAGAATACCAGCCGAGAGGATTCGTCGTGCTGACCACACAACACCTCGTAATTTCAGGCCTTCAGGCTAAGCAGCGGTCGCTTGGTAGGCTTAGGCCCTTCAGGGATGTAGTGCCATGGGGTTTAGGTTAAGGTTTTAAGTAACATGGTTTTATGCCATCAATAAGCATTATTATTATAAACAGAGAAGCTTGCCTCATATAAAGAAGGAAATACACGTAGGAACACAGTTGACAGGTAGGATGGGCCTGGGAGTGAAGGAGTAATGAATGACGCAAATAGTGGGAGGGGGAAGAGAGCGACTAACAGACGAAAGGAATGAGTTGTGAATGTTATGGAGAGTGATAACTGTGAAGTGCTTGAACTGCCAGTTCATTGAAATTGAGTGGTTAGTTCACACTTCATAGGAATGAAGCGTTCATTTTGAACGACTCATTCACGATCTACCCATCACTATATTGTACTACCAACTTTTGTGCTGTGAGTGTGTAACAAAGAATACTGGGATCACAAATATCTTTTCAGTATTTGAAATAAGCACATCCTCTTGTGGAAGGTGTGACCTTATTTCTTCCACCATACTCATAACACACAGTCTGTTGTTATAGTTTTGTAAAACAGTGGAAATCCTTTTTTTCTGTGCTGAACATTCTCTTTGAACTATAACTTGGTGTGTTATTCAAGTCTGATCACCAGGGTGCAGATTTAATGATGACCTAAAAGTATCTTAAAATTTACCTATAAAATGCCCCCAAAAGCAGAAAAAAATGACCTAAAAGTATTTTAAAATGACTTAAAACATATTCCTATAAAAGGAAGAGAGAAAATCCTACCTTAATTTACAGATATCCAATTCACTGCAGTAAATGGCTGTACATTTGAAGATTCTCAAGGAAGATGTCGGTGAGAACATTGTTGTTCATTGAGATGATTTTTCCCCACATCTGCGCTGAATAGTACTTGCATACTTGAATAGTAGCAGGTCATTAAGTGTCATTACCTCTTGTATCTCCATTTTAAAACTTTTCCTTGAAAGTATTTTAACTACGTGGAATCCTGGTTTTTTGTCTAACACTTTTCTCATTTTCCTCGAGACCTTTTTGCCAATATATCACTAGTTTGTTTGTCCAACCCTTGTCCCGTTGGGGTCGGATATGAGTTGAGATGAATGACGTGATATATGATAGTAGGAAGGGAGAGAGTGAAACCCAGTGCCAGCACATAGCATACCCCTGTGGAATAGCACCAAGGGGTGTGCTCAAGGTTTAACGTCCCCGTCCGATGGACGAATCACCATCAACAGCGTCATATGCCGTCACTCCATACGAGTTCTGGGGAGTGGTTTGGAATTTAATCCAGGCTTTTGGCACGCAATCTAGTGATTAGAAATTGTATACCACAACCTTCCCTACCCTGCCGGCCAACATTCTGATGGTGAACATTTTTTTTTTTTTTTACCAACGGGACTCGAACCGGCTAACCTCGGTGTCAGACATATATCACCAGTCATAATTTACCTCCAACTTTCTTAACCAAAGCTCTATAGCTTCCCAGTGAAATGCTCCTTCCCTGAAGACATTGGATGGTAAATGGTAAACTACCAAACTTTAACTTAATATAAGATAATTTTTCCTCTACTTCCATCGTTAAACAGTTGAGCTATCTGTCATTCTAGCTTCTTCTGCATCACTGAAATTCACAAAAGATTTCACTGTTACAAAATCTTCACAAAAATTACAAGAAACTTCTAGACAAGAACCCTCTCGCATTATTATTGGCGCTGGAGAATGGATTTTGACATTTTCACTGCGTGAAGATGATTTGACAAATAGCTTTTTAGAATTTGAAATAAGTGCATACACTTGTGGAAAGTGTGACCTCACTTCTTCGACCACCCCATGCAGACTATGTGCCAATCAAGTTGCACGTACCATACTTGGATAGAAGTCCGTGATTGATTTTGCTGCTTTAACTATATGTGAGGTAGCATCATTGATTAAGAAAAAAGTAACATTGTCATGCTGGACTCCATTAGGCCACAAGAAGAGCGTGAAGTTTTGGAACAGAATACATATACAGTACTTGAGTGATTACTTTCTGTAGGACTTAAGAAGTCAGCAAAAATATTTTACTTGGGCCATTCAGCTTTAGCATCCCTACTATTGCATCACCTACATATTGACCTTGAGTGTCAGTGGAAACATAAATCTAATCTAATTCTTCCTATAGTTTTATCATCTTGGTAGGTGTGCTAGTTAACAACTGATAAGCCCAAACTGGCACGCTGGGGCAAAACGCTGGCAACCAAGAATGAGTTATCTGGAAAATTTATAATTTCCAATAACCGACCATTTATATTGGAATTATGAATGGGGTTTGTCTGGGTCACAGCTGCAAGTTTTGACATAGACTGCATTTTTTTTAAAAAAAAAATTCACGAGGTGTGATTAGCGCACCGGCTTGGACGCCTCAGTTTTGAGGCCTGGTCAATCCTGGGTTGGAATTACATTAACCCATTCAGGTCACAATAAATGGCCACACTGTCAACTGTGGAATCGGATTTAATTTGCCCGCCCATAGTTTAAGCATACTGTCACACAGAAACATGCATAAAATGAAAACTAATGCAGATAATTCACTCAAATTTTGCATTCATGCCATTACCCATTCTTCATTCCTTGAGTGACTGGTGGTTGTGGTACAAATGTTTCATTTGAAATCCTTCCAAAAAGAGCAAACATCACAGTTTCGGAGGGTGGGCGGACTATGCATTTTTCATAAGTATTTCTGAAACACCGCAGTATCCACAAAATAGATATATATCTGGATTATTGTCTTTTTCTCCAATTTCCAATCACTACTGTTTTTTTGTCTCACAGCCGCGTGCATTTGGAAGAACCTGGCGTGGAACTTTCACTCTCTCTCTTTCTTCAAAATTCTGCTCACTTCAGTAACTTTCACTGTTGCTATCACTATCCTCGAACTCGGATTCATTTTCCAAAATGTCATTATTGCCATAATCGCCATCTAAAATGTCTATAAGCGCTTTCAGTCTCTCGTCGACATTACCACAAAACCATAATGCATTCATAATGAATACTGAATACCAATTAAAATAAACTGTTATTCAACAATTCCAGTGTCACACAGAAATACAGACAACATTGTTTACCAACAGTGCATGCCTCTAGTTCCCTACAGCATTTATTGTTAGAAATTATATTGCAAGGGAATCTAATTTATGAAGATAAGCAAGTCACTGCATCATTGCGAGTTGAGCTCGTCATTTGATTAATGCGCCAAAACACTGCATGCGGCCACAGCTCGTCATATAATGCGAAGGGATTAATTTCAGCAAGGAAAGCTAGTGACTCCAGAAATAGGTGGTATAAGCTGAAGAAAGTTTTACAGTGTTGTGTGAATGGTGAGTGGTCGTGCACATGTGATTGTGAAGAAATGTGATGGCAGAACTAATCCATTCTAATCTTTTCTAACTCTCCTTTGAGTTATATTAATATGATTATATTTTATCTTGTTGGCAGTGAAGGTGTGAATGGAAAAAGTAACTTGAGTAATTGTAGCATCCAACATGACATTGGAAATCAGAGGTTCAAATCATCTTCTTTCCACTATGATTATCTTTGCTACCTCCAAAGGGAGAAGAGAAAGACAGCATCACAGCATGTATCACCAGAGTCTAACTGTCCTTTGCGTGAGTGTTCTCACTCAAAATAATAATAATAATAATAATAATAATAATAATAATAATAATAATAATAATAATAATAATAAGGCTGGCATGTGGCCTCCGTAGAGGCCTGGTGCAGATCTTTTGAGTAATAATAACAATGTTATTTGCTTTACGTCCCACTAACCACTTCTACAGTTTTCGGAGACGTTGAGGTGCTGGAATTTAGTCCCGCAGGAGTTTTTTATGTACCAGTAAATCTACTGACATGAGGCTGACGTATTTCAGCACCTTCAAATACCACCAGACTGAGCCAGGATCGAACCTGCCAAGTTGGAGTCAGAAGGCCAGCACCGCAATTGTCTGAGCCACTCAGCCCAGCAGTCTTTTGAGTTGACGCCCTGTAGGCGACCTTCATGTCTGCGAGGATGGGGCCCTACCTATAATGAGTTCTAATGTTGAAGACAGCGCAAGCACCCAGCCGCTGAGCCAGAGGAATTAACCAATGAAAGTTAAAATCTCTAACTTGGGACTCCTTGAACCAAAGGCCAGCATGCTAACCATTTAGCCTTAGAGCTGGACACTCAAAACAGCCACTTTCGTGTGATACAAGGGTAATACAGAATCATTCTCTCCTACATTTTTGTGCTAGTGAAGTCCTTTGTCTGTTATCTTGGTGCAGGATTGTATTAATTTCCCACTTTGAATAGGAAGTTTCATATGGGAACAAGGCAGTTGAAGTTTCATTGTTGGCTGGATCTTTTTATGCCAAGCCTCTATCTACTATGCTTGTATTTCTGTTTAGTATTTAGAATTTCTGTAGAAATTAATGGCCTTCTGTCATATGACAGTCTTACAGTTAATTGCAACTCTATGTTTATACGATGATAGTATACATTTAACATGTACATATCTATTCTTGAAAAGAAAACTTAACTCTAAAATGCTTCAAGTTCAGACGATTGATAATGTATATGTTTGTGCTCTCTGAACCATTAAGATGTTTTGTTTTTTATCAGTGGAAAATAATTTTGCCACAAAGTGTGTAAATATGATTTGGATTATTATAATGTACATAATCTTTCCTCCCTTAAAAGTTTGATTGATAATGTTTGAAAATTGTAAACTAGCCTCTTTTTTTTTTAAAGATAAATGCATTGTAAGAGAAAGGAACAAGTGTAATTTTCCTTAGCTAGGTGCTTACAGTATCCCATTTGTAAGCTATCTTGGCAAGTTTTCAAAATTATTAAGAAAATTTTCACTACCTTTGCTAGCGAGATATTGTGTTTGCGGTGCACTATATCTTCAGGTATAGGCTAGAAATATTTGTTACTTTCATCTGTCTTGATAAATGATGTAAAAGTGTTGTTCATAGGGTTGGTTGATGGGCTTGGTAGACAAATATGTATTAGCACTTTCTGACTCAGTGAGGAAAGCAACAAGAAACTACCTCACTGTTTATTTCCCTAGTATGTCTCTTTGGTGATACCTAGGCTATTTACGACAGCTGATGGTGGAGCTGTTGGCTATCCAACCAGCCACCAAATAGAGGACTTGAAAAAAATTTTCTGATGAGGCCACATTTAAGATAAGTTGTTACTAAATATTTTGTAAGTGAGAGTGGTGGTGGTGATTATTACTGTTTTAAGAGGAAGTACAACTAGGCAATCATCCTCTATATAACACTAATCAGAGAGAAAAAATGGAAGGGATCCGACACTTCAAAAACTGAAGGTATCGGCAAAAGAAGGACAAGGGCCACGAAGAGTGTGAAAATGAAAGACTCCCTAGCCCTCAGAAACGTAATAGTGTCGGGGTCGGAAAAGAACAAGAATTGTTCAAGGGAGGTCCGTTAGGATAGATGAAAGTGAGGAGCCTGGCAGAAGTAAGTGGAAGCAATGCCAGGGTTCAGCTAAGGGCCCCGTGGTCGCCAACCCATGCTCCAAAGTTCATAGTCCCTAGAGCCTGTTTTAGTCGCCTTTTACGACAGGCAGGCAATACCGTGGGTGTTATTCTACCGCCCCCACCCACAGGAGCATTTGTAAGTGAGAACCAAAGTTGTAGTAATAATCAGATCCAGGGTTGTACTTGATCATATTTCTAATACTGATAATTTGATTTATGTTTGAGTTTTAAAGGTCTAACTACTCAATCATTAGCTTCATTAATGAGAAAGAATAATATTGGCCTTGGGCGGCTCATGTTGTCAGTCAGAAAATGCTGAAGATTGATTGAGGAAGACCACACTACGCTTGATTTCAAGCCCCATGTCTGTGGGCACGCGCTTCTTGTTTTGAGTCTTCAGAGGTATGCTCAATGTTAACGTATCAGTTATTCAGTCACCACAGATCTGCATTTAGGGCTGTCACCCAGGCGGCAGAATCCCAATCAGTTGTTTACCTAGTCTTTTCTTAAATGATTTCAAAGAAAATTTATTGAGCATCTCCCTTGGTAAATCATTCAAATCCCTCATTCCTCTTCCTCAATTTTTCCTCTTGAATTATAACTTTATTTTCATATGATCTTTCTTTCTTTCTTTCTTTCTTTCTTTCTTTCTTTCTTTCTTTCTTTCTTTTAAAAACTCCACTCAACTTCTTTTCCTTTATACACTGCATGCCGGGAGACTAATCATAGAAGCATCAAAGATGACACCTGGAAACATTATAGAAACATTTTAGGGGATATCCTTCTTTGCTGATGCATTACCTATCACTCTGCCTTTTTAATTACCAAAATATGTGATTACTGTATTTGAAATTAAATGCATTATCATTTGTCCATGTCCCTGAAAGTTCCTTGGCACATTTTGTTTGTTAATCCTGCAAATTTGCTGACAGAATACTAGTATTACAGGTTTAAAATGTCTATAGAAAAGGTCTGCATTCAGCTGCAAATCATCCAGTGAAAATAAAGCATGTTCATGAAATTGAGTGCTTTCAAGAAAAGCATTTTTATTTGGAAACCAAACATAAAGAGTCACCTACTAATGTCACTCGGAGCTTGTTGAATGTCATTGTAACTAGTAGAATACTTGGTCTGTTAGACTTATCCCATGTTCTTTTGTAACTTGTTTGCTTATGCAGGACCAGACAAATCTGAATCTATATACAGTTTCGGGCTTGCTGTTTTGTTTAGAATAATGCAAAGTACGCTAAACTTGTTTGTGTAGAATGTGTCTATTGTTTTGTCTCAGTGCTGGATCTCGGGAAAAATCTCTCTCCCCAGAATACTGTACTCGAGACTTTCGTTGGTTTCAAAACTATAAAAACTACCAAATATATAAGAACTGACATGAAAAGAAGAATGTCCAAAGAAACTGCCACTTTTTGGTGAAATTAGAATTAGTTGTGGGTTCCTGTCTAAATTTCTGTGGACGTGGTGAACCTGGGTGATGCCATTCATTCGAATGACCCTTTAATTCAGGCTTGTAGGCTCCTGGACATATCTCATCAATGGCTACAATACGCTGCAGAAATGCATCTCCTTCGTTGTGGTATCTGTCCAGGTGAATGCCAGCCAGTGCATAGCAGTGCCATTTCTGTACGTCGGTGAGTTGATGTGGAACCCAGCGGGATGCGATTTTCCTCATGTAAAGACATTTCGTCAGTATGTGCCACACCGTTTGATGACGGAGACCAACCTCTGTGGAAAATTCCCAGACAGTCCATCGATGGTCTATGGAAATAAAACCACTCACAATGTGAATCTGATCTTGAGGAATGGACGGCCGACCTGTGCGGTGAAAATCTGCAGGTTCAATCTAACTTGCATGAAGCGCCTTGACCCATCATGCAACTGTCCTATACGGTAAAGCATTCTCACCACGGGCACCACATAATCCAGGACAACATTCTGATGCGTTTTTACTACAGGCAACCTCGATTTTAATGCAGGAAGGCTGATTACCTTTTGAAAACATGCTTTAGAGCAGTGAAATCAACACACTTCCCTTCAATGTCACACAGCAACAACACTCCCAACTGGATGCCCATCAAATGCACACTGCACATCGACAACAGCGCCATCTGACTGCTCCCATATCCTATTTGCGCATGCCCGATTTTCTTCGAGTGTCTGCACTACATTGCCACTACTTTATTTACAAGCCTCGTATAAATTTGGACCGTAATATGATAGCACATACCCTGAGTTGGTTGTTTTGTCTGTATGAGATCTATCAATATCTATAAGAATATTTGTGAGAAAACGTGACTAGGTGCGTAAGATATTGTGAAATATTAGTCAGTTTTGTTAAAACTTCTGAAATATGTCAATAACTATTTAAAGGAGGTCCATTCCTACCGCTCATGAAAACAATTAGAAAGAATGACGTTTCAGGCTTGGATGGGTATAAGAGGGACAATATAAGAAACCCAAGGTGGCCAGTTGCTATGCGCCGCACCTGAGTACATGTAACTTATGGCTCCCATCTAGCGTATCGAGAAAGAAGCCAAAAACACACAAGAAGATGTAATCAAGTTGCTGGACATTGCACTTATTGTGAGTTCACATTCTCTCTCTAAATATAAACTCTGCACATTCATTTCCTGGCAACACCCACCAGACATATTCTACCTCCAAAAGAACATGCACCATGGATTTGATACAACCCCTGCCTATTTTTTAAAATTCTTTTTTTCTTTATGTATGTTAAAATCATTTCTTTTCTTTTAGATTAATCAGTTGCAGTTTGGCATAATGACATGTTATATCATTCAGGTCATCTTTCATGATTCAACTGGCCATGTACGGGAACATGTATTATGCGAAAATGGGACCTATGAGACATTAGAAGCTGAATGTTACTTAATGAGGTACAGATCCCCGTGTCTCTGAACCTTTTATTTGAAAATAAAAATGCTTCTCTGAGATGTGCCTCATTTCTCGAACAGGTTTCATCTGCTTATCTACATATTACGACATTATCCCAACCTAAATGAAATGCTTCATAGTGTTTGTATAATGCAATTCATGTTCTTCCAAAAATGATTTACTACTTAAGTATATAAACATTAAATGTGGCTTCATTATATCTAAATATTATTCCATCACCTATTAGCACTTGTCATTTCTCTGACTGGAAAAAATTATCTATTGTCTTTCAGTGGACACTACATAACAGACAATCATTATTAATATCTGTGCAGATTTTGAAGGTGTATTTTAAGAGTGAAGAAAGGGAGAATTGTACATTGTATCACATTCCTGATCTTAAAAACAATGCATTGACTTATGCTACCTTTTTAATGTAACACAGTACAGTATTAAGAAACTTTGTTTTATTGTCAAAATTATCTCATGATTATGAAGTATAGATTGTATATAATTTTACATGTGTTACAATTTAAGAGTATAAATATTTTGTATATGTATATTAGCATATTGAGCTTCCAGGTTGTGGAATTCATTGTGAAATTATCATCATCATCATCATCATCATCATCATCATCAACAACAAAGCCTGGATGTTTAAGATAACAGGAAGAATAGAAAGCATAAATGGACTCAAAACTAGAGAATGGGCCATAATGTTAACTAAAAAATATTTTTTGACTTATTTCTAACAAACCCTAATCTGGGGATAATATTGTAATCAATGTTTTAATGTATTGTGAAATTTATGTATTGCTGAACATGACAAAGTATACCAATCAACACCATTAAATAATAATGAATAGTAGTTGTTAAAATGGATTGTTGGGATGATTTTATGTAATTTGGATTGACCTCTTGGCTGCTAATATTGTTAGTCAGTAAATACCACATATTTTAATTGCAGATATTATCATCAGTGGGGTAATGTTATCTTTTTTATGAAGTCTTGCATGGACTAATACATAGGAAAAATGCTGTTTATAATCAAAGTATTTGTTTATGTTATCATTTTTGTCCATATTCGAACCCAGTATCTCTTGCATTTGTGAGATATTGGGTTTGAATCCCATCATCAGCAGCCCTGAAGCTTGTTTTCCCGTGGTTTCCCATTTTCACACCAGGCGAATGCTGGGGCTGTAAATTAAGGCTGCTGCTGCTACGTACCATATCCTAGCCCTTTCCCATCCTCACATCACTGAAAACCTTTGACGTGTCAGTGCGAGGTTGAACCGCTAGACAAAAATGGTCTAGCTATTTAGAAATTTTAAACTCCATCCATAATGCATCAACCAGCTGACTGGTTAACTCCTTTGATAATAGTTCTCCAACTTTCATGGCAGAGAACCCTTTCCTTTAGTTGTCCAAATGTGTGAACTCCCACTTCTTGTTTTAGTTAGTCTATAGAAGTGTGACATGGTCATCCTCGCTGTTTCTTTTCCTCCAGCCAGCCATCAATTATCTCCTGTAGCAAGCCTCTTTATCACAGCATGTGTCCAATCCAGGTGAGTCATCTTTCAAGCAGTTGCTCAAGAATTACTCTTCCTTCACCTACGTGATTGAACACTTCTGCATTTGTGATTCGATCCATGTTGGGGATCTTAAGCTGGTACCTACAACACCACATCTCAAATGCATCATTACTACCTTTCAGGTTTAAGTTCATGTCAACATTTTACCACCATACACACAGCTCTCCTTCTATTTCTTCAGGCCACAGAATGTTTCATAGGGATGACAGGGACAAAGCAATTGCTAGGAAGTTGTGTTACATAACTCCATTCACAGTCAGTGGGTTATGGATAGATAGTACAGTTCCGTGGCTAAATGGTTAGCGTGTTAGATATCCATTTATTTATTACGGGCAATACAAGTTATGATCTTCTTTAAATTATTTGCTTAAAAAGTCTTAGAGATGAAGCTTGAATGGTCTGTTTAAACTGCTATTACCATAAGGTTTTTTCCTGAATTGGACTGTGTTGTTATTGTATATACCTTATGTACAGGTTGTCAATATCTATATATATAAAATAAGAGTTTTTTTCTGTACATTGCTCAGAATTTAAAATGAATGGTGTTTCTGTATCGGTCATGTTCACAGTAACAAGGAAATACATTTTTTACATTTCAGTCATTTCTGTCTGTATGTATGTACGCACTTCACAAGAAAATGGCTGAAGATAATTTAATGAAAATCATTACATAAAGTCGGGGAATGAGCCACTACAATCTAGGCTATAAATCATTTTATTCACCCTGGATGAAGCGGTAGTTTAGGGGAAGGCACCTAAAATTTAATTTTTAAATACCTATGTTATTAGTCCTATCAAAAGGTACTACATAACAAGAGTTGTAGAGAATACAATTTCCGATCATTTATGTTTTATTCAGTTTTACTGTCCAACTATCATAAGAGTGGTATTTCAAAGTTGAAAGGAAACTACTGTACATGTGAAGGCCTACAATATTGAAAGCTCATAAAATTTATAACAATAACATTACATTGACCATTGTTTGTTGTGATATTCTCTGTCTCTTATGCTGCCACTCATTTCTGATGATAGATGGGATTACTGCTGCGTACCAAATATAAAGCCTGCCTGATTATTGGGGGGAAATAGCTGGAGAGTTCCTCTGGTTCATACATTTTCCGATACTGCTGGTATGTAACACACTGGTTCATCATAGTATTCCAGCTATTCGATCCCTACTCTGAAGTGCTGATTGGAATGATCAGTATGCACACTTGATGGAATTATGGCAGAGGCTCACTTATGACCTGATCTAGAATTACAATTTTGGCATATTCCAAATTATAGCTCCATAATTCACTAAACTCAAAATTCACCCCCTGAAAAGAGCCATTTCTTTAGAAAAGCTTCTTTCTCTTCACTTTTATTAAATTCTATATTCATTTTATTCCAAATTAGCAGTGAAGAGGTGGTTTCTGCTCTGGCTTGGAGGAAAAATTTGTTTCCAAGTCAGTTTTTTCTCCGCCAGTGTACTGAATTGAGATTTTCCGACTCATCGGGTAGTCCTATTAAACAGATGAGTAAAAGGGCATAGATTTTGCGCTGGAACTCTACACCATTTTCCTCGCCCCCCCCCCCCGAAATTAAAAAGTGTTCATGGCTGTCTGCGGCCTGGTCATTCGAGCTCTGGAACTTTGGACTGTTAGATCGGCAGTGTAGTACCGTTTGTTAAAAGTGAGAAAATGTGTGGTTTTTCATTTCATTGAGCATTTCATATGATAGCATTCCTTTTAGTCGCGACATTCCTGCTGGCGTAATTGTAATGATTTAAATTGAGAAAACCACTAAGACAATCTTTCTGAGGATGTAAAAAAAAAGCAGGTGGAGACTGAGTGTCTGCCATTATAATGAAAAGTCCCCAACTTGATTGTGACTGATGGTAGGTAAGAGGGCCTATCATTACAATGAAAATTCCGTAACCCAGTCTTCACATAAGGGAAGACGTTTGGTGACTTCCTCGTCGCCTTTCTAGGGTAACATTAAGAGCTATGCAATTTAATACAATCTTACGTGTACACTACCTAACCTAGAATTCTGTATACAATGTAGAATTCCCTAGCCAAGCACGGGTACATCAGCTGGTTTCAAATACATTGCAGTATTCTTTATCAAGGTAAATGATATTATCTGGCTCCTCAGGCAACTGGAATCAACTATGAAAGTGGTATCTGTTCCTCGCCTGCCTCCCACTGGGCAAGAGGTGCCTTTGAGATGTTCCGAAGATGTATTCAGGGCTCAGGGGAGCATGGGGATTGAGGTACGATGTAAGGCAAGGAACAGAGATCAGCTTCATAGTTAATTTTGGTTGTCTGGGAAGACTGATTACGTCAGATTGAGTAGGAGTACAGCAGTCATGTTTATAAAGAATACTACAATGTATTCAAAACATTGGCAACCTGTATATTAAATACATAAAACAACAATAGGGTCCAAACCCATTAAAAAAACTTAATAGTTGTATAGAAAGTAATTGCATAGTTACTTGGTCAGATCACGTAGTGACAGCCTACATTCAGGAGGTGATGGGTTTGAACATCACTGTCAGCAACCCTGAAGATTGTTTTCCATAGTTTCCGTATTTTCACGCCAGGTAAATGCTAGGACTGTAACTTTCAAAAGGCCCCGGATGCTACCTTCTGAATCCTAGTCCTTTCCCGTCCTTCCATCACCAACAATTTTCTATGTGACATTAAGCCACTAGCAAAAAGAAATGTTTAGTTCTTGTAAAGTGGTGTCACAATAGGGATGTTGTAGCTATAGACACCACGGCCAGACAGACTCCATTCATTTCAAACTGAATGTACAGTCTTTGCCTGGGTTCAATTGAGTTGTCGTTTTATGTACAGGTTGCCAACATTTCAGATGCATTGCAGCATTCTGTGCTTGACAACTGGAAAAACTCGTACTGAACTAGTCACTCTCCCAAACCTGCTAAATATCAACCCATTTCAAAACTTCAGCAAGCTAGCAAAGGGACATGAGATTATCTAGATCAGTAGATAATTTTTTATAAAAGAAAAAAAATTCTTAATAGTTTAACCTTGTACTAAGTCAGACAGATTTTTTGGTGATGATGGGATGGGATAATTATTGTTTTAAGAGGCAGTACAACTAGGCAACCATTCTTCCTAATACTAATCAGAGGAAAAAAATGGCAGAGGTCCTACCTACCCTTCAAAGAGTAAGGATATTGGCACCAACAAAAAAACAAAAGGGGGTGATGAAAGGCATGAAATTTAAAGACTCCCTAGGCACCGCAAACCTGATGTTGCTGGTTTCGGAAAAGTTGACGAAGGCAGGTCAGATAGAAAAGACAGAAGTGAGGAGCCTGGAATAAGTTAGAGGAAGCAATCCTTGTATCAGCTAAGGGTCCTGTGGTTGCTACACCATGCTCTCAAATGAGAGCCCCTGGGTTTTCCCTTTGTCACCTCTTTCTTCAGGTAGAGAATACCATGGATGTATTCTACTGCCCCAACCCACTGAGAGTGACAGGGAAGGAAGCGGATATGGCCTCAATTAATGTTTAGCCTTGGCATTTGCCTGGTGTGAAAATGGGGAACCACAGAAAACCATCTACAGGACTGCCGATGGTGGGGTTCAAACCCACCATCTCCAGAATGCAAGCATACAGCTACAGTATGCTGCCTGAATCATGCATCCAACTTGCTTGGTGTGTAGAAGATAATGAAGGTGCCAATAGTTGAAGTATGAAATCAGTAGTCGTCATCATTAAGTGCTTGTTTACTTTGTGTTGTTGATTTTTCTGTGCTGCTTGCTTACTTCAATGATTTTGTTGTTGACTTCAAAGAGATCTCGAACAGTGCACGCACGGTTCACCTAGTCTGCTGCAGCCAAGGAGATGTGCAGGATTCTGGATGTCACCACATTTGCACCGTGCATTGGATCCTACAGTTAATAACCCCACTTCTTAACCCATTAACGCCTGAATTATTTTTTTCTAAATTTTTATTTGTTTTTTACATTATTTTGACTCTAAGTAACACAAACACACTGAAAAAGAAATTTTTAATGTTATTCATCACTCAGTTTTGAAAATATTTGCCGTTACCATATGGCAACGCTAGGCGCTTCTACTACCTACTTATATTGGGTATCACTTTGATTAAAAATTTACACTCTGAATCATCAGCAGGCTACTATTCTACATTATGATTATTATTAAATGTAATACTACTAAAATTCAATAACAATTAGAACTTCACATTTGATATATTACACACATCACTTCTTTCTGTGTTTGTAAAACCACACGGTCTAGCCAGTATGAAAAGGAACAAAACAGTCGATGCACAATCCCACTCCACACTTCAAGCACATTGTCCTCACACTGGATTTACAGTTTTCATTAGCGCACCTTTTCCTCTTCTTTCCTTCTGTGTGCTGGACAAGGTGGTCAGTTTTATCAAGTCTTACAGAATCTGATATGCGGCCGCTAAGAGAGGTCCGTGAAACTGCTGGTCTTCCAGCTCCTTTTGGTACATTCTGGTATCTCTGGAGATAGATTGTAGCTATTTCTCTTTTGAAATCCAGCTGAGAAATTTTTTGTTTTCTCCCTTTATTGTATAAAATCCAGCTGTTTTGAACAGCCACATCTAGCATCCATGTGAACAAAGGCCAGTACCATTTCTTGCCTCATATCCCAGTGCGATAGCAGGCAACATTCTGATCCATCTGGTCAGTGCCTCCCATAAAGGTGTTGTATTTGGCGACCAGCCTTGGCCTTGGAATCATTACAATTCGCTTCTGCTGCTGTGAGTATCTCTTTACTTGACCGACTTCTTGTGCACCACATGAAGAAGAGATCATTGTTACCACGGAGTTATCCATCCACCGGACATAAAGCAGTCCATCATTCTTCTCTAATGCTGTCTCATAAGTCCCACGATCTTTTTTGGAAAATATTTGCTTGTTTTCCAGAGGACATCCTTTAGGAATTCGATTATCTCGAACAGTACCAATGGCAGAATAGCCACAATACTTGAGAAATGAGAAAAGTCGTGCACTAGAAAATAAATTGTCCACGAAGAAGGTGTAGCTTAGTTCTCTTTTCTCATCTGGAACTTCCTCAAGCAGAACAAGTAGGGGACTTGCAGCCCTACCAAATAACTTGTCATAGTCAGCATTAGATTTTGGTCCTTTACCCTGGTACAACTCAAAATTCACTAAATATCCGTCCTTGGTGTTCAGGCTCCAGATCTTGTATCCAAATCTAATGGGCTTACCACGAATGAATTGTTTGCACCCATGGCGGCCAAAATATTTCACCATCCATTCATCAAATGATAGATGTTCCTCGGGTATGAAATTATCAATACATCTCTTCTTTAACTTTTCCATTATAGGCCTTATTTTCCATGCCTTATCATTAGGGTCAATTCTAGAGTTGTCTGCAAAGTGCAGAAACCTACAGATTTGAAGAAATCGGTCTCTTCTCATTGACCGAGAAACTGCCAGGTTCTTCAAGTCATCATTCGAATCCCAGAAGTGCCTTTTAGAAGGCATGTTATTGTAGCCACTAACATATAGAATGGCAATGAAGCAGCGTATTTCTTCTGCTGTTATCTTTGGGTCCAGATAATTCAAAAATAATGCATAGTGTCTGGTTACCTCCACTAAATGTTCTATGAATTCTTCGCCTATAAACAATTCAAAAATTTCAATTACTGACAAGTGTTCATATCTTGAATAATCTGGAAGGGGGAATGCAGTAGGTTTATCAGTTCCTTTCTCCCATTGCGTGTCAGATGTTTCCCTCTCAGCGACCCATTTGGTAACATTTTCAGATATTGGGGTAGATATAATTTCACGTGAAGCTGCCCCGAGTGTGGGTGGCTGTACCGATGGGCTGTACTCGTTTTCGTCCACACCTATTCTTTCTTCGTTGGATAACTTTATTTCAGCGTTAACCAGTAATTGACGAGACGTCAGGTTGTCAGCTAATCCACCTTCATCCTCATTTCCAGAATCCTCATCTGTGTCTATATTTGGTATTGGTGGTTCAATAAACACATCACAGTCAATATCATCATTGTAAATGATGTCCAGTGCTTCAGCAAGTGAAAACCCGCTCCTAAAACAATACAGCAAAATATACCTTTTACTGAGTATAGTTACCATATGGTAAACTTGAAATTCGGAAGCCATAACTTCCACATGTTTTGAGTAACATCATTTGTTATGGTCATAGAATGTATATTACACTATACAAATAAGTATAACACTAAAAAATAATCCATGTAATAATTATAAGTTTATAAAAATGCACTTACTCGAAGCGGATGTCCATTTTTGCTGCACATTCAGCGATAGCAATTTTTGAACTGTCTGTATGTTATTATTGTAACAAACACGTCAATGAGCGCTACATTGTCGTAAGCGCGGTTCCCTTATAGAGCGATAAGCAGTGGTACCAATCCTCCAGCACAACTGTTGAAAGTACAGTAACAGCTTTAATAATGTATTACATGTGTTACCATATGGTAACGCTAGGCGTTAATGGGTTAAGGTTGGTTTTACATCTGAACACCCTTACTCTTGTCACTTCAGTGACCTTCATAATGGGTAAGGGAGGTCTATCCTAAGGACAAGTTCTTGTTGGATGTCCAACTGCATGTCTTTAGCTTCGGCTTCCCATTTAATGATTCTGCTTGTTTCTTGGGAGCCTTGGAGGACATGCGACCTTGAAAGAAAACTCTTCCTTGATCTTAGACAATATCTGGTGGATGGTGGCCATACAAGAGGTGGCAAAGGTCATCTTTTATTTCCTTGCTTGATCACTTGTCTTATCATGGGTGGAGGATTCTAACCAGCAATTCCCAATGCTACATACGTTTTCCCATTCTGTAGTGCTGCTATATAACTTCAGTTTTAACTTGGTACAGCTTATAGAAGAGTAGACTGCCTTCTGTTCTAAAAGTTTTCCCCACAATCTCTTGGAACTTCAACATATTGAGCTGAAAGTATTCACGACATACCACACATGCTTCCAGCCATGTCAGGAAAGATTTTTGACCTTTCTGGATCGCTTCCACATTGCCATCCTTATGGTGACACTTCCATCAAATATATGGTATTGACCTATCTCATTCCTTGGGTCATTATCATATCTTCTAAATTCACAGAAGCTACTGGTCACTGACAATGCATAGTAAATACATTATACATATAAGGTGATTAATTTGGGATACCATAAAAATTAAAACGTCGAATATGCGACGGTTCAGAATGATCGAGCAGCTTGGGAGGGTAGGAAGACTGAGTAGGTTAGGTTTCTGGCCCTGTCCATTTGGAGATGCATACATGTAGTTCAGGTAGCATGGCAGTTTCCCATGGTCACTCCATAGCAAGGTGTTCTATGAGTCTTATAGTACTACCACATGTTCAGTGACCGTTTAAAGTACAATACATATGTCATCGTGCACCCTCATATTGTGATATGATGAAGTGGAGGATAGTCTCAATGCGCCTCAACCTCAAACAGGCCATGACACAGAGCCCACTGTCAGCCGAGAAACTCTCCCTATTACCAACAATATTTGCATGCAATGAACCACAGGAATTCCACTGCTAGGTACACTTTTTGCAACATGATGTGGCAAAATCTGTCTGTGTGATGCAACTTGTCTGGAAAGTATGAAGTTTGCCGAGTCCACCATGGTGGACATTTGGAAGACTGGTCTGTTTCGCCCAAGTCTTGTAACCTTTATCAGGTTGCATCAACATGGGTCTGAGATGGAATAGGGGAAATTTAGAAGCAGGTGGTATTTTTCTTTTGATACAAAGGAAGATATATATCTATACCAATTTGATTTGAAACTTAAACAATGCCTGTACATTGATGATTTGGAAAGAAATTCAGAGAAGTTAGAAGCTACAATTAAGGGATATGAAAAATCTATTGTTGGGACACCTGATTAGCTATGAGATTCAAAGGGAGTGAAGAATTGCTGAAATATAGGGCTTTCAGATGAAAATGCTGTCAGCCATTTAGTGTGCTGAGTGCTGACGAATGACACTTCTGTAAGAGGTCTCTGCAGCCAGTAACATTTTAATTTGAAAGCCCTGTATGACCAAAGTGTAAAAATATCTAGAAATAAGCTATTTTATTATAAAGTACATAACTTTATTCACAATACACTGAAGTAAAAGTAGATCATAAACATCTGGGCTCAAATCACCACAGACATCATTGTGTACAAAGATTTACATTTTTTTCTTTTATTCACGAAATTATGACTGTCTAGCTTGTGATAAGATTACTTCAATAGTTGTATATGTATTGAGAGCTGTTAACAAAAACAAGGCATAGTGTGTATCTGACAGACATGTGTTAACAGCTATCAAACGTTTCATGTGTTTTAGGAAAAAAGTTTTCTGAATCCTGAGTATAAGTATAGATCCCATATTTGCTTGATTTAGACACTGATTGCGCTTTTTGAACATTTCATTTGAAGTCATGTTGTCATATCCAGATCATTCCACCTGTTTTTATTCTTGTCTCTCACTTCAGTTTTGATAGAGGCAGTCCCCATCTCTCATCTCAGTGTCAGACTTCATCCTGAGCCTTCCTTTTGGTCTCTTATCTTCAACTTGGTAATCAAACATTTTCTTTCTTTTTTTCTTAATCGATTTTGGCCAACTATGGATCACGTAAATAACGTTTCGTGATTTCAGTTTTCTTTGGCGCCAGTATTCCTTCATTCTCTTGCTTACAGCTTCTTTCTTTTCAGCCGTTCAATGTTATTTCTTCTTGGTGGCTGTTTGCGGCTCTAGGAACACCTCAAATGTGCATCTTGTTTCCGAAAGTGGTTCTGTTGTGGATGTCTTGATCCACGATGGTCATTTCTTGCAGATCCTTCTTGGTATTAACAAACCATAAGAGTTGCCTTTCTTGTTGGGCTTGTTGAAATGGTTAGAAACTTTCTTAGCAACTCTGTCGTCAGACATTCTTGAAAGAGGTCGAAAGAATTTAACCCTTTGTTTGCGTGTGGTAATCTTGCTGCACGTTTTATATACTCCTTTGTTAACTGCATAATCGGTATTTTTTTTGTCCGAATTAATTTTTTTGCATCCATCCTTCGCATGTGTCCAAAGCACCTAAGCCTGTATGACACCATAGTGTCCTCTAATCTACCAACTTGAGTCTTGTTTCTAACATCTGTATTTCTTACTCTGTAGCGTCCAGTTTTTCCAACTATGCTCCGAAAAATTCTTATCTCAGCCGCTTGATCCTGCTCACCTCTTTCAGCCTCATCGGCCAAGTTTCCCAACTATATGTCAGAATCAGTAGATGACTCTCTTGAATTTCAGTGGCACTTTTTGGTTCCATATTAGATTTTGAATTACTTTAAAGAACTTTCCTCCCTTGAATTTGATGGGTTACTTAATCTGTTGAACCTGTATTTGATATCAGGCTGCCAAAGTATATGAATTTCGTTGTTCATATTCTGTTGTTTTCTTTCCAAAATGTGTCCTGTTGACTGCCCATTTCTTTGCTTATTCATTACCTCATTTTTTTCTTGACTAAAAGTAGAGTCACGTAACCGAGACCATTACAGTTCCGGTTAACAACTGTATTGGAATACCCTAAGATTAAACTTGAAAATATGATACCTCAAAAAGTATGTATTTCTGAATGTATGTTAATATAAACCTATTTTTCTTTTCTACATATGATATCATCTTGAAATTTTTTTCCATAGTTTTCTCAGACTCTGTTTTTTGTGTTCCATCTTTCTGTAGTATTGGTAAAATTTCAATATACAGCTTACAGAATAATAGAATACCATTTATGCTGAAAGTTTTTTGTCATATTATTACATTACAATAAAATATAAGAATAGGTAAATTGTCAGTACAGAACCACGATGAAATTTATTACATTCTACTATAGTACATATATTCTCGTAACATATAAAAATGTCCTGAAATATGATGGACGTTATAAACTTCCAGATCTAAATAATGATAATAACAGGCATTATCATGCCTCCGTGACTCAGGCAGCAACAAGCTAGCCTTTCACCGCTGGGTTCCATGGTTCAAATACTGGTCACTCCATGTGATATATGTGTTGGACAAAGCGGAGGCAGGACAGGTTTTTCTCCAGGTACTCCAGTTTTTCCTTGTCATCTTTCCTTCGAGCAATACACTCCAGTATCATTTCATTTAATCCGTCGGTCTTTCTACATTGTCCCATAGGAGTGTGACAGGCTTCGGCAGCCGGCACAATTCCTATCCTTGCCGCTAGATGGGGGCTTCATTCATTCTATTCCTAACCCGGTTGAATGACTGGAAACAGGCTGCAAATTTTCATCAAGCACCAAAATTTTTGTTTTTCTCCCAAAGTTGTGGGACTGTCTTGCAGGCAGTTCTACAGCCTGTCTTCAGTAAGAAAATGAGTGTTACTACCTGTTATATACTGTGTGATTGAAAAGGTTGCGCAGAAACTAAAGTAGCTTATTAGAGGGGACAGAGAACAACTTTCGAATAGAACCCTGTGTCAGGGTTCATTCCTAAGCAATGCAGAACTGACAGTCAATTAAGTGGTAGTCATTTGTGCACACATTGAGCTTAGACACTGGACCTTGAATGTTGATTGCAATAGCTATTCAAACAGTCATCCACCACATTCAGTCCAAGCTTCACATCAGCTTGCTCCTAGATTATACGTTCCTGTTGAAAAGGTGTTGCATTTCAACCCCTCTGTGGGCCACTTCAGCTTTTGTGCAACATTTAGAATCATCCTCTATATTTACATTTGTGACTTTCTCAGATGGTATTTCCTGTCTTTTCTTTGTACATTCTCATTAAATTCCATGGTATTTCTGTAGTTACATGTTAGTCAGATTAGCATAATATCCAAGTTGGACAGTCTAATCATGACATAAATATGTTTGGAAGTAGGTGGATGCTAAATCCCATTGGAAGACCAAAATGTTGGCACTTATTTTTGTTATAAATTGTGAATACTGTACAAGAGAATATTTATGTAAATATTTAAATTAATCACCATTGTTATCTGAACAATGTATGGAAGAAAATAATGTAATATATCTCATAAAACCATTCACAAGTCTCTTATCCATTATCGTTATTAGCTCCCTTTAAATATAAAATGAAAAAGCATTTCATTGTTTCTTCTGAGACATATCAACTGAATTTTGAACACTTTGTGTGTAGTGACACTTATGTTTTGTACTGCTTTGAAGATCAAATGAATGTGATTCTTAGTTTGTTTTATGTATGGGATGAAAACAACCCATGTAAGAATTGTGATATAAACACTTTCGAATGAATGGTTAGACAAGGATATTATGTACAGTATTGGTGTTGTAGTCTGGTTACTACTCATTCCTGTACATTTTGATCATTTTTTTCTTTGTATAACATATGAATTTTATATATGTTTTTATGTGTGTATGTTTGGTATCAGTGTAGACAAGAAATTGTGATAATATATGTGTTGTATTTATTATATACGAGGTCTAGTCATTTAATTCCCAGACTGTACTTCCTACGCTCGTATGGAGCATTATCATCATTGTTACCTACCAAAAGCAGTACTGTCATGCTATGATGAGTCAGTGTACTGAAAACCAGTTTGTTCTGTGCACTGATAGAGATCCTACACTTGTGTTCGCAAGTGTTACATGCTCTTTGCGAATAGTGAAATGAAGGATTTATGTATCAAATTCTGCTTCACCCTAGGTAAAACAACTTCAGAGTGTTATGAAATGCTGAAGATGACTTTTTGCGAGCAGGTTATGTGACATTTCCAAACTTCGAAGTGGTTTTCCCACTTGAAGTGGGAGCAGAACATTGATTGATGTGCTCCTTGGTCGTCCATTGTCCACTTCAGCGCTAGAAATGATCACTAAAGTTTGTAAGATTATCCATAAAGACAGTTGAAAGAGTAATGCTGCTTTTTACCTTGAAGTTTTGAAATCTAATTGGGAGGATGTGAGTAGGAAACAACCTGATCGGTGGTGAAACAACACTTGGCTCATTCACCTTTACAATGCACATGCCTATCTGCTTTCCATACTCAA
Source organism: Anabrus simplex (assembly GCF_040414725.1). NCBI lineage: Eukaryota > Metazoa > Arthropoda > Insecta > Orthoptera > Tettigoniidae > Anabrus > Anabrus simplex. Next base: position 57,720,899 of record NC_090271.1, read on the forward strand.
GGGTTTTTGTTCAAAAGCAACATGACCCTGATGCAACATCCTCCCTATTTGCTTGACCTTGCACCCTGTAACATTTCCCCAATCCCACAATTGAAAATACTCCTGAAAAGGCAAAGATTTCAGAGATGAAGGATACTAAACAGCAGTCAGTTTTGAACGCTGCAAGATGAAGACTTCCAGTCATGGCATTACCACTGAAATCAATGTTTAGTCTCAAAAGTGGATTATTTGGAGGGTGATGGATGCCTAACTGATTTATGGAATCAGTCCAGAAATTTGCTGACTTGATCTCGTACATCAGCCTGCACCACAATATGTACCTTTACTCCTTCTAGTATTGTCTTCCTTACAAATGTTGTACTCTACCATTTATGCTCTCTAATGAGTAAAATTATCTCATGTCTTGAACCTTCCTCTTAATAAAGCTGTTGTTTGAATTTTGAACTTGGCCTCTTTGTCAGTTACTATATTCCAGCTCTTTACATAGAAACGATTATACTAGGCATAACAAAATTCAATACTTAAACTTCCTGGGATGATAGAAGAGACCACAGGTTGGAAATAGATAATTAGGTACTTTTTTATATAATTAAGAATGAAATGATTACATTCCAATTTAATTGTAATACTGTATTTCTGTTAAGACTACAGCCTGGAGGTTTCTTGCAACAGCCAGGTGATAATCACCACCACCACTATGACCTAGGTATAATCATATAACCTTTGGCGATGCTTTTTCAGTGCAGCTGGACAACCGTCCTCTCTGAACACTGATCTGAAATGGTGGAGAGATCCAATCCTTTGAAGTATGAAGATATCAGCAAAAGAAACAGAAGTGTCTCAAATCGTGTGAAAACAAGAGACTTTCTAGGCCTCACAAACCTAATACTGTTGAGGTCAGATAGGGAAGATGAAAGTGAGGAGCCTTACACAAGTAAATGGAAGCATGCCAGACTCAGCTAAGGCCAAATATTGTTCCTAAGTCACCGCTTACGACAGGCAGGATATACTGTACTCTACTGCCCTCACTACACAAGGGTATTTTGTGTGGAGACACTTGAAGAGCCTGGTGTATGAGACTCCAACTGAATCTGAAGAAGAGCTCACTGCTCAGGTGCTTGCAGCTGCTTACTTTCTTCAGTATGTGTGTGGAGTCTTTGAATGTGTACAATGTGTTCAGTGTAAAATAAGCACACTAAATTCTGATAGGATATTAGGCTACTCGTATACTACTGTACAGTACACTACAGTAATTTTTAAACTACTCTCAGACGTATCCTAGTTACAATACCGGTACCGTATGTCACTACTAAGCACAAACAGAAATGAAATTTGCAAGAACTACTGTACTCAAAGATTACCAACAAAGCTAAATGCTTAGACAAATTATTATTAGAACTACGCTGTAATAGATACACACGAATATAGCAGGCAAGATACGGTACTGTCTAAATATACTGTATCTAGACTACAATGTATCTACACTACAATTTTCAGCTGAAGTGTGGTTATATGAACTTTTACCGCTGGTGGATTAGTATTATTTTCCCTACTACGCGGGACAGAGAATAAAAGTGTCCTTAAATGCTGAGAATAAGAGGTTGTCTACTATAACTTCTGTCAAAACCACGCCGGGGGCTTGAAATGCAATATTATTGGGATATAGGAATTTGATTATTAACTTTTACTCGATGAATAAACGAAGGTGGAAAGTACAAAGTATGCAGGGAACTAAGACTACAAATTATGGGAATAATGAATCAGCTGACTTTGTATTTATTTACACAACTATCATGTGCATGTAGCAACAATCAACAACAGTCCAAAAAACAGTTAAGTACCGTAATTATCAGTGGCGGCTCGTGGTATCTAAAGCTGGGTGTTGCACCAATATTTTCAGTGTCACATTTTTATAGCTTAACAGAATAATAAATAATAATAATAATTTTGTGTGGCTATTTCTAGCCGAGTGCAGCCCTTGTAAGGCAGACCCTCCGATGAGGGTGGGTGGCATCTGCCATGCGTAGGTAACTGCGTGTTACTATGGTGTAGGATAGTGTTATGTGTTATGTGGTGTGTGAGTTGCAGGGATGTTGGGGACAGCACAAACACCCAGCCCCCGGGCCATTGGAATTAACCAATGAAGGTTAAAATCCCCGACCCGGCTGGAAATCGAACCCGGGACCCTCTGAACCGAAGGCCAGTACGCTGACCATTCAGCCAACAAGTCAGACAGCTTAACAGAAATAACAAGAAACTCTATTACCCTTATTATCGTTATAGTTAAGTAATGACCTACTTTCCTACTAAAACTGTAATATATCTGGCAATCACAACCCAGGAAATAAGAGGCTAAGTACACACTGTAACTACAGTTACCGTACTCTTAATAATAATGTTATTGGCTTCACGTCCCACTAACGACTTTTTACAGTTTTTGGAGACACCGAGGTTCCGGAATCTACTGACACGTGGCTGACGTATTTGAGCATCTTCAAATACCATCGGACTGAGCCAGGATCGAACCTGCCACGTTGGGCGTCAAAGGCCAGCGCCTCAATCGTCTGAGCCACTCAGCCTGGCACAGTTACTTTTGCCTCACTTGAACTGAAAATTTGCCATCCTGTTTTTCATTGAAGCAAGATACTGGTAATATTGTGGGTGGTCTGGTATGGTGTGGAAAAGAAATTACCCAGCAAGTTGGCCGTGCGGTGAGGGTCGCGTACCTGTGAGCTTGCATTCGGGATATAGTGGGTTCGAACACCACCGTTGGAAGCCCTGAAGATGGTTTTCTGCAGTTTCCCATTTCCACACCAGGCAAATGCTGTGGCTGTGCCTTAATAAAGCCACTGTCTCTTCATTCCATCTCCTACCAGTTACCAATTAGATTATCATTCTGTACGCTGTGTGAGGTCCCTTTGAATGTTTTGGCTTGTAGTACAGTGAATTATATTTTGTATTCTGCATTTTGCTCCTTCTATGGAAACATTGGCGGTATATATACTAAAATTGGAACGATACAGAGAAGATTAGCATGGCCCCTGCGCAAGGATGACACGCAAAATCGTGAAGCGTTCCACATTTTTTAAAATTAATTTATACAACACTAATACGGCCCATACTTACATATGCATATCCAGCCATAGGCTTTCTCACACGTACCAGCATATCCAAAATTCAAGTTATTCAAAACTGGCTACTCCATCTAGCAGTCAAAAACTACAGAATCCGTACAGTAGACATACACAACATCACGAAAGTCCCGTACATCTTAGATTACTTAATTAAACTCACCACAAACTTTTACAACAGCATTCAACTCGTAAACAACCCACTCATCCAAAACTTAGGACATTACGAACCCGACCGACGGGACAAAATACACAGACTCCCTAAGTACATCCTCTTAATCAAAGACATACTAATCAACCCAGATTAATTACCTAACACGCCCGGACACGACCCTAATTAAAGTACACAGTTAACAGAAGAAACTAATCACAATTACAAATTCACATTATAACTAAAAAGCCGTTTTTTTCACTCTTCTGCTCCTACAATACGTGCAACAAGATAACACCAGAAGTGCCTGATTACAGCTAACGTGCTAAGATGCGGTCACCACAGGTGAGAGGCGGCTCATGCGCCCTCCAACAAGATGCCATTAATTACAAATGCTGTACTCATAACACCCGCCTATACTTATTTACCAAACAAAATAAGAGGCGCTAATTTCACGGTATAAGCGTTGCAACACCCACGCAACATGAGCTTCGACAGTTCCTGGGCTAATATCAGTACTGTCACACCGTAACACAAATTTGCTGTGTCAGCCACACGAGAATAACCCAGGCGAACCCTGGCCACCTTACTCACATCTACTACTTTGCTAAAATGTTAACAACACAACATAAATTCTCTAACGTACTCTAATTTTAATCTAAATTGTTACCATCACAACATATATTCTCACACTTACTCAAATTTAATACACTTTACATTTAACATCATAGTCATATAAAACACACCAAAATGACCGACAGAGGAGCGCCAAGAGCGCACTAGTATCGGTACCTCACATACCACCCATCTCTCGCAGATGGGTACACATACAGATAACCAGGGAAACATCTGGCGAAAGAGTGTTTGCTGGAAGTCCTCCAGTAGTTACTTCAGTAAATCAAGAAAAAAGCAGACTCGAAAAAAGAAAATACCCAATACACAAAACTGCCAGATAAGAGAAAATACTGAGGTGAAACTGGAGAGAATGAAGTAGGAACTCCAATCCCTCTCATCAAAAGAAATCTTTGAACATTTTTTTCATGAAGAGATACTCGAACATATTGTAGGGGAAACTGTTTGATATCTTGTAAAAGAATATCCCAGATTTTACTCTCAGCTCTCATGAACTAAGTGGTTTTGTAGGGTTTCTCATTTTTACTGGATGCCACAGATTACCTTCAGAAAGAGTGTACTGGTCTAAAGATGAAGATTAAGGTGTAGAAATTGTCAAGAATCGATGCCAAGAAATAAATATCTGAAGTTGACAAGACTAATTCCTTTTTGCAGTCTTGTCAATAAAATCAAGAGTGACCAAGGCCCCTCACCACCAGCTGCGCAGTAGTGTGTGACTGGGGGAAGAGATGTCCATGGGCGTACCGCCATGTTGAGGGCAGTCCTGAGCTCGCTGAGATCATAGTATGGAATACATGAATTAACTTACATTAACACACGCATGAAAACACCTGTCGATGTTATTATTATTTCTATGACACGAGATAACATAGTAAGAACAAATGTTAATGAGGTACATCGAAAATATTTTAAAATGGAACCACAATAGGAAACACAAGATCCCTACAGATACTCTCGTCAGTTCGCAAACCAAAAAACACTGTATTGCTCATTTTAAATCAAATGCCAGGCAGAAGTTGTATACAGGGAAGTAATCCGAGGTCTGAAGTGGTAAAAGTGGACCATGAAATGTGGAAGTCTGTGTGTTCTTTCACATTGATTCTCGGTAAATGTCCGACAATGTCTCCTTATGGCCTCAGCAAAACTTAGTCATTCCCAAGTAACTGATAATGAAAGGCACAGCCTACACCAACTACTGTGCACACACAGAATCTGAACACATTTTGCATTGTTATTGAAGAATAAAATTAAATTAAGAGAACAGTCCCCGAAAACAGGAAAAAAACATCATACACCAGGCTTGTAATAAGAATTTTGTAGACTTGGGCCTAGTTAAAAATGTTCGGAATAACATTTAACAATTTCTTATATAAAATATGTTTGAATAAGGAGAAATTAAGACTCATGGTACCTATAAATAATTTTTCAGATAATGTTTACCTAAGAGTTTGAAGCTAGTTTGAACTAGATTGGTTTTATGTAACTTTAAGAACCACATTTTCCGCACTCTAGAGCAATGTTTTTCCAATTATTAGTATACTACTGGTACACAGTCAGTAAGAAAAATGTGCACTTTTCTTCAGAATAGCTGTTTATTTCTTAAGAATTATCCATCAATAAATTGGAAAAAAGCCAAGAGTAAGAGCCTATATGTTCAAAATTCCACGTCCACACGTTTACTGAATCCACTGTCCTGTAGCCTGCTTAATTCATGTTTAGGCTATGGTAATTGAAAATAATTTCATAACAGTTCAATTTCTACTCATTTATGAGAAGATATACCAGATCCTTTCTGACAGCTATCTGTACAACTTAAAAGTTCCACAAGGGTTCACCATCGTCAAATAATTTTCCACTCTCCTTTGTTATTGCCCATCAATTTAACTATTGCAAAAGCTCTCACTTATTCACTGTAAACATTTGGCAATATATTATCACTCCATCACATAAAATACTACAACAGATCCACTAACCGACTCGATTCAGTATGAAAGCACGCATGGAAATGAAAACGTTAACATGTGCTAACTATGCATTCAAAGCACAAGTGCCCACAACATGGCGATGCGCGAATATGTTCAATATTCCTCATAGCATCAGCACGCTCTGTGAGTCTAGATAAATAATATTTAAAGTCTTTGAGAGTGACAAGGGATTCAAGATACAGCCTCTGATCAAGATGATGAATGCAGATTTTCAACTGTTCGGAGTGTTTGAAGAATATCTAGCGGTGGATGAAATGGTAGTGAAATACTACAGGCTTAATAACCTGCAACAGTTCATCAAAGGTAAGACTATTAGATTTGGGTACTAGTTATGGGCCTTGTGTGGATCTAGTGTTTACAGTTTCAATTTCAGTCTGTACTATGGAAAAAATCAGAGCAATGGTGAAAGACAGAATATGTTACTGTACTAGGATCCCATGTTCTGAACACAATAGACTATGTGGACAATCCTAGGAGTCACACAGTGTTCTCTGACAACTTTTTTGCTAACAGAGACCTCCTGATTCATCTCTGATCACTAGGATATACAGCAAAAGATACTGTAAGGAAGAATCAAACAGGTGACTGTCCTTTGAAAATAAGTAAGGAGTAGAAGAAAAACCTAGAACCTATTTCAAAATTGCAAGGTGACCCTCTGCATACAATTTTCTGATGTGTACCACAAGAAGTTAGAGATGATGTACAGGACTGCTGTTACGTATGACAACAGAGCTTGGAGACCTGATATCTTTAATGACCATCATCCTCATATGAGGGTTGATATTATCTGCTTTTCTATGACACTTACCCTAAATGCTTCATAATAGATTATGTATCTTAAAACTTTGAAACATTTTTCAGTAAAAATCTCTTTAGAAAATAATAATTTGGGCGTTAATGGGTTATGGCCGTATGATGAACCAGGATGGCATTTTGCACTGCAGACGGGAAGAAATCACACAACAAAGGTCATCAGAATATGACTATGTATGAATCTTGCATTGAATGACTGTTTGAGGTCCTCCTCAAGTTGGTGATTTTAACCCATTTCTCAATGCTGGAAAGGTAGTGCAACAGTTGAGAGTAGATTACTACTGCAGAATGGAAGATGATACATTGAAATTTGTTCAAACACAGCAGAAAAAAAGCAAGAGTTGCTTTCCATGTCTGTTGACTGATGCACTAATGGCATCCCAAGAGACTGATGCAGTATTACCAAGACATGATGATATTCGTTCGGACCTACTGTGTGGCAAGCCAGATCTCTTCATTACCTTTGCAATGATTCTTGACCAAAATTTTTACCAGCATTCATCCCAACATTTCTGATATAGTTTTCTGTTTATTCTATGAGAAAGTAAAAGAACAGCTGCATCTGATCAAAAAATATTACATTTGCAGGTGTACAAGCTTCTCCACATGCTGACAAATTCCAGAAACATGGTTTACCACTTGTACATTCACTGGTGTGCCTCTGTGATAACCAAGTTACACAAGATGATAATGGTAGGTGTGGCCTCCAGATAGGCCTAGTGCAGGTCTTTCAAGTTTACACCCATGGGCAACCTGCACATCTGTGAGAATGGGACCATAACTAGGATGATTTTTTTTTTTTTTTTTTTTTTACAATCTGCTTTATGCCGCACCAACACAGGTCTTGTAGCGATGAAATCTAATGTTTAAGACAGCACAAACACTCAGTCCTCAAGCCAGAGGAAATAACCAATGGAGGTTGAAATCTCCAATCCAGCCAGAAATTGATCCCAGGATCCCGTGGACCAAAGTCTAGCATTTTATGAGGGTAATCCCAAAAATAAGGTCTCTTATTTTTTTTTTTTAATAAATACGGAACTCTGTTCGTGTGGCTGTTGGTCACAATGTTGTGAAGAGTGTTTCCCGTGTTCACATATAAACATGCGCACGCAGCGCTCAGGCACTCAGTCTTGGCTTGACAGCCGTTGAGAATGGAGCTCCTGTTGGATGTTACCGCCAAGTGCATGGATGTCAAAAAAGTGGTGTAGAGAGTTTGCAGCTGTTCGGACTAAAATTCACGACGAACAAAGGAGCGAGAGACCATCAATTTCCGTTGAGCCAGTCGTGAAGGTTGAGCAAACCATGCGTGAAGATCGGCGGATCACCCTGGATGGTTCCTGAGGTTTCCCGAAGCGCCGCTCACAGAATTTTAGCGGAAAAGTTGAAATATCAGAAGGTGTGCGCAAGATGGGTGCCAGCACCAACGATGAGGTGAAAGATGAGGTTCACAACTCCCTGAACAGCATGGTGGTGAGCTGGTATGACATGGACATACAAAAACTGTCACAGCGTCTACAAAAATGCATCGACCGAAATGGGGATTATGTAGAAAAATAGCTAAATGTTCAAGCTGTAAAATGATGTAAACCATTGTAGAAATAAACAGGTCTATGTATTTATTAAAAAAAATAGGAGACCTTATTTTTGGGATTACCTTCGTAACTAGTTAGCCACGGAGACAGATATTATTTTTATTTATTTATTTAGCGAATTACTGTTAGTACTGGGAGTGTCTGAGGACATGTTCAGCTTGCCTGATGCAGGTCTTAATATTTAATGCCCATGGGTGACATGTACATCTTGGTGTGAGATGAGGAGGAGGAGGTAGGGAGAGGGTGTAATCCAGTGTCAACACATAGCTTACTCCTGTCGAACAACACCAAGGGGTCTGCTCAAGGCTTAACATCACCATCCGACAGATGAATCACCAACAATAGCGGCGTATGCCCTCGCACCATATGAACATGGCAGAGAGGTTTAGAATTGAATGTAGGTTTTTTTAATTTAGCGATTAGAAATTGTACACCACCACCTCTGCTTCCTTGCCAGGTAACATTCTGAGGGCGAAAATTATTTCCATCAATAAAACTCAAACCGGCTACCATGGTATCTGACCATATAGACTTGATGCCTTAATGATCATGGCCATCAGCAGGCTATGATTCCATGATTTTGACATTATTTTTGAGCTAATACCAAAAATATTTGCCAAATTACCTTAAAAATTGGTTTTGGCCCCAGGAACTAACTTTCATCCTAGCATTGAGGTGGAAAATGTGTTACAGTATTCAACTTTGGTTTTTAGAGATAATTTCAACCTTCCAATACTTTATTTTTTTATTTTTTATTTTTTTATTTTGCTATAGGCTTTACGTTGCACCAACACAGATAGGTCTTATGGCGATGGTGGGATAGGAAAGGGCTAGGAGTTGGAAGGAAGTGGCCATGGCCTTAATTAAGCTACAGCCCTAGCATTGCCTGGTGTGAAAATGGGAAACCACGGAAAACTATCTTCAGTGCTGCCGACAGTGGGATTCAAACCCACTATCTCCCGGATACATGCTCACAGCTGCGTGCCCCTAACCGCATGGCTAACTCGCCTGGTCCAGTACTTTTTAAAGGCCATCCTATAATTACATAAACTTAGCTTAATGTCTATTTTAGACTTACTTTAACGTCTAATTAGTACACGTTTCATCTCAATCTGTGACACATCTTCAGGTAAAAAAAGTGTGCATGCAAAAAATGACACAGACAATGAAACTTTAGGCGAATCAAAATTGTTTAAAATGAGTTCAATACTGGTAAAATATTTGACGACACTTGAATGAGTATGGTAACATTTCAATTTTTGGAAGATAATGTGCACTGGTATAGAGGAGTTTCCCCCTGTCCAATTAGAAACTAAGCTCCACAAGAACTTAAATAAACAGCACCAGTTTTACGTACAAACATCCAATCATCATCCGCAAATCTTTATCAAATCCTAACTCAGTATTAAAGATAACAACTTGTTCCCAGAAGAGGAAGAAAGAAAGACAACACATAGCTAAACTTCTCACCAGTGTGTGTTATCCTCCCAAAATTGAAATGTTACCATACTCTTTTAAGTGTGGTCAAATATTTTACCAGTGTTGAACTCATTTAAAACATTTTAATTTGCCTAAAGTTTCACTGTCTGTGTCAGCTTTAGCATGCACACTTTTTTAGCTGAAAATGTCTTGCAGATTGAAATGGAACATGCACAAATTAGACGTTAAGCTAAGTCTGAAATAGATGTTAAGCTAAATTTATGTAATTATAGAACAGCCATTAAAAAGTATTGGAAGGTAGAAATTATCCCTAAAAACCAAAGTTGAATTTAATGCCATTATGGAACTTTACAATGAAATTTATAAACTGTAAAATGTGTTAAGGAAAATAGTATTTCAGAATGAAAAACCTCCAGATATTATTTATACAACAATTTTATTAGTATACATAATATTCATCTTGGGAAGAGGGAGAAACAGGGTCCATATTACATTCAGAGTCAAATAACATTACAAATTATAATTAACTTATATAAATATATTCAACAAGATATTTATATTAAATACAACAATGGAAAATTCTAGGGTAAGACAGTTTGAACACAGGATGGCCAACTTACTGATTATGGGCTGGATTTACCAGATATAGAATAGGATTTTCCTAGAAATGCAGAGTAATTACAGTTAAACTTGCACAGCATAACTTCAAAATCAAGTGATCCATAAATATAATGGGAGTCTCATTCAAGAATTATTTTGTATAATATTCAGAGTAGTGTCTCAGTTCATAAAGTACAAGCTGAACTATGAATACAGAAGCCTGAAATCAACACATTCACTTATTACTATTGGCTTGCTTAATAAAATGACAAAATCCACTAAGAACAGTATATAACTTCTCCATCCGATAAAGAATTCAAATATTTATGGCCAATAAAAACCATTCAATATACCTGTTTTTGGAACTTTGCACCCTGAGAAATAAAAAAACTTTACAGGTAAAAAGTTTTCATTTACTGAATGATTAAAGACATAAGTCCAGTTTTAGTGCTTGCAGAATCATTTGACAATACAGATCCCTCTTAAGTTCTGAAGGAAAACATACTGGGTAAATCAAGCCTCCATTTCACAGGAATGACTCTCCAGAAATGAAATAGGGCAGGTAAGAAAAATGAAAGAAGGAAGTGAAAGAAACTCACCTTGTACCTGTTCTGTTCTGAGATCTGATATCTGAATTCTGGAGCTAAATACTTCCCCCCATGTACCTTCAAATAATTTATTACCGGGTGAGTTGGCCGTGAGGTTAGGGGCGCGCAGCTGTGAGCTTGCATCTGGGAGATAGTGGGTTCGAGCCCCACTGTTGGCAGCCCTGAAGATGACTTCCCATTTTCACACCAGGCAAATGCTGGGGCTGTACCTTAATTAAGGTCACAGCCGCTTCCTTCCCACTCCTAGGCCACTCCTATCCCATCGTCGCCAATAAGACCCATCTGTGTCGGTGCAACATAAAGCAAGTTGTAAAAATATATATATTCTAGTCCCAGAGCTCTGCTTCCAATTTAGATCCATACAATTACCACAGATACAACAATAAAATGTAAAATAATAATCCCCTCCCTTAATGGCACTACAGCCCTTACAGGCCTTGTATTACCAAGTGACTGCTGCTCTGCCCAAAACTCTGCAGATTACAAGGTGACGTGTAGTCAGTGCAACAAATCCTTTCTACCGTTATTCTTGGTTTTTTAGACCAGAGCCGCTATCTCACTGTCTGACAGCTCATTTGTTCTCACAAAAGCCGAGTTGATTTCAAACCAGGCCTCGATCCATGTAAAAATAGAATGAACGAGGATATGCGTGAGAGACATCCCCAATGTGTGGCCACAGTAAGCAAGCAGCACGTAACACTATCACAAATACTGCCTACCACCTTAAAAGTCACTAGAACTTGAACGAAACAACGATGGCAGGATGTGATCAATGCCAACATAAGAGATTTTCACCTACAGCAAAATGTTTTCAATTGTACAAATTTGCATTTCTTGATCCATCAAGTGGATAAATGCTTAGAAGTAGAAGAAGAATCAATCACATGGCCTCAGCTACCGTAGGCAGGCATTTTGAATTTGATGCCACTTAGGCTGCCTGCACATCAATTTTGGCATTCTATTTTACTCTACCAGAAACTAGATCTCTGTTGGGCAATATAAAACAGAGTTTTAATTAATTCTGCCAGTAAACATCAATGTGTAGCAGGAGATCTTTTACGTACCAACATCATCAGATATAAGTATTGAAAGACACTGTGTATCAAAGGGAGAGTTTCAGCCTCCAGATCACAAGATCATGGGTTCAAACCTGACACAGGTAGTCAGATTTTTGAAGGATGGAAAAAAAAAATATAATAAAACATGTCTAATGCATAAGTACACAGAATTGATACGTGAAGTGTCTGTACCTCATACAGCAAATAAAACAAAAACAATCATGTTATAATTCCTAGAGGAGAATTTCTAAATGTATTCAGTAAAAAAAAAATGCCAGTCCTACCAACAAACTCAAATGGCATGATCAGGGCAAAAACAAAACAAAAAAAAACACACAGCCTAATAACCCACTCAATAGCTCTTTTTTTTTTTTTAATCTGTGGCTGCAAAAGTTTTAATTGACATTGTAACCTGATGGGAAAGACAAATTTTTTAAGATGGAGAACCAATTGTCATTTAGCAGATTAACAATCCTTATTCGCCAACTTGGCGAGATTGTTATCTGCCGCTGCTGAGTAGTGTCCTGGAGACAGAGGCACAACAGTCCAATAGATGAGCCCAAATGGCACAAGGACAAAGTAAAGGTGAGATACACAAAATTATGTTGAAATTTTGTAGACTATTAATCCTCAGAATTAAAAAAACTGACTACAGAAATTATTTATGAACAATGTCTTTAAAACTGAAGATATGCCATGCAAAGACTGAACAGTAACTTCACTGCAATAGTTATTTTATTTAAGGTTCTGCTTCTACTGGCTTACCATCACACACAAAAAAATCATATTACCAAAGTATGTGTTGGCTATCAGGTTTACCATCTCATATCTAGAATTTACTTCTAGTTACAAAATTCAGTACAAGCAACAACATTCAATATGAAAAGGGAAACTGGTGTATTGAACACTTATTATCATGATTAATACATAGATGGCAGATATGCATGAATAAAACTGAAGGTAAAAAAAAAAAAAAAAAAAAAAGAGGTCACAATAAAAGATGTGATATGTTATTTACAACAAAAATGAAACCACTTCTAAAATAAATAATGGTAAAACAGTCACAACTAATGTGATCTCAGATCTAATAACCAATAATTTTTTTTAACTGATGATGTTATTATTGCATGTTATAAATCTCATTCTGTATTGATGGTTATCACTTTACAAATAAAAAGTCTTATCTAATCCTCCTTTTCAATACAAAACAAACATCTATGTTAGATGGGACGATATCTGTACACGTTTCAGCCTATCTAAAGGCCATCTTCAGTGTTGCACATTTTAAAAGGATTAGCAACTTTTATGTCAACCAAACAAATTTTTAGACGAGAGGATTTTTCTACCTCAACATGTTTTTAATATTTCAATCATGATCATTGTATTTTAATTCCATACACTTCATAGTGTTTTTATTTATTTGCATAAATGTAATATTTGAGCTTCTACTGAGGATGGTTGTTTTGTATTGAAAAGGAGTATTATATAAGACTTTTTATTTGTAAAGTGAAGTTGTTATTAGCAGTAAATAAGTTGTATGAAAGTAAAACTGTTAGGAACTCCAACTATTCATATGAGAAGAAATAAACCATGTAGTATCTTTACAATAAATATACATTTGAATCTTACTTAAGAAATATCACAAGAAATATTTTCAAGCACAGAGAACTGAATTATTGGGTTTAATGTACCGGTATATAAGACTTTCAAATTACACAATCAGATAATACACAATATTATTTAAACCACCATAAATGAAAATGAAACATTACATGATTATTATTATTATTATTATTATTATTATTATTATTATTATTATTATTATTATTATTATTAATAATAATAATAATAATACAAAATATACAATTTTCTACCACTGAACCCTGTCCCCTGCTGTAAACAGAGGATCCTTGTTTACATTGGTCTATCATTCATTGCTGTATTGCCTGTATACACTGCTGCAGGAAAGCTAAATGTATTTGCTTCTAGATGACTGAATAACAATCCTGTGTTTCTTTTCATGCAATAAATTTGCAGTCCCAGGGCTACTGAACTCAAATTGCAACCCTTTTGCATGAAGCAACAACAATAATTCTAATAAATCAACTTGACCCGTTTAGCAGTGTTAAAGTCAGTACTGGTGTTATCTCACTTAACTAGTTACAGTTCTTCGTGCTCCAGAACATAAATTATTATATTCTCCATTTTCCAGCAAGAAAGTGGATTAAAGCCCACACCGAATTATACTGTTATACCGTAAATAAAATGATAACTACAAATCATTTAAAACTACCCAAATATTGGTTGTGAAATAAGTTCCTTCTATGCAACCACAAATATTAGTGTGATGAAGATACACACTCACTATACAGCCAAGGCAGAGAAGTTGTTGAGTTCACCACAACCAAGTGTACAACAACACAGTTGAACTCCTCATTCAGTTTTTAACTGTTATATTGCAAGCACCTATTACATTCTGGCTTGTTTAATGTTTGTAAACATAGAAAAAGTCTAAAGGAGCATTTTAGGCACCTTATGCTCTTTTACTGTACTATCTCAAGGGTAAAACCACTGTACAAACCCAGAGGATGATTTGTTCTCTTTATAGCAAAGATGCTGTAACTGATTAGACATGTTGGAAGTAGTTTTCAAGATTTTGATGTGAAAAAGTTTCTTCAAAAGGCAAATCTTTTATTGGTAGACCTACCATACAAGTATTAACAACGAAGGTCTGAAGGCATTACTTGAAAACAACCCAAGGATAACACCTATGAAATTAGCATGAGAACTGAATTAGTATAATAATGTGAGGAACCATTTGAAGAGGCTAGGTTACATTCTATGATGTGATATTTGGGTACCACATGAACCAAGTGAATAGAATTTGATTCAGCACGTGTCTACCTGTGATTCTTTGTCGAGACACAATCAACATAATCCTTTCCTGAAATGACTGGTGATGAGAAATAAATCACGTATTATAACTTTGTGAAAAAGAAATTGTACCTCCACCAACAGTTCCTAAACCAAGTCTGCATTCCAGGAAAGTACTGCTCTGCATTTGCTGGGATTGAAAATGTATGGCAAGTTCAATTCAGAGAAATACCATGGATGTTTGCAATATCACTGTTAGAAACCAAATGAATAGCTGACTCTTGTTGTACCCTTGGGTGTGGTGATCATGGCTAGAGATAATAAACCAGCTCCTTGTACCCCACCAAAGACCCAGGCAGAGTGATATTCATCTTTCTGAACTTGTCCAAGCTCTTACCCGCACAGACACTGCTCGCCTTTCTTTGTTCCTTTCTTTTTTTTTTTTTTTTACAAGTTGCTTTACATCACACCAACACAGATAGGTCTTAAGGCGATGATAGGACAGGGAAAGACTAGGAAGCGGCCTTAATTAAGGTACAGTTTTCAAGATTTTGATGTGAAAATGTTTCTTTAAAAGGCAAATCTTTTATTGGCAGACCTACAAGTACAGTATTAACAAAGAAGGTCTGAAGGCATTACTTGAAAACAACCCAAGGATAACACCTATGAAATTAGCATGAGAACTGAATTAATACCATAATGTGAGAAACCATCTGAAGAGGCTAGGTTACATTCTATGCTGTGATATTTGGGTACCACATGAACCAAGTGAATAGAATTTGATTCAGCACGTGTTTGGCAAGTTCAATTCAAAGAAATACCATGGATGTTTTCAATATCACTGTTAGAAACCAAATGAATAGCTGACTCTTGTTTACCTGGTGTGAAAATGGTAAGCCATCTTCAGGGAGTGGAAAATAATAATAATCGTATGGCCTCAGCTACCGTGTGCAGACATTTCAATTTGACGCCATCTGGCTGTCTGTTCGTCAATTTCGACGTTCCGTTTTACTCTAGGCCTGCTGATGGCAGACCAAGTAAACCGAAACTCTCTTGGGTGTCTATGGCTGAGATTTAATGAATTTTGTCGGGTAAACACCAAATGTGTCCGCAGAGATCTTTTACATGCCGACATTGTACGACAAGGAGTGTCGATCGGACTTTTTTCCGCCCT
Organism: Anabrus simplex; assembly: GCF_040414725.1. Classification (NCBI taxonomy): domain Eukaryota; kingdom Metazoa; phylum Arthropoda; class Insecta; order Orthoptera; family Tettigoniidae; genus Anabrus; species Anabrus simplex. The sequence continues at coordinate 57,736,958 of NC_090271.1, forward strand.
TCAAAAATCCGACTGCCTCTGCCGGGTTTGAACCCGCTATCTTGGGATCCTGAGGCCGACACTCTACCACTGATCCACAGAGGCAGCTTTCAGGGAGTGGAGTTCAAGCCCACTATCTCTCAAATACTGGATACTAGCCGCACTTAAGCGACTGCAGCTATCAAACTCGGTTCTATATTCAATATAATTGGTCTGTTATTGGAAATTATGAATTTACTCATTCAGGACAAATATTTCAAGTTCTTTATGGGAATCGAGGAAGCCTCCGTAGGTCAGGTGGCAGCACGTCGGCCTGTCACCGCTGGGTTCCGTGGTTCAAACCCCGGTCACTCCATGTGAGATTTGTGCTGGATAAAGCAGAGGCAGGACAGGTTTTTTTCTCTGAGTACTCTGGTTTTCCCTGTCATCTTTCATTCCAGCAACACACTCCACTATCATTTCATTTCATCTGTCAGTCATTAATAATTGCCCCAGAGGAGTGCGACAGGCTTTGGCAGCTGGCACAATTCCTATCCTCGCTACAAGATTCATTCATGATTCATTCATTCATTCATTCATTTATTCATTCCATCCCTGACCTGGTCACTGACTGGAAAACAGTCTGTATGTTTTCTTTTTTATGGGAATCGAGAACTACTGAATATCATGTCTCTGTACTTATTCTGTTCATGTATACTCGCCGTATGTAGTCTGGTTTGTGCTGGCATTGTACTTGTGTACTCGCCACGTGTGTAGAACTAGTCCTGAACCATATGGAGGAAGAGCCATCACAAAGGTTGACAAATATACTCATGGACTCATTGCATATGTAAACATGTTCTAACAGATGATCTTTATTAGTCATTGAGATTTGGAAATAATTACAGTGGGTCCAAAATTGCATTTATTGATTTATTTTTTCATAACCATTATAGAATATACTTTGTAAATTTCTCTTGCTCCATTCCACACTGTCATGATTGTATGTTTGTTGCTCATTTTATGTAATTTTTATTTTTGCACAAGGTTCTCATCATAACTGAGAAACTATTGAAGATATTTGCATGAAAGTTTGCATGGTAGATATTTAATTTCTATTAGCAGCATGCTCTAGACTCCTTTTACTGACATAAATAATATTAAAATTAATTTGCAGTACAAATTTAAGAAAAATGATGTGAAAGATAATGATTACATTAAAAAATTGAATATTTCAGAAATTCTAATGTATGTTGTTGATATAAGTCTTTAAACAATTTCAACAAAAGAATCATGTAAATGAACTGTAGTATTTATGGAAAGAAAGTTTTTCTCTATGCACATCCTTTTTTTTCTTGCTGGCTAACTTGCTGTGACCTATATCAGAAAGGTTTAACTCTTGTTCTTTGACTTTCATTTAAAGTCTTAGTTTGCAGCTTTCATGTTCTGCAATAAATCTTTAACTGTACTCTTTTTTCACAAGTATGAACATTTGAAACAAACATTCTGTACATTACTTTGCACCATTTTTATGAACATTTTAGTCCATATTTTGAAAATGTTTGGATATACCCAGCCTGTTTTAATAATACATATAAATTCATCTGAGTATGTAATTGTTATGCTCTGGATAATTTAACATGGAGGTAAGAATGTATTTTCAGATGTGTTCTCAGGATAGTCTTACAGCCTGTATGACAACATATCAGTAATTCATCCCACTACAACCATGCAGTCCTATTTCTTACAAACCATTCTCGTCAAACCATTTATAAGAAACATCAAAAAGAACAGACGAGAAATATTATGCACTGTAAGGCCCCATTCACAATGCAAACGTAACTGTAAACTTAACGACGTAACGTAACCGTAAAATTAACATAAAATTTGTGGTATTCACAATGGAGGAACGTAACATTAACGTAAAGAGTACACAGCAGCCAATCAAAACACTGCCATGTTATTTAGCACGGAAGTCGGGTTTTGGGCTATCTCGCAGTTTTATATTTCAATTCCTCGATGGAATAAACAACGTGGAAGCAGAATTCATATTACTTCAAACATCTATTGCTTTGCTCCTGGGAGCTGTGTAGGCCTACCTGAAAAGGCGATCTAAACAACGGTGCAGGAAATGGGTTCATCCATTGAATCAAAGAAGGTTATCTCAGTGCGATTTCGGTAATCTACTGTAAGAAAGGGCCCTCATCAGTTTGTTTTGGACATGCGGATGAAACCTGAACTGTTTGTCTTTCTTACGATTTGTTTCCCCTTTTCTAATAAAAAGAAATGTAAGGTCTGCTTTACCGACATCTATGCCCCTATCTATCACACCCCGATGAGTTGTTTGGTTCTATTTGTGTGGATGATATCGTTTTTGTAAACTAGTAGCACGTAATAATGTTAAGAAATGTACAGGGACACTGTTTTATTTATGACAGGGATTGTCTCTCGTCCGTTCACCAGCGCTGCGAACTTGTCTCCCGCTATTTACCGTCAGATTTCATTGCTACAGGATATTTATTTCCACCTATTATTTTTTGGTACAGCGTCTTTATAATTCTTTTTCCTGTTATCATAATACACACAAAGATTATTTTGAAAGAGAATTACGTTTCGTTGAAGGAAGTCATATCGTGCACAAAATACAATGTTTACCTCTGCTCTGATTGGCTGGTTCTTAAAGTTAACGTAAAATTAACTGCAAGAGCTTGGAGTCTGCAATCACTTAATTTTACAGACTCGCAGTTAAGTTTACGTCGGCGCATTGTGAATGGTTCCATTAGATAATATGGCCGCTAACTTCTAAGTTAACTTTAATTTTAAGTTTATGTTACGTTACGTTTGCATTGTGAATGGGGCTTAATACTCTCACTTTGAATCACTCACGACTAACAATAGACTCTTTAATCATACAATATAATTAGCAGGCATAAATGGCATTTAAAATAGTCTAAATAGGCAAGAAACATTAAGTTGATAAAAAGTACAGAAGAAACTGGTTTGTACGCAGTTCAAGGGGAATGTACAATTATGTACGAAAAAGAATATGTTTTAGCTGTAACTTACAATAACTTACAGATAATACAGTATCTTTTGAAATGAAAATCCACAGCCTGTTTCCAGTCATTCGACCGGGTCAGGAATGAAATGAATGAAGCCTCGATCTGGCGATGAGGAAAAGTATCCGCATTGCTGTATTTTAAATTCCTGATTTCAAAGAATGGAAGTTATCGGCAAAAGAATGGAACAGCCACAAAGGGTGTAAATATAATACCATCAGAGAAACTACTGCATACTACTTTCAAATTAACTTGGCTTTTGTTTGTTTATTTTTTAATCCTCAGTGTCTACGGCACCATGATTAAGTGGAACTAACAATACCAGAGGAGGAGATGATGGCACTGATTGTCAAACTTACTTGAATTTTAAACCGATGACACTTTGGACACTGCAATTAGATGAGCTAGCAAAATTTAAAACTAAGGTTTAGTTAGTTCTATGCCATTTTTAATTGCTGTTCACACCTTGAGTTACTATGTTGTAAAGGAAAAAAAAAAGATAACATTCAAAAATATTTCTTTACTTTACAATCCATTCATGGTGGTAACATGCCACTTATTTGAAGTCAAATAATAATACTGGATTTATGTCGCACCAACTACTTTTACTGTTTTTGGACATGCAAAGGTGCCGGAATTTGGTCCTGCAGAAATTCTTTTACGTGCCCATAAATCTACTGACATGAGGCTGACATATCCGAACACCTTCAAATACTACCAGAGTGAGCCAGGATCAAACCTGCCAAGTTGAGCGTCAGAATATTTCAAGTAAATGATGCATGCTCAACTCATTCACAACTTTGAAAATTAGCTATGTATAAAGGAGAAATTATTTTTAAGATAGTTACATGTAATTAAATGATATAGATGTTGATTCCCATAGGGAACCTGAAATATTTGTCCTGAATGAGTAAATTTATAATACCAATATAATTGGTCCATTATTGGACATTATAAATTTTCCAGCTAACTTATTCCTGGTTACCAGCATTTCGCTCCAGTGTGCTAAATTGGGCTCATCAGTTGGTAAATGGCACACCCATCAAGACGCATGGCTAGTGCACACCGTGGAGGTCACTGTGTATATTATATAAGTATTATTTCACTATAAATAAAAATAGAGGTAAATAATAGTGAAACCTTGATCACTGGAGGATGAAAACTAATTAAGAAAACAAGAAAGTAAAATCTTCAATGCAGCCTGAATAGAGGGAATCTGGATGAAAGGAAATTTCAAGAGCTTTTTTTTAAATCAACATTCTGAAAAAACAAATTCTCCAACTTTCAGGAAAAGGCAAGAAATTCTACAACCACTAGCAATTCGCTACTTAAAGCTGAAAGAGATCTGAGGAAACAGCATCACAGGCAAAATTGTGCAGGACATATCTACATTCAGAACACTGACAATCACCAACTTGCAAACCCAGAACCAAGCAAAATTTCTGCAGAAGATACGAAGTTAAATAAGTTCAATCATGCTCAGCATTTGGGCATAATATATATTTAAAACAAAAGAAGGTAACAGAGTAACACTACAAGGTAATTATAATACGAGGTCCTTTTTTTAAAATTGTAACATATTGAATCAATGTTTTTCATGAAGACTAGTTTTCAGATCTGAGCTAGAATTTGGTGAAATGTGGTCATTACCTACAAATATGTCCAACACATTAACACTGTCCAAATGTTTATGTAAACAAGATTACCTGTGGAATCTTCTGAGTAATAAAAGCATGTCTATTATTATTAAAGACCAAACAGGATGTATGATAAATATTTTTCACATAAACATTGAAATTTCTTTTCTTTCCAAACATCTCACACCAGTGAAAATGAGAAAGGCACATTAAGGGAACCCAGTAAATGTTTCAAGCCATTCAATCTACACATATAATTTGAATGTGTAACAGAATATTGTGAGAAAATCGCAATACTAACCCCTACATGTTATACATCTCAAGAAAAGTCTCCATCTCAGGATTACTAGAAAAATATTTCATTAAGTCCTTTATTTGCATAAAATAGTCATTTATTCAGATAATACAAAGCTTAGGTCTTGCAGTTAACTGTATTTGCCAGTAGATGGCTCTGTGAAAATTGTCTATGCATATCTGTATTAGTCCAATAGACAGCTCTGTGATAAATCAGAACATCTTTTCTTTAGAAGCTCCAGGAGGCTGTGGGAAAATACATTTTGATTAAAGTTTAGTATACATGATTAGAAGCAGACATGAGATTGCAATTGCTGCTGCATGGACAGGAATTGCAGCTTCGTTATTACCAGATGGTAAGACAATTCGCAAACTTTTGATGTGCCTGCTACAGTAACTAACAAAGTTCAGTTTTGTGTATTAAATGGAACAGCGCAGAAGCAGACTTTTTGCTAAAATGATCGTTATTATTATTATTGATGAAGCTTCGATGATTCCTGCACTTGCAGTAAATTGCATTGATTGCCTACTAAAGGACATTATGAGGTGTGAAAAACAAATGGGTAGTAAGACTGTCATATTTTGGGGGAGATTTTTCCCAAGTTCTTCCTGTGGTTTCCAAAGGTAGTTGAGACATGTATCCAGAATGCTCCAATATAGCCAAAAATTAAAGTATTGCACTTGAAAACAAATACGCATGACAAGCCTCCTGAAAAGGAATTAGTGACAAGGCTACTACAATTAAGAAATAAATTAAAAGTGAAGTAGAAAATGATACAGAACTAAGTAATCTATAAATATAAAATAAGAGTTTTGTCTGTACATTGCTCAGAGTTTAAAAGGAATGGTATTTCTGTATTGGACGTGTCCACAGTAACAAGGAAATTCATTTTTAAATTTTCAGTCATCTCTGTCCATCTGTATGTAAGTACGTACGTACGCGCATCACAAGAAAATGGCTGAAGAGAATTTAATGAAATGGAAATGGTGAATGGCTTTTAGTGCCAGAAGTGTCCGAGGACATGTTTGGCTCGCCAGGTGCAGGTCTTTTGATTTGCCGCCCGTACGGGACCTGCACGTCGTGATGAGGATAGGAGTGGAATCGTGGTTGAGAGAAGGGGTGGGTAATACAGAAGTATTTCCAGAAGGGTATACAGTCTATCGTAGAGACCGAGGAGATAAAAAGGGAGGAGGGGTATTTATTCTGGTGAAGGAAACTTATTGTTCGCATGAATGGTTTACTGATGAAAGGGATGAAATATTAGGGATAAAATTAGTTTGTGATAATATGAAGGAGGTGGGAATTATAGGAACATATAGGCCTGGAAGAGAGGAAAGAGACATGGAAATATTTGAGAAAATAATAGATTATACTCATAAAAACAATAATGATACGGTAATAATTGGGGGAGATCTAAACTTGCCTGAAGTTGAATGGAATGGAGCTGCAAGTGAAGCCCATGAACAGAAACTGGCAAATAAGTTAATTTGGGAGGGAGTATTTACACAAGTAGTACAAGAACCAACTCGTCTCAATAACTTGCTAGATGTATTCTTGGTTAAACCATGGGAAATTGTTGATAAAACTGAGGTAATTGAAGGAATAGGTGACCATAAGGCTGTAATAATGGATGTAGGACTCGTACCAAAAATGCTTAATAAGAGGGTCACAAAAGACAAAAGACAAGAAATTATACAGAAAAACTAAAGTTGATGAATTTGGGACTTACAGTACCTTAAATCACAATTCAGTTGTTGGATAAGTGAAGGGAATAATGTGGATACATTTTGGGCTAAATTTAAAGGAATCATTTGGGAAGGAGAGAAGAGATTTGTACCTGTTAAGAAGGGTAAAATGACCTCAGACCCTGTTTATTACACAAGGGAAATAAGAAAATTAAAAAGAAAATGTAGAATAGTAAACAGGAAAATCAAAGAAGGTAGGGAGAATAGAGAAACTAGAAAACAGCTAATGAGGGAACTGAATAGAGTGAAAAAGGAAGCAAAAGAGAATTATATGAATGGCATTCTTCAAGAGGGTAATGACCACAAAGGGAAATGGAAAAAGCTGTATTCATATATTAGGAATCAAAAAGGAAAAGGAATCCAAATTCCTACAATGGTGGGAGAAGGGGGTGAACACTATTCAACAGATACTGTGAAAGCAAACCTCTTTAGTAGGGAATTCCGAGATTCAGTAGAAGATTGTCAGGACTTGGAAACCGTAACAGAAGATAGAGAGGGAGAGACACAGAGGGAAACAAGAAGCTTCTCATTCACAAATGAAGATATTTTCAGAGAAACCCAACTGCTTCAGCAAGGAAAAGCAGCAGGAAGTGATCAAATTACTGGGGAGGTATTAAAGACAATGGGGTGGTATATAGTGCCTTATTTAAAATTTCTCTTTGACTATGTCATAAATAATAGTGTGATACCAAAGGAATGGAAGGAATCTATAATAATACCAATTTATAAAGGAAAGGGTGATAAAAGGAAACCAGAGAACTACAGACCAATCAGCCTGACCAGTATAGTTTGTAAAATACTGGAGAGTTTAATAGCAAAGTACATCAGAGGGATATGTGATGATAAAAATTGGTTCATGAGGAGCCAGTATGGATTTAGAAAGAAATTTTCTTGTGAGGCACAACTGGTGGAATTTCAGCAGGACATATCAGATCAGTTAGATTCAGGAGGCCAGTTAGATTGCATAGCCATAGATCTTTCCAAAGCCTTTGATAGAGTGTAACATGGAATATTATTAAAGAAATTGGAGGGAATAGGATTGGACGTAAGGGTTATACGTTGGATAAGAACATTTCTAAATTCAAGGGTTCAGAAAGTCAAAGTAGGAAAGAATATATCACAGGAAGAGAAAGTCTGGAAGGGAATTGCACAGGGTAGTATAATCGGTCCGTTACTTTTCTTAATATACGCAAATGATTTAGGGAACAATATAACATCGAAAATAAGATTGTATGCAGATGACATAATTGTTTATAGGGAAATAAATAACATTGAGGATTGTTCAGAATTACAAAGGGACCTTGACAGTATCCAAGAATGGGTTGAAGAAAATAACATGAAGATTAATGGAGGCAAATCAACTGTTACAACATTTACAAACAGAAGCTTTAAAACTGAATTTGAATATACTTTGGATGAGGTAGTTATCCCAAAAGATGGCAAGTGCAAATACTTAGGTGTGAGATTTGAAAGTAATTTGCACTGGAAGGGTCATGTTGATGACATTGTTGGGAAAGCATACAGATCGTTACATGTCATAATGAGGCCACTTAAAGGATGCAACAAAGAATTAAAAGAAAAAAGTTACTTAAGTATGGTTCGTCCATTATTGGAATATGCAAACAGTGTTTGGGACCTTCACCAAGAATACCTAATAAAAGAACTAGATGGTGTGCAGAGGAAAGCAGCAAGGTTTGTAACAGGGGATTTCAGGAGAAAGAGTAGTGTATCAGAAATGTTAAAGGAACTTGGGTGGGAAACTTTAAGTAAGAGAAGGGAAAAAACTAGACTTATAGGATTATATAGAGCCTATACAGGAGAAGCATGGGGAGATATCCGTGAGAGGCTTCGGTTGGAAAGCTAACTTAGATCAGATTACCAGGACTCACTTACTCCAACCGCATCAAAAATTGACTGTAATAAATCAGTTTATTGGCCCTACACTGATATACCCCTTCCAGACTGTTTCGGTTGAGAAAATTCCCAAATCAAGTCTGTTAAAAGCCGACATGATCAGAAGCGCACTTAAAGAAATTCTACAACTTCCGAGTGACACACCGACAAGTATGATCTATTCGAGCCACAAATATAAAGGGTTAGCACTAATGCGCGCTACTTGGGAAGCGTACCTTCAACAGCTGAACATCAATCTTAAGCTAGAAGCTGTGAATGATTCGCACGTAAATGCTGTTCGAAATTTCACAGCAATAAAAACTCGCTGCCTATCTTAACTTCAACTCAATGAAGAGACATCAACGAAATCTGTTAGACAACTGCGCGATATACTTAGAACACGCGAATTTGAAGCTTGGTGTGCATATCCACAAAAAGGAAGAGGTGTTGAGTTATTTGCTCAAGTTCCTGATGCTAATTCTTCGGTTACCAGAAGAGATGGTTTAACTTGTTCGGAATGGAGGGAGATGTTGAAGATAACCGCGATGGTTGCACCAGTACGTACTCTGCCGGGACGTTCTACCAGCACAGGACACTGCAGACACTGCAGTGAGTATGAAACCTTACCACATGTGCTGGGGAGTTGCCCTCAAGGAGAACTGCTTAGGATCAAACGCCATAACATCATCAGAAAGCTGATTGCTAATGCTCTTCGTCTCAAAAATCTAGAAGTGTACGAAGAAATCTACTGCCTCGCCGAAGGCGGCAGCACTTGCAGGATTGATATTATAGCGATTGACAGATGGAGGAACGAAGCAGAAATTATTGATCCTACGGTACGCTTTGAATCTTCAGCCTCTCAGCCGACTGACGTAGACAATGAGAAAAAGGATATCTATAATCCAACCATCCCTTTCTTTCTTGAGTCGTATAACCTTAAAAAAATTACGGTGACTGGACTTTTCTTTGGCGCGAGGGGAACAATTCCCAAATCTTTCGTCACATGGCGACAAAAATATAAACTAGCGAGAAGCCTACAGGATGAGATAGTCGTCTCACTCATCAAATACTCCGTTTCGATTCTTCGTCACCATTTATATGGAGTTCATGCCATTTAACATGGTTAATTGCAACCTATCATTTTTTTAAACATTAATCTTTTTATCTTCTCTCAAAATTGTTATTGTGTATTATTCTGTGTCTTATGGCAAATCTAGGGTGTCCTGGATCAGACTAAATAAATAAAATTGGTAGAACTGACCACAAGTACAAAATTAGAAGGAATTTTAGCAGAAGCGATTGGGGTAAATTTTCTTTCATTGGGAAGGGTGTGAAGGAGTGGAACAGTTTACCAGGGGTAGTGTTTGATCCTTTTCCAAAATCTGTACAGATATTCAAGAAGAGAATAAACAACAACAGAGATAATAAATTAAATGTTAGAGGGCATTCGACTAGTGCAGGATATTGTAAATAATAAATGTGTGTGATTAAATTAATTCCATCCCCTGGTCTAAGGAGTTTGGACAGCCCAAGTAGGGGACTGCCTGTAGGGGTGAAGTACAGTGGGGACTTCGAGGGCCCTGGGACCGCTATGGTAGCTGTGAAGGCCCTTCAGGAACTCTGAAAAGTGGTGGCAAAAGGGGCTCTGGTTAAGACGCAGCAGGTCGTTATGCTACTTAGGTTCCAAAATGGGTAAAATATAAATATGTAAATAAATTCAATGTTAATTTTAATCTTATACCAGTTTTATAGTATTATTAGAAGTAATTTCACATACCGTACTGTATATGAGTTGACTATGTAAGATATTATAAGTAGAATTTTGTAAACAATATAAATTTATTAAGGATGATGTGTGTGTTTAATAGAAAAAATTATTAGCATAAATTGTATAATATTGTATTCTAGGAAAATTTTCTTCGTCTCCTGTTAATTTAAAATTTAGTGCTTGACAATAATGTATTTTAGTGTACCATTTGCCACCGAGGTAGACACCTCATTTGCAAATAAAGAGATTTTGATTTTTGAAATGATGATGAAGACGACACGTACACCCAGCCCCTGTGCCAGCGAAATTAACCAATGATGGTTAAAATTCCTGACCCTGCCAGGAATCGAACCCGCAACGCCTTGTGACCAAAGGCCAGCATGCTAACCATTTAGCCATGGAGCCAGACAGAGAATTTAATGAAAATTGGTATGTAAAGTCTGAGAATGAACCACTACAATCTAAGCTGTTAATCATTTTTTTCACGCTGAGTGAAATGGTAGTTTAGGGGAAGGCCTAAAATTTAATTCTCAAATGTCTATGTTATTAGTGGTCCTACCCATAAATAACACATAATATAAGTTATATAAAATTAAGTTTCCGATCATTTATGTCTTATACATTTTTTCCGTACCAGCTATGATAACAGAGATATTCATGAATTTGTATTTTTGTTGCCAAGTCCATATCAACGCCGAGCCACAAGAAAATGGGTAAACAGAATTTAACAAAAATTGGTACGTAGAGATGGAAACAAGAAACTACAGTCAAGGCTATAAATAAGTTATTCACCCTGGATGAAATGGTAGTTTAAGGGAAGGCACCTAAAATTTAATATTTAAATACCTATGTTATTGGTCCAAACAAAAAGTACTACATAACAACAGTTATAGAGAATACATTTTCCGATCATTTATGTTTCATTCAGTTTAATCGTACTGGCTATGATAAGAATGGTATTTCAGAGTCTGAAGAAAACTAAATGTGAAGGCCTACAATATAGAAAGCTCATAAAATTGATGAACAATTACATTGACCATTGTTGTAATGTTTGGTCCTCTTCTGCTGCCACTCATCTCCGATAGATGGATCACTTCTGTGTACCGAGTATAGCAGCCTGCCTGAATATTGACAGGAAATAGCTGGGGTGTTGGATAATTTTCTTTAGCATGCCACTCCTCCGGTTCATACATTTTCTCATACTGCTAGTACGTAACACACTGGGCCATCACAGTATTCCAGCTATTCGATACCTACTCCGAGGCGCTGACTGAAATGAGCAGTGTGCACTCATAACGGAATAATGGCAGAGGAGTGTTCACGGCTGTCTGTGGCCTGGTCATTCCAGCTCTGGAACTTTAGACTTTTAGATAAGCAGCATATAACTGTTCTGTGAAAGCGAGACAATGTATATTTTTAATTTGATCGAGTATATCGTATGATAGCATTGCTTTTTTTTTTTTTAAGTCATACTGACACAGAAAGGTCTTATGGCGATGATGGGACAGGAAAGGCCTAGGAGTGGGAAGGAAGCATCCGTGGCCTTAAGGTACAGCCCTAGCATTTGCCTGGTGTGAAAATAGGAAACCACAGAAAACCATCTTCAGGGCTGCCGACAGTGGGGCTCGAACCCACTATCTCCCAGATGCGCCCCACTAATCGCATAGCCAACTCGCCCGGTGGCATTGCTTTTAATCGCAACATTACTACTGACATCATTGTAATACCCTATGTGGATTTCAGTTGGGGAAACAACTAAGACACTCTTTCTGAGGATGTAAAAAGGCAGGTGGAGAGTGAGTGTGCCATGGTAATGAAAACTCCCCAACTTGACTGTGACTGATGGTAGGCAGAATTCCGTAGTGTAGAATGGGTACATCGGCTTCATAAACAGTGATTCATTAGTAAGTGGTGATAAACTTAACCATAATAGGTATTTTATTTGATCCTGTATTGACTTGTCTGAATCTATTAAAAAACTATTATAGTTTCTTTATTCCTTGAACTGACATCACTGATGAAGGGAATGGATGATTTTCCCAAAACATGTATGTTAAATTAATAATTTTCGATCATTATAATGTGTATTGACAAGGTGGACTCAAAATTATAATAGTTTCTTTAATAGATTAATTGGTAAGTAACATTTTTGGCAATTGTATGGACTAAATCTTCAGCTTACTATAACAGAGCAGTTGTAAGTCCCTACAATAATGACTGTAACAGCATAAATGAAGATGTTCTTCACCTAATCCCAGGAAGTTTTAAGGAAAACAACAGTATTGATATTCTGTTAGATGATGATGCAGACACAGATTTCGTAAGCAGCCTACCCATAGAATACCTACAGTATACTCATTATGTCATCTGGAATGCCTCCACGTGTATTAAAATCAAAAGTTTGTGCAATCGTAATGCTTATAAGAAATGCCTTTGGTTTCGTGATAGTGCGTATGATAGAGAAACGTGTGACAAAATTATAAAACTAGAAGTCATTACAGGTGCTTCCAAGAATCCGGTAATTTATCTATCTACGACTGATTTGGTGCCTTTCAAATTTAAAAAGAGGCAGTTCCTGGTAATTCTTTCTTTCGCAATGACCATTAACAAAGCACAGGGTCAAGTTTAGGAAAAACAGGTATTTACTTATCTTGGAGCATTTTCAGCAATCATCAGTTTTATATGGCATTTAGTAGAGTTCAAGCTGCACGGGATGTCAAAATTAAAACTATAACTACACCATACCAGGGTCAGTTCCCTGAAACTGATAGGTATTTTACAAGAAACATTGTTTCCAATGAATACTAAAATCAGTCAATGAATAGGACAGTCAAATGCAATCATTTACGGTGAACTGTAGTCTACTTTATTAAAGTGATTAAAACATGACTGTTACACGCAAGCACAAGAAGATTACAATAGGGCAATTGCCAAGGTTCAAAAATTCCATGTCTATTGTCACAACGGAAGTGTAAGTTTAAAGGCAAATAAATGCTCTTCTGGAGTTCAGTATATTTTCTGTTACTTTTCTCATGCTTCCTTTATCATCAGTTTCATTTTAATCTTTGTTCACAGTTATTGCTGTGACAGGCTACTAGTTATTACATAAAGCACCTACAGACTGCGTTATAGTAAATGTTCTGAAGTGGTATTTGCAATGTAATTCATAGTACATATTTCACAAAGAAATCAACATACTGTTTAGTCATTTTTTTGGTTCTTATTGATTTAAAAGTTTTGGCAGTCAAAAGGTTCGTAAAAAAACACATCGTGCATACTTCACAAATAAATAAGAATTGTCATAAAATAACACTAACAATTAGGAATAAGCTGAGAAATAGAAAGATGTAACTCATAGCATGACATAAGTGACAGTTATTTTGTATGATGTGATTGCAGTAGAACCGGACAAAAAAAAAAGGTCTACAAGTAATTATTATTTTCCCCACTAAAAAAAAATTATTAAAACCTGGAATGGAAGAGGATGAAAAGTAGCAACCCACTCATGTCAAATTTATAACAAAAGAGCACAAAATATATTTAGATCTTTAGAGCTCGATTTAAAAGCACGTTCTTTTCCAAGGCAGTGATATTTTGATCTCCCATGTACCAAATTCTCTCATTCATGCCGTGAAAACTCAAAACTTCTCTATGTCATGCTATGTATCATACAAAAACCATATCTTAAAATATGTAAATTTTAGAAAAAGCAGTTTTATTCGTAACACCTATCAGCACTGTCTCTCTCTCTCCAGTCGTTCCACTCATGACTGAGTATCGTGACCCAACGACTTTGTTGTTTCTTTTATAAGCTGATACCATTCTGTACGTACTTGCGTTTTCCGGACAGTAACTCTCCATGGTAAGTCCATGATCTCTCTTACTTGATCAACCCATCTTTTTGCGACCTGTCCTTGTGTCCTTGTGCCAGAAACTTTTCCTTGGACAATTAATTTTTCCAGGTTGTCATCCTCTCTTCTCATAATGTGACCAAAGAATTGCAAGATTCTCTGGTACACAACTTGGCATAAACTTTCTTGTATTCCAATTTCCCGGAAGACAGAATCATTTGTTCGCCTGGCTGTCCACGGTATTCGCAACATCCTTCTCCAACACCACATTTCAAAGGCGTTGATTCGGTTCCCGTCTTTAGCTTTTATGGTCCAAGTTTTGCATCCATACAGGAAGATCGAGAACACAAGCGGACTAATCTTTTCTTCGTATTCATAGATATTGCTCTATCTTGCCAGATCTTTAATTTTGCCATAGCTGTACGTCCTAGAATGATGCGACGTTTGATTTCTTTTTCGCAGCTACTTTTATCCTCGATTATTGAACCAAGATAAGGAAACTGACAGACTCTTTGGAGATTGTTAAGGTGCTGTGGCAACTGAATCTCTGCACCTTTGTTGACAATCATTAGTTTTGTCTTGTTCCAATTAATTTCCATGCCAAGTTTGTGACTTTCCTGTTGTACACGATCCATTATCTCGACAAGCTCCTGTACACTGCTGGCTGCAAGTGTGGTGTCGTCTGCAAAACGGAACAACTGAGGTGATAAGATGCATCCTTGTCTCACATCTTTGAGACTTTGAAACTTGTTGATAGATCACCATCAACTCTGTAGTAGGAAAAAACATTTAGGAGCTACTGTTAAAATTACTTACCATTATGTCAAACCAGGCTCCAGATTGACATATTTCTTTTGTGGTGTTTATTGCACTTCTTATACTCATGTCAAATAGCAAACATTTGCAGACTAAAAATCACCGCCACATACGCTTAGCCTACATGAGAGCAACTGACAGTGAGACAGAGTCCCACGTCTAGAAAGCCAACAATAACAGCCGAGAGGATTCATGCCTGAACTCCTTCATTAACCGTGATGAAATTCCCTACTTTCATAGCTAAATAAACTTTCCTATTACACATTACTTTTTTTGATGCAGTCATCAAAGTTTTTTGTGAGTAATGTGGTGCACATGTGGCAAAGAAACAGAACTAAAAAACTTTAAGAAGGTTTTAAATTTAAGTGATTAGTTTTTGTTATCTTTCTTCATTTTATTGTAACTTCAATATAAGTAGGCTACTGCGAGGAACAATTCATACAGTATTAAAACAACACAGAACTTAACAACACACAAATTATTACAGCATTTATATCTATTGTTTGAATTACCTGCATATTATTTACTGCAGAAATAAATGTGAGTGTATTTTTCTTCCTTTTTAAATGATAACACATTCACAAAGATATAAGTAGTAGTTTGGTAATACTGCACAATATTTTTAATTATAATTATTAATTTTTGTTTGTTTAGCTGTCTGTATCATCTGAGCTTTGGAATTCTTGAACCTCTACACCAAAAGTTTGGTGTGAACAAGCCAATTCGAGGGCAAGCCGCGAAATTTTGGATATGATTTATCACATCAGAGTGGCTGTGGCCTTAATTAAGGTAAAGTAAAAATGGGAAACCACAGGATATCTTCAGGGCTGTCAATGGTAGTATTTGAACCCATTATCTCCCCAAAAGCAAGCTCACAGCTGCATGACCGTAACCATATGGCCAACTCTCTCAGTGTTCTCTTTCTTTATATAGTAATTCTTTATGAGGTTTGAAACCATCCTTAAATATGGAACGTTGAGCTAAATTTGAACATAACACAAACAGAAACAGTACAGTGATACGGAAGGGAGGGGATGCAGGGGAGGGAGAGCGAGATTTCAGGAAAAATTGAACTAACTACACATCTTCCCATTCTTTTGGCTTGGGGACTGACTGTATTAATACACTCTTCATTTACACAATACACACTACACTGCAAGCAATCTCAGAAACACACAATAGTTGAACACATCCCTACAGAAAGGGCTGGCATCAGGAAGACAATCTCACCAGGCAAGTGCAACACAGACTGCACCTGTGGCTCTTCAGGAAGTTGGAACACCAGCATAAGATCGTCATTGGGACATCAACTATTTTGCCACCAGGTAGTGCGTTCTAAGAATTGCTATCTGCTCTCATCACTCACAATCATGTCTGACTTCACAGCTGAGTGGTTAGCGCCTTGGCCTTATATCCTCACGGTTCGAGTTTGATTCTCAGTGAAGATAATTCCCTTGATCCGGGACTAGGTGTTCGTACAGTCCACAACATCCTTGCAATTCATTCACCACATACAACACTGTCCTCCAATTCTCTTATGTTTCAAATTATTCTACAAGAGGATGAAACCAGAAAATTTCAAATCATGTAAGTGCATAAGACAAAAGAAAGCAAGCTTGTAACTCTACAAGACAATTGATGTGTGATGGAACCTCCAGTTTTATGTGGAATCCAATACACGGGGATACAACTTTCATTTTAAAAATCACACACGCATTGGCCAGGACTCTAACCACACTTTCTTGGCGAGAAGATAGTGACAATGCCACTTGGCTATCATGTCCACTCAACACAAAATACAGTGTTCCACAGATTGAGACTGATAAATAACCTACCCTTAACAGAATAATCGATCAACTACTTAGAAAATTTAAAAAAGGAAAGTACAAATTTTTAAATACAAAAGTAAGTTTATTTCACATTTGGTATGTAAATAAAATATGAGGTTGAATTTCTGATAACATATATATACAAAATATACTGTAACAAATATGCAAGATATTTTGCAGAAGGATACAAGATGCAACAATAAGTAAATACTTCTTTTTAAACAAAATATAACAAATCTTCTGTGCTGTTCCTGACTACAAGGTTACATTCATTTTGTTTGGTAGACCAAACAATTTCTTCGATGAAGGAAGAGAATGGTACACAGTTTGCAACATCAAGAACTGATGCAATACTTTCATGTGGGACACAAAGT
Organism: Anabrus simplex; assembly: GCF_040414725.1. NCBI lineage: Eukaryota > Metazoa > Arthropoda > Insecta > Orthoptera > Tettigoniidae > Anabrus > Anabrus simplex. The sequence continues at coordinate 57,754,183 of NC_090271.1, forward strand.
AAAGGCATCCTTAAAGAGTGAGAAGGCCAATAAAGTGAACTTGCACACGATATTATTTCTTTACATCCAATTCTGCAAGATCAGCTAATAAGAAAATTTAAAAGCTGTTGTGTCTTCTGTATGGATACAGCACAGAAGTGAAGAAATCTAACGAGGTATTCTTCCCATCTCTCAACTAATAATATAATAACTGTATATAAAATGTTCTTACTCAGTAAAAGGAATATGATGCAGAGATTATAATCAACAGAAAAACTTAGAATACTTACAGGTTTGGATAACTGTACAACTTACAAAATGATGCTATGCTTCATAAAGGTGGAAATTTTTTTTTTTTCTCTTTTCTCATCTCTCAATAAATCCAGAATATTACTACATGACAATTGCAAAGCAAAAACAAACATCAAACATTTCTTATATACATGTGTGAACAGATAATAAAATGTCCAGCTCTTGAGTCAAGTGGTGTTCACTTTTAACCCTCAATCACAGATATGCAGTCTCTCTGACCACCCCAAAATTTGAAGTGTGTAAATCAACCCATTCCCTCTCTTAGGAATGTGAGTGCATAGCTACCTTCTGCCTGCAGTCATACAGATTGCATGTCTGTGCTGACATAATTGGTGTTACTTGTTCTCACAAGGATCTTCACAGAAAGTTATTTAGTTCAATTTTTATTTCATTTCATCAATGAATGTGTATTATTCCACTAATTTAATTGCTGTTTAACAGAGTTTCACTGATATATCTATATGTGAAACTTACTCATGCATTTACATGCAATAGTTGCTGCAAGAATCAAAAATTACGATAAAAAATACAGACTCCAATGTGTTGCCTCCCTGTTTTTATTAACTGGATAAAGAAACGTAAAAGGACACCATACAATGTATTTCATATCCCCCCCCTTTTTTTTCTTCCTATATCAGTAATAATACTTAATCAGAGACCACATGTCTGTGTTGACAACACTCATTATGCACATCTGTGTTTGACAGTTAACTTGATAGATTGGAATAATATTACAATCTCTCAAACAATGGAGGGCTTATAAAACCTTTTTAATGTTAAAGTTAATTTTGGTTCAAAGGCACCTGGCTAAGAGATCTGGGGATCTAAGATCATTAATTGGTTGTTTAATAAAGAAAATAAATTAAATACAATATTTCAACATTCAGAATAAAAATTACATACAACTTCTGTATTCATTATAATTGGTATTTAACAATGTATACTATTAGTATAATACAATATTAGTAAAATGTGTACGATACAAATAACTTCTTGCATATCTCAGAAATGCATTTTTTTCCATCAATGATTAGGGAACACAAGCTACTTTAGGGCTACTAATAAGCTGCCAACATTACTATTTACCACATATGACACAATACAGTCACAAAATATACTCTTAAAATAAGAAAATCTCTCAATATTGGTACAATTATTATCATTATTGCTTTTTGCTATGTAGATTAACAGGACAAAGGATGGCAGGAATTAAAAGTATCAGAAGAAATAAACTAATGTAGAGATTCAATAACCCTCAATATATATATATATTTTCTCTAACATTCAACAAACATATGTAAGACCACTTTGCTATGTCAGATGTCAGATAAAGAAACAAAAATAATCCATTTTCTTACATGGCTTTCAAGCCTTGAAATATTAAAAGTTTCCTGGGCTTCTGAATCACAGTAATTTCATTCAGTCATTTTAACAAAGACATTGGCAGCTAAAAATACCTGTCTGCCAGTCATTTAAGATCTAGGAACAATTCTCACTTTCAAAATGTTTTAGTTTTCTCTCTTTCTTCCACTGATTAACAAATAAGAGTCCCATTTCAAGTAAATAACAGCCATCACATGATATTTTACTGATTAACTCTTCCTTGCAGAATCCAACTTTCATTCTGCCAAATTCTAATCTTCCATGATGAACCTGCATTATCAGCTTCAAAAAACTCTAGATTTTTGCCACTTTGCTTTTTGAAAACTTTTTTTTTTTTTTTTGCAAGGAATCTATACTCATCTTCCTGATGAATAAATGCAGCATAACTCCATGAAAGATTTTATCTTATACTGTGTTCATTAGTCATTCAGCTGGTAAAAAAAAAAAAAGTACTATATTTAGGAATTCAGGATCTACCTTTTCATAAGAGTGGTACTCGCTGCATTAAATGAACACAGTTGGGATTTCATTTCAGAAGCCCTTCACAAAACTTCATGAATTTTAATTAAAGTAGTTGTACCATTTACGTGATATAAACCCAATAGACCATTATATCGTCCACTTTCTGCTTATTTGAAATGTTAGAGTTATAAGTACAGAAATTCTCAATAGCTTATAAGGAGGGTCTCAAATTCACCTTCCAGTAATATATTCCAGTTATAGTAAACCCAAGTCTAATTTTTTAATACAGTACATCTTACTTTTACTTTGCTAAACAAGAACTCAATCGAAAATAATTAATAAACAGACTGTCCTAAGGCATGCAAAACTTCAGTAGTTTGTGAAATTTCCCACGTATGATAATGATTATTATTCAAAGAGTAAACTGGCAATTATTTTAAATAAATGTTCGAATTTAAGAGAGAAAATACTGCACAAAATGTTAATCTCCATTACAAATTTAAAAAGAAAAAATCAAAGACCAATTATATGGCCCTTAAAATTCTTAATTTGGATCTTTACTGACATCTCACTTCAAGCACAACACCAAAACGGCTTTAAATACACACTGCCCCAATTCTAATATTTACTACAATGCGAGATATCTATATCATAGACAACATTTCTTATAAACTATAAAAGCTAAATCCAAGACAATGTTAACTGTCTATATGTATTGTATTGAATAGGTGAATTGAGCTTTTTTAATTTATAAGAAGTTTTGTCCAACTACAATGTAAGTCAATACAGATTAGATCATGAAGTTTATCACATGTAATATCTATATGATATAAAATTAATAGTCTAATGAAAGAACATACTTTTCTTATCAAAAATATTGAGGTCTTACTTTTCAAACCACTACAAAAAATCAGAATAAATGTGGGATAAAAAAAGAAAAAAATGAATAGCTGTTTACACAGCTACCATAAAAAATATTGGTCTCATCTTGCTTACTTGAATATGATGAATTAGACAGGGAATGCTTAAGTCTGTGGCATAAAAAGACATTCTCATTAAAGGGCACTATATTCGATGTAAACACTGGCAACACAGAGCACTATAGCTTGAGAGAGCAAATTTGCTTCTATTACATACTTGTACTTCCACAAATCTAAGCTACTCACATAGAACACATGTGGTTCTCCTTGACTGACAGATGAGATTTAAAAAATTACATTATCTTCAAGTACAAACCAGCACTGATATGAACACGATTATGTTATGATCAAACGTTAATGATATTTATATGCAAGATTATGTAATAGCATTAATATTTGTACAAATGACATTTGCAAGACAGAAGAAAACACCATGTAAGTTATATGAAAGAACAGCATGCAATAATGGTAAAGACTGGAAAGCAAACAGTGACAATGTACTCAAAAGAGACGAAATGTAAGTTTTCAGAATTTTTATCTTTCCTTTGGAACTATGAAGTCTGTGCACTAGCCAACTTAATGTCAAAGACAAGAGTTTAATTCCCTTTCTTCACCTTACCAGGACTTCCATAATAAATAGATCCCCATCAAAATATTTTTTTTCTTCACTTGATTACAGCTGCATAAGGTGATAGTGCAAAAATTGAGATATGTAAATGCACTGGACACCACAGCCCCAGAATGTTGTCAGTGCCATTACAAGACATTCATTGAGGTAATAATAATAATAATAATAATAATAATAATAATAATAATAATAATAATAATAATAATAATAATAATAATAACAACAACAACAACAACGATAACAGCAGCAGCAGCTGTTTTGGCAGCTAAAAAACTGTATAACTGCTGCCACTCTGGCGACTTGCAAGTAAATTCTAACGTTCTGTTCTTGCTAATGGATTATGACAACATAGGTGAGTACAGTCAGATTTACCTCACAAACATATTTGTGTGCAATGCCACTATTTGCACACTTAATTTTGAATGTTTGTTACAAAAATCACAAATGTTTCTGCACAAACTACTTATTTTTAAACAGTTTATCTGATTTAAAATATCAACTCATTTCCTTGTTGTTGATTTTTAAACCAAACTATTCAAGTCTCCTGTTTATAGTTCTCAAATTTTGGTGATATATATGTATAAAATTCTCATCTAGCCATGACTGCATGCTGTAAGCATTGATATTAAATTCAACAATGGTTAGAAAGACATTGCAGAGTTCATTTGTACTCATTCTGGTCATAGCTACATAGGTATTCACATTGTGAAACAGAACACTCTGACCAGCCAGAGGATATATAAATTAAAATGACCAATTCCGTTACATTATACAGATTTAAATCTGGTGCTATCCTAACTTCGTTTCAGGACGACACCTTCTTACAATCTGTAAAATAATATATACAAAATACTTTCCTGATAAATACAGTCCATAATTCAAGATGAAATGTAAACCAACAGCTGGGCAATGGCAGGGTGGGGTGACATGATGAGCATTAAAATTATAAGTAGTCTGGGGACTCAATAAGCAGGTGATGTCACAGTGCTGGATGATTTATTGACAACACGATCGCCCTGAGCAAGGGCACCTTCCCGAATACCAGTGAACTTCAAGAATGCATCATAGCCGTAAGCAACCATGCCACAAAAACCAAAGAACTGTAAAAAGAAAGAAAATACATTAAATACAAATTTCATTCACATATAGTCAATCACATTCCTTGAATACACTACAGTTAGATAGGAATAAGTTGTTCTATTTTCTGTATTGTACAAACATCATCAGCGATGATAGGTCAATGTAAACAAGAGTTTGGCTGGTCATTCCCAATGCAACAGAACGGTAAACAGGAGCACTGAGGTGCCTTATGTTGATGCTTCAAGCGCAGTGGCAGACAGGTTATTTAGAGGTTTTGAATTTGTAGATTAGTTCATCATTAAAGGTACAACACATACTGTTTTAAACAATCCACAATAAATTACAAATCTAGGTCCTTTAATTTTTTTTATAGGCATGACTATTACAGTGTATATTGGACCAAAATAGAACTTTTTAAGAACTCAACCATTCAACTGGAAAGAAATTAATAACATACAGTATTTACAGTACAATAAATACCGTATTCAAATCGGCATGCAAAGTATATGTGGGAAGTTAGTACATCAAACTTGATTAGAATTAAAATAACTTAGAGTAATGAAGCCTCACGATTTTGCATAATCAAGTTTGATTTACTAACTTCCTACATATACTTTGCATGCCGATTTTTAAGCCTGAATGTTCAGAAAAAAAAGTGTGAAATAAACACGAGTAAATACAGTATGAATTTGAATCTTACCTAAGAAAAATATCACAACAAATATTTTCAAGCTGGAAAAAAAAAAAACTGAATTTTAATTGCTGCTTTTATAAAACTCTCAAATTATAAAATGAAATAAATGATTTAAACCACCATAAACTAAGAACTATGAATTATTGATACAAACTATATAACCTAAATTTTCACGATTTCAGGGTAAAAGATCCAAATTCTTCAATCATGCTTCTGACTATTAGGAAAGGATTTACATAAACTGCATAAACAGCAGCAGTAGCTTTTTTCTTTTCTTCTTTCTTTTATTTGCCTTTTGATGGGCTTGTAGGGCTTTGCACACCACCTGCTCGCCAGGCTCCATCTCCAAGCAGTCTCCAGCTTGCATCGTATTGCATGTGATTTGTTCTAGAGGCATGTAAGCCTCCCACTGCAGAGATGTTTGTGATTGAACTGACCCCTATAAACTTGCAAAAGCACTGGAGCCATGCTAGTCAACAATTAACTTGTCCACCACTGAACGAGGAAGAGAATACGCTGTTCCTAGTAACCTCACACCCTGCAACAGGCAGGCAACTCTGCATTTGTTTGACCAACCATCGCTGAGGATGCCTGTACAGTTGTTCTCGGAACAAAATGTAAATCAATCGTTCTGAAGGAAATTCAGTATGCAACAGCACTGGAGATAGGAAACTGATAAATACATTGGGATACAACAGCTTTTGCATCAACAACCAATTTCCTATACAATCTGTTTGGGAAGAATGATAGTTCACCAGCTGCCATGTAACGGTGGATGGGCAGGTGTGTGTGTGTGTGTGTGTGTGTGTATCACCCTTCTCCCATTTCTGTACATGTTTGGTATGAAGCGAGATGAATCTTCGTAGATTTTATATGACCAGATGCTCTTCCTGATAGCAATATACAAATTCCATTATTTCTTAATACCCTTCCTGATGTCAATGAGATGAGATGAAATGAATAACGAGATATACTATGATAGTAGAAAGGGAGAGGATGAAACTTGGTGCCAGCACAGACTGAATAACAAGAGTCTGCTCAAAGCTTAACATCTCCATCTGATGGACAAATCGCCATCAACGTGTAATATGCCCTCTCCCCATACGAACACTGGCAATGTTTGGAACTGAATCCAGGCTATGACACACAATCTAGCGAGTAGAAATTGTATACCACCAATTCTCCTACTCTGCCAGCGAACATTCCTATGGTGAACTTTTTTTCAACCAATGTCTGACAGTATAGCGTATGCCTTAACGATACAAAGGTACACTGATAATATTAAATATTCAAGGAAACTCAAACAGCCAGTCAATACCATTTATATGAATTTTAAATACTATTATTCAGAGCTTCTTCAGTGAATTATAGGCTGCACATTAGGAATTACCAAAGAGCATCTAAACTCTCTGGTAGAATGCATCATTGCTGACTCTGGAGTCACTGTTCAGCACCAAATTTATTCAAATAAGTAACGAGCATATTACTTTATTACTAATTTAATAAACACAGTATTGTCATTCATCATTTCCCTTTTTCCAGCTGACACTGGGTGGGGGTACAAATATGGTTCCCCTCCACTTCGTCCCGTCTCTCCACCATTCCTCATCCAACACTGTGTTCCAGTCCAGGTTCCATTGTCCTATGCTGTTCTTCACAGAGTCCATCTCTCGTAACATTGGTCTTCCTCGTCCTCTCTTCCCTGTCATCTGTCTTTCCACTGCTTGTCTTTGCAGCCTTTCTTCTTTCATCCTCTTCTGACATGTCCAAACCATCTCAATCTGTTCTGTTCCAGTTTGTCAATTAGTTTTTACACGTTCGGCTCTTTTCGCATGTCTATTTGAGCTGTCTATACTCTCATCTCTCCGAGTCATTATCCAGGTTTCTGATGCATATATCAATCATATTGGTTTTTTTTTTTTAATGTTCCACTAACTACTTTTTGATGAATTTGGAGACACTGAGGTAGTGGAATTTTGTTTTGCAGGAGTCTTTTTATGTGCCAGTAAATCTACAGACACAAGGCCGACGTATTTGAGCACCTTCAAATACTACTGGACTGAGCCAGGATCGAACCTGCCAAGTTGGGGCCAGAAGGCCAGTGCCTCAACAGTCCGAGCCACTCAGCCTGGCGCATGTCATTATAGGTAAGTAATATCCCTCGTACATGCTTGTTTAGCATTTATTGGAACTTCTCTATTCCATATCAATCTCTGTACTTGGCGATAAAGGCACTCCCCAATTGTATCTTTTTCTAATTTCCATATCGTCTTCCACTTTCTACCAGTTCACTTTCCAAGTATTTGAAGTGTTCTACCATTTCCAGTTCCTTGTCTCCAATTTTAATAGCTCCATTTCCCTTTCTACTTCCTCTACTCATCATCACTGTCTTGCTCTTCACCTCGTTGATCCTCAATATCAATTGTTTAATCCTTCTATACAGTATATTCAGCTGTTGTACCTTGTCCTCATCACTCCAGATCACACTATCATCTGCAAACATCATTATACTGTATTCATCCTTTCACCTCTATGATCTTCCCTTGCTGCCTTTACAATATCATCCATTGCAATTAAACTACATTGATCCTCAATGCCAATTGTTCAATCCTTCTGTACAGTACATTCTGCTGTTGCACCTCCTTCGCATCACTCCGCAAACATCATACTAATCCTTTCACATCTATGGTCTTCCCCTGCTGCCTTTACAATATCATCCATCGCCATTATGAATAGTAAAGATGACAGCACACTCCTTTGTTTTAGCCCGCTATCAATTCCAAACCATTCTGATCTGCCCACTGTTATATTAACAGTTATGATATATACAAGAACCTTGTTTATCCGGCCCTCATTAATCCGGATCTCCGGTTTATCCGGATCGAAAATAATCCAATATTACTTTTATCTGTACAGTATTTCTTTTGTGGGGTCAATTCTCCTTGAATGTCTTTTCTACCAGTGATAGTTAAAGGACAGGAATTGGAAGCAAGTTATCATGGTCTATAAAAGCTACTGTCCTGGCATTCGCCTGGAATTGAGAATGGGAAACCATGGACTCTTCTGAGTCCCTTGACACATTTGCACGCATTCCCGGATGCTCGGACGTAGATGTGAACGATGTGTATAAAAGTCATTATTATATCCTTGAAAAATTACTGTAATTCAGGCTACGGCATAATGACAGATGAATAAATTATTGCCTCTTGTTCCTTGACATGTAATGACGAGAGTGATGATGAATTCGAAAATGAAACTGGCGCTCCATCAGAAGAAACAATAATTCATGGAGAGGCAACAATGCAAGTGGACAAACTGATGTCCTATTTAGAATCCTTGACTGAAACTACACTGGCAGAACTGTTGTTAGTAAAATGTCTTCGTGATCGTGCTGCGCACAAACGTCATACAAATGTAAAACAGAAAAAGCTCGCACATTATTTTAGTGCATAAAACAGAGTCGTAAATGTAAGAAAAGTGTTCTTACCTTTTTTCAATGTACAAAAAAATATATTACTCTACAACATAATGTTAATATATTATATAACTTGTACTGTATTCGTTTTTCTAGTTTTCTGGATTACCCGGACTTCCGATAATCCGGATCAGTTCTGGTCCCACTTAATTCGGATAAACGAGGTTCTTGCGTACTGCTTTTATCATTGTTACTTGTTCCTTGCCAATGCCCCTGTCTGTCAGGCTTTCCCAAATTTTTGTTTTGGGAATGCTGTCGCATGCCTTTTATAAGTCTATAAAAGTCATTATTATATCCTTCCCAGCTCTTTTCTATGATCTGTGTCAGAATGACATTGAGTTCTACTTTTGACCTTCCATTTCTGAACTCAAACTGTTCCTCTTGTAACTGAATTTCCACCTTGTATCTAATTTTTCTTTCCAATATCCTTTCCATTATCTTGACAATGTGGGATATGATGGAGATTCCTTGGTAGTTAATACACATTTTATCTCCTTTTTTGAATACCAGTATTATGACCACCCTTCCCCAATCCTCAGGTTCTTTCCCCCTCCCTTCATACACACTGGAGTATTCTGCCAGTCCACTGGAGTCCTGCTGGTCATGTAGTCTTGGTCATTCCTATCACTACTTCATCTATTCCCACAACTTTCCCCTTGTTCATCTTTTTAACTGTCCATTGTACATTTGTGATTGTAATGTCCAATTCCTTTTCTATTCACGAATGATAATGATTCCTTTTCTGTTACTTCTATCCTGCTGCCTGGATACCTTCTCCACATGTCTGGTTTCCCCACATTCAACAGTTCACTGAAATATTCTTTCCATTTGTTCATTATATCTTCTGGTTTTGTCAGTATTACTCCTTAATTCTTCACAAACCCTGCATTCACCACTTCATTCCTCAAGTTTCTTGTAATTCCAAATATTTTCCTCCCACAGTTCCATCTTCCTTTACTTGCTGGGGGAATATTTCCCAACTTTTCTTTGGATACTTTTACAAATTCCATGTATCAGGCTCTACTCCTTTCAGTCTTCTGTGTTTTCCATTACTCCCAAGTTTTCTTATTTTCCTTTACTTTATCTTTCACTATCATTCCACCATGTTGTCTCTTTCTCTTACCTTTCCTGATGTTCTGCCATACAGTAGGTTATCTCTACACAACTTACAAATGCACTCTTAAAATTATTTTACTCCTGTTCAACATGACTAATATCTGTCCTTGGTATCAGTTTATGTAATTCTTGAACTTATCCTGAACCTCCTTTTCTTTCAATCTCCAGACCCTGATCTTTTTTTCTCTTCCTGCTTGTGGTTTGTGACCTTGCCTACTTTCAACTTTGCTACCACTGCTCTATGGTCACCCCGAAAGGCTTCCTCAGACATAGCTGTAACATCCGTAAGATATTCCTGATGCCCTTTCTCCACTAATATGTAATCAATCAACATTTTCGTTCTGCTGTCTCCCCATCCATATGTGGTAATCTACCGGCAATTTTTCTTCCTGAACCATGTGTTTCCTATTATTAACTGGTTCCTCTGCCTAAAGTCAATTACCATGACCCCTTCTTGTTTCTTGTTGCCATATCCATATGTCCCCAGAATCTCTTCCCTTCCCACTTGTGCATTCTGATTTCTCATTATAATTACTTTCTTGTCTTCAATGAATTTTCCCACTTCAAGGAATTGTCTGTATTCTCTTCTTTATTTCCAGTTTGTGAAGCATATACTTGGAACAGATCTCTTGCTCCTGCCCAAAAATGTATCCTTACTATGATCATTCTGTCAGTGATCTTTTTCAACTCTTCCACATATTCCAGGATATCCTTTCTAATGATCACTCCTACTCCATTTACTGCATTCTGTCCTCCATTGTAAAACATGTACCCCTCCCTCAGTTTGCTTTCCTCTCCATTCTGTTTCACTAAAACTAAGGACGGTTATGGCATTTTCTTTTATCATTACTCTTCGGTCTTGTCTGTCTGGATTAGGATGTTGACTGTCCCAATTCAGATATACTGTGGTACTGGTCGCCCACTTCTCCAGATCCACCAGTACCTGAAGAACTGTGCATTGCCTGTAGGCGATGCCTAGCATTTTCCAAGGCCACACCATATTTCCTCTCATTTTAGGCTTTTATTATGATGGTTTTGCTATGCCCAAAGGCGTTTTAGAGCTGCTGCCAGCAGGTGATCAGGCCGCTCCTAAGATGAGTACAGATGCTTCTAGATGGGTTCCAGTGTAATTTCCTACACTGTGAGGAACATCATCCTACCTAACAGAACTTATCCACCCGAAACTGTTGCTCCTCTTACGGGTTAGAGTTATTTCTCGCCACCCGACACTTCAGTGCCGAGTCGCTGTCTATACAATCTACTCTATTACAGGTACCATAGCAGACTGAACCGGCCAGTCAGTCAATATTGTCATTACCATGATTAAAATGGTATTCTGTGTCTGCGGACAACTTGTGTAGAAGCGTGCAACTTCATTTTGCAAACAGATGATTTATATTTCCTTATGTTACAATTCTTACTACAGGGTTTTCTATGTAAAACCTGACCGCTTGCACACAGCTGATCCAAGATTGGCTGCCCACCTGACCACAGCCAGTTGTATTCTGTCTTCAATTCTAAACTAAATTCAACTCTTACCTCATAGCAAACGCTGGAAACGTCGTCCTTCCGCAGCTAAACAGGCATTGTACTGGGTTAACACATTTCAACTGACACAATTTAGCTCGGCTGTAGTAATGTTCCTTAGTGCAGTTCGTATGATTTCTGTAAGTTCTTCCAACATACATGGATTTGTTTGGTACTCTTTGTCCTTAAGGGTACCACACAAACAAAAACCACAGACTGTTAGATCTGGGGAGCAGGAGGGTAAAAAACCAGCACCAATCACTATCTTGAAACTCTCCTGTAATTTGTATCCATGGAGTCCTCTGTTGAATGAACAGTTACAGAAATTTGTTGAAACCAAGAATATGATTTTTGTTCTGTTAGCTGATTAAACAAAAGGGGGTGAAAATGACATTTCAGGACCGCTCTCTATTTACTGTATCCTCGTAAAAACTCAGACCAATTATGTGTGTTGCGCTAATCGCACAACAAACTCAGATTTCCTTTCATAAAGAGGAATTTCCTCTATACAATGTGGAATTTCAACACCAATAACATGTGTTGTATGTGTTGTTGTGCCCAGTTAGGTGGAACCATGCCTTGCTTGTCAAGGAGACAAGGTGAAGGTCGACAACCTTCAATCACTTACGACAGAAACCACTTACAATAATGCACACGTGCTGTGGTTTTAAATTATGAACAGGTGTGCATTTGTAAGATTTGAGTTTTAATAATTTTGTTGCTGTAGGTGTAGAAACCACTGAAAATTTCTTGTGCTAATTTTGGTAGCAATTTTCGTGGCAAATATTGAAGTTATGTGCCAATTTCATCTAATTTTCCTTCTGTTAACACTGTCTCTGCATGTGTTTCTGGTTTAGCAGTGAACAGTAGTATGAAATTTATTCAGAAGATCGTGAAATGAAGTTCTGGAAGGAGGCAATTCCCCTGTAGTTCAATACTTTCTTATCGCCTTTCTTGAAAATTGGGATGATTATTCCTTTCTGCCAATCCTCAGGGACCTCCTTATTCTTCCAGACAATCCTGAGAACTCTATATGTCCACTGCAGGCCTACAGCTACAGCTACCTTTATCATCTCCACTGAAATTTCATCTATTCAGGCAGTTTTTCCATTCTTCATCTTTCTTACTGCCATTTCAATTCCATTCACTGTAATTTCTTTATCAATTTCTTCATCAACTCATTGCCTTTCCTGGACGTCCAATGAATGACTATCACTAGTTCTCATGTTCAGCAACTTCTGAAAATACTCTCTCCATCTATTTATTTCTCCTGGCTTTAATAATATTATGCCACCTTCATTCTTCACACATCTGGTGTTTACTTGATCTCTCTTTTTGTTTCTTAAAATGCCATATAGTAATTGCTTGCTGCCCTGCATATCATCTCTTTCTGTGCAAATAAGGCCCAGCTTTCCCACTTTTCTTCCTCCACTACTTTCTTCAGTCTTAGATGTTTTCCAAGCCATTTTCTTTTCCTTCACTTCAATCTTTACCCCAACATTCCACCAGTGTGTCTCTTTGTCTTTTACATTTCCTGATGTTCTACCACATACCTTTTCTGCACATCCAACCAGTGCTTCCTTAAATCTTTCCCATTCATCTTCAACGTTCTCCATCTACGTCCTGGGTACCAAGGGTATCATTTCCCTTCGAAATTCTTCTTGTATGCTTTACTCCTTCAACTTCCAAATTTCAATTCTTTTCTCTCTTCTTAATGGTGGTTTTTCAATCTTTCCCAATTTCAATTTTCCTATCACAACTCTATGGTCTCCAACAAAGGCTTCATCAGGCATGGCTGTAACATCTAAAAGGTTCTTCCGGTGTTCTTTCCCTATGATTATATATTGTAATCAACCATGGTCTTTGTTCATCTGTCTCCCCAACCATACCTTGTAATCTTCTGACTGGTCTTCCTAAACTAGGTGTTTCCAACAATCATTTGATTCCTCATGCAAAAGTCCACCAACAACTCACCTTCTGGATTTACATTTCTATATCCAAAGGGCCCTCAACATCTTCCTTTCCTTGTTTTTCCATTCCAACCTGTGCATTTAGATCTCCCATCTTCTGTCCCTCCACTTCCTCTAAAAAGTTCTCTAGATGTTCTATGCAAACCCGTTTCTGGGGCATCCAATTGAAATAGATCTTTCATGCCATTTTCAAACTGGAGTCTCATCACTGTCATCCTATCGCTGACGCATTTTGTATATTCCACATATTCTTGGAATTCTTTTGTAAGTATGATTGCCACTCCATTTTTTGCCTCAGACCCTCCGCTGTAATACAGCCTGTATCCTTCTTTCAAAGGAATCTCTCCCGTACCCCTCTTCTTGGTCTCACGCAGTCCAAGTATGGCTATATCTTTTTCTTTCATGAAGTCAGCCAATTCTTCTGCCTTTCCCATCAGTGTCAGGACATTTGCTGTTTTAATTTTGATGTAGTTTGGTGCTGGTTGCCCACTTCTCACAGTTCCCCCAACACCCGAAGAGCTATGCGTAGCTTTTAGCAGGCGACGCCCTAACATTTTCCGAGGCACCATAACTGCTTTATTGATGTAGGCTATTGTTACGATGGGCTCGCCCCACCCAAAGGCATTTTATACCTACTGCCAGGTTCAAAATTAGGCCACCCCTAACATGGAGACAGATGCCTTTCGCAGCCGCTCCTCTGGAGTACAGACTGTACGGGTTTGCCCGTTCTGCCACCTCCACCATACCAAAGTCCACCTTCACCGTAGATGTCTTTGAGGTCTTCACTCGTAACCCTGAGTGGGGACCCATACCAGATGTTACACACCGAGTCAGTGCGCTCTGGGACTCTCATAGGCAGGGGCGCCACTCCCTGGGTAGGGCTGCTTCCGAAAAGGGTCCTTACCTGCTACCTCATGGTATGTAATCTTAAAAGACAACACTGTCAAGCAGGAAGTACTCAGCAGGACATAGAAAGCATCAAACCTTTACAGTCACGTCAGAAATCTACTCAGGCTGAAAAATACCACAAAAAAAAAAAAAAAAACAACCCTCACCACACCCTCCTCATACCAATTCTCACATAGGGTTTAGAGGGATGTTCTTTACTAAACAGTGACTACAAGCAGAATTCAAGCAACAGAAATCAGATTTAACTTTGAATCAAACTACTCTAAAGAACAAAATCAGAAATGAAGTAAATAGGAGGGTAGCTGGCAATGAGATTCCTATTACCAGCGCATACTTGCCAACTTGTAGAAATAAAAAAAGTAAGATTTTTTAATTCTTGGATTTCATCCCGTATATTGCACCAATGTTTACAAGAAAATGTAACAAACAATGAACAAAATGCCAGGGCCATGGCCTACCAAGCAACCACTACTTAGCCCAAAGTTCTGCAGATTACAAGGTGTCATATGGTCAGCACGACGGATCCTCTTGGCCATTATTCTTGGCTTTCTAGACTGGGGCCACCATCTCACTGTCAGATAGCTCCTCAATTGTAATCACGTATGCTGAGTGGACCTCGAACCAGCCCTCAGATGCAGGTAAAAACCCCTGACCTGGCCAGGAATCGAACCTAGGGCCTCTAGGTAAGAGGCGGGCACGCTACCCCTACACTGCAGGGCCGGCTATTAGACTATAACCTGAATGGAAATTCAATTTTAAAAGTATCTCTGAACACTTGGAGATAACATTTGTTATGTTTTGTGGCCATAATGTGAAGAGAAAATACCAGAAACTGTCACCAACACAACTCTCAAATACATTCAACTCATTAAAATTATGAACCAAGAACGAACACAAATGCACCGAGATATGCAAAACTACCACATTCAAAACAGATTAATGTGTTTCATACATTATTAACATATGACTTCAACAGGGAGAAAAGCACAAAAAAAAAAAAAGAGGAAAAAACATGTGGCTTACAACTCAAATGAAACTACGCACAGAAACTATGTTAATAGCGTGCAAACCACACAATAAGAAAATCTTTCGTCCCGATTAACGGAGTCGCAGCGCGCTCTAACCTCTCTCAGTTGTAGAACGATTGTCTTCCCGAATTCCCAGCGGTAAAACACACGATTCTGTAGTGAGTGGGAAACACGATACTCGAAGGCGACGGACGATACACTCGCCATATAAAGCATCAAATACACTTGAAAATGAAGTTGCGTAAATTACACAAGCACACAATTTATCCTAGGGGAAGAGTATTGAAGGTTACATTGGTCAAAAATAAGAAGTAAAAATAAATCGGAAAATAGGAAGAAGAGTTAAAAAACAGAAAGTTTCCGGGTAAATCAGAAGGGTTGGCAGATATGCCAGTGTAATAAAGAAATGTGGACTTCACTGCTATGGGCACAACATGAGAATGAAAAGTGAGAGACCTGTCAGAAAATACTTCAACCTGGTGGGGTATCTGGTGAATAAAACAAAGAACAAATGTGCCTTTTTCTATCCATAACATCCAGTACACATTCCTCCTTGCATAATTTTCCATTCCCTTCATATGGGCAAAATGCAAATTCCAGTCTGAAAGGAGAAATTAATCTTGTGGAACCACGTCATAAAAGGGAAATTTATCTACTCAACTAGTAGAAAAATTATCTTTCATGTCAGAATTGGGATGAAGTGTAAACTTTGCTGGTACTATTTGAGGATACAATCAGCTTTCAGGCTGTTGATCTACCAGACGTATAAATATGCTAGCATATTGTACCAGAAACACCGCTATGAGAAAGCAAGTTCGAAGCATGAGAGTTAAACTTCACGTGAGGTGAAGGATAGGCAAGCCCGCCGAACTTCGCTGACGTACATAGCAATGACGTGGCCGCCTCGAGCTGGCTTCACACAGCGGTTAAGATGCAATTATTTTTGCACCACCAATGTTGAGGCCATAATAACAGCTGCAAACTACCAAATTCTTGAGCAAATCTACCAAGTACTTTAGGAGTTATAGAGGTGGATAATATCCATGTTTCGAGATGCTTCATCACCTCCAGGTATAAAAGCAGGGTGATCTAGGCTACAGACAGTAATACTCCACCATCCCTGCAGTACGGGTGGAGCTCTACAAGTGCGGCAGACCGAACCTATGTCCAGTCAGGACTCGGCATTTTGGTGGGACGATATTCTGACTAGTGTTCGGTTCCAGTGGAACATAGCATTTTTCTTGAAGTGCCATATTAGGACTTGCGTTTCCTTTACAAACAGTGGCGTTCCAAAGGAACATAGTATCTCTCCAAGTGTTACAATATCTCTAAGTGTTATAATTTTCAAGTGTCATATTGAACTTGTGTTTTCGTAACAGACTGTGGGAACATAGAATATTTCCGAGTGCCACATTTGAACTTTTTCTTCTCGTGAAGTTCCGAGAGAACATAGAATTTTCAGTGCTGTATTTAAACTTACAGTTTCTACTTCGTAATAATTATTCACAGACAGTGTTAAACATTCTTCAAGTGCAGTTAAACTTCAATAATTATTTATAGACAGTGTTGAACAGTCTTTGAGTGCACATAATTTCAATTATTTACAGACAGTGCAGAACATTCTCTGAGTGCCATTGAACTTGTTTAATTTATAATAAACATGCTAATATGTCCTGAACTTGCACAAACTGTAAATATTATGTTGAACGTTGTGTTCCGATCACAAAAATGACGAAGCCAGTCAGTTAGGAACGGTGATAATACAAGTTAGCGATCTAATAGTATATTTCAGACAGTCGTGCCAATACCAGCCGACTTACGTCGCGAACTTGACATTGTAAATTTGTACATAATTTTCCCAAGTATCAATCCGGCAGACATGCTAGTTGCTTTACGTCGCACCGACACAGATAGGTCTTATGGCGACGATGGGATAGGAAAGGCCTAGGAGTTGGAAGGAAGCGGCCGTGGCCTTAATTAAGGTACAGCCCCAGCATTTGCCTGGTGTGAAAATGGGAAACCACGGAAAACCATTTTCAGGGCTGCCGATAGTGGGATTCGAACCTACTATCTCCCGGATGCAAGCCCACAGCCGCGCGCCTCTACGCGCACGGCCAACTCGCCCGGTGGCAGACATGCAATGTGTGATCAGTTACTCAGTTCAGTCGTTTTCTTTTCAAGTGTCAATTTCATTAATTTAAAGCAAAAATTAATTTATTCGACATTGATACGAGTTAAATACCATATGGGGGACTTTTGTGCTCATCAAAACTCACCTCTCAGTATTCTCATGAGAGACTGAAGTGTGCAACGAGTGCACGTAGAAATTCGAAAACTCCCCGATCCTCCATAAATTCGAGATATTCTAGAACTAGAGAAATGAATTTCATTTTATGGGTCCATATTGAACTTTGATTAAACCAAATTAAAATAATAAGTGAGTTAAATCCACCTTTTAAATACAAATTAGTATTTATTAAATAAACATTTAATGGGACTAGTTTTAACCTATTTAAAGGTCATCTTCAGCCATATCACTATTTAATTTGTATTGAAAAGGTGGATTTAACTCACATATTATTTTAATTTGGTTTAATATTCTAGAACGTCAGGAACTTTGCATCAAGGACGGGCGTTCCCTGTCTAGACTGAGCTCAGTAATCATCCCGGAGTACGGAGGTTTCGGCCTGCTACGACCCATCAACTCAACTTGTGCAAAAGGTGATATGAATTTGTTTCAAATGAACGGTAAAACCAAATTTTCAAAAGAATATAAATTCAATGAACTAATACCCCACCCTGTACGAACTGCAATGCTTATGTACTACCCCGTTAGAAATCTTCCATGCTCTTCAAGCTAGTATCAGCGGCTAAAGACACTTTTCCTGGCAGAATATCAGGAGATTCAAATCAGATTGCGTTCTCCCCATATATAGCTGAAAATGGAATAACATACCCATTTTGCCAAAAATCGGGGGGGGGGGGGGCAGAGAGTGGGGAAATAGAAATAGTAAACCACAATAGTCTACAATCATGTACAGTCAAGAAACTCGCTATTTTGCTTCATGTCGCACCGACACAGATAGGTCTTATGGTGACGATAGGACAGGAAAGGCCTAGGAATGGGAAGGAAGCGGCCGTGGCCTTAATTAAGGTACAGCCCCAGCATTTGCCTGGTGTAAAAATGGGAAACCACGGAAAACCATCTTCAGGGCTGCCAACAGTGGCGTTCGAACCCACTATCTCCTGGATGTGATCAAGAAATTCAGCTGATGACTTGCAAAGAAAAAGACCAAGGAGAAGGTCAAGGAAACTCTGGACAGAGGCAGTGAAATCAGATATGGAGGAGAGAGGTCTCACATGGGAAGATGTGCTTGAACAGAAAATGTATGCAGACAGAAAGAGATGAGTGCTTGAACACCACACCCAGGAAACTTTTCTTTCCATGACAGTGCCAGCATTTCTTGCTTCCTAAAACTTATTTCACCCTTCAACTTCTTTATTTTATTGGGCTTTAAGGATTGTGGCATGTTTTTTCTATTGTCCGTGACTATGCCTGTTGTGACCATGTTCATTTTCCATAATTCATCAGCCAATTCATATGCGTAATACCCGACTGTGTAAATATGAAAACCACTGGATAGGACTGTAGCATTGTTGAGGAGGGAAGAGCTCAGTTCTTTAACGAGGGTGGTTTTGAGGAGATTAAAATCTGATTGCATTTTCCCCATATAAGGCTGAAAATGGGATAAGATACCCGTTGGAACTATTGGATAAAGCAAACACTATGAGGCCAAATTCTGTGGGTTTGTTTAGGTTATATTCTTTGAATTTAACTATCCCTTTAAGGCCAAATGTGCTTTCATCTACTGATAAAGATGGGCCTGGTGAATAAAAAACAAAGAACAATAATTGAATGGATGCACGCCAAAACGGGTTAACCATCATTTTCTTAAATTGGAGGAAGTTCCTCACTGATCGGGTCTTAATTTCACTGTTGTTCCCTCTAAAATTCCCACTGAGGATTTAATCACTTCCGTTGAGGCAGCCATCCACAAACTACCTACGGATGAGGCTGAGGAGTTAAGACAAATGTGTGAGACTCATAAGGTCCGCTGTTGTACCCGCGCCCAATTTAACAAGAGGCGATAGGAGAGCTCTGAAGGAACTCCGAGATGATTCTGAACTGACCATTCTCTCAGCTGATCAGGGTAATGTGATAGTGGTTATGGACACTGACGAATATAAAAATAAGATCTCGGCTATATTGTCAGAGCCTGTCTACAGATTGAGCTCACGTGACCCTACCACTCGTGTGTCCAACGCCACCGTGAAGCTCTTAAGGCAATCTTCAATTCCAAAAGAGGAGGCTAAACATCTGTCCCCGGGGGATGCAGTGCCAGCTAGATTATATGGACTGCCTAAGATCCATAAAAAAGATGTTCCCCTCAGACCTACTGTTAGTGTGATAGGTTCTCCTATGTATGCTCTGGCTAAATACCTAAGCAAATTGCTTCAGCCACACACAGGACGTACTGATTCATATGTCAGGGACTCTTGGTATTTCGTCAACAAGCTGTCAACCATAACCCTTCAACCTAATGCACTTGTGGCGAGTTTCGATGTGGAGTCCTTGTTCACTAAAGTGCCGATTGATGCGGTCACGTCTCTCATTGAACACCAGTTCCCTGAGGACATTACTAAGCTATTTTACCACTGCACGACGTCCAGCTATTTCTTGTGGGGTGGGAATTTTTACGAACAGACAAGTGGAGTGGCTATGGGAAGTCCACTTTCGTCCGTACTGGCTAATTTTTTTATGGAGCATTTTGAGGAACAGGCTATTGCTTCGGCGCCTGTCAAACCTATGATATGGTGGAGGTATGTTGATGATGCATTTGTGGTCTGGACAGAAGGTCCTGAGAAACTTCATCTATTTCTAAACCACCTAAATCAACAACATCCGTCAATAAAATTCACTATGAAGATGGAGTCGGACGGATGCCTTCCTTTCCTGGATGTTCTAGTAAGAAAGAAACCGGATGGCTCCTTAGGAAATACCATCTATGGTAAGCCTACCCACACAAATTGCTATCTTCATGCAGATTCTCACCACCACCCAGCACAAAAACAAGGCATTCTCACAACACTCGCCAAGAGGGCGAGACGAATTTGTGAGCCATCACATATCCAGATGGAGATGGACATGCTCAAAGTCGCGTTCAAGAGTAATGGTTACAGCGATTTGCAGATTCATAGAGCCCTGCATCCCAGAGAAACGACCAAGCAAAGCTCACAGAATGAAGAAGTGAAGAGAACTGCCTACTTGCCTTACATTCACAACATCACAGATCGAATTGCCAAGGTCCTCCGCAAACACAATATAAAAACCGTGTTTGGCACCGCCACTAAAATTGCTCACAGTCTGAGCAAAACCAAGGACAAATTGTCCCCACTTTTACATCCTGGGTTATATGAAATTCTCTGTACGTGCGGTAAAGTATACATCGGCCAAACATGCCGGCCATTGTTACCCGCATCAAAGAACATGAACGTAATATTCGCCTCCATCAACCTGACAAATCGGCAATAGCTGAGCACGCTCAATCGCCGGGTCATGATGTCATGTTCCAAGATGCTCGAGCTCTTACCCACACTAGACACTACAGGTCCAGGATTATATGGGAAGCTGTGGAAATATGTAGAAATCCTAAAAATTTCAACAGGGACACTGGCTATCAATTAAGTAATATCTGGTTGCCAGTCATTAAGAATTTAGGTAGGTAGTTCCCTTCCCTGTCCTTTCACTAATGTTAATTCATCTCTGTGTTTTCCAAATTCGTACGTTCCTCGTTGCCAGACGTTTCATTCCAGGCTTATGTCTATGTCATACACCTGCCATATGTTATGCAAACACGATAGGTGAACCGCTTAATCTGATTCTGAAGGCTCAGTCAGCTTCTGCTTTGAACGCTGGCGTTGTGCCACGTCCTGGGGCCATCTGGTGGTGAATGAACGTACCATTTCCACTTCTATTATAACATTCCGAAATCCAAAGTGTCATTGTTTAAGAAGCCTTTCTCGTGGACAGTCTGGATTTCTTCTGAGGATGCAGAGCACAGTTCTCTGCGAAACATTAAGAATTTCACCTTATTTTCTTGACACGGAATAAGCCCAAAAGTCTATACACTATCATGTCTATAAGTACAGGCTGTGAAAGCATTAATGGCAACATCTATATCATCTGATGGCCAGGCAGGCATCAATTTTTGGTAATGAGACAAAGTCTCTCGTAGTGCATTGGCACTGCAGGTGGCTCCCAGTAGCCTACGCAGTGGCCTTCACAGTATGCACTAGCCATGCGTCTTGGTAGGTGTGCTATTTACCAACTGATGAGCCCAACTTAGCACACTCAGGCGAAACGCTGGCAACCAGGAATGAGTTAGCTGGAAAATTTATAATGTCCAATAATGGACCATTTATATTGGTATTACACACAACTGAGACACAGCACAGGACCACTCAGAATGAAACGAAACGGCACAATGACGGCTTGGTGCTTCGAGCAGAAGCCTTGGTTCTTTTTTTTTTTTTTGCTACTTGCTTTACGTCGCACCGACATAGATAGGTCTTATGGCGACGATGGGACAGGGAAGGGCTAGGAGAGGGAAGGAAGCGACCGTGGCCTTAATTAAGGTACAGCCCCAGCATTTGCCTGGTGTGAAAATGGGAAACCATGGAAAACCATCTTCAGGCTTCAGGGCTCCCGACAGTGGGGTTCGAACCCACTATCTCCCGAATACTGGATACTGGCCGCACTTAAGCGACTCTGCAGCTATTGAGCTCTGTCAGGAGGCTTGTAGGCATGGTTAGGCCTATTGGTTGCGCGTAAATCTGCGCACTGCAGTCCAGCCTACATGAACCTTGCTCCTCCAGCCAAGAAATTTGCTCAAGCCTAGAAACTCCTAATTGCTCATAGCTTGTACATTCTCACATAACAGGCTGGCATTATTCCATGCCGCTTTCAATTCAAACTGATGTTTGCATATATTTTTCTCAAACGATCAATGCGGGAAAATCGAGAGTGAGGACTAGTATTATTTTGATGATCGAGGAACGATAGATGTGGGGAAATTTAACATTAGTTTGTATGGAACATTTTCGGGACTAAATAAACTGAACGAATTATATAGGAAAATGACAGTTCCGGGAACGATGCATCGAGGTTCTATTTGGTTGAACAGTAAACTGATATGGTGGAATGTTGCTTGAAATAAAATAAATAAATGAACAAATAATAACTATTGAAGATGTATTAGTAAATATTCTGATCACCATTCCTAAAAAATATTGGGTTTCAAAGTTGATGAAAAACTGGTATACAACAGGTTCAGTATGTGACGTACAAAGGAAGTAGATAAACCAAGTTTTAACTGAAGATAAACTTCAGGATATTTGGGTGTGGTTAGAAGTAAGTCCCAGAAATATCATTTAATTGTCTAGTGCAGGAAACAAACATATCTATGGGACCCACCCACAAGCACCAGACTGCTGAACTTTTGACTATATTCAGTCACTTTAACAGACTGATTATGCTGTAAAAATTAGGCACTGTAATTGGTTACATGGAAATGTTTCCATTAGAAATATGGATACACAACTAATGTTTATGTCTGATGAGTAGAGTTCGTGGTTTATAGCATTTAAAAATCGGCGATTTAGCACTTTGATTTTCAAATTTAGTGTTTTGTAGCAAATTGGTTAAAAATAGGCATAATTTGCAAAATTGCATATACAACAGTTGGGAGTAAAATCATACTGTTTAATCACATATTGCTCGTCATGCAGTTTTGAATACACTATGGAAAATAAGACAAACATCAAGACTGCACGAAGTATTAACATACACATGAATATGCATATTTACAAATTTACAAACAAAATTTCAAAGTGAAAAATACTATTCTGAACGTATTCATATATCACAGTGCAAAAGACCTAAAAGGAAGAGGAATTTCAATGTTGCTTGAAGAACAAAATGGTAATTGTTTGAATGGTGTTGTCCTTCAATCGAGACTGTCTATCAGTTACAATCATGTTGTTCTTGCTATAAAAAAAAAAAAAACTATACATCAACACTGTTCGTAGGGGCCCAAATGTACAGCAGTGCTGCCGAGGCCCGGGAAGGAAACTTTAACCTAAGTGTCATCAACATTTGAAGAGTGTCAGTGTTCTTTTTCATTTTAATGTTCTGCAGCATCTGTTCGTGATATGCCTCACAGCCCTCGACAAAACGATCAGTGACACTTCTAAAATATGGCAACTTATGCTTCAAAGACAAGTGATGTGGGTTCTAGAGCACTGTTTTGTCCTGCAACTGCAGGATGAAATAAATTGCACATTTCATTGAAAAACACGTTAGTATCACTGACGCTCATGTGCTTCAAAGAGTTTAGTTATGCATACACTGCTTCAACTGCACCTTAATTTCCTCTTTCTTCGTATTGTTTGTCAAATAAACTTGTTATTCTGTAATTGGTATGATCGTCCTGAATAGAACAGCAAAGACACGTCTGCGTCGGTTGTCTGTGATTACTGCTTCCATCCAATGCAGCATTCACCTCTGCCCTTGCTAAATCTCCGCAACGTGGAACATAATCTCTACTTAGGGTACTACCTTGAGGCAGATCTCCTGATCCTGGAACGTACCTATGGGGCCAATAACATTTCGTTAAACATAATAATAAAGTTTGGAGGTAAGGAAATATAAAACATTTGGCATAGTGCTGGCCTAGCGAATAACCGAACAAGTTTTGATGCTTTTCCCTATAAACTTCCATTTATGTACATGAAAACAAGCTATTATTTTACATCCCAGACGATCTATTAAAACGTGACATTTTAAAATAACGTCCACCCACGTTTGTTTGAGTTTGTTTGGTTGAGAATTTGAACAACCTAAACTTAACTTCCATGCATCCGCGTGGTTTTTGGTCGAAAGTTTAAAAGACCTAACCTAAAAATCAACAAGGCCGTATAGCAATTGTAATACGGTACTTCAAACGAACCACGGGTGGAATTGGGGGGGGCGGGATATGGGCTAGTTTATGAATATTTCACAGTAAGGTAGGCTATACCACTCAAGATAGTGTAAATGTATTTTAAACACAAATATAAATAATTTCCAAAAATATGTCTGAAATCGGCACTTACTCTTCAAGGTAGTCTTGGAAAGCAGATGATCCAGTTTGTGGATGGGGATATTACGTACTCTGTAGGCACATCTTCACAGTATCCTCAATCTGTTTCTCGCTTTTTGCTCTTTTTGACTTTCCATCCATTTCTGCTATTGTGGCTGGATGCCTGACGCCACGCTATTCACATGCTAGTTGGGAAAAACATCGCTCCTTTAGTTTCTACTTTTGCAATCTTTACAGAAAATGACTATCTTCTTCCATTCAAGTCTTTGATTCCCAAGTCGGCATATCAATATATTTGTATCGCTTACATAAAAATGCTCTGATTTGTAACTCTCGGCATGCTGTTTAATCATCAGTTCACTTCTACCCAACGCTACCAGACAATAAATCGCTACCGTACTTTAAAGAGAACTGCTACTCAACACCTATGTCAAGAATAACCGACTATGATCAAGGGCCAATGCAAAGTGAATGAACACATGTGCTTGAAAGTGTATTAGGCTGTATGATTGGTTGTTCTTTGCACTGCTCTTTGGCCATTGAAAGATATTCCACACATTGAAAGATTTAAGACACCGTAATAATTTTTTCCCTTGAAATTAACAACATATATCATTTTTAAGAAAAATGCACCACTGTTAAAAAGATATGTTTATTTTGCATAAAACCGAGAATTTCGCATCTATTTTGAATAAATTATATAATTTTGCATTTTGAACCAATTTCGCATTTTATCACTAATTTGAAATCACTAAAAACCACTCGTAGGGGTCATATAAGATGAAGGGACATATACTGATAAAGTTTCAATATATTTCGCATTTATCGCAAATACTAAAAACCACAAACTCTACTGATAAGGTATAGTTCCATCTTTCTGGACAGGCTAATTCTCAAAATTACCAATTGTGGTGTAGTGAGAACCCATATATTGTATAAGAAGTGCCACTGCATCCCATTAAAATAGGGATATGATGTGCAGTAGGGTGGATAAATGGGCGTATATTTTTCGATGACCACATGAATTCAGAACAATTTTGCGTCCAATTTTTGACATACGAAGAGGAGAAAGATTATGGATATTTTCTATATGGCAGACGCTTAGTCCAGTTTCTGATGCCAAGATAATTAGTACAGGTTTATGGCCCCTTAGATCGACTGATTGATGTTTGTTGTTTAAAGGGGCCTAACATCGAGGTCATCGGCCCCTAATGGTACAAAATAAGACAAAATGAGATGACAAATTAAAAGTCCAAAATCCTCCACTGACCAGAATTCAAAGCGTGAGGACGAAGAATGAATGGATGGATTGATATGAAGTTAAAACAATCAGTGGATCCGACCCACAGTGCCTCAAGTGCACAGAAGCTGGCACAAAACAATAGTAGTACGGACCAAGGGACTGCTTCTATAGCACGATGCTGAATCGATTAGAATATGCTCGTTCTTGAAACGGGTCCTAAATCCAGGTCATCGGCCCTCATAATGGTATTTATTACAAGAAAAGTAGAACCATGGTATTTCCCAAGTTACGGTACTAATCAAGACTAGCGTAGACTCGTGGTATACCATACATTATGGTACGACTCACAGGTAATGAAATTCACACATGTATTACAGACCTAATGTGTTTCGCACATTGTGGCGCCCTTGACAGGGAACGCAAACCTATGGTGTTCATCACCTAAGTGTACTAACCACAGGGACTCGTACTATCCCATGGTGTTCCTCATAGGCAAGCTAGAACCATGAGTTTCTTCATCCCATGGTGTTGCTCATCTAGTGCTACTAATCACGGGTACTGTAAAAGCCGTTGTGCCCACATTTGCTACTAATCACAAACCTATTTGGTACCCAATATAGTGGTACTAATCACAAATAGTTTCATGGTTCTAATTTGATCATCCCTTGGTCGCCCCTTTTAGTCGCCTCTTACGACAGGCAGAGGATACTGTGGATGTATTCTTTGTCTGCGTCCCCCAACCACAGAGGATAGATAAAGAGAAAAAAGAAGAAAAAGTAGTGATCCGTCATTTCGAAAAATGAAGTGACGGACAAAGAAGGGTGAAGGGCGTGAAGATGAAAGACTCTCTAGGCCTCGAATACTCTAATACCGTTGGGGTCGGAAAAGAACAAGAGTTGAAGAAGGGAGGTCGGACAGCATAGATGAAAGTGAGGAGCCTGGCACAAGTAAATGGAAGCAATACCAGGACTCAGCGAAGGGCCCCGTGGTTGCCAACCAACACTCCCATGTTGAGAGCCCTTGGGCCCCTTTTAGTCGCCTCTTACGACAGGCAGGAGATACCGTGGGTGTATTCTTCATCTGTGTCCCCCACCCACAGGGGGTAGTGTGTTTGGTCCGCGAGAGGTATTTTATTTCCCTCAAGTCCGCCGCCAAGCCGGTTAGGACCCCCCTATCCGCCACCTGGAAAGGGCCACGTGGGAGTATCACCTCTCCCCTTGCTACGCCAGCATAGTAGGTTTGTGGGCCCCTTAGATCAGCCAAACTAACATTTTTATCATCATCATCTTTATCTTTGGGGAACCTTAAACACATTGGAGACCGTGTCTTCAGGTGGCATATGGGCAGGAAGATCGCCATATTTTGAAGGTTTTAAAAAATTGCAGAAAATAAAAGGTAGGTTGCAATTGTAACACAAATATATCATCAAACAGTTAAAAGTGTCTATTCTACAGATTAAAAAGTTGCATTAAGATCTATTGAATACTTTTCGCATTACACATTTTCCAACAGTATGCCTTTTGCAACAAAAAGAAAAGTCTGACAACAAAGTCTTACACATAATGAGTTTGAGTGTGGAATAGTTTCAAGCATTCAGGAACACGAAGTGCTACAGAACACATTGGATACCACCAGCATGTCTCTTTTCTCGTTAATTTCCCATTTTCCGCTTTTCCTTTATCTGCACAGCCTTTACAAGTGCTTCCAAATCACCAGAAGTGCCCAGTAAATGTGAATCAGTCCCTGCCTTTGAATTATCACTGCTTGCGTCACTTCGTTCTAAATGAATCTTCAGTCATATGAAGATCATGAAACATTAGCTAAATAAAATACAAAATCAAAATCACACCTGGATGGAATATGATACAATAGGTTATAAATATCTTCATCACTAACATGAAGTTCGAAATCAGGGTCTACTGTAGATCTGAATCATCTAATTCTTCCTCTGAACCACTGTCATCAAAAATCTCTTCTAAAATCTCTACAATTCCACTTTCATTCAATGATCCAATCATGAGAGCAGAAGCAAAACAGTCCTCTGAAAACTCTGAAAGCACGTGCCTCGAGCAGCTGGAAGCAAGGCTGGAAGCATGGAATGTAGAAGCGAACTCGAGCAAAAATAAGCTGCTCTAAGTTCAAGAAAACGACAGAAGACACGAACGCACGGTATAGCTGTTGTATAAGTTCTTTAGTATAGTTTCTGCCCAATTCTCATCCTGGCTGCACTGACAATATAACAAATACGCGGGCCCGAGCTGGCCTCAGGTGCGGTCAGCCTGCGCTGTTACCCCACCCCGATACACACTCGGGCTCGGTCTCCAATGTGTTAAAAAACAAAGTTTACAAAAATAATCCCTGTACTATAAAGCAACTACCGGCTGAAATAGCACATGAAAAACAGTCCACTATCAAAGCGGAATTACAGTAAGTTGGAAATAACTGGTTTGAATGGTGTGACGCATATTACTGTGGAAGGTCACAAGATTTCTAATAATAATATATTTAAATTCATGTATTTATTTAATCCTTTTCTTATTCTGTAGTTGCTACCGGTAAATGTCTTGATTTGCTGGTAGTGAGAACTCGCTGCCCGCTGGTGCAAGCACAATACACGGGAAAGTGTGAGCTGGGGTTTCATTGCACTCCAATTTCATCATTTCACACACCAGGTTTCCCATGCTGCAGTTGGGAGAGCAGGGAGTTGGCCAGCGGCAGAATGATATGAAATTTGCTCATAAAATGAGAACACTGTATACTGTTTTGTAAAACCCAATTTTCAAGATAGTTGTGAAAACTTACCGCTGCAGCACCAAATGCCTCATTCCTCCTGCCTTCATCAGCTGCTAGGGAAGCAGCTATCAGATAAAACAAGGTCCAAACAGCACAAAACACAAATTCCTGGGGGGGAAAAAAAAGAGAAATACATATTTTAAAAAGTAGCATCTCACTTAACTTCTCTAGACCAAATAAACTGAAATCAATAAATAAATCTCAACAAATCAGAATTTAAGCAAATGGTCAGTCTACTTATAAAATACAAGGTGCATCAAAATTATAGGTACAAACTGCAGGGCTATGCAATTGGCAATAAAATATGGGGAAAGGTCCAAATAACATTAAGTCCAGGAACCAACTTTTTCCAAAATATGATCATAACATTTGCAACAGTTACAGCTTTGTTCATGCTTCATGTTGCACATAACAGGCTCCATACTGGATGCCAACAAAGCCTCTTGTATTTGTACTGGCAACTGAAGCAGCTGTCTTGGCACCCGATTAATTTTCTAACAACGAGTTGACCAACATCAATTCATGAATGGACTTGCTGTTGTATGAGGTGACATGCTCTTACAAATGCAAGACACTGTTCATGTTCAATATGAAGCCCGGTACCTGGGAAATAAAGCACAAACTAAGTTATGTGAGTATGACATCTCAAACAATAATATACAGGGTCTGGAAAAAAAAAAAAAAATTGACCTTTTAGACTGGCAGTAGCTTTGGTTAGGAAAGGCGCATGTAGACGGGAGAGGAGGGGATGAACTCCACTCTCCATGCCATTCTATTTGTGATGGAGCATTGGGCATTTGCTGTGGAGACATAAAAAAAAAAAAAAGTGACTGTAACAGTTACGCAGTGAAAATTCCAGCAACATTTCAATGTGGGTTGACATGGCCGGATTCCCAGCTGCAACACGATATTGTTGTGGGTTAACAACTTCAGAACTGCATCAGCATCTAATCGGAAATCAACAGGAAAGCCAAGAACCGCCTGTACACCTGAGAACATCCAGGCGGTGAGGCAAGCATTTCAGGACAGCATTGAACATTCATTACCCCGCCAGGCCACTGCTCTCTGCATCTTTGTGAACAGTCTGTGAGGAGAATCCTACATAAAGATTTAAAGTTTCACCCCAACAAACTGGTGGCTGCGCAGAAGTTTAATCCTTGTGATTACAAAAATCAATGACCTTTCTTAGTGAAAATGCTGGAAATGATTAGTAATGACATGATTATCCTGATGAGTGACTAAGCACATTTCCATCTCTAGGGTTATCTGAATAAGAAGAAATTTCGATACTGGTCAGACACGAATCCACACATCCTGCAATAGCAGCCCCTTCACAGTACATGTGATTGTGTGGTGTGGTGCAAGCAGCTTCAAGATAATTGGACCATATTTTTTGATGAGGACGGTCATGCTGTTACAGTGAATTCAGATTTGCTATATTGCAATGTTAAGCAACATTCTGGCACCGGAACTACACAGACGCCATATTCACACAGATCAACTTTGGTTCCAGCAAGAAGGTGCAACACGCATCCAGGGCTTCAACGGCAGTTTTAAGCCATTTGAAACCTGGATGTGTCGTTTCCCGCCATAGTGATGTTCCATGACCTGCTCGTTCGCCCGATCTCAGTGTGTGTGATTATTTTCTTTGGGCCTACCTCAAAGGGAAAGTTTATAAGGCCAACCACCAAAAAAATTAAAAAAAAAAAAAAATTAAAAATAATCTTAAGGAAGTAAGTTGTCATGAAATTTTGGTGATGCCAGAAGATATGGTACAGGGCACTATGGGAAACTTCAGAAGCAGGCTCGAGAGTGCATGAGAAACAATGGACATAATTTGAAGGGTGCTATTTTAAAAACTTAACTGTTGTTCAAAGACACTTGCTTATTTACTTTTAATGATATGAACACAAGATCATAAAAAATTTTACATGTGGAGACAAACCACTAAAGCATAATCATGCTCAAGATACGAGTAAATGAAGACCACCATGCACTGGTCTGGTGAAAAATCTAGATTATGTTGAGCTCATAAGCTTTTACTTACAATCTTCAACCATGGAATTCTGTAGAATTTCTCCACAATGTGGAATAAGTACAAGGCAAGGACAATTCCAGTGAACCAGAATCCAGTCATGGCAACAGTGGTAAACCATTCACCTCGAGGAATCCATGATGCTCCAGAAACAGAGATACAAATGAAGCCCAGCAAATTCAGTACCTGAAAATAAACCACAATATCATTCCCACATTTCATTCTGAATTCCAATAAAGAAAGGATTTTCTTTTCAAGTTTCCCAATTCTTGCCGAAACATTATTTCAATACCATTAGTTCATTATATCCTATAATATCGGTACATTGTAGTTGTTGTTATAGAATAACAACTTTATATATAGTATAATAATGTTAGGGTAAAGGGTAAGATACATGTACATGACTTACACATGAGTGAAAAGTCACCTCACCCCTGTGAAAAAACCATACTATTTATACCTGTATCTCTGCACAATGCTAACAATAACGACTGAAGCAGCACAACTAAGGACATAAGGATGGCAACACTCAGAGTTTGATTTGGCAGACATTTCCATTCACTTGCATTGCAACCATGACAAATACAAGCAGTAACAGAGTTGAAGAGCAATTGGTAGCAAGTGTAAGAGTGCACGAGACCACACACGGGTCAAAATAATTATGCAAATTATGGTTGCATTCCAAGAACAGCTTCACAAGGCTCTCCATGGAAGGCAACAGTTCTTGCTCGGGAGAAACACGAGTTTGCTATGAGCTCAGTCAAAGACAAGCTGCATAGTGGTCAAAGAATATCACACTTTGAAACATGCAAAGGTTGCTACCCCCACTGAGCGTTCCCCACCATAGTCAACTAGGAAACAATTAGCAGAACTTGGGAAGACTTAATTAACAATGAAGTCGAAACTGGTTAAGACGTCTTTCTCTAGGGCGTTTCTCTGGTTATTACGTCATAATTCTGAAGTCCCAGGACATGTCCTATTAAATACATGCTAAAGAAAGCTGGATAGCACATTTACTTCACTCTTTAGAACGTTCGTAACTCCCACCATAAAAATTAAAATCAACATTCCCAGCTACAATGCATGCAGGACGGGCCAGCAACAACTGGCCTGGGTAAGGATTTGGTAGAGAACTTAATTTCATGGGCCTGGAGCGTAGTTGCATGTCGGCCTACAGCTGCAGGGAGCGCCAGTCCCAAGCCAGTCTTCTCTTTGTGTCCAACGCTTTGGTGCTTAATGTTACGTTTGTGAGGCCTCTTTCAGACGGCATGGGTTCAACCTAGTTCTGCGCTTAACCGCCTAGACCTACTGTAAACTAAGAACTGATTTTTCAAATAGAATCTTTCAGATGACTCGGAAGAAGCAACCGTGCGCAGGAGAAATGCTTGAGCGGGCAGTCCATAGTGAGTCGCGGTCCTGCGCCTGCAGTTACTTGTTACTGGACATTAGTTTGTATGCATGTCATCATACAGAGCAGATCGACCGTGCTCGTGACATCAGTACTGTACTGTGACCTTTATCAGAACCCAATAGTGTACCTATAAGAAAGTAAAAGTGGATTTTGACAATAAAAAATGTAGGCCTGCTGTCACCCACTTGACATATTTCTCATTTTCAATTTAAAAGTTATTTGTGTGCTTTATTCTTTTCCTGTGCGATTTATAGCAGTTGTTATGGAACACAAAATAGACATTGAGAACTTAATAACTTTAATGTCAGAAATACCAATGGTCTCATGTTTTGGGAAGTGTGGTGTCATTTAGACCCCTTACTGAGAAAGTATCATCAAAATTGTACCTATCTTCTTCTCTGACAAAATGTTAACGACCCAGCATGCTTGAACTATTTTTGTATTTTCTTAAGAGTAGAACGTAAACAAAGACAATGATGGTCCATATTTATTACCTACACTGAAAAGGGTGTTGGAAAGGATCCACTGTAAAGTGCGGGGAGTTTTGCACCACTTGACCCGTTGTGTGTGTAAGTCAGTGGAAGTGGGTGCACCCGCACATGCAGATGGACACATTTTTCTTCTGCGCCGTATGAATAAGGCCTGAATGACTTGTGCAACAATGTACGCAAATTAGGCCTACTGTACTCAGGTGTGTAACAAGTAACAATGTACGTAAATTAGGCTTACTGTACTTATGTACCTATTCAGCTGACATGTTGATGTTTAATTTTACATTTGTAACTGAACAAGTACTTAAATTAGGCCTATTGTACTTACACATAGTGGTTTGCAGGACCTTCAGCTATGGAGAAGAAAGCTGGACAGTTTATAGATGTGAAAAATTAATAAAGTTAACTGAGAAAGTGGATGCTCATCCACACATGAAACTTGCACAAATTGCCCAGATGTTAGACTTTCCTAGAACAACTTTAAACATAAGCGACATACATAGTTCGCATTTCTAAGAACATTTTTCCTTGATGTTTTACTGTGTTGGTGTTCTTAAAACGTATTATTATTTATTTCATTAATTATAATTGTAAACACTTGTTTCTTTGTTTTCATGATAGTTATTTTTATGTTCAAACCTAACCTTAAATTTAACAGCAAAATTGCTTCTCATTTTTTAGCACGTTCCCTCTTTATGACTTTTTCGGTCACCACAAGAACATCCTAACCAGTTCTGACTGTATATGAGCTGAAGATGACTCCATGAAAAGTTGAAATTGATCCTCTAGTAATGAAACTAGTTCAGTACATAAGTGTTAATTTGGAGGAACATCTTCTTAAGGTAGTTTTGAAGCAAAGTAATTCTCTCGCTGTCGCACATGGTCGAGTGTAACCTCCAATTCATTGTCTAAGAGTGTGACCCAAAAACTGTTTAATAACCCACTGATCTGAAATAAAAGGCTTCTACCAACATTTGTTTTATAATAATACGTTGATATTTTTTATGCCCCCCCCCCGTGCAAATGTTTTCATATTTGTTGTTTTACACAACTTTCAGTGCAATGTTCTTTTATAAGCCCCAGTGGAAAAGGATTTTGTTCCCTCGTGTTTCATCTTCATCGTCATTGTACAGTTCGTTTCCCGGGTACTGTTAATGAGCCTCTTCCACTTATTCCTGTCCATATAGGCCTACAACTTGTCGTGGAGAACATCATCCACCGTCCATCCTTGGGTAACTAGATCAACCTTGTCTAACCATCGGGTTTTAGGTCTTCATGCAGGTCTTTTCCCCTCCACCTGTCTTTCCAAATTTATTCTGGCTGTTCTTGAAGGCTCCATCCTCATAACATGCCCGTACCACCGTAGTCTGGATGTGCCAATTCGGTCTAATAGGGATGTCTTTATTCTGGCTTCTTTCTTCACCTCTTCATTCCTTAACTTGTCCATCTTGGTCTTCTGGATGGTGGGGATCTAAGAAATTTCACCTCTGAAGCTGTTAAACATCATCAGTTTGGCCGGTTTTGGAATTGTCATCCCATAAAAGTGTTCTTACTTGTTGGTGGAATTCTGATCCCTTTTGCACTCTGTAATTTCCTTTCTGACCAAATTATCACTGGAGATAACACTTCCAAGGCAAGGAAAACTATCCACACACTCTAGCTGGTGGTCTCCTAGTTTTACACTTGCTGGACGCCTTTCTCTGTTGACTGCCATCACCACTGTCTTGGTCCTGCTGAGTTAAGGTTATATTCCTGGAACTGGGATTTCCATACGGTAAGTCTGGTCTGTACTTCCTCTTCTGTTTCACCCCAGATCATAATATCATCAGCAAAGGCCACTGCATTCTCTTGTTCCAATCTGCAGGTATTTTGTTGTCTGTCCATATGGCATTTAGTACTCTGTGCAGCCACTGTATATCCTGGATACCTGCTGCCTTTATCACATCTGCATCCACCCTAAGATTTTCCTTTAGGCATAGATTTTAAGGCTGTCTCAGTTTCTGCCCAGGTGATGGGAGGTTCTTCATTCTAGGCTTGGATTTCCGGTTTTGTATTTTGTTCTTGAACTGGTCTATTCAGTAGATGGTCGAAATAGTTCTCCAGGACTTCTCTCATGTCACTTTCTGTCCTAACCAGATTTCCATTTACATCTTCAAGTGCCTTTATGGTATTCATTGGTTTCCTTTTACCTCTGATAACACTATACAGTAGTTTCTTATTGCCTCTCCTGTCTTCCTCCAGTTTCTGAGTGAATATATTCCATGTCTTGGTCTTTTCTTCTGTAACTATTCTTTTAACATCCAGTTTCTTGTTTCGGTATAATTGTTTTACTCGTCTCTAGTAAGATCGAGATTTTTTCCTCCTGATCCGTTTCTTTCCTTGATTTCTACTCCCACGCTTTCATTCCACCAAGGTGTTTCCTTCTCCCTTATTTTCATACTTGTCTTTCCACAAACTTCAGTTGCTTCCTTAACCAATGTGTCCCTTAGTCTGGTCCATTCTGCCTCTCCATTTTTCCTTTCATCTCTTGGCAACAGGGTTTTTATCTGGTTCCCATACTTTGATTTTTGGTATATTCTTTTTCTATACTTTTGGCACAGAGAAGTTTCTCAGGTCCGCTACTAATAGACTGTGGTCACTATCAAGGCTCTTGCTTGGGTATTATTCTGACGTCTGTTACCATTCTGCTCCTTTCTTCATCTGAGATGACAATCAATTACAGTCTTTTGCAATACATCCCAACATTATCGTGTTATATTATGGCTCTGTGTCTTCTTGAACCAACTATTTTTCACCACCAACCCATTCCTCATACAGAAGTCAAGGAGATGTTCACCTTCTATATTTCATCCACCATATCCACGAGTTCCCATTACGTTCTCTTATTCTGTTCTATCCGTACCAATCTGTGCATTCAAGATCTCCTACGATTACTCTCTCTTTACTAATAACTTTTCCCAAATCATCAAAAAAATGGTTCTTATCCTCTTGACAACAACCAGTTTGAGGTGCATACACCTGTACCATAGTTAGTTTTTCTTTCCCTAAATGCACAGACATCTTTATTATTCTCTCACTAATATACTTAATGTCAGCAACTTCTAGATCTTTACACATGATGAAACCAACACCATTTGTCATCTCTTTGTCATTTCCATGCCAATACAGTGTATACAGTTTTCTTAATTTCTTCATTCCTTTCCCTCTCCATTTGTTTTCACTCAGCCCCAGTATCACTGTTTCCTCCTTTCCATGAGGTCCACTAGTTTATCACATTATCCTGTGAGACTGAGTAAGTTGATGGTCCATATCCGTGTTAATCTCCTCTGGGATTTTTGCATTTTTGCAGGACCCTGTCTACCATCAGGCCATAAACCATCATCCCTGATGTGAGTCTGCTCATGCTGGCATCTTAATTTCGTTGATAAATGTGTTCCAAGACTCTTATGCGTTTTGAAAGCAACTACAAATAAGCTCTTTTACTGGGTTTACCCCCTTAGCCTTTGAGGATCCCTCCTCATCCCACAAGGCAGTGGGTTCCATCTGTACTACCCCCAGAGGAATGGGTTGCCTCCTCTGCCAGCTCCACCGTACCAAATTATATTCTCGGCTTTTGCTGCTGTTGAAGTCTTCACTCGTTACCCTGAGCTGGGACCCTTTACCAGATGTTACACACCGGGTCAGTGTGCTCTGGGACTCTCATAGGCAGGGGCGCCACTACCTGGGCAGGGCTGCTTTTTTTTTTCTTTCTTTACGTCGCACCGACACGGATAGGTCTTATAGGACAGAAAAGGCCTAGGAATGGGAAGGAAGCATCCGTGGCCTTAATTAAGGCACAGCCCTAGCATTTGCTTGATCTGAAAATGGGAAACCACAGAAAACCATCTTCAGGGCTGCCGACAGTGGGGTTCGAACCCACTATCTCCCGAATACTCGATACTGGCCACACTTAAGCGACTGCAGCTATCGAGCTCGGTGGAGCTGCCTCTAAGAGGGTCCCTACCTGTTACCTTGTCGTGTTTCTTGTACCTTTTAATATTGCCTTCACAACTTTAGAAATGATACAGTTTTAACTTTACCCACAGATACACAATGTAAAATGCCCTCATTTCTGAAAAAATCGTATCTAATATTTCCATACCCCTGTTGGATAACTTATTTGTGTATTCAGTAGTACATTTTTTTGCTTAACACGTTCTTTATCCTTGTCCCCTGCAGAAACACCTTAACAAGGTTATACTGTAGCTACATCATCAGCAAGGACCAATGCATTAAGTTCCCCTTTTCCTACATCTTGGTTTCCTTTATAAACACATCCAAAAGTACAATAAAAAGTAATGGGGAAAGAGTGTTACCCTGATGCACTCCCCCCTCCTACGTAGAACAATCCAATCTTTCAGTACCCACTTGTACACAGCTTGCATCCTTCATATAGCATTTGGATCTTATTACAAAATTTGGACCAATTTTTCTAGACAATCCCAGATCTTACATCTTGATACACTGTCATAGGCTTTGTCCAAATCAATAAAATTATGAGATCTTTCTTTCTTCCCCCCACCCCAGTAGTACATTTCCATTAACTGTCTTAAAACAAATCTAAGATCTGTTGTTCCTCTGCTGCTCCTGAACACATGATGTTCATCTTCAGACTGATTTGCTAACAATAATATTACTTTCTCAATAATCTTTTCCAATATCTTACAGCAATGCGAAAATAGGGCAATTCCTCTACAATTGGAATACTTACATCTACTTCCACCTTTTTGAATAATGGTATTATAATCTCCTTCTTCCAGTCATCTGGTACTTTGTATTCCCTCCAATAACTCCCAGCAATCAAAGTAACAACTGTATTCGTAGAATGCCTATTGCCAATTCATCTTGTCTCCTTTCATCTGCTTCAAGGCATATTTTTGATCTCTGCCCAGATTATAGGTTGTTCCACTGCAGGTTCTGGCAAATCCTTTCCATTCAATAAGGCATTGAATTGTTCATCTTTTCTCTGAACCCTTCTGCATCCTGGACAATGCACCCATTTTCTCTTTCAAATGTTTTTGTATCTTCATTACTTGATAATATTCCATGTAGTGTTTTCTTGTTTCCACTGCTGTCACCTTCAAGTCCTTTGAGTGAATATTTCCCAGCTTTTCTCCTATTCTTTCTTTACAACCTTCTTAACCCAATTTTTTTTTTTGTTGCTATGGTAAACATTTTTTCTCGAACCAGCAACCCACAGTGTCAAACCATATAGATTTGGTGCCTTAATGATTATGGCTACCAGGTGGGCTCTATCTGTTCAGTGATTCCCTAGGATCTACAATGAGCTGACATGATTTACCCCTAACTTTTTAAGATTCTTTATTACAGTCCAGAATGATTTACAAGCTGCTTGACCAAGCCTTCCGCCCTAGTTCTAACCATAAACGATGCCAGCTAGCGATCCGTCGAAGTTCCTGCGATAACTCGCGGGCAGCTCCCGGAAAACCAAAACTTTTGGGTTCCGGGGAAGTATGGTTGCAAAGCTGAAACTTAAAGGAATTGACGGAAGGGCACCACCAGGAGTGGAGCCTGTGGCTTAATTTGACTATACACGGGAAACCTCACCAGGCCCGGACACCGGAAGGATTTACAGATTGAGAGATCTTTCTTGATCCGGTGGGTGGAGGTGCATGGCTGTTCTTAGTTGATGGAGCGATTTGTCTGGTTAATTCCGTTAACGAACAAGACTCTAGCCTGCTAAATAGTCGCATCCGGTATCCGTTCGTGCTACCGGCGACAACACAGCTTCTTCTAAATCTCTTGGACTCTAAAATGATTTCTTTCACTCTGCTGTATTTCTTTCTCTAAATACAGTTGCCTTCCACGTCAATTCTTGTTAGGAGCCACTTTTGATACACCTTCTTTTAACAATTACAAGCTGCTTTGACTTCATCATTCACTAAAATGTTTGCTTTTTCCCCCTCCATCTTTACGTACAGTTGTTCCCAAGCATTCCCTTGCCATTTCTACTACAGTATCCCTATATGCCACCCATTCTCCTTGTACATCTTGACCTTAAGAACTGTCTACTTTTGGAAACTTTACAATAATCATATACATGTACTTCTGTCCGACTTCCACATCCTGGAGATTTTCTACCTTTGTCCCATCTCCAGTCAGACATTGATTTCTCTATCCTAAGTTTATTAATAGTTCACTACAGATTAGATAGTGTCTTATGTTATTGAAAAATACCCAGAATACCCGTACATTCCTAACAGAATTCCCAAATTCAAAGTCAGTTATACTATAGCCTATTATGAACCTGATGCCCCAAACCTCACATCTGTATAGTTGAGGACAAAACATGACAACCTCAGTTCTTGGAAGCGAGCTGGAAGCCACCTGTAAATCCCACCTTGCACCCTGCTGAGTTAATGAGCTCCGTGTGATCCTTGCTTTTGTATGGAGAGGTTGCCAAACCACTCTTCAGTCTTGACTCTTTCTTCATGCCGAGTGCAGTGCAGTGACCTAGTGAGCATTATTAATAGTAAGATATGAAATAACTGATATTTGTAATATTTATAACTTATCAGTTTAGCGCAAGAACAGTAATATTCACAATCACAAGGAACGGGTACCGTCCACCTAATCAATTCGTTATTATGTCTTGTTACTATGCAGTACCGGTTTCGATCTTCACAGAGGTCATCCTCAGCTGGTCATGAGATCTAAAGCTAACTTAATATATTTTATATATTGTATATTTCAATATTATCACTCATATCATGTGACATTCTTCATTACATTTAGTAATGTTTTTTAAATTATATATTAAGTTAGCTTTAGATCTCATGATCGGCTGAGGATGACCTCTGTAAAGGTCGAAACCGGTACTGCATAGTAACAAGACATAAGTATTGATTAGGTGGACGGTACCCATTCTTTGTGATTGTGAATACCAAGTATCAATACGGACATGGAACTGATAGATAACAGAACAGTAATATGTCTGTATTCTTCTGGCCGTGGGTAAATCAAGAATCACAGTGTAACGAAGCGGAATTAAATCAGCTGCTTGTACCTTCTTATTCTCCTTCCTCACCAAGAACTCCAAATAAAAGTGACAAAAATGTGATTGGCAGAGGCGTTAAATTACGAAAACAAACCGTGATGTTGGTAGAGAACATAAAAAATTTCTTACGAAGTGTTTTAGGAAATGGCGGTGTTATAACTGGTAAAAATTTAAGTGATTTAGCATCGGAAGCGACCGGAATCTGTGTTACTAGGGTGAAAAAAGTAGTTAAAATCAATCATGTCAATACTTATGTAACCCCCACTAAAAAGAAAGTCTGGAAGCAGAAATTTAAATTTGATAAAATAGACGATTTCACTCTGGACCTGCTTCGTCGAACAGTTTGAGTATTACAGGGATGGTAAATCTCCAACAATAGGTAACCTAACTGAAGCAATGAAACAGAAGACAGCTGGGCAGATTATCACTTTCGGTACGGGGTGAAGACACTTTGTCGTCTTCTGAAAAGTATGGGGTTTAAATACCTGTACCAAAAAAGTGTAACACCTGAAATAATTGCTTGCCAGTACAGATATCTTCAAAGGTTATGCTGACGTATATCTAGATGAAACATGGTTTGACAGTAACTGTTGCAGAATGAAAAACTGGACAGACAATTCAGACAATTGTGCTGTAACAACCACATTCAACAAAGGTGATAGAATCGTTATTGCTCATTGTGGTGGACAGTTTGGTTTTATTAGTGATGCTCTTCTAGTTACACATACTAAAATGGCGCATGCTCCCGCAGATTACCATGGCAGCATGAAATCTGAAATCTTTGAAAACTAGTTTGAAGCGAAGATACTACGACACTTAGAAAGACCACCTGTAATAGTTATGGATAATGCCTGATACCACAACCGTGTATTTAACCCTAAATCCAATTAAACCTGGAAAAAAGATCAAATCCTTCAATATATGATCAATAAAAATATTCCTGTCCCTCATCCTGTTCCTATAATGCAAGTACTCCTTGAAATTATTACGGAGAACAAGCCTATTGGAGAAAGAAAAAAGAAGTATGTTGTAGACCAATTGGCAGCCAGTATGGACACAGTCTTGCACGTACTGTCACACCACTACATTTTTAATCCCATTGAGATGGTGTGGGCAGAGATAAAAAGGAGGACCGTATCATAAAATCGAAGAAAGAAACTATTGGGCGAAATTATTCAATCACTGAAGGAAGCCTGTATGCTCGTGACACTTGAAAAGTGGAGAAATTACACCAGCCATGTAGAGAAAATAGAAAAAAAGCTACAAGAACATCCAGTCCATTTTTGACAGCAAACAGATTCTTCTGGTTCTGAGGAGGAAGATGACGAAGACGAGGATTAAGGTAAAATTATAATAAGAAATTTAATGGATTAATGGTTATGTATATGATACTGGATTTAGAATGTTAAACTAGTAGTATTTCTTGTAATATAGTGGACGCTGTTTATTGTAAGCACGGAGAATGTTATCAACAGTATTATATAATCACTTTTATAAAGTACGGTATGGACAAATACTAAAACATTGAAAATCTTCCGTTTATTGTGATCATGAATTTGGTTTACGTTATCGTATTTGTTTTCAAGGATTTCGTTCTCAAGTATGCAAGTATTATCGCGCCTTGCCTGAACACACTTCTTCAAATATGAAAGTGCTAAAGGCTGTAAAACCTCCAAGGAACGAGTAAGAGTTTTATGTTGTGCGAGTATGTCTTGGTGAAAAGAAAAGACGGTTAGTGATTGGGAAAAGTAAGAATCCACGTTGTTTTAAAGGCATAGCATAGAGAATAGAGGACTCACATAAAACTAGTGCCAATGCCCTTGCCAAAACTACCAGCCTTCTTGATGCCTTGCATATTCTAGCCATGTTATGGGATAATGTCTCAGCACATACAACAAGGAACTGTTTCCAGTATGGGGGATTTTTAAGAGAGTTACCAGAAGGAGACAAGGATACTGAACTTTGTCCAACAGGCTTAACGGAAGATGAATTTCAGGAATGGATGAACATTATTGAGGGCATCATTACTGATGCGGAACAGACAAAGACAACATATGTGAGGCAGTTACTTCCGCAGAATTAGATATGAGAGGTGAAGAACACGGAGTAGAAGATGGCAATGCTGATGATGACGATGTTGCCGAAACTTCCCGAACAACAACGAATGCTGATATGCGACAGGCACTAGATATTAATGGACTTTTGAGAGACAACCAGAAGCAAACAATGATTAGAGACTTTTACATAGCTGAAAACAGTTAATGGTATTGCAGTGCTGTGTGGCGGTATCTGATTCATTGTAGTACATGTAGTTTATGAATAAATAGTGTAGGCTACCCACCAATTTTTATTTTTCGGCTACTGTTATCAAATTATCTGCGTCCCAGAGTGATCATAAAAAGCGGGGTCCACTGAATTTTCTGTCCATCGAATTGCCTGTTGTACTTGGGTAATTATGTTTTAATTTTACTATCACACTAATGTAAGTGACCATTGCCACCTGTTCCCAATTGCGATATATTTGTTAATAATAATAATAATAATAATAATCTTTGGCGAGAGTGTAAAGAGAAGGGTATCAGTCTGTGTGACAGAAGGAAGATTGTGTAAACGTGGCCCACAGGTGGCCATATCGAATAATAATAATAATAATAATAATAATAATAATAATAATAATAATAATAATGTTTTTCTGGGGACCCACACGTCAAATTAAATGTTTTTTTCCTTTTTACAAATATTTATGGATAATAAAGTAAAATAAAGTAAATAAATAACAACAATCCAACCTATTTGAAGCTTTTTATGATTTTGCAAAACACCCTAAAGTGGGAGTTAACGCCTTAAAGTGTACTGATTTCCCTTAACTGTCAGAGGCTATCGTCTGGGCTAGGGAGGAGCCAATAATTATACTAATTATGAATAGTTAATAATAATTTATTATGAATACATTATTATTTTCACTTTTCAAAATGGTTTACATTACAAACTGTGCAACCTATTGGCAGCATAAAATTGGGTAATTTGAACATTCTATTAACAATTATATGATAATAGCAATAACAACAGGAAATTATATTATTATTCATGTGGATATTTCAGCCTTATAATGTTTCGGCATTTATGTGAAATGGAAAACTACAGAAATCATTTCAAGAACAGCCGGTGGGATTTGAACCCGCAGCACTTCCCGACTTTGGGTTACTAGCCCGTCGCACTATCACTGAGCTAGTCCAGTTTTATGGGTCGTTTAAGTTTGTGTTTTAGAATTAAGGGGTCTCTCTTCGTTACCTCATAACCTACTCTACATCGCCATAATATTAACATAATTTTTTCATGTCTAAATTCCTGAGCTATAATAATAATAATAATAATAATAATAATAATAATAATAATAATAATAATAATTGTACCGGGCGGTACACCTCCACGCCGCTAATTCAAAAGGTGCGCCAGTTGAAACTCCTCTGCTGGAGGAAACCTGAACTTTATTGACGGTATTAATTTTCTACTTTCTCAGAAGATGTCACTACCTGTAAATTTCGGAGTTTTAGAACTGTGTCATTTTTGATGTGTTTTTGTTTTGCTTGAAGTAAGAAGTGTGAACTTTCTCTTCTAGAGGACACTACTGAAGAACTACAATAGTGCACCCTAGTGCGAAGAAAAAGAACTGTTCTTTGGAGAAATTTTTATTTCAAAAGTTTGTTTCTTGTTAAATTTCCTTCTGTTATGGTTTATGTTGGCTGTATACCCCTCTCTTTCTCCTTGTTTTGTATTCAACCAATCCCGAATTTCTTAACTTAATTTTCCACCAATAATGTGTTTCTTCTTCATCTTGTGTAGGGGTTTCTCTTTATTCTCCAATAAAGTGATTGTGGGCGGGTGTTCTCATTCCCCTAACGCCTAGAACCTTCCGCGAGAGTATATAAACTGCTGATTTTAGGGTCTCTGCGCCACTTCTGTTCCATCTTTCAGTGTGTAAAGTACATAGCAGGGGGCGGGAAGCGCCTCTTTCTTCGGCAGCGGTCAACAACAAGGTAATGGCCAAT
The DNA here is from genome assembly GCF_040414725.1 of Anabrus simplex. Lineage (NCBI taxonomy): Eukaryota > Metazoa > Arthropoda > Insecta > Orthoptera > Tettigoniidae > Anabrus > Anabrus simplex. Next base: position 57,797,945 of record NC_090271.1, read on the forward strand.
TAATAACTTCTTTCTTTGCTAGCTCAGCAGTTTAACTCTCGGGGCGGGTCCGAAGTTTTTCCGTTATGTAACCTTCCTTAAAAATGTAAAGAATCTGGTATCTATTTTACCTTTTAAACTACGTATTGGGATAGAGAGTGCTTAACCCTCTCGATCCCCCACTCATATTGTTTTGAGGTGAACTTTTTTTCCTCAACCTATTTGTTTCTTTTCTAAAGTCACCTCCGTAGTATGGGATTAGCCCTTGCATCAGTGGCCTAAGAGCCAAATTAGGTTTTAAAAACAAAGTGTTATTTTGGAGGTCATGTAATCAACCTTCTTTTCATTTAATAGACCTCAGTAGGTTGGGTATTTTACCCCTGTGTCTATGTCCAGTGAGGACAACTCGAAGGTGGAGTTTGGTGTGGCCTTTGAGAGGCTTAAAGTTGAGAGCGAGTGGCTCTTTTTGAAAATTGAGTGTTGTATGCCTCGTGGAGGCTTTTCAGTGTAATTTGGAGCAAGGGCTCCTAGGCATGAATGGGGTTTTCTGCCCCTCTGTTGAAACTTGTGTTTGGGGTAAAACTGAGCTGATTGCCCAAGCATTGTGAAGTCAGGGCGCGAAGCCCAAATCCTGTAAATATTGTAACTACCCTTTTGACTTGCTACTTTGTACCTGCCATGCTTGTTATTTCCTTATTTTGAAAAGAAAATATAACCTTGTTAAATTTTAAATTAATTTTACTTTCGTAGCTTGAGACCCGTTCACACCCGCACCTTCTTTCACCTCTACCTACCACGGAAAGCTCCGTAACAAGTGGTAGCAGAGCGTGGTTGAATGGGTCTCATTTTAGCCCCTTTTGACGGCTAAATATTGTTCTGTTCCGAACTCTAACCATTTTCTCAGTTGCTGGAATTTTTTGAGATTTTCAAAATTGATCTGTCACCATGCCCGGCCCTCGCGATGTTCTCCATCTTAACTATTTGCGCAAGGAGGAGTTGATCTATGAGTTAACTATCAGAAATGTACAATCTGGAGGCACGGTTGCAGTAGACACAAACAAGCTTAGAGAGTCTCTAGATTTGCCCATTTCCATCCCCAATTTGGGAGAGAAAGAAATTGACGACTCTCTTTCCACGATCACGGAGAATATTACTGGGCTAGCTTCTGTAGTTAGTTTTTTTGATGAAAATGATCCTTCTCCTAATCAAATTAAGCGTGTGCAAGCTAGGCTGTTTCATTTTTCAAATAGAGTTAACGATCTGTTGTCTCTAAAGTTGAATGACGTTCAGAAGAAGGAAGCTAGTACGCTGCTTGAAAATATGTCTGAATTATCTAGCAAGGTCACTCAATTGTTAACTGGGGAAGTTCCTCCCAAAACTGATCAACCCGCCACGATGAATGCTGGGAGCGAGGAAGAGCCCCCTAAGGGAGAAGTCAAAAGGATAACCGTTGCTGCTCAAACTATCTCTGCCCCATTAGACAACGAGTCTGAACGTCGTAACTCATTGACTAATGTACGTTCTGAATTAACTTCTTTGCCACTTAAACCTTTACCGACTATGTCACCCGGGTTTAGCAGCTTGCCTCATCCATTGGCAATGTTGCTCAGAGGTATCTCTAAGTTTTCCGTTAATACCACCAGTGAAGTAATTTCATTTTTAAGATTTCTAGTTGAATTTCAGGATCATGCCCTTGTGTTTTCTCTTTCTCCATGTCAAATTTTGCAAATTATCTATCCTTATGCAATTGGTATTCTCTCTGACAAAATAGTAAGAGCCATAGCCGAACAGTCATCTATTGAAGATTTTCATGCACATCTGCTTGCAAATTTTATTCCCGCCCGCGCGAGGTCATCTCTGATTCAGAAGTACTATTATCGTGTACAGCGTTTGGATGAAAACCTGGCTGACTTCATCCAAGATATTAAATTCTATACTAGGGTGTTTGCTCTTCACTTTCCGGAGGATCAGATTGTACAGGCTATTGTAGAGGGAATTTCACCTCCCTATAGGTCATATTTGTGTTTCGCGGCGTGCCCGCAAACTTTCTCTGAACTTGAAGCATTGGCCGTCTCAGCAGAAGGAGTTAGATACGCCGATTCTTTGCGTGTAGCGAAAGAACCCCCGCCTTCCTTTAGTAATACTCGGCCTCCACCTCGCCGATCAGTCACCCCTCGTAAATGTTATGCTTGTGGGTCGCCTGACCACCTGCGCAATAAGTGTCCACTGATCAAGTCGAGTGGGACAAGGAATGGGGCTGGTTCATCACAAGGCTGTTTTAAATGTGGGGCTTTCTCACATATCGCCAAGAATTGCCCAAACTCAAATAGCACCCCCTCCTGCTCAACTTCTGGTGCAAATTCCACCTATGCCAATAATAAAAAGTGACTAGTGGCTTCGGCTGAGTCGACTAATCCATCTTCCCGGGACTCAGCCCCTGGTAAACAGGTTGTAAATTCAGGGAACGAGCAGTCTTCAAATTCATCTTTTGAATGCCCTAAAGAATGTCTTAGGATTGCGGCGGATACCCCCGCACCTATTCCTTTTCTTAAGATTGAGTTAAATAACGAGCCTATAACCGCTCTATTAGATTCAGGTAGTGTTTGTTCAATTATTTCGGACCAATGGTATTCAAAATTTAAGTCTGTTTGTAAACTACCTGACTATGTCTCCTCTCCTGTTCAATATGTTTCGGCTAATTCATCCCCATTAGAATTCCAGGTTCCTTACTGGTCAAAATTCGTATTTTTAAATTTACATGGAAAACCAAACTGTTTGTGGCTAAGCACTTGTCTTGCCCCATTATACTGGGAGCGGACTTCATTTCTCACACTGGTCTTGTGCTCGATCTTCAGAGTAAGTCGTGCACATTCAAATTTGCGTCCAAATGTAAAATTCCCTTGTTAAAGTGTAATTCTGTGTCGTGTTCATCTATTTCGCCTACCCAGGATGAGATGTTGTTAGACCTTAGACATCTACCTGAGGAGCAGGCTGATAGTATTCGTAAATTATGTCAGTCATTTCCAGAGGTGTTCTCTGATACTCTTGGTGTTACTGACCTTATTGAATACAAAATTGAGGTCACGGATTCGATTCCTGTCCGTTTTCCACCATATAGGCTATCTCCACCTAAAATGAAGGCATTGAAAGAAATCATCGATCAAATGTTGAAGGATGGTATTATTAGGCCCTCTAAGTCGGCGTATTCTTCGCCTATTTTTCTAGTCCCGAAACCCCAAGGAGGCTTCAGGCCTGTCATTGATTATAGGGCTCTCAATCGGAAGGTGGTGTTACAATCTGTGCCCCTTCCCGACCTTCATTCTTGTTTTTCATGGTTCCGTAAGGCCAAGTTCTTTACTATCTTGGACCTGAATCAGGCCTATAATCAAATTCCCCTTGCCGAAGAGTCTAAACACCTCACAGCGTTTGCCACGGACTGGAACTTATACGAATACAACCGCGTGCCTTTCGGGCTCCCCACGGGAGCAGCTGTACTCACTAGGCTACTAGATAGGGTCTTCTCCGACATCAAATTTGAGTACTTATATCACTACTTGGATGATGTCGTCGTATTTTCAGAGACTTTTGAAGAACATCTAGATCATCTGCGAGAAGTTCTCAATCGCCTTCGTAAGGCTGGGTTAACTGTTAAGTTGTCCAAGGTTGCCTTTGCTAAGCCCTCTATGTCATTCCTAGGGCATATTGTATCACCTGATGGGGTAGCAGTCGATCATTCTAGAACACAGGCCATCCGTGAGTTTAAACCTCCCAAGGACATTAAAGGTATCGCCAGGTTCATTGGTATGGTGAATTTCTTCAGGAAGTTTATTCCTAACTTCGCTAATAGAGCGGTGCCCTTAAACCTTCTTCGTAGGAAAGGCATCAAATTCGAGTGGGGACCTTCTCAACAAGCCGCTTTTGAAGATCTTAAATTAGCTCTCTGTAATGCCCCTGTACTTGCTATGCCTGATTTCTCGAAGAAATTCATCGTCCAAACCGACGCGTCGTCGTCAGCAGTAGCTGCAGTCCTTCTTCAAGAGACTGAACTAGGGAGGCGACCCATCGCCTATGCATCTAGGACTCTATCGGCTCAAGAAGCCAAGTATTCCATCTATGAGCTCGAAGGTTTGGCAGTCTTATTCGCCTTAGAGAAGTTCCGTCTCTATCTGGAACACGTCAAATTTGACCTGGAGACAGATAATCAAGCCTTAAGCTGGGTCTTAGGTAGGCCGCGTCGTACTGGTCGTATAGCCCGTTGGGCCATCCGTATTTCTGCCTTCCAATTCGATGTCAGGCATATCAGAGGTACCGAAAATATTGTTGCTGATGGACTCAGCCGTATGTTTTCCAACGACGTCGAGACCCATGAACCGGTCGATAGTTCATCACCTTCCGAGTCCATACTATCTGATGTTAATGCCATCTTAACAGATGTTCCCATGCTCTTTAGGGATATCGAGAAATACCAACGTGAAGATCCGACGCTGGCTCCGATAATGGAAACCCTTTCTTCTGGGGAACATGTCGTCCCTTATGTTCTGAGGAATGGTGTTCTATGTTGCCCCTCGAGGCATGATAAGATGATGAAAGTTGTCGTTCCAGCTGTTCTTGTACCTATGATCTTCAAGTATTATCATGAGACCCCATTAGGAGGGCATCTTGGAATCTTTAAAACTCGTGAGAAGATTCGTGAAATGTTCATCTGGAAAGGTATGGACGGTGAAATCCGTGAACTAGTAAAAGCTTGTAAATCTTGTTTGCTCAGTAAACCCACCATGTCCACCAAGGTAGGCCTTTTGTCTTCGCATCAAGCGTCGCGTCCCATGGAACGCTTGTATATTGATTATGTAGGACCCTTCCCCCAGTCTAAGGGAAATGCTAACAAGTTTATCTTTGTATGCGTAGATGGCTTTACTAGATTTTCCTGGTTATTTCCGACTAAGCTGGCTACCGCTCAGTCTACCATTACTTGCTTAAATTCTATTTTTGCCTCTTTTGGTCCGTGCCAATATATTGTGTCTGATAATGCTAAGGCGTTCACATCTAATCTTTTTCGTAAATTCTGTTTCGACTTGTCCATCTCTCATGTAACTACTTCTGCTTATTACCCTCAACCATCTCTGGCTGAACGGGTTAACCGTAATCTCAGGTCCGCGCTTATCGCCTATCATCATGAAGATCATTCCAGGTGGGATACGTCCCTGCATTGGTTAGCTTTTGCTTTGAATTCGGCGGTTCATGAATCACATAAATTTACTCCAGCCTCTTTGATGTTCAAGTTTGTTCCCAACACGCCGCTCTCTAACCTCTGGTCTCTGAGCGACATTCTGCCCGAGACAATAGATCCGGACAACATTAAAGATCTTTGGAAGAAGGCTAAAGCCAATCTTAAAGTGTCTCATGATAAGGTTAGGGAAAGGTATGATCGTGGACGGAGACCCACCCCTTTGAAGGTAGGTGACCAAGTTATGGTCAAGAACTTTGTTCCCGCGGGCAAGCTTGCCCCCAGATTTCATGGGCCTTGTATCATTCTCGATTTTCTTACGCCGGTTACGTTGTTATTAAGTAATCCAGCCACCGAGAGGATATTTAGGGTTCACCTGTCACAGGTGAAACCAGTGTAAATTTTGTGTCAACTTGCTTCATATAATCGTGAAAGGAATATGAAGGTTATATTTTTTTTTGAGTTTCACCTTTAAGGCTTTCTGCCCCTTCTATAAAATTTAGTTTCATATGTAAGTATTTTTGTAAACCCTCCCCGCACCGTTAAACTGCCATTCTGTCCTTACCATGGCCATTACCACGCTCCCGTCTCCTGCTATACACACTGTGGTTTGATTATATTAAATGCCATGGATATCTGCACGCCGCTGGCCCCTCAACCTCTCCACCAAGCCTGTGCCCTCAAAATATGATGATGGTCCAACAATATTCTGCCGCCTAGCTTTAATGTTTCAGTGCCCCCGCAGCCGCGCGGCGCTGTGCCGCGACTGGGCTTGAGGAAGGGCCCCCTCGACCCCAGCGAGGACGACATGTGCACGGCGAGCCGGAACTCTCCTCCCGGCCAAGGCTGATGTGCGGCGCACGACCTGCTACTTGCCCGCAGCCTGTATATGTTCACCGCGGGCGCGGCGTGTTTCAACACCACTGCTCCCCTCATAGTGCGGGCGAGCGGTATCTCAGGGTACTTGAGGGGTCTGAGCGGCCTCCTCTGGACGCAAGCTGCAACGGCCGGTCTGGCCATCCAACTTAATCAACATCAACTACATGGACAGTTACTATAAGAGATGACTACACTTGGGAATTCAACAACAAAATCTGGTGGACTTAGAAAATTTTTTCCTCGATTTTAAAACTAAAGTTTTCCTTCTCAATTCAACTTCTACAAACATAAAAACTTTACTTCTCCAGTTACAACAAAAATTTTGAAACTGAATCAAACCACATTAAGAAAATCTTATAAATTTTTCGGAAATTAATCTCCACATCTACATCAAAACTTGGACCTAGTTTTCAAACAAATTTCATGTGTCACCCCTGGAGGAACATTTGGGGGGGGGAGGTCTGTACCGGGCGGTACACCTCCACGCCGCTAATTCAAAAGGTGCGCCAGTTGAAACTCCTCTGCTGGAGGAAACCTGAACTTTATTGACGGTATTAATTTTCTACTTTCTCAGAAGATGTCACTACCTGTAAATTTCGGAGTTTTAGAACTGTGTCATTTTTGATGTGTTTTTGTTTTGCTTGAAGTAAGAAGTGTGAACTTTCTCTTCTAGAGGACACTACTGAAGAACTACAATAGTGCACCCTAGTGCGAAGAAAAAGAACTGTTCTTTGGAGAAATTTTTATTTCAAAAGTTTGTTTCTTGTTAAATTTCCTTCTGTTATGGTTTACGTTGGCTGTATACCCCTCTCTTTCTCCTTGTTTTGTATTCAACCAATCCCGAATTTCTTAACTTAATTTTCCACCAATAATGTGTTTCTTCTTCATCTTGTGTAGGGGTTTCTCTTTATTCTCCAATAAAGTGATTGTGGGCGGGTGTTCTCATTCCCCTAACGCCTAGAACCTTCCGCGAGAGTATATAAACTGCTGATTTTAGGGTCTCTGCGCCACTTCTGTTCCATCTTTCAGTGTGTAAAGTACATAGCAGGGGGCGGGAAGCGCCTCTTTCTTCGGCAGCGGTCAACAACAAGGTAATGGCCAATTAATAACTTCTTTCTTTGCTAGCTCAGCAGTTTAACTCTCGGGGCGGGTCCGAAGTTTTTCCGTTATGTAACCTTCCTTAAAAATGTAAAGAATCTGGTATCTATTTTACCTTTTAAACTACGTATTGGGATAGAGAGTGCTTAACCCTCTCGATCCCCCACTCATATTGTTTTGAGGTGAACTTTTTTTTTCTCAACCTATTTGTTTCTTTTCTAAAGTCACCTCCGTAGTATGGGATTAGCCCTTGCATCAGTGGCCTAAGAGCCAAATTAGGTTTTAAAAACAAAGTGTATTAGGAGTGCAGATCGCCTCCTCTCAAATTGTTATTTTGGAGGTCATGTAATCAACCTTCTTTTCATTTAATAGACATCAGTAGGTTGGGTATTTTACCCCTGTGTCTATGTCCAGTGAGGACAACTCGAAGGTGGAGTTTGGTGTGGCCTTTGAGAGGCTTAAAGTTGAGAGCGAGTGGCTCTTTTTGAAAATTGAGTGTTGTATGCCTCGTGGAGGCTTTTCAGTGTAATTTGGAGCAAGGGCTCCTAGGCATGAATGGGGTTTTCTGCCCCTCTGTTGAAACTTGTGTTTGGGGTAAAACTGAGCTGATTGCCCAAGCATTGTGAAGTCAGGGCGCGAAGCCCAAATCCTGTAAATATTGTAACTACCCTTTTGACTTGCTACTTTGTACCTGCCATGCTTGTTATTTCCTTATTTTGAAAAGAAAATATAACCTTGTTAAATTTTAAATTAATTTTACTTTCGTAGCTTGAGACCTGTTCACACCCGCACCTTCTTTCACTTCTACCTACCACGGAAAGCTCCGTAACAATAATAATAATAATAATAATAATAATAATTCAATTTACATCAAAATGACAAACAGATTCCATAAAAATGTTTTATTCCTGCTCTGGCTCATTTTGGTGCTAATGAGGTAGATGATTTGGCAACTGACTATGGCAGACGTAGTAAATCCTATTAGTCCGTAATAGACACCGGGCTGCAGCTGGAAGGTAGTGGTACGAGGCAGGGCCATCATGTTTTGTCCCCAACTATAACGGTGAATAAATAGCCTTATGTCTGAAGAATGAATTCACAAATGCTTCGGGTAATACCGTGCCAGCATAGAAGTCCACTAAACACTCTCTATTCCTATTTGCTTCCGTATCTTCCCCATGGCATGGGTTACTGTAATAATGTCCTAGTTTATGAATCATGGGCAACAGCTGAGTGGCCTAGTAAATGGTGCTATGGTTGGACTGTGAGTTAGGGCTCCCTTGCATTCAGGTGGTTGGGACTATACAATCCAACGGTGGTCTCTAAACCATTGGAGAGAAATTTTTTACTGGGACTATGTGTATGTAGGGTAGCACCTATTTCTCAGAAATTCACTGAGCTCAGAATATTTTAAGCAAGCCTATAGGAGGGATGAGGTCCCACTTCCATTTGACAGGTAGGGGTCTCCTCGGAAACAATTAGGTGATGGCAAACAAAATGGAATTTGATGGGGTACTGTCAATATTAATGAGGCTTATGGCAAAAATAAAGTAAAACTGGCTGAGTTAGCAAAGACAGTGCATGTGAATGTGTTAGGAGTCAGTGAAGTTTGGGGAAGGGGACACAAGGAAGATACAGTTACAGATTTTTTTTTTTTGCTAGGGGCTTTACGTCGCACCGACACAGATAGGTCTTATGGCGACGATGGGATAGAAAAGGCCTAGAAGTCAGAAGGAAGCGGCCGTGGCCTTAATTAAGGTACAGCCCCAGTTACAGATTACAAGTATGAAAAGGGGAAGGGCACTGTATGTGGTAGGACTATTCACCAGGAAGACCACAGAATGCAACATAAATTTCTATCAGGCACATAGACGAGAGAATGATGTGGATAGATTTAGCGGATGAAGTCATTAGAATGAGGATTCTTCTTCTTCATGTGCCATGTCCTCGCAGAATGTTGGCGATCAGTAGCATGATATGTTGTTTGTTCATAGCTGTTCTGAACGGAGTAAGCTTTGTCACCCCCAAACCAGTGGCTCAAGTTGCCGAGCCACAAAGTCCTACTTTTTCCCGGACCACGTTCTCCATTAATTTTCCCTTGGAGTATTACTTGTATTTACTGCTCTGCATCATAATTATGACCGAAGTATTCTAGCTTCCCTCTCCTGATGGTAGTGAGAATTTCTGGTTCTTTGTTCATACGGTGCAAAACGTCTATATTGTTCATTTTAGCTGTCCAAGGTATCTTCAGCATCCTTTGGTACGTCCACATTTCAAATGCTTGCAACTTCTTGCACATGGTCTCAGTGTCCATGCCTCAACACCGTATAACAGAATACTGAAAACGTAGCACCGGATTAGTCACGTCCGTAGCGTAATGGAAAGGTCATGGCTTGCCAAAAGTTTTCCAAATCTCTGAAAAGAAGTTCTGGCCTGCTCAATTCTGCATCGGATCTCGTGAGTAAGGTCCCAGTCATCATTGATGTGACATCCCAGGTATTTAAATGTTGTCACTCTTGCAATCTGGTCCTTTGCTGCTGTGAGATTACCTCAAATACCATCTTCTTTCCTACTTATAACCATCCACTTGGTCTTCTTTACATTAAGCCTCAAGCCCATGGCACTGCTGGCTTCAGTGACAGCATTAAATAGTTCCTGTAGATCCTGGAGATTGGTTGCAAGTAGCACAGTGTCATCGGCATTCCTGATGTTATGATGAAATCATTAACCACAACTCCTTGAGTCTTTCCAAAAACAGCATCTTGAAAAATCTTTCCTGAATAGATGTTGAAAAGCATGGGGGAAAGAATACGGCCTTGGCGAACTCCTTTCATAATTGAGACTTCTTCCGAGACATGACCATCAACTCTTATGCCAGTACTCTGATTCCAGTAGAGATTACCAATAACACGGATGTCCTGCCCATCAAGTCCTAATTCTCAAGAATGTTCATAAATTCATCATGGCGGACTGTATCGACGGCTTTTTTGTAATTGATGAAACACGCAAAAACATCGTTATTGACATCTCGGCACCATTGTACCTGCAGAATGAATAATGCCTCTCTAGTACCAAAACCATGTCTGAAGCCAAACTGTGAGGTTCCGATATTCTCCTCACATTTATGATAAATTCTCACATGCAAGACCTTTAGGAATACTTCAGAAAGTGGCTCATCAAACTAATTGTTCTTAATTCATTGCAGAATTTTGCATTGGCTCTGTGTATTCATCATGTGAAGGGAGCAGATGAGGATGAAGTAAACAAATTTATGAATCACTAAGTGACATAGAGGATGAAGTAAACAAGTTTATGAATCACTAAGTGACATAGAAGTCAGATCAAAAGCGAAGATAGGATATTGCTAATGGGCGATTTTGCCGATTTCAATACAAGAACTGGAAACAGAACTGCAGGATACAAGGCAGCCCAGAACAAATGATCCTGCAGTGTCGATGGTACCATTGGAGAGTTTCCCTCCTGGTCATGGAAAGAAAAACTGGTTGACGAGTACCGGTAAAGAGTTCAACAGGACCAAATTGAAAACAATTGGGATATGTTTGTGACTCCACTCTGTGTGAATGCAGAGAAGAACACCATGGATCAACTTCTTGCCTGGATCTGTACCCGACTATATACACCTTAGGAGAATTTAAGCATACAATGTGTGAAACCTGCCAACTAACTGGTCACAGCATATTTACTGTAATTTCTATTTACCTTCAGTTTATGACTGGTCAAAGTTTATAGAAACTCCCTTCTTTAGCAAATGAACTAAGATCCAAGTCCGATCCCATTCTCGAGAAACAGATACGCGAGATAAAGAGTAAAATTAAGAAGAATATAATCGTTACGAAAGCAGACAAAGGTTCCACAACCGTGTTGCTTAATAAAGATGACTACATCAAAAAAACTGAAGACTTCTTTTCTGCTAATATATATACCATAATCAATAAAGACCCAATCCCTAAGATCCAACGAGATTTAAAGTATTTATTGAAAAATTAGTCCTTTGTTTCACAAGAACACGAATGTCACAAGCTTATTTTAATGAATCCCAAACATCCAACGGCCAAAGCCTTACCAAAAAATTCATAAAAACGAAGTACCCGTATGCCCTATCATAAACTGCAGAAACAGCCCCACCTACAATGTCTCTAAGTTCTTACACAGTTTCTTAAGTAAACACTTTAAATTTAATAACCTCGCCTACGTCAAAAATTCCATTGATTTCTGCGAAAAACTCTCTAAATTTAAATTACAACACAATCGTATAATGGTTTCATATGACATTGTCAATATGTATTCGAATATACCTATAAACAAAACTATCAACATCATTAAAACTAATCTCTCAAAACAGAATAACTTAAGTAAATTTGAAATGGAAGAATTCATCAATCTACTGAAATTTGTTCTAAACAATAACTTTTTCACTTTTAACGACAAAATCTACCATCAAAAGGGCCTCGCAATGAGCGACCCAATTCTGGGTATTCTTGCCAATATTTTCATGGACAACCTAGAAACGAATAAAATAATTAACAGAATTAATGGTCTTCAATTGTGGCTGAGATTTGTAGACGACACATTCGCTATCATTGACAAACATCAAAATAACAGTGATAATATATTAAAGTACCTCAATGACCTTGACAATAATATCAAATTCACTAAAGACGAATCCAATAATTCTCTGAATTTCTTGGATTTAAATTTAATAAGGGCTAAGGATAAATTTATATTCCAAATTTACAGCAAATCTTCGTCTGCTCCGTTGACTATAAAGAATGATTCTTTGCATCCACATTCTCATAAGCAGGTGACTTTTTACAGTTTAATTCACAGGGCTCTAAAAATCCCACTGTCTAATGCTAACAGAAAGAAAGTATTTGGTTACATTAACCCTTTATAAGGCAGTACTCAATAAAACACTATTTTCTAACTAACTTTATTTACAGGCTCTATAAGCGCTAAACAATACGATTTAACAGAAGAAAAGACAATCCAGTGCTCAGGAGGTCAGTAATAAGATGGGAATTTACTTCCCATTGCCTGCTGTCTGCCATTCAGGAGTGGGAACATTTCAGTTCAGTTAGTTAACTTTTTATTTAGCAGAAATATTTCGGAAACCTGTGTGGGGTATGGAAAGCATATTTACACATACAATGTGAAAGAAATTTGTAACTCAGAACTCTTCAATTGGTAAAAGGAAGTAAATAATCTCAGAACAAATGAGAAAAATGCAAAAAAAAAACAAAGAAAATTCATGTAAATAGTATATAGACTTATAAAATGTTCATTTCTTACCCTATTTTCACTTCACAAATCTTGTTCATAACAGGCGTTGCGCTGGCACACTGTCGCTTTTCATATGTTTTCCAAAGAAGCTAAAAATTCCAACGAGATCAGAATAGTTCCACAAATATTCCCAAGAGTGCAGCACACATCAATACATTGGAAATAAATCCCCAGCGCCCAGAAATGACAAAAAACCGAGGTGGGAAAATAATTCCCACCGCCTTATAAAGGGTTAAAGATCTAGCTGAACTCAACGGCTACAAACCAGATATGGTCAATAAAATTATAGGTAAAATCAAACTAAAAGCCGCTTCAAAATTAACTCCCGAAAAACCCAAAAAACCGAATTTTGCTGCTTTTACCTTTACTGACCCAGCTATATACCGTATAAGCAATCCGCTAAAGAAATATGACGTCAAAATCGCGTATACAACTCGTAACACGAATTGTAATATATTTTTAAACTCCAATACCGTAAATTCAATACACAATAAATTTTTGAATTCCGGAATTTATAGACTCAAATGCGCCCAATGTAACTTTACGTACATAGGACAAACCGGACGCAGTTTCAAAACTAGATATTTGGAACATTACAATGCTTCAAAACATAGAAAATATTCCACCATGAGCAATCATATGAAGGATACCGGCCATAACTTTACCACGATTGAACAAGACCTTCATATTATAAAACACGTCAACAAGAGTAAACTGATGACCGAGTTTGAAAACGCTTACATTTTTCTAGATCAGCATTATAACATTAATAGTAATCTAAACGATGTTCTTGACACAAATAGCCCATTGATTGAACAAATCCCTAAATTACAGTACTCACAGTCTTCAACATAAATACAAATAACTTCATGAAAATATTTAATTATAAACACATCAGCAATTTCCATAACGCAATAGTAGCCACTCCCAAGTCACCGATTCACGCCACACCCCCTCCACCTACTCCTAATGTCCTCAATGCTCTGCCTACCTCCCCTCTACTAGTTATCTCTCTGTCAACACTAGGGGTAAGCGTTGTTAAACTTCCACTCATTAATAGAATGTTCTCTATGCTTCAAAACTTACATTTATTTTCTTACACATTTCAGTTTTCAACATACGCTACATTGCGAATTCTCCCACATCTAAAGCTTTATTGAACACCCTCTACGCTAGACAGCTCGCGACTACAATCTATTACAAAGACTATTCTAGAAGGAGACAACACTTCTATACTGATGCTTCAAGCGCCTTTTGACCTTATTACGCAACCGCTTGGAGTCAACAACTCTACTGTATTCTACGTACCTGATTCTCTGTCAACAACACTCAAAGTTTTATTTCTCGACATTTTTAATTAATCCACGCTTCATTAATGTCAAGCAATCTGTACAATCCAAATGTATGTCAGATCATTATGACTGTTTCGTTCTACAAATAACTAATGTGTACTTTTTTAGATGAACACTAGTATTCATTCCATGTACATATAATACTATGACAAGTTCATTATTAAATTTTATTTGCATTTAAGTATTGCTTTTTCCACAAACTAGATTTTATGACTGTTTTATCTTGTATTAAAGCATGTATTATACGTTAATGAGAAACCCAGTTCAGGGCCCCGACTTAGCTTTAGATTAAGTATGGCTGAAGATGCTTACAAAGCCTAAGCGAAACATGTCCCATTTTAACATGTATGTAGTATTTGTATCTTAGACTTAGAGATTTTAAAGTATTGGAATGATGGTTTTTAAATAAATTTGTTAGAAACTTTTACATTCTGTACTCCAATACGGCTATCATAATGAGACTCATAACGTGTAATAGTGTCCAGTGAGCCGATAAGGAGCTGTGTGTATCTTGTGTCTCATTGAACCGTGCTCGTTCGCGATTCTTTCGATGTGCCATGATTTACTGTCTCGCTGCAGCGGAAGCTCGGCTCCCTGTCAACGTCCAGCGAGTGCGCCACTCAGCACTGTCCGCTGGGAGTAAGATGAATCGTGTGCCGTGAGCTTGCCGTTCCTGTGAATCAATTCACTTGGACACTCGAATGAATCGATACACTGCTTCGAATCATGCATTCAGTAGCCAACACTATTCAATGGCAGGGTGTGGGTATGGCGAATGCCCGGTGAACGTCATCTGCCAGCTTGTGTACTGCCAACAGAAATTCGGAGGCGGTGGTGTTATGGTGTGGTCGTGCTTTTCATGGAGGGGGCTTGCACCCCTTGTTGTTTTGTGTTGCACTATCACAGCACAGGCCTACATTGGTGTTTTAAGCACCTTCTTGCTTCCCACTGTTGAAGAGCACTTCAGGAATGGCGACTGCATCTTTCAACATGATCGAGCACCTGTTCATAATGCACGGCCTGTGGCGGAGTGGTTACACAACAATAACATCCCTGTCATGGACTGGCCTGCACAGAGTCCTGACCTGAATCCTACAGAACACCTTTGGGATGTTTTGGAACGCCGACTTCATGCCAGGCCGCACCGACCGACATTGCTACCTCTCCTCAGTGCAGCACTCCGTGAAGAATGGGCTGCCATTCCCCAAGCAACCTTCCAGCACCTGATTGAACGTATGCCTGCGCGAGTTGAAGTTGTCATCAAGGCTAAGGGTGGGCCAACACCATATTGAATTCCAGCATTACCAATGGAGGGCGCCACAAACTTGTATGTCATGTTCAGCCAGGTGTCCGGATACTTTTGATCACATAATGTATTTAAACTGTTCAAAGTTGACAATATGGGCTAAACAAGTCATTACTTGTAATTATAATTATTTTCTTTACAGCTAAAGCAGCAGTGCAAATAATATTCTTTTGTTTTTCTTTTTCATTTTTTAATACAATGTTTCTATCTACAAATAATTCCAGTTTGGAGGGGGGATTCAATAGATTGGGGGAAAAATGGATTAAATTTTAAAGCGTTAAGCGTTTAACTGCATCTTAGGGTCCCAGATGTCTACAATGTCCAACACGGATACAAAAGTACCGTTTTTCACTAGTGGAGTTGCAACATTTAACACACAATTTTTATATCTTGGAAGCTGTTCATGATTCCAAAAAAATATGCTAGCTCTTCAACCTCCAAATTAACAAATTTGATAGTATTTTACTAACAGGGATGCACATTTAGCAATGAGAAAAGCATGTAAAAAATGATGTGAAATGATACTTGAAGTAGCAGAGAGGAGATATCCTTATTTCATGCTTGCCACGGACCAACTAACCCACTAAAAAAAAAAAAAAAACACACAAAAAACCAACCAACCAACCAAACAAACAAACAAACAAACATACACACACAAGAATTAAGACATATCTCAACAAAACTGATTTAATTTAGGCAAAAAGAATACGAAAATATTGTCCTGTTCTTTTATAGCGTATGTCGAGATTTGTAGATGTTAAAGTTGGCAATGTTTGTTCCTTTACTCAATGGGTTTTGCGTATTCTGTGGTCTGGTGTTAACATGTTTTGATTGTGAATAAAAGTTGTTTATGAATGTTGAAAACAATTAGTTGATACAAAAATAATGTGTATTTAGGACCTAATCTACATATGGCGACAGTGACAGGACATAACGTAGACTTTGCTGAATTATAATTTGATAGCGAGTACAACTGTGTCTGTGTATCCAGTATACCATATCGTGTTGTTTAGATTCGTACATCGTAATCATGGCGTCTACACAAGTAACTAAGAAAAGAGCTGTTATCCGCACATTGTTCACGAAAGCTTGCAATGCTATAGATGAATTAGTGACGCAGAGTAATGCAGATTTACAATTAATAAGTGTGCATTTACTAGTGCTCGAAGAGAGAAGAAACGAGTTATCGGAACTGGACAGTCAGATTTGTGAAAACATCTGTGCTGAAACAAAGGAAGAGGAGATTGAAGAAGTGCTGATGGCAGAAATGGAGAAAGCAGAGGAGTATACCTTACGTTACCACAGCATTAAAGGTAAGGCCTCTGATTTGATCACAATGAACAGTGCTGCCCATACTTCATCTAGTTGTGTTGGTGATCATTCGGGAAATGAAATATCTCTTCGTCTACCGAAACTGGAATTAAATAATTACGACGGGGAAATAGCCAGTTGGATATCATTCCGGTCGCAGTTCTCACAAATTGACGAGGGTCAGTTGTTGGAGGAAACGTTTCAGTATTTGATTCAAGCTACGAAAGAAAATTCATGAGCATGCATGGTTGTTATGAGTTTTCCTCCCTCAGGTGAAAATTACGGAAGGGCCATTCAAGCACTTACTCCTTAGTATTATGTTCGGGAGCTACTAAGTTTGGTTTTGGAAAAGAAGACAGTCAAGATCAGTATTTTGTATGACAAGCTAGAAACTCAGTTACGGGCACTAGAGGCATTAAATGTCTTCTCGGATAATTATGCCGCATTATTGTTTCTGCTAATAGAATCATGTCTGCCCACAGACATATTGAAGGTGTGGCAACGTTCCAATGAACCCAATAGGACACTGCAGGAGCAAATGGATAACTTAATGTTGTTTTTGAAAAGAGAAGTAGAAGGGGAGGAGAGAGTCGCAATGGCAAATAATCAGTCCCTTTCCTATAGCCAGGCTAAGAATCAAGGGAAATCACACGATAAGGGCAACGCTCATTTTGCCTCTGCAACCGATCTTGCTACTCTCGGAATTGAATCTGACTCTCAGAAGTGTGTATTTTGTAAAGGGGTGAATCATTATTCAACAGAATGCCTCCATGCACAAAAAATGTCACTTGAAGATAGGAAAGGGGTTCTGTTTAAAGTTAAGCGCTGTTTTTCTTGTACCAAAGCAGGCCATTCTGCGCAGCAATCTCGAGCACGGTGTGTTGTTTGTCGTGGACGGCATGTGCCATTATTATGCCCATCTGTTGAGAAGTACCAAGTGGAAGAGAAAGAATGTATAGAGGGTAGGCATCCTGAGAGCAAACGAGAAGAGGTTTCCTTGTTCAATACTTCATCTGTTGATAACAATTTGACAACTAGCTCCCAAATGGAGGTCTATCTACAGACTCTGCTAGTTTATGTAAAGAATGGTGACAAAATCAGGAAGGCCAGGGTACTGATAGACAGTGGATCCCAACGTTCGTACATTTCTAGTAGTTTGGCCAAAGAAATGAACTACTTTCCAATTGGGGGAGAAAACATTATCCACTCTCTTTTTAGTGGTAAGCCACCAGGGGTAGTCAAGCACAGATGCTATAAAGTGCACTTACTCAGCTTATGTAATGACTTTGCATGCAACTTCATAGCATTAGACCAGAGAACAATTACAGCTGCGGTTCCATCAGTAGAATTCAGGGAGGAAGTGATGGAAGAGTTACTGAGAGAACACATTCCCATGTACAGAGATTCTAGGGCTCCGATTGACATCTTGATAGGTTCTGACATCGCGGGAAAGTTGTGGACGGGCAAAATGAAGACTACCTTCTGGACTGGTAGCCATTGAAACCCGTTTAGGATGGACGGTAACGGGGAAGAAGAAGGAAGTATGCACCTTAGGAAAAAAAGATCTAGCCAAGCATGCAAGTATTGCAAATACAGTCACTGCACTCAGTATTACTCAACTACCTGTATCTGATCTATGGAAAATGGAGACCATTGGGATCACCGATCCAGTAGAGAATGCAACAAAGGAGAAGAAGAGGATGTCAGCACTCAGATATTTCAAAAATACGGTTAATTTTGTAGATGGCAGGTATGAGGTACGTCTTCCATGGAGGAGAGATGCTCCAGACCTTCCAACCAATAGAGAGATTGCAGAAGGCAGATTAACTCGAATGACCCGAAAATTAAAGGCAAAGCGCGGACTCTACGAAGAATATGATACCATCTTACAGGACTGGGTGAAAGAAGGCATTGTCGAAGGTGCAATGGATCTATTTACAGGACACTACCTTCCTCCCGCCCGGTATTGAAGGAAACTAGTGCAACTACGAAAGTGCGTCCTGTGTTCAATGCATCGGTGAAAGAGAGAGGTTTCCCATCACTGAACAACTGCCTTGAAGGACCAAACCTCGTTGAAATCATACCATAATTGCTCTTCAGGTTTCGACAACGGAGGATAGGTAACACAGCTGATATAAAAAAGGCATTTTTGCAGATAAGAATTAACCCAGAGGAGAGAGACTACTTGAAGTTCTTGTGGTGAAGATAATGAGAAAGACCTACGAGTCCTTCGTCATGCCAGAATGGTATTCGGTGTTACCAGTAGTCCGTTTCTTCTTGGAGCAGTTATTGGGTACCACCTAGAAAAATGTATGGAATCAACTGATCCAAAGGAGGCAAAAATCGCGGCATCATTGAAGAATAATTTTTAAGTTGACAATCTAGTGACAAGCCTCGACCAAGCAGAAGTAGAGGAATTCGTTTACCTTTCGAAGACCATCATGGCAAGGGCCGGGTTCGACCTTCGAGGGTGGGAGTGGATCGGAGACAACTCTCCCCACAAGTTTACACTGCTTGGCATTAGGTGGAATCATCGAGATGACACTTTGAGGATCAATATGGATTGGCGGGAGAAAGCATGGGAAATGGAAAATCTGACAAACAGGACTGGTCTTCCAATAGTTCACCGCATTTTTGATCTGATTGGACTAACTGTTCCAGTAACGATAAGGTTGAAAATGTTAATTCAAGAGTTATGGACCAGAAAGTTAGGATGGGACGACCCTATTGACAAAGATACTCGATATTTTGAGAGGTGGTTGAAGGACTTGCCTCACTTAAGAGAAATTGGGATGATGCGCCACCTCGGCAGTGAGGAGGATATCTCACTGCATGTATTCTGTGATGGAAGTCAGAATGCATGTGCAGCTGTTGTCTTCATCAGGAGTGTTTACCAGGGAGAGGTACACATTCGGTTAGCAGTAGCCAAAGCAAGAGTAACACCGCTTAAGCACCTGACCATTCCTCAAGTGGAATTATTAGGAACTCTTATTGGAGCTCGTCTATGAAATCAGTTCAAGAAAGCCTAGATTGGAAAGAAGTCGTTGTTCATTGTTGGACCGATTCAAGCACTGTGCTAGTCTGGATTCTTGGCAATGAAGACAAGACTGTGTTTGTTAGGAATCGAGTGGAGGAGATAAGGGAACTCGCTGATGTACAAAGCTGGAGACACATACCGCGATTTGAACCCCGCAGACCTACCCTCAAGAGGATGTACTGTCGCGCAATTGCTCAAATCCGGATGGTGGAAAGGGCCTAAGTGGCTTGCTGAAGGAGAAGAAAACTGGCCTGAATCTCACATAAGCTATGGAGTGGCAAACGAATAAAATCTTATTGCAGTCACTCACAATACTACGTGGCTGCATCACCGGTTCAGCAAATATGAAAATATTGTGCGGATGGTGGGTTGGATCTTCAGATTTCTCAACAACTGTCGACGCACTGAAATTAAAAGAAGAGGTCCGTTATCGAGAAGCAAGGTAGCTGCAGCTGAAGATAAAATTGTTCTGCTCATTCAGGCAGAGTCCTTCGAATTCCCAGACGATCAGAGACTTAAGTATTTTCACGTATTCCAAGATCAAAAGGGCATAATCAGACTCCAGACACGGATAGTCGAACGTGTGGACAGGGGCCCCTTCAGACTACCAGCCTTGTTGCCTCCCGAACATCCAGTGGTAAAAGGTACGCGGAGGAAGTGTATTGTAAAAATAATCATCCCGGTCCAGCAACTCTCCTAGGTTTGTTACGTGAGAGATTCTGGATCATTAAAGGATGCCAGTTTGCGAGAGGAATAGTCAACAAATGTGTTATTTGTCGACGTTTTCAAGCAAAAAACTTTGACACCCAGTCCCCTCCTTTACCTGATCTTCAAGTTAAGGATGCAGCCGTATTCGAAGTCATCGGGTTAGATTTTGCAGGACCTTTGTATCTTCGTGATTCGTCAAAGACATGGATTGCCCTATTCATGTGTGCTTGCTACCGGGCTGTCCATCTGGAACTAGTTCCGTCTCTGTCAACCGAGGCATTCATAAGAGCACTGAGGCGTTTCATCGCACAGCGTGGTCGACCTGAAGTGATCTTCTGTGATAATGGCACAAATTTTCGAGGAACATGTAATGCTATGGAAAAGTTAGATTGGGATCAAATTGTAACATACAGCACCAGAGAACTTATAATTTGGAGGTTCAATCCGCCTACGGCTTTGTGGTGGGGAGGCTTCTGGGAATGATTGGTGAGCCTGGTGAAACAAATTTTACGGAAGACGCTGGGGAAGGCATTATTGTCTTGGGATGAGCTTCAGACTGTACTTATTGACTGTGAAGCAGTGATCAATGCAAGACCATTGACATATACTGCTGAAGATAATGTATGTATGTTTAGTCCTCAGCCCGAAGGCTGGTTGGAATCTCAACAGCTCCACCATCAGCTGTCAGATGGCCTAGGCATCACTGAAGAGGCGTACTAGGGAAATGAGGAGTGAGGTAGTTTTCCGTTGCTTTCCTCACCGAGCCAGAAGCTGCTATTACATATCAGTCTGCCAAGCCCATCAAATGCATGCACCAACCAACCCTATGAGCAATATTTTCACACCATTCATAGCAGGGACTGGCTGCAGAAGTAATGGCATTACTAGCCTCACTCATACCTCAGTCACTTTCATTTTGTCAAAGCCAAGGATAAAGCTGAGACAGATCAATGAAAGTAACAAAATTGCTCTAGCCCATACCAGAAGACATAGTGCACTGTAAACACTAGGTCCCGCCAGCAAAGGCATGCTGAAGATAATAAAGATCCTATTCCATTAACTCCATCAATGCTATTACAAGAAGTACGAGAGACAGGAGTGCCTGACTTGGACTGCATTGAGTCTGCAAGCATCACTCAGAAAATTTGGTATCTGCAAAGACTGAGAGAAGAGCTAAGAAGACGTTTCCGTTCAGAGTACCTGGGACAGTTAACTTGGACAAAACGATGTGAAACTCGGAAGCCTATAGTTGGTGAGGTGGTAACAATAGGATCGGACAATCAAAAGAGGATGGATTGGCCTTTGGCAAGAATTGAGCATCTAATTCCAGGGCGAGATGGAAGAGTCCGGGTGGTTCAACTAAAGACTAGCAGTGGTACCGTTGTGCGTCCTCTACAGAGAGTGTACCCCTTGGAGGTCCACTCTAGCATCGAGAGTTGCCAGCTCAAGGAAGAGGATGTGTCTAAATCCCCTGAAGAATTAAGAACAAAAGCAGGAAGAAATGTGGTTCCTCCTACAAGACTAAATCTTTGAATTCATGAGGCAGGGGAGATAGAATCCACTTGGCATCCCTTGTTCAGTTATCCTCAATGTTTTGATAATTTCCAATTTTGAGAAAATTGTAAATTAGGTGGAAGAATGTAGAGATATTTGTAGATGGTAAAGTTGGCAATGTTTGTTCCTTTACTCATTGGGTTTTGTGTATTCTGTGGTCTGGTGTTAACATGTTTTGATTGTGAATAAAAGCTGTTTATGAATGTTGAAAACTGATTTAGTTGATACAAAAATAATGTGTATTTACGACCTAATCTACAGCCTAGATATTGTAAATTGACAATTCTGAAAACAAAACTTTGTTAGATAATGATGCTACATTAACCCGCCATCGGTATCGTTGTTAGGTAGCCCCTAACAAAAACATTCCTTATTAAGAAAAGTTGTTTGGTTTGAATCATCGCGTAACGAAGGAAAAAGTGTGAGTCATAAACTCATTTGAGAATACCTGGAGTTTGAAAAGTTTGAGTCTTAAACCAAAAAACTTTTCTTAATAAGGAATGTTTTTGTTAGGGGCTACCTAACAACGATACCGATGGCGGGTTAAAAATAATCGATAAACTAAGAATGGTTAGTTACATATTCAAGTCAATTCCATTCTATTTCAAATACTTGCAGCTTTTCAAGTTCAACAGGGCCAATGACCTTAGATGTTAAGCCTCTTTAAACAACAAGCATCATCAAGTTCAATTGCTTTAAATATTTATTTTTAAGCAGAACTTCTAATTACTGAATGAAAGCAAATTACTTACAATCTGCACACATTTTATGAGTCCTGGTAGAGTTCTTATGTACGATGGGTCAAATCGAATGTTGGTTTGTACTGTAGTATTCGAAGTGGTGACTGTTGTGGTTGTAGTATGTTGTCCAGGAAATCCTTGATCTGCCATTTTAAATAATCTTCTTCACGGAATTTTACTTCTTTGCGACTTCTAAATAACAAAGGCAGAAGAGAAGTAAAATAGAAACAATTCAAAATATCCCATAGCACAGAATGAATATAGCCCATGTCTCAACACCTACACATACGTCAGCCTGTGAATAAGACAGTATTTAAGGAAGTGTAATTATAATATCCACGAGAGAAATCTAAAAGAAATATTGGATTAAACAGGCCTATATTCTAATTCTAAGTACAGAAGCAATTAACCTACAAACGAATTCCAACACAATTTTCGCAGAAGGTAAAAAAATTCAAAACGAGTAGGTACATTCTTACGCTTACTTTATCAAATTTGGATGTAAATTAGGTTAGCTCAACTTTTCAAGAATAATCTTTCTACTGTATTAACCAACCAAGAAACTATGTCATCGCAGGAAATAGTAAACGCCTACTGAAATGGGAGGGGTCGTGGCACACTTTGTGAAAACAGACATATTTTGTAGAGACTGCTATGTCTTTAGGTCGAAAAATATATGTTAGAACAATATACAACCGTACCTTCACGGATCAGGTAACTCAATAACCAAACCAACTATCAATAACACTTCAAAAACTAAAAACAGTTCCAGCAACTCCCACAGACGCGAAACGTTATGCTGCTTTCTACAATCAATGTGACCAACATAAGAAAATTAAAGACGAACCATCTGTCAATACATGGCCGGACTATATAGATGGCTCTGGTCAATACGCTGTCGAGATTTGCCAACTCGTAGAGTACAAGATGTTTTTTCTGAAGTATAATACTAATCTGAAAATGGGCAAAATCATGCAGCAGGGTATTCCAAAGTATTTTATTAGAATATTTCCAATTATGGAAATTAAAATCACAATTATAAATCCAATAAGTTCATTATTGTGTAACTATCGATAGATATATTCACAATAAAGTGAATAAAGTTGAAAAGCCTCGATTATTCAACAAGTCCACAAGTCAAGAAAAGAGAAAATTTGCGTTGAACTGAAAGACTGTCGGGATTAGGTGGAATTTCAGCCTTCTGCAGTAATAATAGCGCGGTTAACACATTTTAATTTTTTTTTTAAAGGTTAATTCATATCGGAGTATTAGAACACACCAAAGAGTGGAACGAAATCGAATAGCGATGATAACTGCCAGACCGCGGGTCGCCCAGCTGCTGTATGTACCACGCATGACTGCTTCTGAGCTTTAGCTTCCGGATGGGATCACCCATCACCGTTATCGACATTAATGTGTGTGTGGTTACAACTGAAGGCATGGGGGAAGCCAGGAATGAGATTTTAGAATCGCTATAGTTCCAGAAATAGCCTTTATTGATGCACTTGGTTATAAAGCTCTATAAATAGACTTGCTCCCCGTTACGAGATTTTTCTGACAAATAATCCACAACTGAATAAATAAATAAATATTATTTGTGGGTTAAAGCCACATATATTAGCAAGTCTTTAAAGGAAAGCTGAGCTATTTCACTGATTTTCATCAGGGCAAAGCATTGAAGGACTGCTGTTGGCAGTAAACATAGCTGTGCGGCGCGCAGCTGTGAGCTTGCATCCGGGGGATAGTGGGTTCGAGCCCCACTGTCGGGAGCCCGGAAGATGGTTTTCCATGGTTTCTCATTTTTACACCAGGCAAATGCTGGGGCCAGTGGCGAATATAGAATATATTTTTGGGGGGGGCCAAGATTGATGTAAGGTTAGGTTAAGAAATTTTAAGAGGTCAGTCGATTTCAAACACTTTAGAAAGGAAAAAGGAAACATTGATTTGGGCTGATACATACATACATACATACATACATACATACATACATACATACATACATACATACATACATACACACACATACATACATACATACACACATACATACATACATACACACATACATACATACATACAGTACACCAATGGTTACAAAACGAAGTCCAGGTTTCTTGGTACACTTGCAAACTTATCAAGAACTTCTTCGTCACTAACTATAATGTATCTGTGGATAGAGAGTAAAGCAAGCCCGTTAAGCCTACTTTCAGATGTGCTGTTCCTTAAGTAAGTCTTCAGTCTCCTTAGGTTAAAGAAAGTTCTTTCTACGTTTGCGATGGAAACAGGAAGAACGGCGAGTAATTTGAGAAGGGTATAAATGTTGGGGAAGAAAGTCTTGTCACATTTTTCTAGAGAACTTACAGCCATTTTGGGAAGATTTGAAGGATTTTCCTGACTCCACTTTTCTTTCCACAACATAAACTCACTTTGCACAATCTCTTTATGTGACAGATCTCCTTCGTAGAAACTAAAAGCAGCCTCCAGTGAACCGAAATCTGTTACGATACACAATTGTGGAAGGATGTTTTGTAAGGATGCAACTATTTCCTTGTGAGATTCAAAGCGTTCTTTTAGTGAGTTACAAAAATCGTCCAGGTTTGGCACATAAACTGCTAACTGTTGGCTCGGTATCTCAACAACGATCGAAAATTCCCATCATTTTGGTCCGGTTCTTCAAGGCTTATACATTTTTCGGGGGGGGGCCAGGCCCCCTGGGCCCCCCCCTTATATACGCCCCTGGCTGGGGCTGTACCGTAATTAAGGCCACGGGCGCTTTCTTCCCACTCTAGGCCTTTCCTATACCATAGTCGCCATGAGATCTAAAAAAAAAAAAAAAAAAAACCCAGCTTCAAGGACAACTGATAATGAGCCCACGAAACCCTACGGTATTTAAACTAGAATTTAGTTAAATAATGTGGTAGGTGCCGTCATGATGACTAAGCACCTGCATTTAACACCGGACTTATTAGATTTCCAACCCTTTAAAAATATTTAATTGTAAATAATAAGAATGGAGCAGTAAGTATATCTAGGCCTAATGTCCATGATGGGTCATTTGGAAGAGTCAGTGTACCGAAGCATACCGGTACGTGGGAAATCTTGAAAAAGCTTAGAATCCAGCACACGACTCTGGAAAACAATATATATAGTTGACTTTTTAAAAGATTCAGTGACTATTTAACCCTAGAAAATAGATCTCAGAGAATTAGAGTAGGTGAAGCTTTATCTGACCCTGTAATAATTAAGAGGGGAATTCCTCAAGGCAGTATTATCGGACCTTTATATTTTCTTATATATATAAATGATATATGTAAAGGAGTGGAATCGGAGGTAAGGCTTTTTGCGGATGATGTTATTCTCTGTAGAGTGATAAATAAGTTACAAGATTGTGAGCAACTGCAACGTGACCTCGAAAATGTGAGATGAACAGCAGGCAATGGTATGTTGATAAACGGGGTTAAAAGTCAAATTGTGAATTTCACAAATAGGAAAAGTCCTCTCAGTTTTAATTACCGCATTGATGGGGTGAAAGTTCCTTTTGGGATCATTGTAGGTATCTGGGTGTTAATATACGGAAAGATCTTCATTGGGGAAATCACATAAATGGGATAGTAAATAAAGGGTACAGATCTCTGCACATGGTTATGAGGGTGTTTAGGGGTTGTAGTAAGGATGTAAAGGAGAGGACATATAAGTCTCTGGTAAGACCCCAACTAGAGTATGGTTCCAGTGTATCGACTACATAGAAAAAGAAACTGGTTTGGAATGATATAAAGAGTCAGAGACGTTTTATTGTTGATTTATAGTTGTCGATAACGTTTATTTTTAGGAAGAGAGAAACATGTACGCAATTTCTCTCTCAATATCTACTTGGAAAAAATAATTTACGATACAAAAGAATATACGTAATTATGTATAATGTATTTCTAAATACAATTCTATAGAATAACTAATTTGAACGAGAAAAATAAAAACATAAAAAATAAAAATTCAAACATATGTCACTAATAAAAACAAGACAATTTTACTCACCGATAAAATTCGTGTGTATGTATCGATGTTTGGCAAATACTGACAACAAATTTTCTACGTGCGGACAACACAGTATTAAAATAATTCTGAATTATTAAATAAGTACAGTATTACAGTTTTTTGTTTTCAGAAAAAAAAGTTTCTCGTTTTCAGTTGTAGTATATATTAGAAAAATAATTTTAGAATACAACAGGATTTACAAAATTAAGAAATGTATGGCACTAAAGCCGTTATTTGCTTTGAACTACTAAGCTTACGAGGTAAATCATGGTCAGTGGACGGATCCTCTCAGTAATTATTCTTGGTTTTCCAGACCGGGGTCGCCCTCTCACCCTCAGATATCTCCTCATTTGCAATCACTTAGGGTCACTTAGATTGAGTGAACCTCGAACCAACCCTCAGGACCAGGCGAAAATTCTTGACCTGGGCGGGAATCGAACCCATGACCTCCGGGTGAGAGGCAGGCACGCTACACTTGGCCCGCGGAGACCGGCATTTAGGTAATGATAGAGGACTATATGTGACTATAAGGTTTAGCAGAGAGTAAGTGAAAAGTAAACTGGGCGGAGAATCAGATGGTAGGACATGTTTAGGTCCAAGAACTTCCTTGAAGGAGACAAGAGGTTGAGGAATGTTGTCGGGTTCATTGGAAAAAATTTCCACAAAATGTTCTCCAGAGACATTATCATATTCGTTATCACTAGTTTCATCTACCACTATATTCAGAGTAATGCTGTTAGACACAATTAAACGTATCTTCTTTAGCTGCGGTGATTCCGCGGACGTGTCCGGTATAATTTCGTCGCTACTCTCTGAACTAAATTCCCTATCACTATCCGATAAATCATCCGCGTTAACTTCGCACTGTTCCAAATACTGCATTATTTATTTGTCATCAATACCTGCTGAAAAAATATCACGTCAACAACATGCCATTTTCCTGTCACAAATCCACTCACTGCAAGGAGCAATCTCTTACTGATCGGTTAGCGGTATTTGTAAACACAGGAAACGACTCTTGTGAAAGGTATAACACCCTCTTAGAAATGCCAAAGCAAGGCCAGGCACACAATAACATGTAGCCCCTTTACTACAGGTTGTAACAAAAGTATGCACGTCACTATAGGTTGCCTCAAAATTATGTATATCACAGAATTTTAAGCCAGCCGATGTAATCGACTCTGGCAACTTCCGACTGGATTGTTAAAGGCCGACCAGATCGGCTCTGGCAATTTAAAGGGCGGATGCTTGCACTACCGCCTGGCACCAAGAGAGTTAAAAGCATCACTTTTACTACTCCTAAATGACAAATCATTTACTGGTAGTGTTTTCTTTCTTTACAATTTTTTTTTAAATTTTTGGTTTACATCGTCTAAATTGTAAAAATTCAGGATCCTTCACTGTTTGCGAAGTGATGTCTTTTGAAATATTACTAAACTGTACTTACCAGCTACAAATGTAGATTGCAAGGGATTTCAGTGATGAACTATATTAATGAGAAATAAATGTTGGTGTCAGGACTCAAACCAACCATAAAAAAGAAAATCACTAATAGTAAACGATAATTTAATTTTTATCATATGTACCTAATAGACATCAGCACTGAACAAGAGAATAATTGTTCACTGAATTCGCAAAGATAAAATCCATGAAAGATCATCAAATGAGTATTTCAGATATGGCACTATCTGAAATACTTCTTTGGTCTAGACAGAGCAAGAGGCCGTGCGGTTAGGGTCAGTAGCGGGCGATTGAGGAGGGGGGGGGGGGGTTGCCCCCCCCAACTTGGTGGAGAAATAATTATATTTTTACTCCATTTTAGCTGCTTGAAACTAAGAATTATAAAAAAAAGATGTGTAAACTCTGTTGTCTTTTCAGCTACTTCTTTCCTTTAATTCCTTTAATTATTAAGAAAAATACTTTGTGGAAATATGCACAAAATGTTGTTCATCACGGCTAACTAAATTGTACAGCACCACAGCAAGTATTGGGGAGACCCACGGAGCAATGTGTAGCATGTTCTGCAACAAAGGGTACCTAGCGGGGTATATTTTTGCCAAGGTCACTCACTTGCCACGAGCATTTGTCAATCTGGCAGTCTCAATGTGTCTGTTTAGTTCTGTCGTCCGGCTCCATGGCTAAATGGTTAGCGTGCTGGCCTTTGGTCACAGGGGTTCCTGGTTCGATTTCCGGAAGGGTCGGGAATTTTCACCATAATTGGTTAATTTTGCTGGCACGGGGGCTGGCTGTATGTGTCGTCTTCATCATCATTTCATCCTCATCATGATGCGCAGGTCGCCTACGGACATCAATTCAAAAGACCTGCACCTGGCGAGCCGAACTTGTCCTCGAACACTCCCGGCATCGAAAGCCATACGCCATTTCAGTTCTGTCTAGTGTCTGTTACTTTGTTCCTGTGTAGTCATTTAAATTCTTTAATCACACCATACTTCCTTCTATTTACTTGTAATACATGTGTAATTATTGTTCCTTTGGTGAAAATTTTGTTGTATAGTACCGTTATTACCGCACATACGTTGGTAGACTGTGAACCTTTATGTCCCTATCGAAATTCGCTCAGAGAGCATTAAAAAACTTACCATTTTATGGCTATGTTTTTCAATGTTGATGTCTAACACTCTACACTCCCTAAGCTATATCCCCCAGACCCAGATACTTTTTGTTTGGCCTTGAAATTTTATGCCCCCCCACTTCTTATTCCCAATCGCCACTACTGATTAGGGTCACGCAACTGTGAGCTTGCGTTCAGGAAATAGTGGGTTCAAACCCCACTGTCAGCAACCATGAAGGTGGTTTTCCTTGGTTGCTCATTTTCACACTAGACAAATACTCGGACTGTACCTTAATTAAGATAATGAGTGCTTCCTTCCCTTTCCTACTCCATCATCGCCATAAGACCTGCCTGTGTTGTTGCGATGGAAAAAACAGGGTGATAAATCTGGACTGTACGGAGGGTGTTCCAGAGGTGTCCAGTGAATTTCCTGCCATTTTGCACACATTAAAGTGGCAGTATGCGGCCTTGCTTTGTCATTGAGAAGACTGATTAGTTGATTAAACAGTTTTTTTCATGTGTATTCTATTAAATTAAAAATGTATTTATAGCAGCCAGTGGCCATGTATGGTTAATTTACATTTTAAACAGAGTTCATACATCAGAAGTTTATAAACATAGTTCAGTAAAACATAGTAGTCAATTTTTGTACACTGTGGCATGGTATCTGTCACAATTTTTCCCGAAGTTCTCACAAGCAGCCATGGGTGCCCGCAAGTTGGTGGCGCTTGACCCCATCTCCCACCCTCCAATTCTAAAAACGTTGATATATGATTGTTAAATGTCATGCAAGATTATTTCAGAGATTGAAGTTACTCACAGTCAACTTACAACTGTTATAACATGTAACGATGTGTTTCTGAAGGATGAAAGTGTCGGAAAAGATATTGGCAGGTTTTTAACACAGGAAAATATATGTAAAACTCTTAAGTATAAATTACTGCTAAAACCATAGGCTCCACAAATAACATATGATTTTAGAGGTGACTAGCGAGTGTACCCGTGCTTCGCTACGGTATTCTACATTGTATTCGAATATCGAAGTAAATAGTGTACATGCAGTAAATAAGATTGTTTTAAAATTGCATGTCTCTTAGCGTTATCCGGGAAAGAGCATGGGGAGGTCCCCGTACGTTGTTTCCAATGTAAAAAGTTTGTTATGTATTTGTGATATAACGGCAGGCCCACTTGTCTACTGCCATTCACAATCGAGTTGGGAAGTTTACATTATAATTGCAGGCCCCATTGCCTACTACGCGGACAGAATCGATTTGGGGAGTATCGTAAAAATGGCAGCCCCCT
Source organism: Anabrus simplex (assembly GCF_040414725.1). Classification (NCBI taxonomy): domain Eukaryota; kingdom Metazoa; phylum Arthropoda; class Insecta; order Orthoptera; family Tettigoniidae; genus Anabrus; species Anabrus simplex. The sequence goes on from NC_090271.1 coordinate 57,828,340, forward strand.
TTCCTACTTCCAGACAGATTACAGTTGAGGAGTTTTTATTATAATGGCAGGCAATTACCCTACTATCACTCGAAGTTGAGTTGTGCAGTTATCATTATAATGCCAGGTCCATTTTCCTACTTCCAGCTACCTTACTGCCAGTCACACCAAGTTGGTGAGTTTCCATCAAAATAGCGGGCCACTATGCCTAATGCCAGTCACATTTTAGATGAGGACATTTCTTTATAATGGCGGGCACCCTTGCCTACTGCCAAACACAATCGGGTAGGGGAGTTATAAACAAAACTGCATGCTCACTTGCCTTCTGCAAGTCAAATCGAGAAGGGAACTATTCATTACAATTGTAGGCCTTCCTTACACATGAGTTGGAGAAGGAACCCTTTCCTACTGCCAGTCAAAGTCGGTGTGGGGAGTACTGATTACAATATCAGACCCACCCTTTCTCGATAGCTAAAAATCGACATCAGTGAATATATATAGATCGACATACGAAAGTATATGCGTGTTTACAATATTGAAGACCTTCATTTACAGATTAACTGCTACTAAACGTACGTCATATCGACAAAGGATTATACCATAAGACACGTCGGATTTAGTGGCCTAAATGGCTGGTCATATGATATGTCATCTATTCTTGGGTCAGATAGAGTTAGAAACGTGGAACAGGGTAAAGGTTTGGTAAGATTATCTCACATTACATTACCTTTCGGATAATTATGTGACAGCTACATACATAGCATTTGGCTCACATATGCCTACTGGGTGGGCCGATTTTCGTGAAGAGTATGATGATTCTGTATTTCATATATGTAACTGAAAGTATGAATTATGCATGTGAAAATTCCAAATTGACTTAACATCGATTAATAGAGAAAAATCAAACGTAAATGGGATACAGATACGGCAAAAGTCAAAAGACCAAGGTTGTAGATCATTCCAAATTGAACGGAGATTGTGCAATCCGTTATGTGATAGGAATTTCCGAAGGTCTGCACCATCATTAAAATTGCCTGCATATTTCGATATTCTTCGGGGATAAAAAGTGAAAAATGTAATGATCTGGGATGTATTCCGTTCGTTACAGGCGAAAAGGTATAATTTTGTCAAATTTCAATTATCTTCTTTTTCTTCTGGCAGATTATGCCGCAATCTGGATTTTGGGCGAGGCGGATAAAAATTAGGACTTTCAGGAAACTAAACCAAAAATTATGGAGATGATCATTATTACCCCTTATAACGGAATGCTGTACGAAAATTTCGCCAAAATAGTCAGTGTAGAGGCACACAGTCGTTACGATTTGATTTATATAGATAAGGAATCTGTTCCATGTAAAACACCTTTTGGGCTATGTCCACTGGACTTAACCTGCAAAAGTGACCATTTATGAAACATGCACATGAAGAAAAAGGTTTAGAGGTGGAATTCCATCACGTTTGGTCGATTTCCAGTTAGGTTGGTCTTGTTCTGTATATATTGTGGAAGAGTAAAATCACCATTTCGGTTCCCTATAAACCGCCAGTCCATTCCGGAACATGAAATGTTATTTACGTTTAAAACCTACCTTTGGACAGGTGGATGCTAAATATAAATTTTGGTTCGAATGTCTTCAGTAGTTTTCAAGTTGTAAGGAATACGCTTTACACGCACCCGCTCGTGAGTTAAGTCCGATGGGACTTGTACAGAAAAACGGTCCGTTAATGATATCTCCCTTATTAATCCTGGTATCGAAATGATGCACATGAGAAAAAAAGTTTATAAATTAATTTCTACCAAGACAGGTAGATTTAAATTAACGTTGGTTGTGTATATTTTGTGGAAGTGCAAAATTACTGTTTCGGTTTCGTATAAACCCCCAGTCAGTTCAGGGATTTTGAAACAATATTTTCCCTAAAACCTATCAAGGACAGGTGTATTCTAAATATGAGTCTTGGTGGAAATACATCCAGTAGTTTGTAGCATTCGCGTACATACGGCGTAATTAAGGAAGAAAATAATACAGTTAAGAAAGTTGAATGTAATAGAAAATGGATTATAACTGAGGACAGCCGGATAACGACAAATATGTAAATGCCAAGTTAACGTATTGGAAAATCAAATCCCCTCAATAAATTATGCTAGTGTGTGTTATGGATATAATAAAGCGGTAACAGAGGAGAAATTTAGATCCAGTGATTCCTAGGTAAACAAATAATAAGAAGATGACTAATGGTGTTATTACCTAATCTATTCGAGGGCGGTTATAACATCCAACGATATTCCGCCAATATCCCGCAGATAGGCCGATTGACGCCTCTCTTGCCTTCTACCCGAGGAACAACCACGAATTTAAAAGCATGATGAGGAAAATGGCAATACGTTACTTCCCTGCTGGCATGCAGTCAGAGACGTTGCCATGGTAACCTGTAGGTTCGTTGTCGTTCTGTCGGTCACTCAATGCAGAGCATGATACCAGCGGAAAATTGTAAATTTCTCCGTCATGTGAAGAGTAAGGTCAATTATGAACATAACGAAAGTTGTTTATAATGAAGAGACGTTTCACGTACAGTAAACTAAGTTTACAGAAAATCAATAGTATAAGAGAAAATGGAGGAAAACCATTCTGTTTTTCCTGTAAAACCCCGTGTATTCAAAGATTTTAAAACAATATGCATATCGAAACCTTCCCCGGGATGAGTATACTCTAAATATGAAGTTTGGTTGAGATCTATCCAGCCGTTTCGACGTGATGGTGGAACAGACAAACAAACAGACAGACAAACAGACAAACAAACAGACAAACAGACAAACAAACAGACACGAAACGTAAAAACCACCGATTCGGTCTTGAGTTGACCTAAAACGGATAAATATCTGAAAAATTGGCAAAACAAAAGAAATTACAGACAGCGGACCCCCTACAATTTTATTTATATAGATTTGTGAGGTGTAGCCAGCCACATCTTCAGACACCAGTGGCAGACGGATCATTCAATGTGGCTATGCTACTCTCGCGAACAGAAAGGCACCTTATGTCAAACGTGTTCTGTTTAAGCCGAGTGTTATAAGAGGTCTTCACGGGTCATTCTTTACGAATCCTTTCATAAAATACGAGGGTGGATCAAATATAAATGGGAATTATTTTGTTCAATTTATTGCATCAACCAAAAAGTATATATAAGCTCTTTAAAGTCTAACATTTGCAATCAATGAAATTAAGTTATGGTTCCCTTCTAGGAACCTTATTTTATTTTTAAAAATACACATATGAAGATCACTTTTCTACATAGTGACCTGCCTTCCACACAGATTTTCTCCAACGGATTGGTAAGTTTTTGATGCCATCCTGATAGAAAGAGGAGGGATGTGTGCGGAGCCAGCTGCGCACAAACTCTTCTAACACTTGCATCATCATCTAACTGCTGTCCTCCTAGGTCTTGTTTGAGTGGTCCAAACAAATAGTAGTCGCAGGGCGATAAATCTGGACCGTACGGAGGGTGTTCAAGAGGTGTCCGGTGAACTTCCGTGAGTTTTTCTCACATTAAAGTGGCAGTATGCAGCCTTACATTATCATGGAAAAGAACGACATTTCAGATCAACTGCCAGCGCCGCTTGTTGCAATACGCAGCTTTTGCTTCATCCAAAAGGCAACAGTAATAGGCTGCATTAAATGTTCTCTGTTCATGAAGAAAATCCACCAGCAAAACACCTGTGGAGTCCCAGAAAATGGTTGCAAGCACCTTTCCAGCAGATGGGCATGTTTTGGCCTTGACCAGACCTGTTTCGTCTCTTCACCACCACGACATGCTTGCTTGCTTTGACTCTGGGGTGTAATGATGCACCCAAGTTTCATCACAAGTCACATTACGACACAAGAAATCCTTTCTTTCTTCCTCGTAGCGATGCAGGAGTCTCTGACAAACTTCCTGGCGTAAAGTTTTTGTTCCTGGTTGAGGAGACGAGAAACCCACCTGGCAGGCAATTTTCTGAAATGGAGTTAATCTCGGATGGTGGTTTGATCACTCCCGTAACTTATTCCTACGGGTAAAACAATTTGCAAAATTTTCATTCGCCGATCTTCACCAATAATGTCACAAATGGCAACAATGTTGTCTGTGGTGATGCTTGTCTGCGGTCTCCTCTCATGCGGTTCATTTTCCACACCTTCTCTTCCTGCCATAAATTTTTTAGCCCACTCATACACTCAAGTCTGCAAAAGTGTTTCTTTCCCAAACTATGCGCAGAGCCGTCTCAAAATTTCGGAAGGTTTGGTGCTCTCTTTTGTGAGAAATTTGGTATGATGCATTGTGCAACAGACACGTGCATCTCTTGCTCACTCATGGCGTATTGAAGCAGCCCAGCTCTCCACCGTCATTCGCGCGAACCCTTTCTCCAGACACCCCCACCAACATCCTGGCAAAACCCTGCCTCAGAATTATTACTAATAGCAGCGGTACATTCAAATTCCCATTTATATTTGTTCCGCCTTCATACAAGGACTTCAATGTCAGCATCAAGGATCATATAAAATCAAACTGGTAAAGAAAATCACCAGAAAAGGTAAATTAAAAAAGCTCTATGGATTTATGAAGGAAGGCAACTTATGGTGGCTAATTAAATCAATAGTATTCTCCACCATCAGACTGAACACAATAGAAAGAAGCTGGTACAAATTTTGTCAACTCTTATTTTCTGTGACACTCATTATATCTAACTTCAAGGAAAAACGTCAGACAGCAGTGTATTTCATAATTTATTGGAATTTCAAGAGGAAGCAGGATATGTACTAGAAGAACATTTCTCAAATTCTGCAAAAATTATGCCAGGTACACTCTCATCGAATTCAATATTAAATCGTAGTGTTTTGTGAACAGGAATTACAAGAGATAGTGTTTATGGAAGCAAATTCATGCAATGCCTTCTCTGTTATTACTGACGAGACAGCAGACATGTCTGGAACCGAGCAGCTGATTATTGGAATTTGGTTCATAAAGAATATATCTAGTGACGATTTGAAAGTATGCAAAGAATTCTTGGCAGAAATGAGTGCCAAATCAGTCAAAAACATAATTTTGAATTTTTCTGACAAGGTCTTTTTTTTTGCTATTTGCTTTATGTTGCATCGACACAGATAGGCCGTATGGCGACAATGGGACAGGAAAGGTCTAGGAATGGGAAGGAAGCGGCCATGGCCTTAATTAAGGTACAGCCTCAGCCTGACAAGCTCTGGCATTGATTTAACCAAACTATATGGTGAAGGATAGGATGGTTGTGCTATAATGGCAGGACATTAAAGTGGTGTTGAAAAATTAATACAACATAGATACCAAAAGGCTATTTTCTGTCACTGCACTAGTCATAAACTTAACCTGGTAATAAATGACCTCAGTGAATTCTTAGTTGTGAATAATGTGGTAGGTACCATTATGGAAATTATTAATATTTTTCATGAAAGTCCACTTCACAGGAAGCAGATCTGCAAAAGCGGGAAAGTAAAATTTTATGGTCATAAACTTTGACATAAGACACAATATCTATACATTCTTGCCCTAAAGCAGCCAATATTTTCAGAGCGGCAAAATGCTGCATTAAATGAGGCGAGTTAGGAATGAGGCAAAAAATTTGTGGAGGGAAAAGGAGGAGTTGCATCTCAACATCATGAAACTGAAGAAATTGAACTCTTCTCTACAGCAGGAAAATTAATGTGGGGAAAAGTGTTACTGTGCCCTCTCCTGTTGGAAAAACTCCTGCAGGCACCCATATAGAAAGCTAGAGGTGGATCCAGGATTTCTTAAAGAGATGGGCTAATTAAAAAAATAAAAAAATAAAAAAAAATACCACAAAGCAGAAAAGAGTAATTGCGACGTTTAATTTCTGTGGTGATGAAATTTCCCAAGCTTTTTATTATTTTTTTTTTCTAGTTGCTTTACGTCGCACCGACACAGATAGGTCTTGTAGCGACGATGGGACAGGAAAGGGCTAGGAGTGGGAAGGAAGCAGCCGTGGCCTTAATTAAGGTACAGCCCCAGCATTTGCCTGGTGTGAAAATGGGAAACCACGGAAAACCATTTTCAGGGCTGCCGACAGTGGGATTCGAACCTACTATCTCCCGAATACTGGATACTGGCCGCACTTAAGCGACTGCAGCTATCAAGCTCAGTCCAAGTTTATTTTAAGGAAATTGTTACAGTAAGGTAAATGCTAGTTAAGGTAATTTACTGATATTTATTTCACAACAGAAATCCATTAAATAAGGTTTAAAGAACTACATCAACTATACTACGCACAGTTATGTATTAGTAGTTCACACCAATCAACATTTGATCAGTTAGAAATATCCAGCCTTTGTTGTTTTGACTTATGAGATCTTCCACATTTATTGCCCTTTCCTTATGGATGTTTGTTAATACAAGACCATTAAGCTGGTTCTCTCCCATTGTACAGGCTTGCATGGCTGGCAGGGTAGCAAATATTTGTAGCACTAGTCTAATGCTGGGAAAGAAGTCTTCATTATATATGAAAATTTTTGGCCTTCTATTTTCACCTGGATGAGGCATTATCCAATTATCTCTCCATAGTGATATTTAAGCTCTTAATTCAGCAATTGTTGCTGTGCAATCTCCTTCATATAACTCTGCTGCTTTAATAATTTTGTTTACTGAAAACTTACTGGGAATAACATCTAAAGGGGTCACTTTGTTAACATTATCATAAAGGCTATTAAGGTGTTGACAAAAGGCAAGAACAGCCTACTACCTTCCTGAAATATTCCTCAGGATCCTTAGTGGACACATTCATTCTTTGAGTTTGGCAATCACAAATACTTAGGAGACAGATTTCTTCACCCATTGAAGCAGCCATGTCACTTGCTGGAATGAAATGAAATGGCGTATGGCTTTTAGTGCCAGGAGTGTCCGAGGACATGTTCGGCTTGCCAGGTGCAGGTCTTTCGATTTGACTCCCGCAGGCGACCTGCACACCATGATGAGGATGAAATGATTATGGACGACACATACACCCAGCCCCCGTGCCAGAGAAATTAACCAATGATGGTTAAAATTCCCGAACCTGCCGGGAATTGAATCTGGGACTCCTGTGACCAAAGGCCAGCACACTAACCATTTAGTCATGGAGCCGGACTTGCTGCAATGAAAACGCCTTTACACTTTTCATCGGTATTTTTTCTCATTATACAAGTATTCAACCTTCCTATTACGGTGCCAATATAAGACAATACAGATGATAAATACTGTTTAGAATCTTACAAGACTGAGCAAGTTGGCTGTGTGGTTTGGGGCACACAGCTGTGAGCTTGCATTCAGGAGATAGTTGGTTCGAACCCCACTGTCAGCAGCCCTGAAGATGGTTTTCCATGGTTTCCAATTTTCACACCAGGCAAATACTGGGGATATACCTTAATTAAGGCCATGGCCACTTCCTTCTCACTGTCCCATCGTCATCATAAGATCTATACATGTCGGTGCAGTGTAAAGCCAATTGTAAAAAAAAAAAAAAGAAAACTGTCACCGGTTGGTGGGACGGAGAACTGAAACTACAGTGTGTTTGGAAATGTAAATTTTAATTTTTTTATGTGTCTGAAGGATTTAAATTTTTTTTTGCAACTCTGGACTCGACTGGAATTTCATGTAACCGCAAGAAATATTGAACTGTATGAACATTGCAACATGCAAAAGTGCTTTGAAGTGATTTTTTTTTAAATGTAGTTTTTATGTAATCTGATGTAAAATTTGTAAGGTGATTTATTTTGGAGCATCCTGTATCTACCACACGTGTGGTTTCCTATGATGAAATTTTGGTGTTGTAATCGTAATGTTCCAGAACTTGTGCAATTGCTAACGATGTTAAAATTACCATATATGGTCACAAGATTTCCTATTGGTAAAAAGGTCCAGGAATCTAGGGTAAGTTTGATCTTATTGGTTGATTGTAATCGGGCCATTTCCGGCCTTGTGGCCGGCTTCGAAAAATGATGCGTGATCTCGGCGTCATTTTTCCATCTGACCGCCCTAGCGAGCGTTCGGGCTCGAGGGTTTCCCTCGGGAGCTCCTGCCTTTCCGAGGTATGTGTTATTTCAGTGTTTTTGCAATGTTATTCTCAATGTTTTCTGGTTTCGTTTCATTTTGTTTAATTCCTTTTGCGTTTCATTACTTCTTTGCTTAATGTCATTTTAGAAGTTTAATTTAAAGTGTCCGAGTTTACCCTAGGTTCCAATTGCCGTACTTTCAAGTCTTTCATCCATTAAATACTTTCGCTTTAAACTATACCTTTAATGTAGCATCACCTTCTTTGTTAAATCAAATTGTATGTTAAGTTACTTAAGTATGTCTTGTTTCCGTGTCTTGGAACTGTATTCTGTAAAACTTTGTCATTTTTAATATAGTTGAGCTAGAGGGTGTTTCTTGCGAGTCTTTTCTCCCCCATAACGTCATACGTTCCCATGGACCTCTATAAGGGATTCCCGCAGCTTCCACATCCTGTCTTAGTTGTCATTTTTAGGCCTGTAAGTGTTCCCTGTATTTGGTTTATATGAATTTTCCGCCACTGCGTCATATTTCTACCTCCTTATTCATATTATTAAGTATTATCTTATTTACTAAGTATTATATTATTTACTACTGGTATTACATTATTATTATTATGTTATTTACTATTTCTATTATTATTTTTATTTATGTACGCTCGAAATCCCCCGGTTACAAAAACCTTCCTTAGTTTCACTGTGTGGGCCAAAGAATGAACAGCTGTTTCAAAACCAATGATAAAATCACTTCTTCTCAAAGCCTAAGGCAACAGCTTTTACGTCTCACTATTTCGATCTTCTATTTGTTCAAGAAGCCTCATATCATGTAATATTAGTTCCTGAAATACAATGAAGCTATTATGACTTTCTACCCAATAAATAGGACAAAATGCTTTTAACTTGGTCTTGTTTTGAATCACTGACATAAGGTTCACTAATAACATGTCCGGCTCCATGGTCAAATGGTTAGAATGCTGGCCTGTGATCCAGAGGGTTCCGGCTTTGATTCCTGCCTGAGTCGGGGATTTTAACCTTCATAGGTTAATTCTGATGGCTCAGGGACTGGGGGTGTGTGCCTTCTTAATAATTAGAATTCATCATAGGTAAGGCCCCATTCTCATAGACGCGCAGGTTGCCTATACAGCATCAACTTGAAAGATCTGGACCAGGCCCCTTTGGAAGCCACACGCCATTATTATTACTAATAACACTCTTTGAAGAGCAGACATTCTTTTCACAAAAGCAGAGACAAATGTTATCACTGATGAGATAATCCATAACATATTCTTAGTTTGCCTAATATCACAGCTTTTTGTAAGGCACAAGTTCAGTTGATGGCTGAAGCATTATGTGTAAAATAACAGAGGTTGCAAATTTAAAATCAGTACCTGAGTTCCAATAAATTTACCTGACATATTTGAGCTGACATCAAACCCGTGAGCCTGACTATCTTGAAAGTTTAATCAAACCTTTAAATATAATTAGGAGGCAGGGGGGGGGGGGTGTCTAGAGACCTCCTTAGTCCCTCCCTGGATCTGCCTCTGCACACAGCCTGTACCTTAGATTGTATCCTGGGTTCTACCACTCATTTGTAGTAATTGCATCTGTGATATAAAAGTTGCTCCAGATGTTTGATTTCATTGCGTATAGTTCGCTCATTACTGCTTAGTACTGGTCTGTAGATGGTAGCGGGAGTTTTAGTCAGATTTCTTCTACGAAGTTTCTTGAGCTAGCTCGTATACTAGTCTTTAGTAGGCAAAGTAACCTCACCAGACAAAAAATTTGTCATCACAGATGGATCGTTAAGCATGTACCGATGGTGCAGCGAACGAGTCTCATATTCAACCGCATGCGCACTGTCTCTAGGTGAACATTAGAGTGGCAAAAAGGGACAATCGTGTTGGCTGTGCCCATAGCCACAGGGTCAACCTCTCCACACCAAACAACGATCACTTAGAACTCCTTAACTCAGCAGGGTGTAGGGTGTGATTGACTGATAGCTTCCAGCTTGCTTTCAGGAACTGTCATGTTTTGTACACAAATACAAATATATTCTCCGGATAAACTAAACAAACATCTATATATATATATATATATATAAAATAAGAGTTTTGTCTGTACATTGCTCAGAATTTGAAAATAATGGTATTTCTGTATTGATCATGTCCACAGTAACAAGGAAATGTAATTTTTACTTTTTCGTAATTTCTGTCTGTCTGTATCTATGTACACACATCACTTGAGAACAGCTGAAGATAATTTAATGAAAATAGGTACATAAAGTCGGGGGATGAGCCACTACAGTCTAGGCTATAAATAATTTTATTCACGCTGAGTGAAATGGTAGTTTAGGGGTAAGGGGGTAAGGGTTATTCTGCCCGAAGGCAGGTCCGAACCTCCGCAGAGGTGTTCGTGAGCCGGAGTTTACGTGCGGTAGGGTGGCCAGTTCCTTTCCGCTCCTCCATTCCCTTACCCCCCACAAACAGCACGTGGCAACCCATCCAACTCCTGACTACGCCCAATGTTGCTTAACTTCGGAGATCTCACGGGATCCGATGTTTCAACACGGCTAAGGCCGTTGGCTAGTTTAGGGAAAGGCATCTAAAATTTAATTTTTAAATACCTACAGTATGTTATTGGTCATATCGAAAATTACTACATAACAAAATGTATAGAGAATACAATTTCCGACCATTTATGTTTTATTCAGTTTTACCGTACCGACTATGATAAGAATGGTAATTCAGATTCGGAAGAAAACAATGTAAAGGCCTACAATATTGAAAGCCCATAACATTGATCAACAATAACATTACAATGACCATTGTTTGTTTTAATGTTCTTTGTCTCTTATGCTGCCGCTCAAATCCGATAGATGGGGATTACTGCTGCGTACCAAGTATAACAGCCTGACTGAATATTGATGGGAAATAGCTGAGGAGTTAGACAACTTTCTTCTTTAGCATGTCATTCCTCTGGTTAATACATTTTCTGATACTGCTGGTACATAACACACTGGTTCATCATAGCATTCCAGCTATTCGATCCCTACTCTGACGTACTGTCTTGAATGAGCAGTGTGCACTCTTAAGGCAGATGCTCACTTAGTAGTAATAGTTATAGTAGTAGTAGTAGTAGTAGTAGTAGTAGTAGTAGTAGTAGTAGTAGTAGTAGTAGTAGTAGTAGTATACTGGGCGAGTTGGTCGTGCGCGTAGAGGCGCGCGGCTGTGAGCTTGCATCCGGGAGATAGTAGGTTCGAATCCCACTATCGGCAGCCCTGAAAATGGTTTTCCGTGGTTTCCCATTTTCACACCAGGCAAATGCTGGGGCTGTACCTTAATTAAGGCCATGGCCGCTTCCTTCCAACTCCTAAGCCTTTCCTATCCCATCGTCGCCATAAGACCTATCTGTGTCGGTGCGACGTAAAGCCCCTAGCAAAAGTAGTAGTATGACCTGGTCTAGAATTACAATTTAGGCCTATTCCAAATTATAGTACCACAATTCACTAAATAACTCAAAATTCAACCCTGAAAAGAGTCGTTTCTTAAAAAGAGCTTCTTCCTCTTCACTTTTATTAAATTCTACATTCATTTTATTCCAAATTAGCAGTGAAGAGGGGGTTTCTCCTCTGACTCGGATGAAATATTTGCCTCTAAGTCACATAGATTTTTCTGCCACCAGTGTAGTGAATTGAGATTTTGCGACTCATCGAGTACTCCTAAGAAACAGATTAGTAAAAGGGCATAGTTTTTGCCCTGGGACTCTCCACTATTCAACGCCCCTCCCCCCCTCCCCCGAAAAAAAAAGAAGAGTGTTGACGGATCACGGATGTCTGCAGCCTGGTCATTCCAGCTCTGGAACTGTGGACTGTTAGATCGGCAGTGTAGTACCGTTTGCTAAAAGTGAGAAAATGTGTGGTTTTTCATTAGATCGAGTATTTCAGATGAAAGCATTGCTTTTAATTGCACCATTCCTCTTGGCATCGTTGTAATGACTTACAGGTATGTTGATCTCAGTTGGGAAAACCACTAAGACAGTCTTTCTGAGGATGTAAAAAGGCAGGTGGAGAGTGAGCGTCTGCCATTATAATGAAATTCCCCAACCTGATTGTGACTGATGGTAGGCAAGCGGGCCAACCATTCCAATGAAAATTCCAGAACGCAGTTTTCATATGAGAAAAGACATTTGGTGACTTCCCCGTCGCATTTCTAGGGTAGCGTTAAGAGCTATGCAATTTAATACAGTCTTGCTCACAAAGTGTACACTACCAAACCTAGAATTCCGTATAGAATGTAGAATTCCGTACCGAAGCATGGGTACATCAGCTAGTACTAAAATAATACAACTATACATACATCAATATATACACTTAAGAATCAATATAAATATACTGTAATCTCAGTAAAAGATAAACATAAATACTCAAATAATTGACAGACATGAGAGGTAAGAAAAAATTTATTACAGCACTGTTCTTTTTAACCCATCAGCAGTATCCACACTTCCAGTCCATTCATCCCAGCTTTGAATCCTGGCAGAAGACTCTCATCTAGTACAGAGCATGGTGACCATACAAACGGAATCAGAACCAAAAGAAGTGATACTGCCATCATCAGTTAATACAGTTATATATATAGCACATTTAAATTACTAGAATATGGTACCTTATATTTAACCAAATCCCATGAGAGACCTTACCCTCCTGAAGATATGATACATGAAGCTAGCTGAGACAACTCCTGCCCTCTTCAATTGACATAACAATGGAGTACCACAGATTAACTAACAACAACTTATGAAGACATTGTCTGAAAGTGTTTAATGGGAGTTGATGTAATTCTTGACTTATAAAGGGTTATAACTAACACAATATGACATTCCTGAGTTTTCTTTAAGCTACATCACAGCTATTTGGATGATAAGATAACCTGGTATTGTGAGCATGCATGGTGCTCTGACATCCTGGCAACTCATTACTTGGGTTACGCTTCATATATGTTAGAAGACTGTCTATGTATATGTATAAATTGATTGCTGTTAGGATAGACAGCTCAGTAAATAATGGCTTAAAGTGAGAGTAAGGGAAAACATTGGCATCTGTACAAATAGCTTTCTTTGGCAACTTCAAAGTATCCCCTATGTGTGAATTGTTGCCAAAAAACATTACACCGTACCCAAAAATACTTTGAAAAAATGCAAAATATGGTGAATATACATGAGTTCTAGTTACTATATTCTTGAGATGATGAAGTAAGTGTACTTCTCGGATAACCTAACACAAATACTAGGGTCAGGGCATAAGCCTTGGCCTTTTTTTAAATACTGATGCAGAGTCTCCAGACCAATGTAAATATACAGATGGGAGTGGGGAACATAAAGTACTGTGGAATGTAGGAATAATGCTGAGTAGATTTACCAGGTGCAGGATATAGGCTAGAATGAAGAAACTGTCAGAATTGAGGTACATAATGTTTATTCTTAGAGAGTAGAGTAAACACTATGATAAACCCTCAAAGTAGTCATCTAGATTGTCCACAACACATTGCCAACAATGCAGGAGACATCACATACCAGTAGCATCATCCTGTGTGAATTTTGCAATCTCATGCTTCAAAGCGTTGGCAGTGTCCTCTCATGTCCTAAACTGTCTTCCATACAATGATTCTTGCATTTTGGGGGTGAGGTCAAAATTGCACAGAGATGGGTACAGTGAGCATGGCAGGTGTTCCAGTACTACCCATTCCAGCGCTGAAGTTGCCTCCATACAGCTTCTGCTTCACGCTATCTGGTGTTGTCCTGGACAAGGATAATACTGTTTCAGCTTGTAACTCATGTACTGGGTAATTACTGCATGTGACACATCAGTCTGGACACTTACAGGTCTTCCGGACTGCTCTGTGGTGTCACTGCTTGTTTCATATCTGTGCTGAATGCTGTCCATCATGTTTGGTACTGAAGGGAATTATTCTTGGCTCATCGCGTACATTCTGCATGGAGCCTGACTCACTACTGCAGTTCTATTGCCCTGTTCATGGTACCTGTACAATACACCACCATCTTGTACTGTGTTCATGTACTACAAGTGTCATACTTTCCAGGACATGTGACAATTATATGGTAGCACCATACAATTGTGAGGGGAAAAAAAAGTTGCCATGACTTAGCCCCAACCCTCGTAAGATTAATGTGGTATTCCCACGTCAGCTTTGGGTCAGGATGCATATCACGAAGTTCAACGTATTTTAATTCATTCCTGACAAGTACCACATGGGATGCACACCCAAGCACCCTGAGGATATCTTCACTTGTGTTGTGTTATTCTGCTGTCAAATTGTACTGCCTTGCTGGGATTACACCTCCTGACATCTGTTGGGAGATAGCGGCAGAGAGGGAGAAGAAAAAAGTTGATACATCTGAATCTCACCCTCTGTATGATGACCAGCCGGCTTGTCCATGTTTGACTTCAAGAAAAGTTTCCTCAGAACAACCGAGACTCTTGTAGGGACTGCACACCAAGCCTGAATTTGTAAATGGCAAGGGAGGGTCAAACGCTCAGAAGTATAACTGACTCCAATCAAAGAACTCCCTCTTGGTCATACAGAAGTAAGGAGAAATTGAAGGAACTTACTAGAAAATTGAATCTAGCAAAGAAGGCAGCTAAGGATAACATGATGGCAAGCATAATTGGCAGTCATACGAATTTTAGTTAAAAATGGAAGGGTATGTATAGGTATTTTAAGGCAGAAACAGGTTCCAAGAAGGACATTCCAGGAATAATTAATGAACAGGCGGAGTGTGTATGTGAGGATCTTCAAAAGGCAGAAGTATTCAGTCAGCAGTATGTAAAGATTGTTGGTTACAAGGATAATGTCGAGATAGAGGAAGAGACTAAGGCCAAAGAAGTAATAAAATTTACATATGATAACAATGACATTTACAATAAGATACAAAAGTTGAAAGCTAGAAAAGTGGCTGGAATTGATCAGATTTCTGGGGATATACTAAAGACAATGGGTTGGGATATAGTACCATATCTGAAGTACTTATTTGATTATTGTTTGGTCGGAGGAGCTATACCAGATGAATGGAGAGTTGCTATAGTAGCCCCTGTGTATAAAGGAAAGGGTGATAGACATAATGCTGAAAATTACAGGCCAGTAAGTTTGACATGCATTGTATGTAAGCTTTGGGAAGGCATTCTTTCTGATTATATTAGACATGTTTGTGAAATTAATAACTGGTTCGATAGAAGGCAATTCGGTTTTAGGAAAGGTTATTCCACTGAAGCTCAACTTGTAGGATTCCAGCAAGATATAGCAGATATCTTGGATTCTGGAGGTCAAATGGACTGTATCGCGATTGACCTGTGTAAAGCATTTGATAGGGTGGATCATGGGAGACTACTGGCAAAAATGAGTGCAGTTGGACTAGACAAAAGAGTGACTGAATGGGTTGCTATATTTCTAGAAAATAGATCTCAAAGAATTAGAGTAGGTGAAGCTTTATCTGACCCTGTAATAATTAAGAGGGGAATTCATCAAGGCAGTATTATCGGACCTTTATGTTTTCTTATATATATAAATGATATGAGTAAAGGAGTGGAATCGGAGGTAAGGCTTTTTGCGGATGATGTTATTCTCTATAGAGTGATAAATAAGTTACAAGATTGTGAGCAACTGCAACAGGACCTCAAAAATGTTGTGAGATGGACGGGGTTAAAAGTCAGGTTGTGAGTTTCACAAATAGGAAAAGTCCTCTCAGTTTTAATTACTGCGTTGATGGGGTGAAAGTTCCTTTTGGGGATCATTGTAAGTATCTAGGTGTTAATATAAGGAAAGATCTTCATTGGGGTAATCACATAAATGGGATTGTAAATAAAGGGTACAGATCTCTGCACATGGTTATGAGGGTGTTCAGGGGTTGTAGTAAGGATGTAAAGGAGAGGACATATAAGTCTCTGGTAAGATCCCAACTAGAGTATGGTTCCAGTGTATGGGACCCTCACCAGGATTACCTGATTCAAGAACTGGAAAAAATCGAAAGAAAAGCAGCTCGATTTGTTCTGGGTGATTTCCGACAAAAGAGTAGCGTTACAAAAATGTTGCAATGTTTGGGTTGGGAAGAATTGAGAGAAAG
Organism: Anabrus simplex; assembly: GCF_040414725.1. NCBI lineage: Eukaryota > Metazoa > Arthropoda > Insecta > Orthoptera > Tettigoniidae > Anabrus > Anabrus simplex. The sequence continues at coordinate 57,844,497 of NC_090271.1, forward strand.
AAGAAGAGCTGCTCGACTAAGTGGTATGTTCCGAGCTGTCAGCGGAGAGATGGCGTGGAATGACATTAGTAGACGAATAAGTTTGAATGGCGTTTATAAAAGTAGGAAAGATCACAATATAAAGATAAAGTTGGAATTCAAGAGGACAAACTGGGGCAAATATTCATTTATAGGAAGGGGAGTTAGGGATTGGAATAACTTACCAAGGGAGATGTTCAATAAATTTCCAATTTCTTTGAAATCATTTAGGAAAAGGCTAGGAAAGCAACAGATAGGGAATCTGCCACCTGGGCGACTGCCCTAAATGCAGATCAGTATTGATTGATTGATTGATTGATTGATTGATTGATTGATTGATTGATTTATTTATTGAGAAGGTTGGTTAACATGGAAATCTCTCAATAGATTGCACACAGGTGTTACAAGATGCAAATCTAACCTGTTGAAGTGGGATTTTTGCGTAGACTCACTCTTATGTGATTGTGGTTCTCCACAGACAATGCCTCATCTTCTCCAATGCAAACTGTGTCCAACTACATGTACTATGAAAGACCTCATGCAAGCAATACCCAAGTCCCTAAAGACAGTTCCTAAAGACAGTCTTCACATTAAGGAATCAACATAGCATAAGCACCATGCTCGAGAGGAAGTCACTTATATAGTCCAGATCTATCACATTAGGACCTTATTTCTTTTTTAATGATATGATTGTTATGTTGTTTTATATATATATTTGTCTTTTAGCTGTACAGTTGGTGTTTATATATTAGTGCTTCTGATATGATAAATTCCTTCCTATGATTTTTTAGGTTAAAAATTGTATTTTTAGTTTTCTCTTCATTGAACAGAAAAATGTTTTTGCTTTTTGTTTTGTGTGACTGGACAAGACAACAACAATAGTACTGTAATGTGCTGGCGGGGTAAATAAGTACATAAATGCTTACAGAACCTGGTAGCAACCTATTTCTAAGATTTATTAACTTAGCACTACACACACACACACACACACACACACACACACACACACACACACACACACACACACACACACACACACACACAGGCACACACGCACACATACGCGCGCGCGCGCGCGCGCACACACACACGCACACACACACACACCGATTATGTACACTACACTCACTCAGCCACTCAGTCACACTCGCTAGTGCTGTCAAGGTCCACAGCCTACACGTCAGTCTCGCAGGTTGGGATAGTATCCGCTGTTCACTCAATCCGTCGAACCCCTATCGCAGTCCGCACACGTCGGCACCCAGTGTTCCCTTCGCGCTGCTCCAGAACACTCCAGGTTCTCCTCCAGCAGCCAGCCTTAAGGGACACACACACACGACATCAGGGAAACAGGAACGAGCCCTCGGCTGCAACAGGCAGATGCTCCATCAGGCTGCACTCTCCCAGGCCATCACTGACTGCGCTCCAGTGAACTCAATCTCGCTCTCACTCACTCTTACTCACTAACTCCGTCTCTCACTGTCTGACTGTCACTCCAAGTTACTCCTCTCCTTATATACCTGCTCTGGGCCTTCCAGAACAGTCCGGATGCTAGATGTATCCAGGAACCTCGCGAGATAAAAGACTCCAGATTAATAGTCGAGTAATTTCCGTCGTCCTCTGCTGTGAGACTGTGGACGGAAGCAAGAGGGCCAGCCTAGCACCAAGTGTTGCTTGTGATTGGTGCGCTCGAGCGTAAGGGGAGTGGGGCCACGGGCGCATAGCGACTTGGCATGGCGGACGCTATAACCATTACAGTATATATAGAATTTTACTTCAGCTCAAAAAGTAGAATCAATCAATCACTACTGATCTCCATTTAGGGCAGTCACCCAGGTGGCAGGTTCCCTATCTGTTATTTTCCTAGCCTTTTCTTAAATGGTTGCAAAGAAACTGGACATTTATTGAACATCTCCCTTGGAAAGTTATTCCAATCCCTAATTCCCCTTCCTAAAAACGAATGTTTGGCCCAATTTGTCCTCTTGAATTCCAGCTTTATCTTCATATTTGATCTTTCCTGCTTTTAAAGACACCATTCAAACTTACTCATCTACTGATGTCATTCCACACCATCTCTCCAATGACAGCTCTGAACATACCACTTATTCACCATTAAGTATTTTTTATTTTCCACCTTGTCGATACACTAAATTGCTTAAGGCAACTTATTGGTTAAAAGTGGTACATGCTTCGCATTGATACTTTGTCATTATATGAATTTTTCATCAAAACAGTGTTATGTGGCTGAAGATGTTTATAATATACAAAACATGTACCACTTTTAACCAATAAGTTGCCTTAAGCAATTCAGTGTATCGACAAGATGGAAAATAAAAAATAGTTGTGAATCTGTGTAAGTGCGATACGTACCATGAAGCTGATTTTATGTAATACATACCACATAGTCGAGCAGCGCGTCTCCTTTCTCCCAAGTCTTCCCAGCCCAAACTTTGCAACATTTCTGTAATGCTACTCTTTTGTTGGAAATCACCCAGAACAAATTGAGCTGCTTTCCTTTGGATTTAATTAATTCCTATTATCAATAAAAAGAAATTATGTATTCTAAACATCCTTCTTTCCCTCCAGTAATCACCTACCATTCCACATCTCTCAGCCCCACCTTAGGTTTTATTTCTTTTTTTTTTTTCACGAGGGAAACAAATGAATATCTTAACTTTTTCCCATCAACATCATTCTGTTCACACTTGTTTCAGCTGAGCTGAGTTCTAGAAGATTCCTCAAGTGCTGGTATTTTAGTACTTCACCTGGTTTTCTGTGAGGTGCAGTCTTCAAATTGGAGGAAAGCTGAGAGCTTGCACAAGACATGTGTTTGTGATGAGTGTTTTTCAAATCTTTACTTGTCTTACATTCAATTTCATGCTTGCTTCATTTTATTTATATTCATGTCTTGCCTTAAATTTGATTTTGACACTTGATGGTCTCTGGTAAGACCAAAACTAGTTTCAACAAACATAAGTAACATTTTTAAGGTTACAACAAACAGTATTGAATAGGTGGAAACCTTTAGCCTTTGTTTTACACAATATTGGTCTTCAATATGGATTAATATGAAATTTATTACATATGATGCAGACCTATATGAAAAAATAAAACATGCACAAAGGTGAATGGCACATTTACTGGCTACTCAAATCGAGGCACCACAAAACAGAAGACATCCAACATTTCTACGGCATCAATGATGAAACAGGTTACCTGCTGGTCGACTGGAATAAAGCGTGAGAACGCTGGCGGAGCTATTTTGAGAAACTTTCAACCTAAGAATTTCTCCACCCACCAATCCCAACCACCTCCGCTATTGAAGGCCCAGTGAAGGAAATTAACGTCACCAAAGTCTAGGCTGTTCTGAAGGAGATGAAACCAGGGAAAGTCACTGGCCCTGATGATCTTCCAGCAGACTTCTGGTGCTCTCAATAGTGGGATGCGGCAATATAGCTAACACAGCTTTTCAACCAGACCATCAAAGGAGAGCAAATACCATCAGATTGGTGATGGAGCATTACCATACTAATCTTCAAGAAGAAAGGAAGTCCTGCCGAATGTTCTAATTATCGCCTGATCAGACTTCTGAGCCACACAATGAAGGTCTTTGAACATATTCTCGACAAAAGGATTCGCGAGATAGCACCTCGCTTTTCTGGATCTTGAGAAGGCTTTTGATTGGGTGCCACATGACCTAATCTGGTTAGCGCTATGAGAACATAGCATTCCAGAGCACTTTGTTAAGTGGGTACAGATGCTCTATGTAGAACCAAGGAGTTATGTTCAAGCTGCCGCAGGAGCATTCGATGAATTCTGCATCGCTGTCGGAGTCCATCAAGTCTCTGCCTTATCACCACTGCTGTTCATTCTTGTGATGGACAGTGTTACATCAGACCTGCACAAGCCAATACCATGGACACTTCTCTATGCTGATGATGTCATGTTGGTTGCTGAGAATAAGCTACCATGAGTAGAGAAATTTAAATATCTTGGCTCCACAATCTCTGACGAAGGCTGACTTACGGACGAGGTCAGCACAAGGATACACGCAGCCTGGTTGAAGTGGCGAATGACACTGGGTGTCACCTGTGACCATCAGATGAAGGACCATCTGAAATCTAAGATCTACTGGACTGTTCTCTGTCCTGTTGCTCTCTACGACACTGGGTGTTGGCTAGCTACAAAGGAGGTAGAACGTCGATTAAGCATCATGGAGACGAAGATGCTTAGGTGGGCAGCTGGCATCACTAGACTGGATCATATTTCAGACAATGATATTAGGAAACGTTTTGGCGTTGCATCGATCCAGAAGAAAATGCAGGAAAACTGTCTGCAGTGGTTTGGGTATGTGTTGGGTGCAGAAAATACATTGGCAAAGTCAGCATATACAATGGAAGTTGCCGGAAAGAAGCCCAAGGGACCACCAAGACAGCAATGGACCGATACAGTGTACAACAACCTGAAAGCTGTAAGACTACATCCAGATATGGCCCAAGACCAAATTAAATGGAGACAATGAATCCACACAGCAGACCCTGCCACCAGGCTGGACAAATGTTTAAGAAGAAGAAGAAGAAGAAGAAGAAGAAGAAGAAGAAGAAGAAGAAGAAGAAGAAGAAGAAGAAGAAGAAGAAGAAGAAAGAACTTCGGCCAATAAGGTTCAATTATGTGTGAATAATGTGCTCTAATGTAAACTGGAAATTTTTTTAACACCTCCCTTGGTAAGTTATTTCAATCACTAACTCCACTTCTTATAAACAAATATTTGCCCCAATTTTTCCTCTTGAATTCCAACTTTATCTTCATACTGTGATCTTTCCTACTTTTAGACACCACGCAGACTTATTCATCTACTAATGTTATTCCATGCCATCTCTCCACTGATAACTCAGAACATGCCACATGTATTAAAATTTACAATTAATTTATTGAAAACCACCTGTTCAATACTTTACAGTCTTTATGACTATGTTATAGTCATTCTATAAGGTTGTTATGGTACATGTTTCACCTGTCATAGCAGGCATCATTAGCCATAAATTCTATACTCTAAGTCAGAGCTCTGGAATGGATGTTATATTTAAAATTGTTCCTTAAAAAGTAGTTATTTACAATAATTTACAATGATGTATAAGAATATTATGGTCACACTTTGAATTGAATTAGTTAATCTTGTCTTAAAATTTTAATGGGATATCATATTTGAAGACCTCGGGGGAAAATAGTGATAACCCTCAAATTTTAAAATTTTCAGCTTTTTGTAGTAAACAGTTCTATCCAACATGAAGTTTCATTATTTTCAAGAATCTAGTTGATTTATTGAGTGATGGCAGTACAATTCAGCTTCATTTTTATAACAAGCCACATGTCTCTGCAGTAAATAATGACAACCCACATTTCCAAGATGGCAGATCATGTTTCTTTTTTTTTTTTTTTTTGCTAGGGGCTTTACGTCGCACCGACACAGATAGGTCTTATGGCAATGATGGGATAGGAAAGGCTGTGGCCTTAATTAAGTTACAGCCCCAGCATTTGCCTGGCGTGAAAATGGGAAACCACGGAAAACCATCTTCAGGGCTGCCGATAGTGGGATTCGAACCTACTATCTCCTGGATGCAAGCTCACAGCCGCGCGCCTCTACACACACGGCCAACTCGCCCGGTGATCATGTTTCTAATGATGTGCTTTCTGCCAAACAAAATGTCATTTATGGTACAGAAAACAATGAAGTTGAGGAGTTTATGGATGGAGATGACAGTTTAAAGGATCTGGAAATGTTGAAACCCAGGAATATTATGAAGTTCATCTGAGCATAGTGAACAAGTACATTTTCGAGATGGCTAGCAGCCTTGTTTACCATGTGGTTTTGAATGTGGGTTATAACTATTTACATGCTGTGATGTAAAATACCTTTTGCAAAAGTATTAGTATTAGTATTCATTATTATTATCAAATCATGCTAACATGAACAATTAGCTAGTGTCATTATACTGAAATTTTATAAACATAACTGCCCTTTACACATCCTTTATGTGACTATGCGGGTTATAACTTTTTACACTTGTTGATGTACCGGTGCTATGTAGATTATAATTAGTTCACCTGTTATTTTCTTTAAAATAATTGGGTAACTGCATTATATGACATTTAAAAAAACTTACGGAAATCTCTTTAACATGCCAGAGTGGGTAGCTTAGGCGGTGGAGCGCTAGCTTTCTGACCTTAAGTTACCTGGTTCGATCTAGGCTCAGTGCAGTGATATTTGAAGGCGCTCAGTTACGTCAGCTTCGTGACGGTAGATTTACTGGCACAGTAAAAACTCCTGCAGGACAAAAATTCAGCATCTCGACGTATCCTAAAACAGTAAAAGTATTTAATGATACGTAAATACTTATAATACATTATTTTTTTAACTTAGTTAATTTTATTAAACATAAGTCTACATTCAGAATTTTTCCTCCTTTCCTAGGGCTGAAAGGAAAGTGCTTTAATGAGTACCACCAGTATACTCTGAACTGGATGGTAGTTTGAAGTGCAGTGGTACAAACAGTACAGATATGTTCATTGATGAGGAGGATGATGAGTGTTAGATAAGTCTAGTTGAGAGTGAGAAGGACTACTTAACTGACAGTAATCAAAGTATTTTATTATTGTAATTGTGTTACTAACTTGTCTCTTTGTGTACGTATTTTCGTATATTTCACAGAGATGTTTTCTTGTACTGTAAATTGTTCACTACTTTATCCACATTGCATGTAAATAATTATAACCCTCAAATTGATAGGCACATTCAGTGTTTAATGTACTCTAATTCCCTATAATACTGGTTTTAATGCAGTTTTTCTCTAGGATGTTATAAAGAAGGACTACATGTACCACTGATATGAGTAATATGTTTCAAATATAAAAAATATTAGCAGTAAATATTTTTCAAAAATTAATGTCATTATATCTCACAACTTACAAAATGAGGGTTATCACTATTTTCCCCTGAGGTCTTCATTTATATTCCCATCTAATGGAGACAATCTAAAAATAATATTAAAACACATAATATTGATACTAGGTTGACAATTGAAGTCAAATAGGAGTCAAAATATTTACAACAGATTTTTCAGTATGTACAAGAAATCAATACGCTCAGCTTAAAATGGTTTGTGGATTAGCTAAAATCTCCTATAGATTTTTTTTAAACAAGAGTCTTTATTAATAATATTTGAAGTGAAAATGCTGGTTAGACAGCAAGCATAGCTAGTGGAGAATGCTTGATCAAGTCTCATTCATATGACAAGTTATTCCATCTTCCCTTTAAATATGCAAGTATACTGCCTAGATCGTGAAGCTTGTGAAGTTATAACCAGTGTAAGTCTGAAGAGGAGTACAACTGGATTCTCAGGTGTAAATGAAACTGCTGTGTGCTGCATGTTGAAGTCTGTGAAAGAAGATGAAAAGGCGTGTGAGTTACTAAAATTAGAGTTGTTCATTAGTAGAATTAATCTAACATGGCGTTAATATTGCATTTAAAACCCGTAATACAAACAGAAATATATTCTTTAACTCCCATACAGTAAATTCAACACACAACTGATACTCAAATTCAGGGATTTATTGACTCAAATGCGCCTACTGTAAGTATTCTTACATGGGACAAACTGGATGCAGCCTTCAAACGAGATACTTAAGGCATTACAATGCATCTAAGCACAACAAATACTCCGCTATGAGTATTCACATGAAAGAAATGGGACATAGCTTAACCACTATAGACCAGGACCTTCAGATCTTAAAGATTTTAATAAGGGTAGTTTGATGACTGAATTTGAAAACACTTATATCTTTTTAGACCAGCACTTCAACAAGAATCAAAATCTAAATGATATCGTAGAAATAAAGAGCCCAGTTATCGAGCAAATTCCTAACTTATTGTCATCTCTTCTTCTTCTCTCGGTGCCTATCTATTTTGAATGTTGGCGATCATGATGGCTATTTTTGTTTTGTTTGTGGCAGCGTGGAACAGTTCAGCTGATGACAGATTGCACCAGCCTCTAAGTTTGTTAAGTGAAGATATTCGTCTTGTCATAATGTAAACAATGACAACTTTAAAAAAATATTCAACTATAAATCCATCATTAATACTCCTATATGAACAGCAGCTAATGTCCCGTCGCCTGGCCACACCCCTTCCCCTACGAATACCAACAACAATCTTAATGCCCCGCCCATCCCTCTTCACCTGACATACTCCCCGCCACTAATGACACACCCCTACAATAGGAGGAGTAGAGGTAAAGCGACTGTCAGACCACCTCACACAAGCAACGCTCCTGGACATCTTCCCCAAAGTCTAAAGGGTAAGTGTTAAGAAGATTAATTCTACTAGTGAACAACTCTAATTTTAGCTCTCACATACTTTTCCGTCTTATTTCACAGACTTCAACACACACCACATAGCAGTTTCATTTACGCCTGAGAATCCAGTTGAACTCTTCTTCAGACTTTTACTGGTGATAACTTCACAAGCTTCACGACCTAGGCAGCATACTTGCATATTTAAAGAGAAGATGAAATAACTTGTCATATGAATGAGAGTTGATCAAGCATTCTCCACTAGCTATGCTTGCTGTCTAACCAGCATTTTCACTTCGAATATTATTAATAAAGACTCTCATTTTAATAAAAATGTTTTAATCTATAGGAGATTTTAGCTAATCCACAAATCATTTTAAGCTGAGCATACTGATTTCTTGTACATACTGAAAAATCTGTTGTAAATATTCTGACTCTTATTTGACTTCAATTGTCAACCTAGTGTCAATATTGTGTGTGTTAATATTATTTTTACTTTACATTGTCTCCATTAGATGGGAACATAAATATGATATCCCATTAAAACTTTAAGACAAGATTAACCAATTCAATCCAAATTGTGACCATAATGTTCTTATACATCATTGTAAATTATTGTGAACAACTAGTTTTTAAGGGACAATTTTAAATATAACATCCATTCCAGAGCTCTGACTTAGAGTAGGCTATAGAATTTATGGCTAATGATGCCTCTTATGACAGGTGAAACAGGTACATAACAGCCCTACAGAATGATTATAACATAGTCATAAAGACTGTAAAGTACTGAACAGGTGGTTTTCAATAAATTAATTGTAAATTTTAATATATTGAATTTCAATATGGTCTAAAAATGAAATTAATCACTTGCAACATACCACTTAGTCAAGCAGCTCATCTTCTCTCTCCCAGGTCTTCCCAGCCCAAACTTTTTTGTAACACTACTCTTTTGTGGGAAATCACCCAGAATAAATTGAGCTGCTTTTGTTTGGACTGTTCCAGCTCTTGAATTAAGTAATCCTGCTGAGGGTCCCAAGCACTGGAACCATACTCTAGTTGGGACCTTACCAGAGATTTATATGCCCTCTCCTATACATACTTACTACAACCCCTAAATACCCACATAATAATGTGCAAAGATCTGTACCCTTTACTTACAATCCCACGAGGTAAAATCTGACCAAACTCAATAAGCACTAACAAATAATATATGGCACTAATAGCCTCTAATTACTAAAACTAAATGCATCACTAACACGAACTTTAAAGATATGTTGTAAGGATGTAAAAATATGGTTAAAATTAGAATGGAAGGATTAGTAAGCTTGCATAAATCAAAATAGGTGTTAGGTTTATTATAACAGAATATTATTTGAATATATCTCAGGATTTGTGGTAGAGATGTTTTTCCACTTCTCTATAATGTGATACTTGTAAGGAAGTAGTTATACGAAAAGAACATTTTTATCCATTCATTTCTTTTAAGAATAGGGTAATCTGTAGGGCTATGTTACTAAAAAAGATGTTGTTCATGTGTGCAAACTTCCTGAGATGTATTTCAGACAGAATACATATAATGGTTTAAGCTCAGTTTTGAAACAGAACATACCTATACTACTTACAAATATAGTCATCTAATATACAGTATGTGGAATTACTTCAAATGATACTGTACAACTGGTATAAGATTAATATTTACATTGCATTTATTTACTTTTTCTTTTCTTTACCCATTCTGGAACCTAAGTAGCATAATGACCTGCTGCGTCTTAACCAGAGCCCCTTTTACCACCACTTTTCAGAGTTCCTGAAGGGCTTTCACAGCTACCGTAGCGGTCCCAGGGCCCTCGAAGTCCCCACTGTACTTCACCCCTATGGGCAGTCCCCTACTTTGGCTGTCCAAACTCCTTAGACCAGGAGATGGAATTAATTTATTCACACACATTCTTTATTTACATTAACCTGCACTGGTCGAATGCCCTCTAACATTTCATTTATTTTCTCTGTTGCTGTTTATTCTCTTTTTGAATATCTGTACAGATTTTGGAAAAGGATCAAACACTATCCCTGGTAAACTGTTCCACTCCTTCACGCCCTTCCCAATGAATGAAAATTTACCCCAATCGCTTCTGCTAAAATTCCTTCTAATTTTATATTTGTGGTCAGTCCTGCCGATATAATTATTTTCCAACTGAAGCCTCTCACGGATATCTCCCCATGCTGCTTCTCCTGTATAGGCTCTATATAAATCTATAAGTCTAGTTTTCTCCCTTCTCTTACTTAAAGTTTCCCATCCTAGTTTCTTTAACATTTCTGATACACTACTCTTTCTCCTGAAATCCCCTGTTACAAATCTTGCTGCTTTCCTCTGCACACTATCTATTTCTTTTATTAGGTATTCTTGGTGAGGATCCCAAACACTGTTTGCATATTCCAATAATGGACGAACCATACTTAAGTAACTTTTCTCTTTTAATTCTTTGTTGCATCCTTTAAGTAGCCTCATTATGACATGTAACGATCTGTATGCTTTCCCAACAATGTCATCCACATGACCCTTCCAATGCAAATTACTTTCAAATCTTACACCTAAGTATTTGCACTTGCCATCTTTTGGGATAACTACCCCATCCAAAGTATATTCAAATTCAGTTTTAAAACTCCTGTTTGTAAATGTTGTAACAGTTGATTTGCCTCCTTAACTTTCATGTTATTCTCTTCAACCCATTGTTGGATACTCTTAAGGTCCCTTTGTAATTCTGAACAATCCTCAATGGTATTTATTTCCCTGTAAACAATTATGTCATCTGCATACAATCTTATTTTTGATGTTATATTGTTCCCTAAATCATTTATGTATATTAAGAAAAGTAACGGACCGATTATACTACCCTGTGCAATTCCCTTCCAAACTTTCTCTTCCTGCGATACATTAATTCCTACTTTGACTTTCTGAACCCTTGAATTTAGAAATGTTTTTACCCAACGTGTAACCCTTACGTCCAATCCTATTCCCTCCAATTTCTTTAATAATATTCCATGTTCCACTCTATCAAAGGCTTTGGAAAGATCTATGGCTATGCAATCTAACTGGCCTCTTGAATCCAATTGATCTGATATGTCCTGCTGAAATCCCACCAGTTGTGCCTCACAAGAAAATTTCTTTCTAAATCCATACTGGGTCCTCATGAACCAATTTTTATCATCACATATCCCTCTGATGTACTTTGATATTAAACTCTCCAGTATTTTACAAACCATACTGGTCAGGCTGATTGGTCTGTAGTTCTCTGGTTTCCTTTTATCACCCTTTCCTTTATAAATCGGTATTATTATAGATTCCTTCCGTTCCTTTGGTATTACACTATTATTTATGACATAGTCAAAGAGAAATCTTAAATAAGGCACTATGTACCACACATTCTTCTTCTTCTCTTTCTACAGCTTTTCCCACGCCTGTGGGGTCGCGGGTGCAAACTGTGTCACACATGTGGATTTGGCCCTGTTTTACACCCGGGATGCCCTTCCTAACACCAACCCTATATGGACGGATGTAATCACTATTGTGCGTTTCTGTGGTGGTTGGTAGTGTGTTATGTGAATATGAAGAGAAGAGTGTTCGGACAAACACACAGTCCCCGAGCCAGGAGTTCATCAGAGGGGATTAAAACCCCCAATCTGGCCGGGAATAGAACCTGGGACCCTCTGAAATGAAGGCCTCAGTGCTGATCAATCAATCAATCAATCAATCAATCAATCAATCAATCAATCAATCAATCAATCAATCAATCAATCAATCAATCAATCAATCAATCAATCAATCAATCAATCAATCAATCAATCAATCAATCAATCAATCAATCAATCAATCAATCAATCAATCAATCAATCAATCAATCAATCAATCAATCAATCAATCAATCAATCAATCAATCAATCAATCAATCAATCAATCAATCAATCAATCAATCAATCAATCAATCAATCAATCAATCAATCAATCAATCAATCAATCAATCAATCAATCAATCAATCAATCAATCAATCAATCAATCAATCAATCAATCAATCAATCAATCAATCAATCAATCAATCAATCAATCAATCAATCAATCAATCAATCAATCAATCAATCAATCAATCAATCAATCAATCAATCAATCAATCAATCAATCAATCAATCAATCAATCAATCAATCAATCAATCAATCAATCAATCAATCAATCAATCAATCAATCAATCAATCAATCTTGATCTGCATTTAGGGCAGTCACCCAGGTGTTTTCTCAGCATTTTCTTGAATGATTAAAGAAATTGGAAATTTATTGAACATCTCCCTTTGTAAGTTATTCTAATCCCTAACTCCCCCTTTCTATAAATGAATATTTGCCCCAATTTGTCCTCTTGAATTTCAACTTTATCTTCATATTGTGATCTTTCCTACATTTAAAGGCACCACTCAAACTTATTCGTCTACTAATGTCATTCCACACCATCTCTCCACTGACAGCTTGGAACATACCACTTATTAACAACATTTATAATAGGAAATTATTTATTGTCCACCTATTCAGTAATATCCACCTTCAGGTGGTTACAGTTTCATACAATTATATCTCTTTATGAGACTTGTTTTGCTCATTTAATGAGCATCCTCAGCCTTAACTTAATCTTAAAAAGATGACCTTGAACAATAGTGAACATATTAAAAAGTCAATTGTCAGTATTAAAATTACACCATAGTCTGTAAAAACTAACATTACATCAAAAACAAGATGACACTAAAGCACTTCTTAAAACGTGATAACTTGAGTGGTTAAAATTATCACATTGTCAATCCAAAGCCTTGTGTCTGAAACTAATAAGAGATCTTCAACTTATAGACATTAGTAAGCTTTTATAATCTCAAACAGATCAAAGGTAAACTCCAATCTTAGGGAAACGAAACTGAACACAAAACTTATAAGACGTAGTGTACCTGGTATATGTGTATTAAACTAGTGTCATTATGATGAATTGTGAATACACTAGAAATCATATTGCCTTAAGACACAACAGGCAGAATGCAGAAGCCAAAAGTAAGACCCAGTTGAAGTTGCTGTCAAACTTATTTTCAATATAGATAAAAGGTTGTGTTATGCAGTTTACGAAGTATAAAGCTTCATGTTTGATCTTTAACTATGTTAAAATAGCTGATGTACCCGTGCTTTGCTGCGGGATTCTCAGAAAGAATGACTTTGTAGTTTTCCTAACTGAAGTCAACAATAGGTCATTACAATAACGTCAGTAGGAATGTAGCCATTAAAAGGAATGTTATCATATATAATACTCTATCAAATGAAAAACTGCACATTTTCTCACTTTTAACGAACAGTACTATGATTGCAAGATACTCTTCTCATTTTTCTGTATTGAAAGTCTATAATAAGAAACAATAAAACTTTTGTGTCCACCTATTCAATACATTAAAAGCAAATATAAAATGAGGATCTCATCCTTATTTCATTACTTAAATATTAAAACATAAGGCATGTTTCGTTTATACTTTGAACATCTTTAGCTATAAATAATCTTACAAGGTTAAATGAGAACATTGTTTTAGAACTTACACTTATGGTTTGCACTTGACAAACTTATCCATAATAAGCTTTGAAAAACCTCTTAAATATTAAAACGTTTGTATATTACATCATCTTATTGAAAATAATAATTAAGTTTCAACCTTTAAAACCTTATTCTAACATTTAAAATACAATGTCAATACATTTACAATCTGTTGAATTGCTTAATGTTTTCAAATTATTCGTTGTATACACATTCAAACATTTTGTTACTACTGGTGTAACTTTTCACATATTATACTGTATGGAATTGGAATCTTAACACACTCTCAAAACAGCTGAGGTTAGGTTTAAATGTTATACTATTCGTCCAACTTTAAAACCTTATTCGTTATATTTAAAATACAATGTCAATACATTTACAATCTGTTGAATTGCTTAATGTTTTCAAATTATTCGTTGTATACACATTCAAACATTTAGTTACTGCTGGTGTAACTTTTCACATATTATTCTGTATGGATTTGGAATCTTTACACTCTAAAAACAGCTGAGGTTAGGTTTAAATATTATACTGTTTGTCCATAAAAGTGACAAAACTGATGTGCACTGTTGATTGTAGGTTATGAATTTTGTCCTACATTAAATATTTAACTTCAAATTTGTCGAATTCATAAATTGCTTGTAGTCCTGAGCAGTGTAAGGCAATCGTACAGACGTAAGCAGGGACTCTGTCAATTGGTGATAAACAATCTTTGGTGAAATTCAAGTGGTAATTTCATCAAAGTTTACGTAAGAATGTCTGTTGATATATCTGTAACAGGAAAGTTATTTTTGTAAGAATACGCCGAATGATTTAATAGTTGAAGAAACTAACATTGAAGAATCAGCACTTACCCTTTCTCATCCTGCCTGCATTTACTCTACTGCACTCAGCTGTTTGACCGCTGCTTGTCTTTCTACTTCCACTCCTAGTGTTGTATATGTGTCTCCGTATCTGTGGGGCATTGGGAGGGGAGGTAACAGAGGGGGCGTTCTAGCAAATGGCGTGATTCGTGAAGGGGAATGTTTAGAAGTTGTGTAGGGAGGGGTTTGTGTATTCGTGGATTGACTGTTTTTATTATCCGGGATAAAATTACGTGTAAATTTTGTACTATCAAGTTTGAATGTTTGTATTCATTTCGGTATTTGTTCTATTAATTGATTTTTGATTTCTATTTTGTCGTTCAGGTTTTTATCTCTATTGAAGTGTTTGTCTAAGTAGTATGTATATTCTCCAGCGCATTCATTAATTTTCCTTTGTCGATCTTTCTGATTATTTTAAAATCTTTTTCTATTGTAGTAAAGTGGTGTCCCTTTTCTTGTTTATGGTTACTCATAGCGGAGAATTTATTATGTTTAGGAGCGTTTACATGTTCCAAATATCTAGTTATAATACTTCTCCCAGTTTGGCCAACGTAAGTAAAACCATATTCCGAGCAAATCAGCTTATAGATTCCTGAACTTTGGTATTTGTTGTTGCGTGAATTTACACTATTATGGTTAAAAATATATTTCTATATGTATTTTGAGTTCTAAGTGCAATATTAATGTGTCGTTTTTTGATTGGATTCGTGATTTGATATACTGCTGGGCTGGCGAATATAAATGTTGCGAATTTCGGTTTTTCAGTTTTGATTGGAATAAGGTATGTGGCTAGTTTTGATTTCACTCTATTAATAATTTTGTTAACAACATCTATTTTATAACCGTTGACAGAAGGCAAGCCTTTTATAAATTTTATTTCTTTCTTTAAACTGTTATCTGAGAGTGGCATTTTGAAGGCTCTGAATATCAGACTAAAAAAAGCGGCTTGTTTCTGTGATTTTGAGTGTAGGGAATCTTTTTTGATAGCTATTGGAATGTAAGATGGCTTTCTATAAATCTGAAAGTCAAATTTATTTTCTGTCCATGTTACTGTAATATCTAAAAAGTTGAACGAATGATTATTTTCTTCCTCAGTGAATTTTACTCTTTGGTCTAGGTTATTTAAGAAGTTTAATATGTTATCGCTGTTATTGAGTTTACTATATATTATTACAAAAGTATCGTCTACATATCTTACCCACAAACATAGTCCATGTATGTTTGTTTTTATTTTGCTGTGCTCCAGATGATCCATGTAAATATTAGCTAAAATTCCAGACGTGGGGTCTCCCATCCCCAAACACATCTGTTTGTAAATTTTATTGTTGATTGTGGAATAATTGTTGTTCAAAACAAAATTTAATAGATTTATAAACTCTTCTATTTTGCATGTACTTAACTTGCCCTGTTTGGTTAGATTAGACTTGACGATTTCAATGGTTTCTTTAATAGGTATGCTTGGATACATATTAGTTACATCATAGGAACACATCCTGTGATGTGATTGTAAGCTAAAACTATTTAATTTTTTGGAAAATTCAATTGAACTACTGATCATGGAATCGCTGTTAAATTTGTAATGTTTCTTTAAAAATTGGTGTAAGAATTTTGAGATTTTATAAGTAGGACTTCCTCTACTATTGATTATAGGTCTGACAGGCGTATTTGCTTTATGGATTTTAGGCAGAGCTTTAGCTGTTAGTAATTTGGGATTCATATTGATCTTTTTTATACTCTTGTTTGTTAATTTAAAAATTGGAATTTTTAAGTATATTCTTTAGGTTCTTTTGGATTTTGTTTATAGGGTCTTTATTAGTTATTACATAATTATTATCCAAAACATTTAAAAAAAAATGAAATCATGTTTGTTTAAGAGAATTGTAGTTTCACCTTTGTCTGTGTTACTCACGATTACATTACTATTCCTAATTTTGTTTTTTAAATCATTGATTTGTTTAGATAGAGTAGAATCTGACCTGTTAATTAATTCTACAACTAAGGTAGGAAGCTTCTTTTTGATATCGTACCTAGTATCATTCTGTGAATCTAGTGGCACTTGTCCTACATTCGACTCTGCTTCTGCTATTGTGGTTATCAAATCTTCCATTATGTGTGGGTTAGGCCAGTTGAATTTAGATCCTTTATTGAGTAAACTTATTTAAATCTCAGTGAAAATTGTGTTAGACAAATTTATTGTAGTGGGTACATCTTTTAAAGCTGGAGTGTATTTATTCATTCTTGTTGGCTGACCCCTCAAGTTTAATTTACTCTTATTCAAATGGAAGTTTGTTTTCTAAAGTCTTTTGTTTCTTATCTAGTATGTCAACAAGCTTTTCTCTAGTATACAGTTGGATTGACCCCCATTCTAAAGGGGATAACTGCTGAGAAATTTCTAAATGTGTGCGGTATAGTTGTAGGTTCAAAAACGATTTTTTCTGTAATGCATTTTAATTTTGTCCCTCAGCCATATTTCATTTACTTTGCTTTGTGAGTGTACTAAGTTTTGTGTTGATAAATTACAACTTGGTGTAGACCTTAAAAATTTTGGTATAAGTTTGTCTTTTAAGCATTTCTTCAACAACCATATATCTTTTGAGATCTTTCCTATTTTAACCTTGAGATTTATAAATTTGTTCTTAATGTTTATCTTAGCCTGGTTGGCCATTGCATTGCAAGAGACTATGCTCATTTTTCCGTATTGAAAGTCAATTAAAGAAGAAAATAAAACTTTTGTATCCACCTATTCAATACATTAAAAGCAATTATAAAATTAGGATCTCATCCTTATTTTATTGATTAAGTATTAAAACATAGGACATGTTCCGTTCATATTTTGAACATCCTCAGCTGTACATATTCTTACACGGTTAAAGGAGAACATTGTTTTAGAACTTACACTTATGGTTTGCACTTGACAAACTTATCCATAATAAGCTTTGAAAAACCTCTTAAATATTAAAACGTTTGTATATTACATCCTCTTATTGAATATAATAATTAAGTTTCAACCTTTAAAACCTTATTCTAATTTTTAAAATATAATGTCAATACATTTATAATCTGTTGAACTGCTTAATGTTTTCAAATTATTCGTTGTGTATGGAACTGGAATCTTAACACACTCTCAAAACAGCTGAGGTTAGGTTTAAATGTTATACTATTCATCCAACTTTAAAACCTTATTCGTAATATTTAAAATACAATCTGTTGAACTGCTTAATGTTTTCAAATTATTCGCTGTATACACATTCAAACATTTTGTTACTACTGGTGTAATTTTCACATATTATACTGTATGGAATTGGAATCTTTACACTCTCAAGACAGCTGAGGTTAGGTTTAAATGTTATACTAATCGTCCATAAAAGTGACAAAACTGATGTGCACTGTTGATTGTAGGTTATGAATTTTGTCCTACATTAAATATTTAACTTCAAATTTGTCGAATTCATAAATTGCTTGTAGTCTTAATGGACAAATAGTATAATATTTAAACCTAACCTCAGCTGTTTTGAGAGTGTAAAGATTCCAATTCCATACAGTATAATATGTGAAAAGTTACACCAGTAGAAACAAAATGATTGAATGTGTATACAGCGAATAATTTGAAAACATTAAGCAATTCAATAGATTATATTTGTATTGACATTATATTTTAAATATTAGAATAAGGTTTTAAAGGTTGAAACTTAATTATTATTTTCAATAAAATGACGTAATATACAAACGTTTTAATATTTAAGAGGTTTTTCAAAGCTTATTATGGATAAGTTTGTCAAGTGCAAACCATAAGTGTAAGTTCTAAAACAATGTTCTCATTTAACCTTGTATGATTATTTATAGCTGAAGATGTTCAAAATATGAACGATACATGTCCTATGTTTTAATATTTAATTAATAAAATGAGGATGAGATCCTAATTTTATAATTGCTTTTAATGTATTGAATAGGTGGATACAAAAGTTTTATTGTTTCTTCTTCAGTACTAATATGCCGATCTAACAGTCCAAAGTTATAGAATTGTAATGATCAGGCCGCAGACAGCCATTAACACTCCTCTGCCAGTATTCCGTTAAATACGCACACTTCTCATTCCAATCAGTGCCTCAGAGTAGGGATTGAATAGCTCGAATGCTATGATGAACTAGTGTGTTACGTACCAGTAGTATCGGAAAATTTATAAAACAGAGGAACAGCATGCTAAAGAAGAAAGTTACCCAACTCCCTATCTACTTTCTGCCAATATTTAGGCAGACTGTTACACTCAGTATGACAAGGCAAGTTTTTCGTGTGGTTAAGGGCGTGCAGCTATGAGCTTGCATCCGGGAGATAGTGAATTCGAACCCCACTGTTGGCAGCCCTGAAAATGTTATTCCATGGTTTCCCATTTCCACACCAACTAAATACTGGGCTATGCCTTACTTAAGGCAAAGGCCACTTCCGTCACACCCATAGCCCTTTCCTATCCCATCATCGCCGTAAGACCTAACTGTGTTGTTGCAATGTAAGGCTAATTAAAAAAAACTCAGTATGCAGCAGTAATCCTATCTATTGGAGATGAGTGGCAACAGAAGACAAAGCACATCACAACAAACAATGGTCAATGTAATCTTATTGTTGATAAATTTTATGAGCTTTCTATATTGTAGGCCTTCACATTTAGTTTTCTTTTTACTCTATGATATTAGGATGTCTTATGAAGTATTTATAGCGTAGACTGTAGTTCCTTATTCTCTGACTTTACATACTTATTTTCATTAAATTCTGTTTACCCATTTTCTTGTGGCTCGGCGCTGATAAAGACTTATTAACAAAAATCCAAATTCATTAATATCTCTGATCATAGCCGGTATGGTGACAATGTATAAGACATATAGTTATGTAGTATTTATGGATTCGACCACTAATTACGTAATTATTTGGAAATTAAATTTTAGGCCTACCCTAAACTACCATTTCATTCAGCGTGAATAAAGTTATTTATGGCCTAGATTATAGCGACTTATTCCCCGACTTTGCATACCGATTTTCATTAAGATAGGACCACTAATAACATAAATATTTGAGAATTCCATTGTAGGCCTTCCCCTACTCTACTAGAGTTTCTTCCTGGACTTTTCTCATTCCTTATTTTGTCTCTTCTACTCTTCTGTATCATACTCCTCAACAACTTCATTCGGCTGCCTGTATTTGACTCTCATCCTTCTTTGTCATTGTCCAAGTTTATGCTCCATAAGTTGTTATGGGTACGTAATACTCGTTCATCTTGTACATAGTTTCCTTTGCTTCCACTGGCACATCTTTGTCCCATAACATGTTTCTTTCCCTATGATAGAAACAACTTCCCGCTTGAATCCCGTTACTAATCTCAGCACCCAGTTGAGCATTCTCCATTAATTCACTCCCCAGGTATTTGAACGTTTCCACTACTTCCAGGGGCTTGTCTGCAAGTCTAACCTGACCTTTCCCTTCTTTCGCCCTGCTAGTCATAACAAGAGTTTTACTCTTTTCTACACTTATTTTCAATCCTCATTCTTTGATCTTCCCATTCACCACATCCAACTGTTCTTGAACCTTCCTGTCGTCTTCTCCCCAAATCACACTATCATCTGCAAATAACAACATGTTCATTTCTCTTCCTCCATATGCTGCTTTTGCTGTTCTCATAATGACATCCATTACTATTGTAAAGAGGATTGGTGATAGAACACTTCCCTGTCTCAGCCCACCAGTTATTTTGAATCAACTTGTCCTGCCAACTTGTCTATGCATGCAACTACAACATTCCTTGTACATTGCCATGATCATTTTTACTAATCCCTCTCCAATTCCTTTTTGCAACAGACTGTCCCAAACTTTAGTCCTGGGGACACTGTCATATGCCTTTTCAATGTCAATGAATGTCATCACCATATCATTCCCATACTCCCATTGCTTTTCCATTAGTTGTCTCATAATGAATATGGGCTCTATTATTGACCTTCCATTTCTGAAAACGAACTGATTTTCCTGTATCATATTCTCAACCCTCAACCTTATCCTACTTTCCAGTATCCTCTTTATTATCTTAGCAACATGGGATATTGGAGTAATTCTTATGTAGTTCTTCAAAACTTTCTTGGCATGACTATAACATCTAAAAGGTTCTTCCAGTGTTCTTTCTCTATGATTATATACTGTAATCTATCATCGTCTTTGTTCGTCTCCCCAGCCAAACCTTGTAATCTTCTGACTGTTCTTCTTCCTAAACCAGGTGTTTCCAACAATCATTTGGTTCCTCATGCAAAAATCCACCAACAACTTGCCTTCTGGATTTATATTTCTGTATTCAAAGGGCCCTTCAACATCTTTCTTTCTTTGTATTTTCATTCCAATTTGTGCATTTAGATCTCCCATCAACAGCACTTCCTTATCTTCTATCCGTCTCTCCACTTCCTCTAAGAAGTCCTCTAGATGTTCATCTATGCAACCTGTTTGTGGGGCATACAACTGAAATAGATCTTTCCTGCCATTTTCAAACTGTAGTCTCATCACCATCATCCTATCGTTGATGCATTTTGTATCTTCCACTCCCTATGTAGTTTAATTCTATCTTCAATTTACTAGGAGAGAGTGGCATTCTCAAAGATCTATGAATCAACTATGGAAAGATGCCTTTTTTTCTGAATTAGGGTGCAATGACAAATTGTTTATGGTTATTGGAGCCTGTGTAGGTTTCCTGTGTATTTGAAATTCAAAAGTGTTATTTAATCTTGTAATCGTTATGTCTAAAAATTTCAAAGATTTATTAGATTCATCTTCTTTAGTAAATTTCAAGTTGGGGTCAATCCTATTTAAACTTTCTAGTATCTCATTACTATTAGTGATATTTTTATCAATATGTTCACTATTGTTCAAGGTCCTCATTTTAAGATTAAGTTAAGGTGGAGGATGCTCATTAAGTGAGCAAAACATGTCACATAAAGAGATATAATTGTATGAAACTGTAACCACCTAAAGGTGGATCGTATTGAACAGGTGGACAATAAATAATTTCCTATTATAATTGTTGTTAATAACAGTATACAATACGGATTAACCACGAGGATAATGACCTGTAACATACCACTTAGACGCGCAGCTCGTCTTCTTTCTCCCAAGTCTTCCCAGCCCAAACTTTGCAATATTTTTGTAACACTACCCTTTTGTCGGAAATCACCCAGAACAAATCAAGCTATTTTTCTTTGGATTTTTTCCAATTCTTGAATCAAGTAATCCTGGTGAGGGTCCCATCCAATGGAACCATACTCTATTTGGGGTCTTACCAGAGATTTGTATGCCCTCTACTTTACATCTTCACCACAACCACTAAATACCCTCATAGTCATGTGTACCCTTTATTTATAATCCCATTTATGTGATTACCCCAATGAAGATCTTTCCTTATATTAACACCTAGGAACTTACAGTGAGAGGACTTTTCCTATTTTTGAAACTCACAACCTGACTTTTAACCCTGTTTATCACCATACCATTGCCTCCTGTCCATCTCACAATTTAACAAGGTCATTTTGTAGTTGCTCACAATTTATAACTTATGTATTACTCTATACAGAATAATATCTTCTGCAAAAAGCCTTATCTCTGATTCCTCTTCTTTACTCGTATCATTTATATATATAAGAAAACATAAAGTTCCAATAATACTGCCTTGAGGAATTCCTCTATTAATTATTACAGGGTCAGATAAAGCTTCACCTACTCTAATTCTCTGAGATCTGTCTTCTAGAAACATAGCAACCCATTCAGTCACTCGTTTGTCTAGTCCAATTGCACTCATTTTTGCCAGTAGTCTCCCATGATCCACCCTATCAAATGCCTTAGACAGGTCAATTGCCATACAGTCCATTTGACATCCTGAATCCAAGATATCTGCTATACCTTACCAAAATCCTACAAGTTGAGCTTTAGTTGAATAACCTTCCCTAAACCCGAACTGCCTTCTATCAAACCAGTTATTAATTTTGCAAACATGTCTAATATAATCAGAAAGAATGCTTTCCGCAAGCTTACATGCAATGCATGTTAGCTTTATGTCCATCACCTTTCCTTTAAGATGCCTCTGTGGATCAGCGGTAGAGTGTCGGCCTCCGAATCCCAAGATAGCGGGTTCAAACCCGGCAGAGGTAGTCGGATTTTTGAAGGGCAGAAAAAAGTCCATTCGACACTCCATGTCGTACAATGTTGGCATGTAAAAGATCTCTGGCGACACATTTGGTGTTTACCCGACAAAATTCATTAAATTGCAGCCATAGACGCCCAAAAGAGTTTCGGTTTACTCGGTCTGCCACCTAGTGGGGGCCTAGAGTAAAACGGAACATCGAAATTGATGAGCAGACAGCCAGATGGCGTCAAATTGAAATGTCTGGACACGGTAGCTGAGGCCATATTATTATTATTATTATTATTATTATTATTATTATTATTATTATTATTATTATTATTATTACCTTTCCTTTGTATACAGGGGCTACTATAGCAACTCTCCATTCATTTGGTATAGTTCCTTCATGCAAACAATAATCAAATAAGTACTTCAGATATGGTACTATATCCCAACCCATTGTCTTTACTATATCCCCAGAAATCTTATCAATTCCAGCTGCTTTTATAGTGTTCAACTTTTGTATCTTATTGTAAATGTTGTTGTTATCATAGGTAAATTTTAATTCTTCTTCAGTACAGTTGCTTCCTCTATCTGGACATTATCCTCGTAACCAACAGTCTTTACATACTGCTGACTGAATACTTCTGCCTTATGAAGAACCTTGCATATACTCTCCCCTTTTTCATCAATGATTCCTGGAATGTCCTTCTTGGAACCTGTTTCTAATTGAAAGTACCCTTGCATTTTCCACTAAAGTTTGTATGACTGCCAATTATGATTGTCATCATGTTATCCTTAACTGACTTCTTTGCTAGATTCAATTTCCTAGCAACTTTCTTCAATTTCTCCTTACTTCCACAGCCATTTTTAACTCTGTTTTTTTTTTTTTTTTTATCTGCACCTCCTTCTTAGTCTCTTTATTTCTCTGTTATAATAAATTGGGTCTTTACAATTCCTTACCACCTTTAAAGGTACAAACCTGTTTTCACATTCCTCAATAATTGCTTTAAACCTCTCCCAGAGTCTGTTTACATTTTTATTTATCGTTTTCCACTGATCATAGTTACTTTTAAAAAACTCCCTCATGCCTGCTATATCAACCATATGGTACTGCCTAATAGTCCAACTTTTAAGACGTTCCTTTCTATCACATTTATTTTTAACTAGAACAAAAACAGCTTTGTGATCACTAATACCATTTATTAGACACTACTACTAATAATAATAATAATGCTATTATCGTTATGTCCCACTAACTACTTTTACTGGATACGGAGATGCTGAGGTGCCGGAATTTAGTCCTGCAGGAGATCTTTTACATGCCAGTAAATCTACCGACACGAGGCTGATGTATCTGAGCACCTTCAAATACCAGTGGACTGAGCCAGGATGGAACCTGCCAAGTTGGGATCAGAAGGTCAACCGTCTGAGCCACTCAGCCCAGCACGCCTTATTAGTGTAATTGCATCACTG
Source organism: Anabrus simplex (assembly GCF_040414725.1). Classification (NCBI taxonomy): domain Eukaryota; kingdom Metazoa; phylum Arthropoda; class Insecta; order Orthoptera; family Tettigoniidae; genus Anabrus; species Anabrus simplex. The sequence goes on from NC_090271.1 coordinate 57,868,948, forward strand.
TACTTGAAAATACATATGAATCATGCTGTAAGAGAGTGAATGGAATCAGATTTGACCATAGATCGGTCTATAAGAGGCTGCAATATTTCTTTTTCTTTAACAGTAAAATAAAGGATGTAATAGGTTTAATTAACCAGTATTATCGTTATTATTTCAATGTGCCCTTAATTATTTTAATTAACTCCTGTCCAGTATTCTCGTTTTGGTACTATTTTACATTAATGCATTGGGATAGTGTAGTGCCGTAAGATGGCAGCGGCCGCACGCTTCCGGCTTCAGAATCCTGATGCTCATTGTCGGTCTAAATCTATATGTCTGTCGAATTATGTGATGCATGTATCGCTGTAAGGTTGCACTCGATGTAAACATAAATGGTAGCATGGTGAGCATTGGGTTGTGTTACTGATGAGGAAACACCGTATTTGCAGGAGGAATGTGTTGATTTAGGAGGTTATATCGATGCAAGTGATAGCTACAAGAGTGGTAGTAGTGATTTTGAAATAGAAATAGAAGGATTTGAAGATGAGGAGTGTTAATTGCAGGAAGATGATGGACCTCTGCCAGTGAAGACACACTGAAGAAAATGGGAATTGCAACACCCAGAAGGAGTGGTGCTACATTGCTGCAATTGAACATGCATGACTACTATTCAGTTGTGATTCGATGATTACACATTCAGGTCCCTGTGACCACAAGTTTGCACAACAATCAATACAGGATGTGCCCACCACGAGCTGCAATACATTGATGAATTCGTCAAGGCATGGGGTCAATAAGGCCCTGGATCACTTCCTGAGGAATTGTGGCCCATGCTTGCTGCACTACATGGGTCAGTTGTTCCAGAGTTGTGGGTGGCTGAGGACGGATGGCCAGTTGTCGACCCATCATGTCCCACACATGCTCAATAGGCCTGAGGTCCGGGGATCTGGCGAGCCATTCTAAGGTTGTGATGTCGTGGAGAGCTTCTCTGGAGATGCGTGCAGTGTGAACCCAGGCATTGTCCTGCTGAAATATCCCATTAGCAATGTTCGCCAACATAGGGACAACCACTGGATTGAATACCCTATCAACGTACTGTCGAGCAGTCATAGTGCCACCAACAAGCACTAACTGTGATTTCACATTAAAGCCAATAGCTCCCCAGACCACAATGCTTAGTGTTGGCCCTGTGTGCCTCTCGACAATAAGATCTGGGCGGCCCCTCTCCCCGGTACGTCGGTGCACATGATTCCGGCGATCACTGCAGGCAAGACAGAAGCGCGATTTATCACTAAAGACGACCCTATGCCATTCGTCGACCCACGTTGATCTTTCTCGACACCAGGCCAGCCTTACATGTTGCTGTTGTGGGGTCAATGGAACACCTTCTGCAGGGACACGGGCTCATAAGCCAGCTGCACGCAGGCGATTACCAACTGTTTGTTGTGTAATGTGGGGTGCCACAGCTGCTCAAATTTGCACTGCTGTTGCATGGGGTTCCATCCGGGCCATCCGAATGATGCGGCGATCCTCTCACAGTTGTCTGTCGCGCTGGGCCTGTGCCAGGTCTACGAGTGTGGGTACCTTCATTTGACCACTGTTGCCGTACACGTTGTACTGTAGATGCCTGTCGGCCAACACGTGCAGTGACAGTCCTTAGAGATAATCTAGCCTCACACAGCCCACTCATCCAAGCCCTCTCAAACGGCGACAGTTGTTGATAGCGTGCTCTTCTGTATTGTTGAGGCATGTTTGACGGGGAACACTTCACTGCACAGACTGCAAGTCAGCTACGCTACACCAGAGTCTGTATACTGGAATTGATACCCTTGTGACCAATCACGTGGGAAGACCTGTAACAACAATCCAATGGGTCTGAAACTTTGACCGTTTACATACCTACATAGCATCGTTCCATATCTTGAAAATCAACACAAATGACCAATGCCTTCGTAGTGTTGCAATTTCCATTTTCTTTAGTGTATCTCAACAAATTAGGCCTACATCTGTACAATTCAATGATTTGGATTATATCGCACTGTATCTCTTCACCGAATATCAAGTTGTTTTCCACAACAAGTGTGTTCGACTAGTTTTCATTGTATTTTGGAGAGAACATTTTTCAACTTTCGGCAGACAATCCAAACCAGTACGTGAAAATGAAGCAACAAAATTAAGAGGAACAAAAATGGGAACCTACAAGTATATAATTTGTATTATAGTGAAAATAAACTTTTCAAAACTAGGCCTAAATATGCCCTTAAAAATAAAAACAAAGCAGTTATATTTGAAATATGAGTTACATCTCTCTGGTTGTTCAAATCACCTGCAATAAAATTTTCAAATTATTTTAATCTATCAGAATTAATCTGCTCAGTTTTGGTAAGTGAAATTATAATTTTCCTTTGCCACAGTATTACATGCATACCTTGAAAAAATTACAGGTATATAGGAGTAGTATTTTTATTTTATTACTGTTCTAACATTGGCTCTACAGAACTGGAGTTGTTAAAAAAAAAAAGTCTGTAAATTTGCATCTGAGTATCCTCAAGGATCCGAGGGAGGGAGTTAAATAAAAAATGTTGCCATTTAGCAAAATCCGTCAATTTTACATTCCATAAGGTAGAATAATTATTTAATTATGAAGTGATAAATTTAAAATCAATTTTTATTTTTTCAAACATAATTTATTGATGCAAATAATTTTACAATTAATTTATTGCACACAGGACTAATGTTATTTTATTTTACAGGCCAGTCAAGTAAAACCAAAAGACTAGAGTTGAACACATCAAATAAAATAATTTTCCAAAAACAAGATCAAAAGTTTTGGATGAAGGAAAGGATAGTGAACATTTTTTAAATTCTTAGAGTGTGATATAAATCCACTGAACGTCAAGAAAAATTCAAACCTCAACAAGTAAAGAGTTCAATGAATTGAAGCAGAAGGTGAAAGAACATGATAAAGTTCATAAAAATACTCATGCTACTCTAGAAAGGCCTGGAATGTACAAATAAGAGTAGAGCTGTCATGAAAAGAACATTCCGACAAATAACGCAAGATTGTCCAGATGCTGAAACGATTCTCAAACTTGATAATAAACGAGGGCATCCGACACTTGAAGATAACCAGCCCGGTCTCTTAGAAACAATTATTAATATTGTCACTTATTGCAGTGCAGTGTATTCTAGGCGTCATATGGAACTCATTTGCTCAGTTAAAACTCTCAACGATTTAGCTGACATTCTGAGGACTGATTATGGTTATAAAGACAGTAAATACCAATATAATTGGTCTTTTATTGGATATTATAGATCCTCCAGCTAACTCATTCCTGTTGCCAGTGTTTCACCCTAGTGTGCCAAAGTAGGATCATCAGTTGGTAACAAGCTCATCTACCAAGAGCCACTGGCAGTCCAATGCACTATGAGAGACTTTGTCTCTTTTTCAAAAATTGATGCTTGCTAGGCCATCACATGTTACAGAAATTGATTCCCACAGAGAACCTGAAATATTTGTCCTGAATAAGTAAATTTATAACATCAATATAATTGGTCCCTTATTGAACGTTATAAATTTTCCAGCTAACTCATTCCTGTTGCCAGCACTTTGCCCCAGTGTGCCAGTTTGGGTTCACATTGGTAACTAGCACACCTTCCAAGACGCATGGCTAGTGCATACCGTGCAGGCCACTGCGTAGGCTACTTAGAACACTTAGTTCTATGGACTGACAAGGAACAGCCGCTCGGCTATGTTCATTCTCACTTGGTTCACTTTTTCAGCTGCCAGCAGTAGCTAACGGCTCCCTCCCAAAACCTTTTCTTGAATGCGACAATAAAGAAAGTATTCTTGTTTTCTTAAGCAACATGGTTACATAATATCATATCATAGAAAAATACAGTATATTATAATAAAGCAGGCATATTATATGAAACAATAGAATATTTCTGCCGATAGAGAGTTCAGGCTCTTTCACAATGATATGATGAAACAGCATAACTGTTTGTTTTTAAGTTTTTAGGTGGATTACATGTCTCAAAAATTGTAGTTTTTTTTTGAGCCTGAATAGTTGGAATTATGGGTTTAAGATATTCTCCAACTATTTCAGCTTCTTATGCTGATTCTACTGCTGCAGGAATTTTTTCAAACTTTCCCCTAAGCAGTGACCTGTATTGCTCTATGTTCCCATTTGTTTTTCTTTTTAATGGATTCCTTAATTGATTTAGGATAATTCCTGTTTCTTTGCATGTTGAGTCTTCTTGAATTAAAAGAACATTTTTTGTGCCATCGTTACTGTCATTATCGATATGTCCATTTGACCCCATTTGCACATATTGAATTTGATAGAGTAATCGTGGCAGGTGCAATTTTGAGCATGAATGCAGATTTTGCATTCTGTGCACCTTAACTTGCACTTGCAGTCTTCTTCATCCATTTTTCTTACATCATAGAGTTCATTCGTCTTCTCTGGAGGAATTCTCCACTTGTTCCCTTCATTAGTGATTCCCTCTGATATCAGAGACAATGATTTTGTGTGTCTCAGTTTAATGAATGACAGCTTGTTTGTCAGTTTTCCTTTATTTAGGTAAATCAGTAATACAATTTGCCTCAGACAAACTGCATCAGAGTATGAATGGCTCTTCACTGGGTTTTTTGTCTCCCATATATATGTTTAATGACCCCATGCATCCGCTCAAGTGTATATTTACGTTTAAACCAGCATGCAGGCAATATGAATAGGCCCAACTGGCAGTACAGTGTTTGTAATAGGCTTCAAAATACACTCCGAATTCCCATGTGTCAGGTCACTTTTTAGGTGCTGTACTTCTTGATGCAACATTCTTGAAAAGGCAGTTTGTACCTTTTCTCCAACAATACTCTTAACTGTTTATATACTTCCACCTGTTTTTCATGACCTTTGATTTTACAGAGGTTTTTCCTCTATGCCCGATCGACATGCCATGTGCAAAACAGCCGGAATTTAGCTGGCATCATTATTCTTAACCAGGCAGTGTAAAATGTGTCTGCCAAGTCCGACATAAATACCTAGGATTGCAGTGCTAATGAGAGAGCGTCCCTAATCTGAGACAAGAATACTTCCATGACTGTTGTGTCAGACCTATTTGTAAACATAAACGCAATGGAAAACCTTGGTATTTATCATCAAGAAGGAGGGTTGTCAGCTCAAAAACGTATTTATTTAGACCATGTGTACAATCGAGACAAATGTAATTAGTTCCGTATCATTCGAGTGTTTCCTTTGGTGCCTCATTCAGGCAGGGGCATATTCTCCTTGAATGCAAGGCATTCATTGCATGCATTATGATAACGCAAAGAACTGTCTGAAGTATGATTTTAGGTTGTTTCAAGTCAAATATTAATGATTTCATCTCTCAAAAGTTCCGCGCAACTGTACTAGTTCCATTGCTTGACTACATGTGGTGCTTGTGTAGTCTCGCCATCTATTCCACTCTAGAAAGAAAGAGATAGCAAATGGAGGAGTTAAGGATGTAAGGCATTCAATCTGAAAATTGCATTTGGTGGCAGACATAGTTCTGAAACCCTCAGAATGATGTCGCTGCAATTGAAACATGGTCAGACTTTGTCACCCCAAACACGTGCTACCCTCTGCCATCTGTTAGCATCTTGGAGAAAGTCGGCATGCCCAAATTTACAGCGAACAGGGTCCACGGATTACCCCCAGCGAAGACCCAACGTGACGAAACTGACCAATGCCACTGGGGTGACTTATCTCCAGTGCTTGAGTTGTGGCTGACTAGTGAGTTCATTCATTGTGTGTTTTTCTGATTAGTAAGTTCATTCTGTATGTGCTGTTCCTGTGCTATTTGTCATTTCCAGTGTTTTATTATATTTTGTGCACATGTTGTATTAACGATGGATGAATCTAAAATGGATATAATTGTAAATCTGTTTGAAAAGCCATTTACTGGCTGTTCGTTTGATGAAAAGATTCAAATAGTTAAAACCGGGAGACCTCTACCTTCCCTCACAAATTTAAAAACAGAAAACAAGAATTGTATTTGCATGTTCAATCCAGAAACTTACAGTAAAACCACTTGGCTCTGAGTCTCTAAACAAATTATTCTGTTAGCCTTGCTTATTGTTTGTTGCTGAAAATTCCCTTTGGAACAGCAAGAAATGTGGATATGCAGATTTAAACAATTTGGACACCGCTATTGCGATGCATGAGATATCAGATTGTCATATCCACGCATGGATATCCTTAGGTACCTTTGGTAAAACTAGGATAGATTTGCAGTTGGGTAAACAGAAGCAGGAAAATGTTCTAAGGCACAACGAAGCCGTTGAGAAAAATAGGGAAATTCTGAAATGGCTGACTGCGGTGGCATGCTTTTTGGGCAAGCAAGAGTTACCATTCCGTGGGCACAATGAGGCTAGTGAATCCAACAACAGAGGGAATTACATAGAACTAATTAAATTGTCAGCTGAGTTTAATGAAAAATTAGACAGTCACTTCACAACAGCGAGTGTATTTACAGGACTCTCTCCACTCATTCAGAATGATTTAATTCAAAGCATCTACACTGTAATGACAGCTGAAAGAAAGATTCAGCTTGGGGAAGCTAAATTCGTAGGAATTATGATCGATGAGACTTCTGATGTTTCGAACTTTTCACAGTTACCTACCTATTGTCCTCAGATATGTTCATAATGGTGATGTTGTTGAAAGATTTGTTGGTTTCTATAATGTGAGTTCTGATAGGACAGTGAATGCATTGGTGAGACTTGCAATTGAGTGTCTGGATAACTTTGACTGTTGCGAAAAATGAGTTGCACAGACTTTTGATGGAGCGGCGGTGCTTGCAGATCAACTGTATGGTGTGCAAGCTAAATTAAAAGAAGTAGTTCCTGAGGCTGTATTCACCCACTGCTATGCTTACAAGCTGAATTTAGTCCTCTCTCAAGCCGTGCATGCACAAATGAATGCCGTATATTCTTTGCAAGGATGAATAGCTTTGCAACATGTTTTAGCAATTCTTCCACTAAGAAAACTAACCTGCTGGACAGTATGCTCAAGGAAAGATTTCCTAAACTAGCTCCAAAAAGGTGGATCTATTCTAACTGTTTAGTACAGACCGTTGCGGAATAATGTGCTCCTCTCCAAGAGCTTTATGAAAGTATTTTGAAGGAACCTGGGAATTGGGATAACAATACAATTAATGAGGCAAGCGAAATTAATAGAATTTCAGTTCAATTTTCTTCTGAACGTTTTTAATGAAATATTTTCACTGACTGATATTATATATAACATCTTCCAATCTAAGACCCTAGACATTGCATATTGCACCAGAGAAGTGAATTATTTAGAAACTAAAGTATCTATAATGTGAAACAGAGAGTTTGCTAACATCTAGGACAGAGCAGAAGAGAAATTTGAACCACCAAGGAAGAGAAGAAAGGAAGAAACTTCATTTTTGGTTAAAGATGAGTATAGGAGGGTTTACCTTAAAATACATGATATTATTCTAGCACAGTTAAAATATTGCTTCTGTTCATTGAAATGCTTGATTTAAGAAATTTTCATTTTTTTTGTTTTTTGGTGCTGATTTTCCTGAAGAGCAATTCAGTAAATTGATTGAAGTTTATGGAAAATATTTTGATGAAGTACAACTTAAATCCAAATTGAGGGCAATGTTCACTTCTGAACACTTCAAAGATAACATTGTGGCTCAAATCCAGAAATTCCTATTGGCCAGTGGTCTCCACAGCGGTCTTCTCGAGCTTTATAAGGTGTGCAGATTGATTACAACTATTCCCACTACATCATCATCTGCAGAGCACTCTTTCTCAGCCCTAAAGTGAATAAAATCTTTAGTCCGCAATTCTCAAAGACAAAGTCATCTCTCGCAAATTTAAAATAAGAAAACAAGAATTGTATTTGAAAGTTCAATCCAGAAACAAGTGCATAGGGACTATTCATGGATAAATTTATCCTCAAACACATACAGAAATGTATGGAAACAAAGGCTGACAGGCAGCTACAATGTAATAATAGTCTGTAGAGAAGGATCTTCTTGTTGAGATGAAAACTCGTGAGGACTTCTATAGTGATGTCACCAAGGAATTCTACAAAAAGAATTGCAGGGTTGAGTTCACCTACATGTAATTAGGGTCAGTAGAATTGAAATTTACTTAATACATTGTGTTACTGCATGATTACTAGTTGCATGCCTCAGTGGAGATTCCAGGATATGCCACTGCATTCAGGATAATGAGGACAAAATCTTCTTCATTCAGTTGTGGACATGTCACCGAAGGGATACCTTGAACTTTATAAAAATGCACTAAACCGCCATGATCTTGCACTTCATGAACCCATGATTCGATGCTTGTACAGTTTGTGGCGTACGGCTTCAGATTTTAAATTGTACATTTGTTCTATAATCAGTAGATCCTTCCTTGTATGAAGATGTACATGCTCTATGCCTGATTCGCTGAGGGAAAATCTTACGTCATCCAAGATAAATGGAAAGGAATTTTAATGGCGATTTATCTAGCAATTTCATCTCTTTCTGATTGCATTAGTCTCAAACGACCTAATTCTTCATGGTAACCAACATGTGATGAACAGAAGTTTACAGTGACTTCTCTGGGTGAATGGAAAGTAACATCAATCTTGGCTGGGCAATGTCCACTTATTTTATTCAAACCAAATACCTTTTGGTGTCACACATTTTCTTCTCTTGGCTTAAATTCCCCATCCCTGTGGCATCTGAATGTCATTTTAGTGGTATCGTCCACTTTTTGTACATATTTCAAATGCCATGTAACAAAGTCACATACCTGGTTCTTTTCTATTGTGCATTTCCAGTTATAGAATTCCTTGTCACTTGAAAATTCTAAAGTTTCATTTTTGGTTGGAATTCCATGCTCATTTTCAAAATGTTCAACCATATCAGATTTTGTTGACCATTTCTCTAAACAAAAGCAGGCTTACTTCTGAATGCACTTCACTGGAAGATCTTGTATTGGGTCTGTGTTTCGCACTTTTATGACGCATTAACACTAGAAAGACGGAGGGGTCATTTTTGACACCTTTATGAATTCAACACTCTGCTGTTGCCATAATTTAGATTTTGTTCAGACTTTATGACTTTTCATCACTTAGGCTTTAATTGCTGTTGTTAAAATTTGGATACCGCAGTCCTAACATCTTGGCCCCTATAATTCAATTAACCTAGAAGGACGGAAGGGTCATTTTTGACCCATATTAGATTTTACAAAAATTTACTTCTAATTTGTTTCCTGAGCATGATACGGACTGTCTGCTTCTTCCTCCACTCTACTCCATCTGTTACCTTTACCTACTTACCCCCTTCCCACTCCACCAATGTGAGTCAAGGTTAGAACATACCTGCCATCCCGCCAATCGCAGTAAGGAGCTTGTGAAACTTGTATTGTAAACAGTTTCTTGTAGTTTGTTTATTGAGATGTTTGTTGTGGTTGTTTTATGAATGATTCCTCAAATATGGAGCACATAAAGTATTTAATAATAATAAACTCTTTATTAATCATCATAATTAATAAAGATACAGCATACAAATTGTGTATGGTATAAACAAAGTTTGTCATATGTACTGTCTACTCTCACTATTACAGAACAATGGATAATCCCCGGTTTTTGGATGTGATTACATGTGATTACATGATATCGAATGCAATCCTCACTGCACAGCTTGCAAACACAGGTTTTGTCAGGGTCATGGAAGTACTCAGTTTTGCACAGTTTATGGTGATACCCATGGACCGCCATCGCGTTAACGAAATGTTGCATGTCTTGATTAGTCTTTGTCCATGTTCTATTCATCATCCCCTCCACTGAGTAAAAATCGAGCCAGATTTCTTCCCTCTTCTTCACTCTGTCCTGCAGTAATTTTTCCCAAGCATCTGTGGATGGAAGCCCTCGCTTCATTCGGAGGTCCTCGATGAAGAAGGTCTTCTTTGCAAGCTCATATGCAAGTTTTGATTTTGTGTATTTTGATATTCCCAGTGTAGCTTTCAGGAAGTGCGACTTGACTGCTTCAATTGTCTTCAGCTCAGCCAGCCCCAGATTATCCCATATAATATCCAGTCCATATGGGGCAATTGGTGCAATTTTCTCATCGAATAGTTTCATAGTAGTTTCTAGTGAAAGCTTGGAAATTGTTTTAATATCATATATTGCTTTGGTGGCTGCCATTGCTCTAGACTTTATGTGATTCTATAGGTTGTTGCTGTTGTTTGCATGGTCAGTCCTAGATAGTTAAATGTATTGACAGCATTACATGACACCACGGGATGAATTAAGAGATTCTTTCCATTGTACACATTAAATTTATTTAAGTAGTAATACTAAATATTGTTTATAAAAATGTGAATTCTAAACATGTTAATTCTAAATATATTTCCGTTTTATTTTAAATGTGTTAAAGAATTTATTAATTTATACATTTTCCCAGACCAGGGAGGCGGGTAATTTATTTTGGACGTTCACTTAGGCGGGGGGATTAAGAATCGTTATATGTTACAATGGGGATAGGGGGTTAAATTTTATGGCATTTTTGCAAGCATATTTTATGGATGAGCCCTATGCAACATTGCTTGAGCAGCCATTGTGAAAGGTATAAACATCAATTTATTTTAAAATCAATCACCTGGGATGATGATGATAACACTATTAATAATAACCATTTTTAGAAAAGGATAATTTTGTAAAAACAAGCAGAAAAGTCAACTCTACATGCAGTGTTAACTTTAGAACGCATACCTAATCTACAGGGTTACTAGGTACAATTCTTCACAATTGGACTATATTTTTTTGTTGATGGTTTTTACACCTCACTAACTAGCTTTATGGTTTTCAGAGATACTCAAGTGCCAGGAGTTCTTTTATGTCAATAAATCTACTGACATGAGTCTGATATATCTGAGCACTTCCAAATACCATCGGCTGAGCCAGAATCGAACATACCAAGTTGGGCTGAGAAGTCCAAGCGTTCTACTGGTCGAGCTACTCAGCTGCTGTAACTCTCGTTTGAGTTTCATACTCTATACCAGACCAGCTGGGGAACCTAATGCCTTGCTTACTAAGAACTTTGATTTAAGTATTCATGATTTGTTTCGATATTATAACAACAACAACTATGGACAGAACCAGAAAGGCTTACCAAGTGGATACTCACTTTCCAGGAGAACAGGAAAATGGCAAACAAGTCAATCAGGATCTAGAAAAGTGTGAAATCAGGCCAAAAGACATACCAAACATAGAAGTCTTCTGAAGAAAGTTTGCAAAGGTGAAGGATCTGTCCGACGATAAAATCAGAAAGAAGAGATTATTATGGGCAGAAAAATGTGCATGAGTAAGCCAATGGATGAAGGAGTATCAGACAAAGAGCAAAAAGACAGAGAACTTGAGAAAATGAAGGAAGTTGTGTAATTACAACCCAAAGGAGGTTGAAATGGGTTGAAATGAAACTAATAATAATAATTTAAAAAACATACAATTACGCACAGCTCAAAAAATAAATTTGTAATTTTTTATATGTTCATACCTCAATGACACGTATACATACTGAAATGAAAGCAAAACTTCTTCTTTGCAACAATTAAGAACTGAAATAATAATGTGTTCTTTGGAGAACTCAATACATGATATCATTGCACAATGTGTAATAAACATACAGATATATACAATACATACAATGGTTATACAAAAAAAAAAAAAAAAAAAAAAAGTCTAACTGGTAATTAAGCATCTTAAGAAGTACAGTCACCCATTACATGGTTAACAGCCCCATAATAAGTGAGCTAGAGCAGATGCTTCTGACAATGTGCTGCATGTTCTGTTGAGACATACATTCCCACTCTTCCAAAAAGGCGTCTTCAAATGCTTGTGCTGTTTGAGGAGATTGATTTCTCGCTTGGATGTGTTGCTCCAGTTGGTCTCAGACTTGTTCGATCAGATTTAAGTTGAGACTTCTGGACGACCACTTCAATCATTGCACATGGTGCTCTCACAGAATTTCCGAATGATGTCACCATCATTCCCTCTAATATTATAATGCATGAATACCGTGTTTTCTCCAAGTTTATTCACATGAGGTATCCTGTGTGGCACTAAGATCTCATCAATGTACCATCGAGCCGTTAATGATCCATAGCGAATTAATAGATCAGTATTTGTGCAAAGACTTACGTCTGCCCACACCATAATAGATCCACATCTATAAGCAATGGTAGACTGTACAGCTGTCAGATGAAATCACTCCCTATGTGCCAGTTTCATCAACCACTGTTAAAAATCCGCTAACAGAACATTAACCAAAACTTTGTTAAGATTTTAGAGTGGCATTATAGAAATCGCACTTCAGCAAACACTATAACAAGCTCGTTAAGTAACGTTGCATTAACGAACAAGTCAGCAGAGTGTAGCATTAACATTATTTCGCTCTTCTCACTGGTGCCGATCATAATATTATTCATTTGTCACTTTTCTCCTGTACACTTTTTAAACTGAACTCGCCTAGTGATAGGAAGAGATAGTAAATTAAACTACACGCAGAAAAAAAATAATGGAAGGTGATGGGAAAACATCTTCGTGGCAGTAATTTTATTTCAATGGAGAAAACAGTTGTCAATTTACTTTCAAAAATATTTGGGAGCGTTATTGAATGTAGAAAGACAGATGGTAATCTCTAAAGGGAAAAGAAAAGGCGTGCAATGAGTTAGTAAATGAATTCGTCACTTGAATGTGACCACGTGGTCAGCAAAAAAAATCAAATACCTATACAACAACCTAAAAAAAAGCACCAAGAAAAAAAAAAACATACTGATTATTTGAAGGAAAAGTTGGAGCAGTCCAAGATGGGAGGAAGTACATTTATTCTGGCATTTAAACAAATGGCTTAGAATATCATTGCATTAATCAGCGGTGAACTTGATCCTGGTCTTAATGGCATTGACTGTCATGCAGAATATCACTGCAAGCCACCATTATTTTTTTTATCACGAGACATTAGGAATGTAGTTATATGAAATGATGCTTTGATTTTAAAGCATTGTTCATTGGTAGGTTTTTCAGCTGAATTTTATTAACTGAATAGATCATCATTAATATGAGGGTAATCCCAAAAATAAGGTCTCCTATTTTTATATAAATACAGAACTCTGTTCGTGTGGCTGTTGGTCACAATATTCTGAAGAGTGTTTCCCGTGCTCGCATATGAACATGCGCACACCGTGCTGAAGCACTTAGTCTTGGCTTGGTAGCCGTTTAGAATGGAGCTCCCTTTGGATGTTATCGCCAATTGCATTGATGTCAAAAATGTTTGTAAGTGGAGTAGAGAGTTTGCAGCCGGTCGGACTAAAATTCATGACGAACAAAGGAGCGGGAGACCGTCAATTTCCGTTGAGACATTCGTGACTGTTGAGCAAATCATGTGTGAAGATCGGTGGATCACCCTGGATGATCTCTGCACTTTGGTTCCTGAGGTTTCCCGAAGTGCCGCTCACAGAATTTTAATGGGAAATTTGAAATACCTGAAGATGGGTGTCAGCACTGATGACGAGGTGAAAGATAAGGTTCACAACTTCCTGAACAGCATGGTGGCATGCTGGTATGACATGAGCATACAAAAACTGTCACAGCTTCTACAAAAATGCATCAATGGAAATGGTGATTATGTAGAAAAACAGCAAAATATTCAAGCTGTATAATGATGTAAAGCACTGTAAAAATAAACAAGTCTATGTATTTATAAAAAAATTGGAGACCTTACTTTTGGGATTATCTTCATAACTACAGTAGCACAATCATATTAGAAATTAGACATACCATGTTATACATGGTGTAGGCAACATGTGATTATGATCTCCTTTCCTTTCAATTCATATTTCAATACAAAATTTAATGTTTGTTACATGTTAATAAGTTAGTGGAATATCATTATATCTCCATGTCTCTTTTCTACAATTTCAAACATTGAATTTTATTTTAGATTATAATCAAAATGTGGTTAAGTGTAAGAGAGGGCCTAATGCCCTAACTTTACCACTGAACAAGGCACTAATAAACAAATAAACAACTAAATTATATCTCGCGTACTGATCTGAATGACCCTGTTAAATAATATCTCAGTGCAATCAGCAATTGCTGCATTGCAGACAGAGGTAAATTTCTTCTTGTAGGGTACTCTAACCTCTCTTTGCTCTCTTTGAATACTTTTCTCACGACAAACTTCGACAACTTATAGGCCTAGCACTTCAAAAACTGATTTCCTGTGAGGTAAAGCATATCATTACTACTGTGTAAAACTTCTTATCTTGGCATTGTGAAAATAGTATAATAAATAAAACAAGTAAGCATGAAACACAAAATCTCTTCCAACCATTTTTATTTTAATACGGCGTTAAGCAGCTTAATGGGATGACAGTGCTATGTTAAATTAATGGAGAGTTTAACGGTGCATTAGCGTTAACGAAGGTTCATGAAACAACAGCCGTTTTGTTAACAATTCCGTTAAAGCAGTTTAACGTGACGGTAAGTCCATAACAGAGTTTGACAAAACTGTCCCTATGTCTTCTCCAGATTTGCAGACGTCCATATGAATGATATAACTTGAAATGAGATTCATCTGAGATCAGCACAGGATGCCAGTGTCTTAGCTGCCAGTGCAGTTGATCTATTATAAATTACAGTCTCTTGCCATGTCATCATACATCTCCTGCAGGTGATTGAGAGGTTTTTTGGGATAGTAAATTGGTTTCTCGAAGTCTGTTTCTAACTGATTGCTTACTCATACTCCTGAAGTCTGCTTGCTGTAGGTCCACCTGTAGTGCTTGTGTTGTAACTTGGCAGTTTTGTATACACACAAATTAATTCTGCCCTGGGGTTGTTTTCCTTCGGTGACCCTTGCCAGGCCAGGCAACACTTCCAGTCTCCTGGAAACAGATACCAAATTGTATTCTGAGCAACCCAGAACATTCTAGCAACGTACCTCTGCAAGTAGCTTTCTTGAAGCAGTATAAGTGCACAAGTGGCTTCATTCAACAACAGCTGCCTCCCTTGTTGCCTATCCTGGTCCGCACAATCAGCCATGACTTATAAACACAACATACTGACTAATTCTCACACATTTCATTTGAAGCGCTTGTATATTTCAACTGACATTGACACCTCCCAAATATCCAGAGGTCAGTAAAGCCTTCTGTTTGTAAAAAGGACATGCTTTTGCTGTATCCCACTTTACATAATTTATAACTTTCATTTCTGTGTTGATGTTCGTCATATATAATAGGAATAATCAAGGGATGTTCCACCATTCAACACTTTATAAAATGTATGACATGGGTTATATGACATAAAAACACATTAAAATTTAAAAAAATGTCCTAGGATTCAGGTCACAGATAATTGTAGTTTGTTTGTACAATGTTGAGCAGAGTTTTAAGATAATATATAAAAACTTGAAGTTCAGGAATACTATGAAGTTCTTATTTGTTACTGTGGATATAAAAAACATATGTTAAAAAATGTTAATATATTTGTAGTTGAATCATCAATGAACTATAAAAATCATGCATAAAAATTGACGTTCTTATAAAGTGCCAATGTTGAGACAATTTGCAGTAAAGGCAATTTGCCTAGGAGTTGGGTGAACATTTTTTGCTGTTTTGTAACAGTTGAAAATGTCACTGTTGATGTTGTTGAAGGTAAAAAGTTAAATGACGGTATGGCCTTTGTTGTGTGGCACAGTAGTTGCAAAAGGTGGATGTCTGAGAAAAAAGTAGAAAAAGAAGAAATGAGCGCTAATGTGTGTATTCTAGTGTTGACTACTGAGTGTATGATTCGCAGCAGAGAGTGCAAACTTACAGACCAGTGAGACACAATACACACAAGCCTCACTAGTGGGTCACTGGACATTACAAATCATCACTCTCATTCTTAGTCCGTATTGAAAACAGCGATCTCACTTACTTTACAAAATATCAGATTTTCTATGTCTAATTAACCACAGACATACAGAGCCATGGCATACTGAAAGAATCATGTACAGTCACAGATCACTGAGACACAACACACACACACAGTTCATTATCGGTACTATGGACAATGGCAGGGAGCTAAACTTCCGCTGCAGCGAAGCATACAGAGCCATTGCACACTGAAAGAACCATTTGCTATAATGGACTCTGGCGCTCAGCTCATTTGAAAATAATACCCACTAAATAACAGGCGGATTTATTTGCAGTGTTAAAAAGGTAGTCAAAACATAATTCCACAGTACCTAGCTTATAAGTAGGTAGGCTATTAGGTATTACCATATTAGTTTAATCAATAAGTAATTTTATAACTAGCTGACATTCGACAACTAATTAAACTCAGCTCTCTAGCCTATCCAAGCGGCTGAGCCTGGCTGAGTGGCTCAGACGGCTGAGGCCTGGCCTTCTGACCCCAACTCGGCAGGTTTGATCCTTTTTGCTAGTGACTTTACATCTCACCGACACAGATAGGTCTTATGGTGACGATGGGATAGAAAATGCCTAGGAGTTGTAAGGAAGCGGCCATGCCCTTAATTAAGGTACAGCCCCAGCATTTGCCTGGTGTGAAAATGGGAAACCATGGAAAACCACCTTCAAGGCTGCCGACAGTGGGATTCGAACACACCATCTCCTGGATGCAAGCTCACAGCCGCGTGCTCCTAACCGCACGGCCAACTTGCCCGGTAGATTCAATCCTGGCTCAGTCCAGTGGTATTTGAAGGTGCTCAAATACGTCAGCCTTGTGTCGGTAGTTTTACTGCCACGTAAAAGAACTCCTGAGGGACTAAATCCCCATATCTTCGCATCTCCAAAAACCGTAAAAGTACAGTAGTTAGTGGGACATGAAGCCAATAACATTATTATTCTACCCTACCTTATGACTATACGTCATGTTCGTGGCCACCCATAATTGTCTGTTTTATATTGGGAAGAACCACTCAGTATTATCTCAGTTCGTATATCGCATCATTGCACAATATTTCAATAATCAAATCATGAAATCACCGGTGTGCATGTACAGTCAGTAAATGAGCCAACTGATTCAATAGCTTAAATAAAAAGATGTTTAATCAGAAAACCAGTGGGCTACTGTACATCTTGGGTAGCCTATACAAAATATGATGATTTAAAACAGCCTCTGCTGCTAGAAAAAGACATTTTCAAAGATGACCGAGCTAGTTGGTGGTGCGTTTAGGGTCACATAGATATGAGCTTGCATTTGGGGGACAGAAGGTTTGAATCCTACCATCATCAGCCGTTAAGATAGCTTTCCGTGGTTTCCCATTTTTGCACCAGGTAAATGTTTCTGTTAAAAACACATTAGAATTCTGTAACAACACCATAAACTTCACAATTAAATCTTACCATTTATTAGCATCCTTCGACATCAAGAATATGTATTCCAGCATTCCTTTAGGTGAGACCATTTCTATTATACAGAGTAACTTGCAAGAGCTAAGTAGACTCGATATAGAGGAATTTATTAGTTTAGTTAAATTCACATTCAATAATTATTATTTTGTTTTTAACGGAATAATATATCAATAAAGCGGCCTTCCAATGGGATCTCTGGCATCGGGCATTATGGCAGACAGACTATCTGGTGCAAACACACATCAGGAAAATGGAGCACATTTTCTTCTGGACAAGATTTGTCAATGCCACCTTCACAATTTTAGATGGAAGACATACCAACAGCCAAACCATACTAGATGAGTTCAACAAGTTGAATCCCCACATACAGTTCACATTGGAAATAGAATCTAACTGTTCTCTAAATTTTCTACACTTAACAGTCACAAGAAGTCAATACTTCCTTTCATATGATATATACAGGAAGTCTACACGAACCAGCAATACTATCAAACAATTTTCAGTCCACCCTAATTCCCATTAAAAAAGCCTCTTTTTATAGCTTGGGCCACAGGGCATTTAATGTACCACTATCTCATTCCAACCTTAAAAGTGAACTTGATATCACTGGGGCATTAGCTTATTCTAATGGGTATAACAGAAGGTTCATCGACCACATATTATCTAAAATTCAAAATAAACCAAAATCTACTCTTATTAAAGAAAAGAAGCAGAAGGACAGTTATTCAGTTATCACCTTCGACAACAATTCTGTATACAAGGTAACAAAGTTGTTTAAAAAACACGGGGTAAAAATAGCATTCAGGACAACCAACAACAATGTACCTCACTTCCCCAATCCAGGGAGCAACAAGTTTGGTAAATCAGATATTTACAGACTACAGTGCCAGTCTTGTTTAACAAGCTATATAGGACAGAGAGGGAGAAGCTTTAATACTAGGTACATCAAACATATTAACGCACTCAAACATAACAGGCATTCTGCCATGGGAATACATATGCACGAATCCAACCACAATTTTTCCAATACAGGCAAGGTCTTGCAAATTACTGAAATTATGAAAAAGGGACCTCTGCTCAATATCACAGAAATGTTTTATATATCTTTGGATCAATGAGTCAATTTCAATCACAATCCGAATGAATCTATCGAGAAAACAATATACTTTACGAGGCCATACACCTTTAAATAGTGAAATGCCAGACTATGACACTGATGTAGGAGATTTTGTTGAGGACAATAACAGATTGTTAATATACTTACTTAATCTGTTTACCCTCCAGATTTGGCTTTTCCCTTGGACTCAGCGAGGGATCCCACCTCTACCGCCTCAAGGGCAGTGTCCTGGAGCATCAGACATTGGGTCAGGGATACAACTGGGGAGAATGACCAGTACCTCGCACAAGCGGCCTCACCTGCTATGCTGAACAGGGGTCTGGGTGGAGGATGGGTAGATTGGAAGGGATAGACAAGGAAGAGGGAAGGAAGCGGCTGTGCCCGTAAGTTAGGTACCATCCCGGCGTTTGCCTGTAGAAGAAGTGGGAAACCACGGAAAACCACTTCCAGGAAGGCTGAGGTGGGAATCGAACCCACCTCTACTCAGTTGACCTCCCGAGGCTGAGTGGACCCTGTTCCAGCCCTGGTACCACTTTTTTCAAATTTTGTGGCAGAGCCAGGAATCAAACCCGGGCCTCCGGGGGTGGCAGCTAATTACACTAACCACTACACCACAGAGGCGGACGATTGTTAATATAACTAAACGAAATGTTAAATAACTTATAAAACGTTTTGAATGAATGATGATTTCTTGATCTAATCATAACATTAAAGAGCGGGGATTAAGATATCAAAACAGATTATATCCTAACCTTAAAATTATTTCCATTCATGCTATTTTCATAGTGCAATACTTTCAAACATACCTAATAAAACATGTTCATCATAAATATGCACACACTATTTCAAATACTGCTGCAAAAACCTGTATCTCCATAAAACTGCAGCAAAACTCGTTACGTCCAAATGTTTCTTGAAAATAACACAGGTTCTATAAGTTATGTTTTGTTGATATTTTGCAGCATGGTGAAGATGAACATTTACAGTTTAACTTAACAATGTCAACCTCCTATCTTTGTTACAAAACAAATGACAGTTTCTTGCTCTTCCTGAAAAATTTGTTTGTCTGCACAGAGCAGGTTTTACAACTGGATGACTCGTATATTATCTTAAAACTCTGCTGAACATTGTACAAATGCACTACAAGTATCTGTGACCTGAATCCTGGAATTTTCTTTAAATTTTTATGTGTTTTTAAGTCATATAACATGTCATCCATTCTAAGTGTGCTTAAAGGCAGATTTCATTTTGATTGTGTTAAGATCCTTTTGATTTATTTACTTACTGTGAACTATGATGATTCCAAGGGAATCAAAACAAGTTTTCATTTAATAAATGTTATATATTTTATAAAGTGTTCAATGGTGGAATACATCCCTTGATTGATTCCTATTATATATGTAATATTCCACTATGCAATCGTACAATATAGTTGGGATATCTCAGTCCGCCTAATGGCCACAACATTGTGTCAATTCTAATGTTCTAATGCCACATCTAGCCAGTTCAAGTCCTGATGGTGCACAAAATATTTGCCATCAGAATGTTGGCTGGCAGGGTAGGAGAGGTGGTATACTATTTCCAATCACTAGATTGCGTGTCATAAGCCTAGCTTCAATTCAAAACCTCTCTGCAGGGTTCATATATTAAAGAAATGAAATGGCATGTAGCTTTTAGTGCTGGGAGTGGCCGAGGACAAGTTTGGCTCGCCAAGTGCAGGTCTATCACCCATGCGTCATGACGAGGATAAAATAATGATGATGACACATACACCCAACCCCTGTACCAGCAGAATTAACCAAGTATGGTTAAAATTCCTGACGTTACCAGGAATTGAACCCAGGACCCCTGTGACCAAAGGCCAGCATGCTAACCATTTAGCCGTGGATCTGGACGTTCATATAGTGAGGGTATATGACACTCCTGGTGGTGATTTGTCTGTTGGATGGGACGTTAAGCCTTGAGCAGACTCCTTGTACTGAACAGGGGTAGGCTATGTGCTGATCCAAGGTTTCACCCTCCGTCTACCTTATCATCATCACCTATACTCAGATGGTCAACTAGCCCATGGTGTCAAACAGAAAGACAGTACAGTTCTTTGTGTAACTATGTTATCTCTTTTTAAATAAGGAAAATTAATTTCTGGATGGCCTTTGTATGTAACATACTTATTTTTTAATTACCACAGTAACTATCCAGTCTCAGTGTCACTGAGTGCTTTTCTAAGCCCAAGTTGGTAGGTTCAATTTTGGCACAAGCAGTTCCCATCTAAGGGGGCTAAAATATACCAGCCTTGTGTCAGTAGCATTACTAACATGTAGACTGAACTCCTGCACAACAAAATTCCAGCACCTCAGAGTCTCCAAAAACGATGAGAGTAGCTAGAGGGACAGTTAACTAATAACATTATTATAATTATTATTATTATTATTTTAGATGTTATACATGTTCCTGAAATATTTTTCTTGGAGTAACAAAAAGGTATCTTAGCCTAATGTCAACTGAAGAAATGGAATTTTCTTTGCAAACTACATCAGCTATAATGCTAACAAATCACATTATTTATTATTTCATGAAATTCATGGTGTTATGTATCACACAATCCTAATGATTATGAAGGAAACTCTGATTTCAGTCTGAAATTCAATTGCATCTTTCAAAGCTGTAGAAACATTTTTAGGCAGTGATAACCTGTCAATCATTATTATTATTGATGTCTAGTCCAAGGTGATGAAAAGAGAAACACTGGATAGAGAACAACTCGTAAGGGATGTTAAAAAAAAAAAGACAGCCTTAGTGAAAGCCTTTCAGAAAATGATGAACATTTTAAAAAAATTACACTGAATTAACAGTTTTTGCTGTCTGTTGAGTACAATTCTGCCCTTTTCTTGTATGACAATACTCATGAGTAACCAAATTATCACGGCGAGTGAATCTTTTTCCACAAGTACTGCAGGAGTATGGTTTTTCACCAGAGTGAATTAATAAATGTTTTCTCAGGGATTTCTTGTGAGCAAACGTCTTGCCGCATATAGAACATATAGGTCGCACCTTCTCAGAATGTTCAAAAAGATGAACATTCAAATCTCTACTACAGCTGAACGTCTTCCCGCACAGTTCACAGGAAGACAGTCCGACTTTGTTATCAGTATTCTTTGTACTTTGCCGATTATCACTTAAGTCAGTCGCACGCTCCGTGACATTTGATGACGATGTCTGACCACTGAAAAATATATAAAGTCTCTTTTAAAGTAACAACTCAGTGCAAACAAATGAGTTACAATGATCAACAAGAACCTTGTCATACATGGGTTTGTAACATATTAACTTGATTCCACTGATGTTTGCTGTATGGAGTACAATATGTAATAAATGAAAGGCAAATGTGATATGCAGTTATCAAATTACGAGTCCTATGCAAGGGAAACTGTCTTAATGGGCGAGAATCTTAGTCGGCAAGAGATTCAAAGGGCGAAGCAAGTGGATACTGTCCAGAATAAACAAGGTAATACATGTCTCATTACAATAGAAAGCTCATTGATCTCATTGTTAGAACTGGTTTTCAAGGGGGGTAAGTACATATAAATGCAAGTGCATAAATCTGAAACAAATCCCAGGGGAGCCAGGAAGGAGGCAAGCACACTTAACTTGGGGTAAGAAGCTACCTGATATTACAAATCATAGAAACCGACAAATGTGCCATCTGCACAGACACAGTTCAAAGCAACAAGAACCCAACTGAATGCGATAACTAAATACAATGGTCTCACCAAAATATAATCTAAAACAAACAAGAAAAAATCTGCAAGGCAGCTTGGCTACACATGGACTTCAAGCCTCAACTACACCTCATGAGATACACTGAAGGGATAAAAAACTGGTATATCTGGTAACTGAATTGAAAATAGTTTTGTGGTCAAAATGTTCAACAATATAAAAGAGTGCATTAAGAAGGAAACATCATTAACACAGAAGGGAAACAACTCTAATTTTATTGCATTGTATAAGCAGAAGTAGAGAATACAACCCTTTGGTGGAATGGATCCTCATGGCTCAGCATACTGGATCCATATCCAGAATGCTTGGAAGATCCTGCAACAAACTTGTCAAAGATGAACGATACAACAGTAACACTTAATGCAATGTTCACTGAGAATCTTCAGACTACATTTTCATTAATTTCTAAGTTGTGTTGTATTAAGGTATTTTGTCATTCATTTAAAGTGAAAAGAAAACTGGTGCAATACAACAAAAAGAAATTTGGTAAGCAGAAAATAAGGTGATTGAATGGACTCCGCTTCAAGCATTCTCACAAGTACATCAGAGTTTGGCAAATGACCAAGATCTTCATAAAAGAAGTTTACTGAAGTCACTTACCCCATTCTGAGATAGTGATGGTTGGACTAAGTAGGAGGAAGACTTCAACTGTCTGTGCTGACAGAAGATCAAAGACATCCTGTTCTTCTACATCAAATCATCATATCATACAGATAATCATGGATGAAAAACATTGCCATTTTAAGAACTACATGCCAGAACAGCTGTTACACTGAGTTTGCCTGATAAATTGGCCTATCAGTGATCAAAGAGAAGGAAGGAGCCCCATTAAGAGGTGTATGAATTGTTTCTGCGTTAATCCTACTGGCAGAAGTATACATGGGCAACTTGCCAAAGACTTGCCAAAGGAAAGGGTTATGCTAGCTATTCATCCTTTCATTAATACTGGAGTAGACTGCACAGGCAATATCTATTCAAGAAAATCATAAGAGGTAGCATACTAGTGCTGAAAGGCTATATAACAGTATTCACACATTTCAGGACCAAGGCAGTGTACTTGGAGCTCACATCAAAGCCCTCTGCCAAGGCATTATTGGCTGCATTACAATGTTTCACTGCATGATGGGAATTTTGGAGAAAATGGGAGGAACTTCGTTGGTGTGGACAACACATTCTTCTTCTTCTTCTCTATCCTATTTCAATTCACTGCTGGATATAGGCCTCTTCCATATCCTTCCATTGTTTTCGATCTTGAGCCACTTGGAACCAACCTCCTTTCTTATACAACAGTGGATTAAGTGGCAGTTTATCCCTTCCCACTCACCACACACTGGAGGGTTGTGGGAGGCAGCAGTAACGATTATGAATGACATTTGTTCAGAGAGAGATAAGGATGCATTTTGACCTTTGAAGAGACATATTCCATCCTTTGTAACATAAAGGCAGTATTCAATTCCTGCACCTGAACATCTTTACCAAACAATCCAAATGCTTTCCAACTTCTGACACCTGCTCTCTTCATTATTAGTGACTCATTAATACAACCTACAGAGAGACAAATCTCAAAGGCCAGATAATCAGTTGTCTCATTGGCAGCACATTCAGAAGATTTGTCAGTGACTAAGGTACCAGTGGCAATGAGAATATTTGCAGGAGCTGCAAAAGTATGTCAGGTGGCACAATTCTGGTTGACTTATCAATACTGATTCCTTACTACTTTTGATGGAGGACAACGTGCCACCTTTGGAATGGCCCAAAGGCAGAGTGGTTAGCATTCAAACAGTCAAGATGGTGAGGTACTGTACCATATGTACAGCCAATGGGACATTCAACTGTAATGTCAGGAACATATGCCTTCCCTCTTTCAAAGATGACAACTGCAAGAAGACATAACTTCTGCAGATGGTATGTAATCACTTGATTTTATTTAATGAGAGAAAGAGGCATCTTTTTTAATAGATTCAGAACATGACCTACTGATTTATCTTCAAAGTAATTTAGTAGTAAAGTTGATTAGATTTAGGTTAGGGGAAACAATTGAAATAATACCTTTCAATAGGGACAGAATATTAGAGAGACTTGTCAAAATTTATTGAATTCTTTTATATTATTCTTACACAGCTCAGATTACTAGTTTGGAAATATTCCAACTTCAAATTACATTGATCAGAATGGTGTGTTTTTAGAAGAAAAGAGATGTAGTCTAATTGTTTGAGATAGATGCATGTCAGATGCAATAAAGCTTTGAAGGACCATGAAATGCAGCAATATGCTTTCATTTGAAACCAGTTACAAAACGGGGTTGATTTCACAGTGCACTGTATTGTTTAACATGGTATCTACCTTTTGCACATGTGCTCCCTTCAAATACACAGGAGCACAATATTCTGCAACAAAGTAGGCAAGACTGGTACCATTAAGTGGAAGTTCCCCAGGCAGTGCCACCGAATTTATGCTAGATGTTATTCCTTGCAGTTATTTTGAGAGAGATGTTATCATGACATTTTCAAAATTTCTGCCTTGTTCCACCAGTGCAATGCTGTTAACTTCGATGAACTTGGTAGCTCTAGTGGAGAGGAAGTCAAGATGTAAGATTAGTGGAGACAAAAACTGTACCTTGTAGTAGGCCGTCTTCTATTTACGACTTACAAATCTTGGAGCCAGTCAACTTTCCAAATTCCCTCATATGGTGTCACACTGATTGTTCAAACTGGTGGCTTAGCATATGAAGGAGGACACTTGCTCAATTATGCTTTCAGATTTTCTTGTATTATCTGTTTCGAGAATATAGTAATGTTTGTTTTGGAAGATTAATACGTAAGCCAATCTGTTCCCTAAGCCAATCCGTTCCCTATGCTGAACAAATCGATTCATCATGCACTGAAGGGCATTTAAATCATCTTCTATGACAACAGTTTCATCTGCATATCTGATGTTGTTAATAACTTCCCAATTTATTTTGATCCTGGCATATTCTCTCAGAGTTTGCTTAAATATTGCCACAGAATAAATATTAAACAAAAGAAATGAGATTACACAAGTGCTGACAGACATCTTTTCTGATTGAGGCCATTTCTGAAGTTCCTTGATCAGTTCTGACATCTGCAGTATAGGTAACTGATTATGCATTGATTGTTATGGTCAATACCAGTTGATCTAAAAATCTCCCTCACCTTTTCATGCCTAACACAATCAAATGCTCTTTTTATAAACTATGAAACAAGCATAGACATCAACATTTACATCCCATCATCAGTACATTTAAGGAAAAGTGTGCTTCACATTTACCAACACGATTTCAGAAGCCAAACTGATTCTGTTCCATGTGAAATTCGCATTTATGAGATATTCAAGTGCAGATGATTCCCTTGAATATTTTACGTAGATGAGACATCAAACTTATGATGATCATAGCACTGAGAAGAGTTGGGCTTCTTAGGGTGTGGTATGAATGTTCTTGACTTCAGCTAGTCAGATGGTATCTTTCCTGAGTTATACGTTTTATTGAGTAACAATGTTAAGACATTGAGGCCAGCAGATTTCTGTTCTATCATTACTTAGAGAACTTAAGCGTAAACTCCATCTGAACCCATGGCTTCACCATTCTTTGAAGTTTTACTGCTTGTACAACTTCATTTTTTGTCATTTCAGGGCTAATCTCATTTATTTTCTCACCTGGAGAAGAAGGATCATTTCTGTCATCTTTAAAAAGAGTTTCAATGTATTCCTTCCATCTTTTGAGTTTCCCTTCCACACCCCAGGTGATTTCATTGTTGGCATTTCTCAGAATTTGACCATATCATTTCTGTGTAAACCAGTAAGTTCTTTCACTTTCTTATGCAGGATAAAATAATAATGTTTGTCTTGGAGGACCTCAGTCTCATTACATTTCTCAGAGAAATTAATTTCTCAGGCTTTCTTGCACTCAGCATTTTGTATTGAATGTGATCTTTAGTTTTAAATTCCTGTGTGTGTGCTGGTTGTCATTTTGATGCACTGATCTGCTTTGCGTATCTGATAGAATTGTCTACAATTTCCCTATTTTAATTACAGAAATTCTTCCCATAATACTGGGGTGAATTTGGATCTTAATTGCTGCCATCTTGTTCATTTTTATTGTTGAGCATTGACTGTACATCTTCAAGATTTCTACTGATATACAGTACATGACACGTAACAGCACTTAAGTGGTAGTCACATCAACTTTTGAACTAAATAATATTTCTGTACATCTATGTGTCATGTCTACTGACCATGAGTAATCATGATTGAATTAGGTTGGAGTTTGTAATGCTTTTATCTGAGATTTTATTACATATCATATGGTCAATGCTTTTATACTTGGTTTATGTCTGTAATATAATTTAATCCTTTTATAATAATTTTACTTCAGATTAGTATTACATTTCTAAACCAGTTATTATTTTGATTCATTTATCACACATATAATAATTTCATTACACTAAAATTAAAGCAAACTGACCCTTGTGATGTCATCATTCACTTAATTTAACCCCCCCAAAAAATAATGGAAAAGAACCCTCATGTTCTACGGGAAATTCTCGAACACTCATGGAATGCAAATTATGTCATAAGACCTTTACCATGATAAGTATACATATTCATATTAGTTGTTGTCATAATGAAGACCCTAATGAGAAACAAAATTCTCCCAGCAATGAAAGTTCTAAAAAACTGAACAATTTATCTCAATCACTGAAGAAATATGAGTTAAGTGTAGGGCTTTTCAAAAGTATCAATCACCATCTCATTCAATCTCACCCTGAAGCTCACTAGAACAACATTAGTTAACTTCATCAAACCTCATCTTTGACAAATTCCAGCATTACTGGTTCTGCAGCTTCAACTTAAAACCTCCATGTCAAAATAGCTCAGATCCTCCACACAATGTTATCAATGAATGTAAGGAATGGGAAAGTAGGTTTGAAGGACTTGTCTCTTTTGATTCACCTGAAGATCAATAGTTTGATAAGGCAGTGAATGACTAGTGCATAGTTCCCAAGGAAGCTGGGAATAGTTGTAAAGAACGACAGCACCCATCAGTAAAACACTATAAATAGCGGCAGACCAGGAAAAATAATCCTGATGGACTAATTTACAAAAGATTTAAAAATCATAAACAAGCCAGTAAAAGAAATGCCAAACAACAAAATATATTTTTTTTTGCTAGTGGCTTTACGTTGCACTGACACAGATAGGTCTTGTGGTGATGATGGGATAGGATATACCAATGAGACCTATTATAAATTATAGAAACAGTCCAACATACAAACTTTCACAATTCATTCATAAATTCCTTAGGAAGCATTACTCTTTTTTAGCAAACGAAACAATACAAAACTCAATAGATTTTTGCACTAGAACAAAAGCATTAAAGATTAAATGACATCACTTCCTCGCTTCATTTAATATAACAAATGTGTATCCAAATATTCACATTAAACAAACTACAGAAATAATAGAATCTAACTTAAAGAACTACAGCAAGTTGAGCATTCTAGAAATAGAAGAATTTATGAAACTACTCCAATTTACCATCAGTAATAATTATTTTAAATTTCACGAAACCATTTACCAACAGCAGGGCCTACCTATGGGTTCCCCAGCCTCAGGCATATTAGCGGAAATTTATATAGACCACCTAGAATACACATCAATCAATAAAATAGACAACATATTCTTCTATTGTAGGTTTGTCGACAATATTTTTGTCATCATCGATAACAGATTCACTTATATAAACATCATTTTAGACAAACTAAATACTTTGGACCCCCATATAAAATTCACCAAAGAAATCAAAAAGAACTGCTCCCTAAACTACCTGGACCTAACAAAAACCAGAAATGAAAACCACCTATCCTACAATCTACAGAAAACCCACACACACTTCAAACACCATAAAAACCTATTCCATCCATCCCATCATACATATAAGAGCAGCTTACTTTAGCATGATACAGAGAGCCCTCAATATACCATTAACAAAAGAAGACTTAAACAATGAACTAATACTTATCTACTGTATAACATAGCCAAACACAATGGGTACAGTAAAGAAATGGTCAATAAAATTATACACAACATTAAATCTCAACCCAAAACCAAATTAACAAAAATAGACAAACCCAAGAAAGACTACATACTTTTCACTTTTAACAACACACACATATACCCTGTAATTAACGTTAAAAATGTACAACTTAAGAATAGCATTCAAAGCCATGCACAATAGCTCCAATATCATACACACTGTTCGAACTGTCAACAACAACAACAACAACAAATACAACCAATCAGAAGCTTACCGCATCAAGTGCAATGATTACAAAACAAGTTACATTGGGCGTACAGGCAGAAATTTTAAAACCCGGTATAACGAACATCTAAACGCAATACAGCATAACCACTTCTCAGCAATAGGCCAACACACTGAAGAATATAATCACAGTTTTACGAACATTGAAAATGATATGATAATATTAAACATTAAAAAAAGGCCCCCTGCTCAACATTGAAAATGATATGATAATATTAAACATTAAAACAAAGGCCCCCTGCTCAATATAACAGAAGAGTTTTACATTTCTTTAGATCAATACGCTAATCCCAATTTCAATATAAATGATATTACAGAAAAGACCAATATTATCTACATTAAAGTCATTCCCACCCTCAAAAATGACTACCTCAAAACAATCAATAAGCAGTGCCACAAAACCACCAAGCGACACGCCCAACCCCACCTCTGCACCCACAACAACCAATTCCCCTACCCCTCCGTCCACACCTCCCCTCATAGCCGGCATAAGCCCAAGACGAGCCCGCAGTAGTACGCAGCAAGTTCCGAAACAGAGCACTGCCCAACCACAACAGCAGCAGAAAGTACACTTTCTAATTCACACACGTCTTCAGGCATTCCTTCAGTCCACAACCCATCACTTAAAAATATTTATCTTTTACAGATAACCATAACAGCAGGCACAATATAGACAAGAAAGGAACCACCACTGCTGTCAGAATTTAAAATCAAACAAGACTATGACTTCATCTTATGCTTCTAACTCAAACGAACAAGATTTTATCTACCATGAAGCTAATGTGGACCTTTTAATGACAAGAGTTTTATTATAATACACCTAGCCATTAACCAACCAAATACAATACACCATAGAAACTCATCATTGCTTACAAACAAATCAACTGACGCAAATCTATGATTAACAACACAATAACTACAAGAAAAAAGCACTCGCAAGACAGGTATAATTAAACTCACCAAGTTTTAGACTCAATCATACTATATCATCATTCACGAACACTAGCATCAACTGATATATTTCACAGCCATAAGACTTTACCAAAAAACAAGAAATATGCAAGACAAACATTAATCAGTGCTTCACATATGTTTTTAGTACATTTTAATGTGTCTTATGTGTTTGTACAACTGATTAGCTCTTAAGTTTAGGTTAAGTTTTTTAGAATCACAACTTATGCAACATAGTTTCTGTTAGGCACGTAAATAAGTGAATGATGTGGGTAGATTTGTCAGTTGGAGGAATTACGACTAGAATTGTCTCCGTGTATGCAATGTGAGGGTACAGACGAGGATGAAGTTGACAAGTTTTATGAAGCACTGAGTGATAGCATGGGCAGGGTCAACAGCAAGGATAGAATAGTGCTAATGGGTGATTTCAATGCGAAAGTTGGGAATAGAACTGAAGGATATGAAAGGGTGATCGGTAAATGTGGGGAAGATATGGAAGGTAATGGGAATGGGAAGCGTTTGCTGGACTTCTGTGCTAGTATGGGTTTAGCAGTTACAAATACATTCTTCAAGCATAAGGCTATTCACCACTACACATGGGAGGCTAGGGGTACCAGATCCATAATAGACTGTATCTTAACCGACTTTGAATTCAGGAAATCTGTTAGGAATATACGGGTTTTCTGGGGATTTTTTGATGATACAGAACACTATCTGATCTGTAGTGAACTAAGTATCTCTAGGACTAGGGTAGAGAAAGTGAAATTTGTCTGCAAATGAATAAGGGTAGAAAATCTCCAGGACGAGGAAATTAGACAGAAGTACATGGATATAATTAGTGAGAAGTTTCGAACAGTAGACAGTAAGCAGGTTCAGGATATAGATAGTGAATGGGTGGCATACAGGGATGCTGTAGTAGAAACAGCAAGGGAATGCCTAGGAACAACTGTGTGTAAAGATGGTAAAAGGTGAACATCTTGGTGGAATAATGAAGTGAGAGCAGCTTGTAAACGTAAAAGGAAGGCTTATCAGAAATGGCTCCAAACAAGGGCTGAGGCAGACAGGGATTTGTATGTAGATGAAAGAAACAGAGCAAAACAAATAGCTGTTGAATCCAAAAAGAAGTCATGGGAAGATTTTGGCAATCACCTGGAAAGGCTAGGTCAATCAGCAGGGAAACATTTCTGGACAATAATAAAGAATCTTAGGAAGGGATGGAAAAAGGAAATGAACAGTGTTTTGAGTAATTCAGGTGAACTCATAATAGATCCCAGGGAATCACTGGAGAGGTGGAGGGAATATTTTGAACATCTTCTCAATGTAAAAGGAAATCATCCTGGTGGTGTTGTGAACAGCCAAGCTCATGGGGAGGAGGAAAATGATGTTGGTGAAATTACGCTTGAGGAAATGGAAAGGATGGTAAATAAACTCCATTGTCATAAAGCAGCAGGAAAAGATGAAATTAGACCTGAAATGGTGAAGTATAGTGGGAAAGCAGGGATAAAATGGCTTCATAGAGTAGTAAGATTAGCATGGAGGTTTGGTAAGGTACCTTCAGATTGGACAAAAGCAGTAACTGCACCTATCTATAAGCAAGGGAACAGGAAGGATTGCAGCAACTATTGAGGTATCTCATTGATTAGTATACGAGGCAAAGTATTCACTGGTATCTTGGAAGGGAGGGTGTGATCAGTCGTCGAGAGGAAGTTGGATGAAAACCAGTGTGGTTTCAGACCACAGAGAGGCTGTCAGGATCAGATTTTCAGTATGCGCCAGGTAATTGAAAAATGATATGAGAGGAATAGGCAGTTGTGTTTAGGTTTTGTAGATCTAGAGAAAACATATGACAGGGTACCGAACGAAAAGACGTTCGCTATACTAGGGGACTATGGAATTAAAAGTAGATTATTAAAATCAATCAAAGGCATTTATGTTGACAATTGGGCTTCAGTGAGAATTGATGGTAGAATGAGTTCTTGGTTCAGGGTACTTACAGGGGTTAGACAAGGCTGTAATTTTTCACCTTAGCTGTTCATAGTTTACATGGATCATCTGCTGAAAGGTATAAAATGGCAGGGAGGGATTCAGTTATGTGGAAATGTAGTAAGCAGTCCGGCCTATGCTGACCACTTGGTCTTAATGGCAGATTGTGCCGAAAGCCTGCAGTCTAATATCTTGGAACTTGAAAATAGGTGCAATGACTATGGTATGAAAATTAGCCCCTCGAAGACTAAATTAATGTCAGTAGGTAAAAAATTCAACAGAACTGAATGTCAGATTGGTGATACAAAGCTAGAACAGGTCGATAATTTCAAGTATTTAGGTTGTGTGTTCTCCCAGGATGGTAATATAGTAAGTGAGATTGAATCAAGGTGTCGTAAAGCTAATGCAGTGAGCTTGCAGTTGCAATCAACAGTATTCTGTAAGAAGGAAGTCAGCTCCCGGATGAAACTATCTTTACATTGGTCTGTTTTCAGGCCAACTTTGCTTTACGGGAGCGAATGCTGGGTGGACTCAGGATATCTTATTCATAAATCAGAAGTAACAGACGTGAAAGTAGCAAGAATGATTGCTGGTACAAACAGGTGGGAACAATGGCAGGAGGGTACTCGAAATGAGGAGATAAAGGCTCATTTAGGAATGAACTCAATGGATGAAGCTGTACGTATAAACCGGCTTCGGTGGTGGGGTCATGTGAGGCGAATGGAGGAGGATAGGTTACCTAGGAGAATAATGGACTCTGTTATGGAGGGTAAGAAAAGTAGAGGTAGACCAAGACGATGATGGTTAGACTCAGTTTCTAACAATTTAAAGATAAGAGGTATAGATATAAATGAGGCCACAACACTAGTTGCAAATCAAGGATTGTGGCTTCGTTTAGTAAATTCACAGAGGCTTTCAGACTGAATGCTGAAAGGCATAACAGTCTATAATGATAATGTATGTAATGTAACTTAAACCTCAAGGTCATTCATACTTACATACCGCAATTTAAATGATAAATCATAACTTATATGCCCCATTAGACATATCCGGATATGCCAATCAAAGATGGGAACTTCCTTCAGATACTGTAATGTAATTTATGCAAAACATCAACATTAGCCAGGTGATGATGCCCAAATAGGCCGAAACCAGTACTGTAAGAACTACAAGTATAATACATTGTATTGATCAGGTGGAATCCTTTCTTTTCCATATATGGGATGGGAAAGGGCTAGGAGTTGGAAGGAAGTGGCCGTGGCCTTATTTAGGGTACAGCCCCAGTATTTGCCTGGTGTGAAAATGGGAAACCACGGAAAACATTCTTCAGGGCTGCCGATAGTGGGATTTGCACCCGCTGTCTCCCAGATGCAGGCTCACAGCACTGCGCCCCTAACTGCACGGCCAACTCATCTGGTCAACAAAAGAAATGACTCTGAGCTCACACAGTTTCAATACCATTATAATCAAAGGAATGTGGTGAGGGAACTTGTCTCTTCCCTATCCTTAATAGATTGTGAACTGAGTGTTACAGCTGTTTCTGAATATTATAGCAGCCTGTCAGGTTCTAGCAGTGTACACTTGCTTGATAAAGGTGTGCATGATCAATAATCTTGAAAATGAGCAAGCTGTCATATCAAGGGATGACATTTTTAATGCATGTCAGGGAATTCGAATAGACACCACCGTGGAAAAGATGGAGTAAGGTTAAAGGTTATTAAAGATCTTAATGCATACAAAACCATTACTTTCACTGCAACTTACAGGATTCATTGGGGATATATTCCATTGTTTCAGGCATGGTAGAATAATATTAATTCAAAAAGGCAGAGATCCAGACAATGTGCAGGACTGGCAATGTATAACAATCTACTTGATATTACGGAGAATTGTTGAAAGAGTGATAGATAAAATGTTCAGAAGAAATGTACTCAGTCCTATCAGAATGGTTTTTAATCTTGCATGGGAACTTTCATTAATTAATCTATTCTAGACGGGTGCATAAAAGACTCAAAACATAATAGGATGGATTGCTGCACTGTATTCCTACAACTCTCTAAAGCATAATGTATCTCATGAGCATATAGAACGAACTCTGAGCACCGTTCCTGTTTCCCCAAAACTTAGAATGCTAATTATTAATCTTCTTAAGGGAAATTCAACCAGCATACAAATTAATGGAACAACTAGAAAAAGTCAAATCCCTATCAAGAAAGGTGTAGCTCGAGGTGCTCCCTTCTCCCCTATACTATTCAAATTAGCAGTCAATCATGTTCTGAGAGACCAACTGAAAGAAAAATAGCCAAGGAATATGGGAACAACATAATCCCGGGCATGGAAAATCAGATGGCGCTTGTTTTTGCTGAAGATTTGGTGCTATTGTGTGAGAACAAAGCAGCAGCTTAAAGGGGGGGGGGGGGGGGTTATAAACTAGTCATTACATGTTTAGTTACCTCTTGACAAAATATGATTATTTCCTACATTATTTCAAGTAGGGCATTGAAAATCAATATGGTGATATATAACATCCTGACCTATTGTTTGATATAGTACAAATCAAAATTTAATGTAAAGTAGCCACATTATTTATTAATAAATTTTGATAAAATCATTAACCACATGATATGACAAAAACATGATAACTCTTTAAATATGAGCTTAAAGTTTGTTTTCATTCTTTTGAGTTGAAACTGACAGAATATTATAGAAGATGGACTAATATAAAATCTCTAAGTGCATTCAAATTAATTTGGCAGATTTAAAAAAAATATACATACAATTTTTTAAAATTTTTATGACCTGTTTATATCATTATATTAAGCCTAAATTTTGTCTCAGTTCCATTATTTTGGTTCATCCTCTATATAATTCCTATTTGACAAACTGTGTAAAGTTTCATTTAGATGAGACAAGTGGTTCTTGTGATTTTACATTTCTTGTTTGAAAAAAAAAAGTTTTCTGGAAATCGCATGTAAAGTCGTCACACACAGTTCTATTCACCCTTCATCTTAGAAGGCTCTACTGCCATATGTTATACCCTCTGTCTGGATGTTCTTGGATTGTTCTTCCAGTCTCAGTTTTTGCCTAGTCCTTCTAGTCTCCAAAGTTGACTGTTTTTCTTTTTTTCAGCTGAATCTGCATGCACCTTGTCAAAATTGCTCTAAGCTTCCACAGTATTCTTCCCAACTTTGATTCCCAATGCCTTCAGTACTTGTTGACTACTGCTAGCTCCATCATTAAAACTGGCCACTGCACTGTAGGTTGCTATTTGAACAATTTTATTACCACTGCATGATGTTTTGGGACAAATGGACCAAACTTTACAGTTGAATGACTCATTTGCATTGTGGTTTCTCACTTTTACACATCTTCTCAATAACTCTGTTTTGCCAACCCAGATATATTACTTCCAGTTAATTTCACATTTCCATGACACAATTTGCAACACAAATGCTCACTTATATTATCCACTAAAGAAGAAAATCTATAATCCTATATGTCACGCTGTCAGTATCCTTAGCATCACTGACAGGTGACCTAAGCTCTGGCCCAAATTTCCTGGCTGATGGACTAGGCCTACTGGTTATGTCGATAATAACATTGCTATTATCACCTCTTTCTTTATTAGAAAAGTGATTTCCAGCAAATCTCCTCTTTTTCTGTCTTGCAACATTCCCTTCCTTAGGCATTATGATCACAATTCACAACACAATGTAACAGAAGCACGTGGAAAGTTTCAAAACAAACTGTTACTACCGCCAAGGAGTAACACAGAAACCTTGGAAACAGAAATTCGAAGCTTTCCATTCTCAAAGACAACTCACTAAACCAAGGATACAGGCATGGCATACGTGTATACTAACCATGCAGCCAGTGATAAAAGAAACTGACGAAAAGAGAAAATACACAACCGTCTGGTGCTGTACATTTGCATCCATTGCTACGTAGCCACGCCCATCACAATGTGCAAGCTGTCACTAAAATGCAAATAACTCTAAAACTATGAGGAATTTTTACATAAAACTTCGTATCTGTATTTAGAAAGCCTCAACCTTTCGTATGCGATTTATTTTTTAAAATATCATTTTTAGTATAGTCTACTGTATGACCCCGCTTAACATCTCACAGATTTAGTAACAACTTCTTTAGCCAAAATCGGACTCCAAATAAATACTACTAAAAGTAAGGCCATATTGATTCCCAAATAGGAGCGGCTATCAGGTGGATAATCTTTTCATAAGTTCTGGAATTTCATTCTCATACATTTCTATCTTTTGTAATTGGTGATTTGCCCAATGTGAATTTTCTGGATTTCAATTATATTATCTTCAACAGAGTTCCTGAAAGAAACAGCCTGCAAACTTAAAATCTCCCTTCCTTACGGCTTACAGAAGAGAGAAAGTACAATAAAACAACATTCAAGTAAAAGAAAAAACGGAAGGATAGATATATGCTAGGCAAATTGTCTAACTTTTGAAAATGACAATAAACCATATAATTACAACATGTACCACTTTTAAAAATAATGTTGTGCAATACGCATATCAAAATAAAGGAAGGAAATGTGTAAAATTAAAATCTCTCTCTGTGTTGTGTGTGTGTGTGTGTGTGTGTGTGGAGGCTTACCATAATTCCCCAGTGAGCTGGAAAATTGACAAGTTTATGAATATCACGATATATTTATGAAACACATTGCTATATCTTGCATTTTATGAATAATATATACTTAGGTACATCACAGTTGCTTATAATGAGGTTAATTTATTTTTATAATGTTCAGTAATTTTAATGTGTAAATTTTCAAGTTGACAGTAGTGATAAACCATACTTATCGTAGCCATATTTGCCTTGTAGGGACCAACCCGACATAATTCCAGGTACAGAGGGGTTAAAGGGTATGCTGACTTTCCTAAGGGCAACTTTTTGGTTAGCACCGGGAAAGGGCTATTAGCTTCAAAATGTACCAATGCTGTAATGTTCAGCGAAATCTCAGCAGTGTACCCAGTACCCGGGAGATGTCTCACCATGTCCAGGTGTTAGTTTTGAGACTGCAGCAAGCTTGAAACTTAAGGATAAGTGTTAGCATCATGCCCATAAGGTGAACTGT
Source organism: Anabrus simplex (assembly GCF_040414725.1). Lineage (NCBI taxonomy): Eukaryota > Metazoa > Arthropoda > Insecta > Orthoptera > Tettigoniidae > Anabrus > Anabrus simplex. The sequence continues at coordinate 57,905,639 of NC_090271.1, forward strand.
TTATTAACAAAAGATACCACAGAGCGAGGACTGCACTGGCCACAGATCTGAAACCTTTTAAATATGAACTATAAGAGGATGTCCATTGTTTGTCAACTGATCGTTTCATGGGGGCTGATACTGTTGCCAATAATCTGTAAGCATGCGGGGCAATGAGTCTCGAACCAATCATATGACTTGAGAGATTTCTGAGCCAGGCTGGCAAGGATAATAAGGAAAAAGAAGTCCAGTTATGAACTGTGTCTGCCAAGTTTATCTGAGCATAACATACAGCATGAGAAATGGACAGTAGTGGGTTTACTGTTTGGAAGCAGAGGTGGCATCTCTAAATTTATGTGGAATCATATGAAGGATATTGGGATTATCCTAATTTTTTAGAGTGTACTTTGTCCTTAAGTAATCTCTCACAGTTCTTCTGTATATACACTATTTTGCACTGTTTTCCAGAGTAGGAAATGACTACTTTTTCTTCAAGACCCCTTGTGTTAATCATTTTGTATGAGCTGATGCTAATTCCATGAATAAAGAAAAAAGTACACCCTAATAATGTTATCAGTTTTTGCGTCACACTAACTACTTTTGATGGTTTTCGGAGATGAAGGGGTTCTGGAAATTTGTCCCACAGGAGTTCTTTTATGTGCCAGTAAATCTACAGACACAGTTGAGTACATTCAAATACCATCAAACTGAGCCTGGGTCGAACCTTTCAAGTTGGGATCAGAAGGCATGCACCTCAACTGTCCTGAGCCACTCAGCTTGGTCAAGTATCCTCTAAATACTTCATACATCAACATAAATTTTAACTGAATCATCTACAAATTTATCAGGAGGATGTAGGGAGTGGAAATGTTCACAAATTACAGCAATAGATATGAGAACATTCCATAGTACGAATCATTATTTAACTTAAGCCTACATTCACATCATCATCTCTATTTCAACTGAAATGATTAAACTTTCAAACTTCCAATTTTAATGGTTGATGAATAGAAATTTTGTGTATATCCAATATACTTAAGTAATCTCTTCCTGTACTTCTAAAAATACACTATTTTGCACACTTATGTTAGAGTAAGAAATTACTATTTCTAAATTTACCTCAAAACAAAAAAATATGTTTTATTAGATAACTATGGGTCAGAAACTGATAACTGAGGTAGACTTACTTTTGAATGAGTTTGTCAATAGAATTATTCCATTTCAGTTTAAAGCCTTGACAAAGTTCAAAAGTGCAGCCTCTTGCTAAAATGCTAAAATACAAGCTTGTTCTCTCAAAATCACTCAATTTTTCTGTGTTGGGTCACATGAAGTCTGGTGTACAAGATCCACCTGTAAGAGGAAGAACTTGTGGCTTGTGTGCTTACAGCTGCCAGAAGTCTTTGAACATCTATAGCAGCATGTGGCACATCGATGCAGAGTTTTTAGTGCAGCAAAATGCAGTACAGTAAAATCTCTGGATTCATACACCTCTCCATTATGGAGAGTGGTATAAAATCCCAGCTAACAGATATAGGTAATAATGTCATGTAAATCTTGTGCTATAAATGGATAGGGATACAAGTTTTATTTCCACTGGATATAAGTTACCTCTAAATTATGGACATGTCTTAGAGATAAGTTGAAAATTCAATGCAAAAAATGTGAAATCAGCTACTGTGTTATCCTCACATTTTCAACATTGTCACACTTCAAAATATTGCACACTCCCCTTGCCCTACCCCTTGTCTTCAAGGTTCTTTTGGATGAGAGTGTTTATGTGTCAAAGGACAACTCAAGTCACAGCTTCATAGCATTCCTATCTCTTTCTGTATTTCTGATCCTTCACGTGAAAAGAGAAAATAGACTCAGTATGGGATGTTATTTGGTTTGGCTCATGAGGTACCATTAACATTCCAGAGTGGATTAGACAAATTTCCTTCTTTGCTCCTGCAATCCTCATAGGTTTGCTTTACAATTTGTATCTGCATAACAGTATGTTTTAATATGATTGATTTTGAAATAAAAACCTTGCAAAAGACAGACACTAAGCAAAAATGGTGAAACGATATGGGGTGATATTTCCAAGCATATCAAAAGATTTCTGTAGCATGCGGAATATGTTTGGGGACTACCCAATGACTCACGGCAATGAGAGGCACAGCTGTTACTATGCTTACACAGCCTGTCTGTTGGCAGCCTGAGCTGATGTAATAATTGCATGTCTATTTGGTCTTCATTTTGCAAGTGATAGATTTTGGCTTATCAACCGACTACTGCAGAACATAATTTGTATCTTACAGATTTTTAAACATGAATATGCACGAGGAGTAAGATGATTTCATGATGGATTTCTCGGTGTGAGAATACCAACCTGCAGTGGAATATCATTTGTGAATAAATTCAAACAGTGGATTTATTGTTAGATTAGAAATCTGTTAGGGAACAACAGTGATACTAATAAAAAGCTGCAGGATATTCAACCATGACTAAAACAATCCCCAGGGAAGACCTTAAGGAAACTTATCCAACAAGCTGATACTTTTATACTTTCTGCACACAGAAAAAACTGACATTTAGACCTATCAAGTAATGGAAATGAAAAGTTTAAGTGTAAATATCTTTGACACAGATTTTTTCAAAAAGAAAGGGCTACAACACTTACAGGATATAACTACAGTGTATAGTAATAGTATTTTAGGGGAATGATTAAACAGCATAGATTTATGGCCAACATACAGTCCTGCTTTAACACCCTATGAGTTTAACGACATATGAAAGTAATCCACATATAACAGAAGAACTCTAAGAGGCAAAGTGTAGTGAAATTTTCAAGCTTCCTGCAGCTGAGTTTGAGAGGATGAACAGGAGTATCATTGCACTCTACAATACATAACTGCAAAGTATGTAATGGAGAGCATTCTTGTCATTTACTCTAATTTGGTACTTTGTCATTTTATTTGGAATTTACTTATTCCAGTGCAAATAATAATTTTTTAAAAATGAAAAGGCACACACATGGTGTTGGTTCAGCGTTAGCACACGAGATCCAAGAATGTTAGCAAAGAACACTTTGTGGAATATCTAGAGAGAAAAATGGAACATTCATAAAATTGTCATAGAACATAACTGACTCGTTGGCTGAATGGTCAGCGAACTGGCCTTTGGTTCAGAGGGTCCCGAGATCGATTCCCGGTGGGGTCGGGGATTTTAATTTTTATTGGTTAATTCCAATGACTAGGGGACTGCGAGTTTGTGCTGTCCTCAACATCCCTTCAACCCACACACCACATATAATACTATCCTCCACCACAATAACACAGTTACCTACACATGACAGATACCGCCCACCCTCGTCGGAGGGTCTGCCTTACAAGGGCTGCACTCTGCTGGAAATAGCAACACGAAATTATTATATACTGCAATAGCATAGTCTGAAAGTTATAATATACATTCTGGAGTATATCTCTCTTCTGTATGGACACTTCCATTTTATGCGTGAAATATAATTTCCCTGATATGCACTTGTAGGAGGTTTAATTGAATATTTCAACTGGCATAATAAAGGATAATTATTAATGTTAAGTATAAAGTTTTCATCAAAAAGTACCTAGATTTTCAACCTATGGCTATTTAAGAAAACATACTTTTACTGACTTAGTTTCCTTATTAAAAGCCGTTATTTAACCACCTAATCAATACAGTTTTTCTTATTAGGCAGTTAAATAATAACATTTAGTAAGAAAAATAACTCATATCCATCAATACAGGCTTAACAATGAAGTTCATTGTTTATGCTTTTTTTGGTATCTCCTATCCCCCCAGAAGTCTGAGCAGCAAGATGTTCTTCACTAAGCATGAACATAAATAATAGTTCTTAATATAGCAGCATCATTTTCGGTGTAAACTGCATCTGATTCCTAGGATGTATTCATTTCACTAGAATAGCCAATTCATACTAATTTGAAGATAAATATTGTCCAACTGTAAAGAAAACATTAAATACTACTTGAAATCAATGAACAATACCTCATCAACAATCCAGGTACCCTTATCCAATAACCAATGCAAACTCGTTCCTGGGAAACCACTCTCTATACACAAAATAGTAAAATATTCCTTACAACAAATCCAATGGAAAATCTGCTGAGGTAACAAGCTTCTTATATTAAAAATATGAAAAAAAAAAAAAATACTTACCCATCCTTGGGTTTCCGGAAAGCATTCTTATGAACGAATTCATGCGTGAGCATTGTCTCTCGACGAGTGAACCCCTTTCCGCACGTGCTACAGGAAAACGGTTTCTCCCCCGAATGAACCACAGCATGGGCTTTAAGCGTCGCACGATGAGCAAATGCCTTGCCACATACGGTGCATATATGAGGTCGTTCCCCGGAGTGTACTAATCGGTGTACATTGAGGTTTCCTCTTCTATTGAACGTCATCCCACAAATTGAACATGAATACGGCCTTGCACCAGTATGAAGGAGATTATGATTATTAAGGCTAGTTTTTGTCGTGAAGGTTTTACCACATTCTTCACAGGAATGTAACTTCTCGCCTGTATGCAGGAGTGTGTGTTCATTTAAATAATCCCGACGAGTAAATGACCTTCCACACGCAGCACAGGTATATGGTCTATCACCAGTATGTATAGACGAATGACTTTCCAAGTGACCTCTTCGTGTGAAAGTTTTTCCGCAAACTTTACACGAGTAGGGTCTACTGCCCAAATGTGTCAACTGATGTCTGTTCATAGTTCCTACTTGCGTAAAGGATTTTCCACATATTGAACATATATAAGGTGGTCCTTTCTTGCTTCTCTTGGTATTTCTACTATGCTGATCATTACCATCCACAGATGCTGGTAGAGACAGTGATGAAAATAGGGGTGCTCTATAAAATTAGAAATAAGAATTAAACAACATTCTGTCTGCCTCCTACAATATTCTATTTTGTTATGACTGGCACTTATTGGTGAAATCACAAAATAGTAAACTCAAGAACTACATTCAGATGATAGGGTCTTTTTAAAAAAAAAAAAAAAAAAAAAAAAAAAAAAAAAATCAGGAATACTTAATTTTCCTGAGACAAATTCGAAAAGGCAAAAGTGATTCAGTATTACAGAGAAAAATTGTATGCATATTAAAATCAGAAAACTACACTCATCCTTTGATATACCCACAATAATTTAGGCCACTACTGAGTATTTCCAATATTCTTATAGGTAGAATCTTAAATGATTCCAGCACTTTACAAATTGGCAATAAAGTAGGCTTGAAAAAAGAGAAAGTTTTAATATAAATATGATATTTCAACTTGGTTAGATTACTTCTCAAGATCTCCATTTAAATGCATAAGAAATTTATTTACGACAGTAACATGTATGTAAATAGATTTCATAAAATAAAATATTTTAGTAGACCAGACCAGAACATATCATTCCACAACAATATGGAGAAAGAAATAAAACGATGACTTGGTCAAGCATGGACAAAATACTGGTCCCTGAAATTCATTTTAGGGGACAAATCCCTAAAGCCAAGTATGAAGACTGCAGTCCAGGAGAAGGGGTTACTACTAGTAATGCTTTATGGATGTCAAACCTGGTCATTAACTTCAAAGCAGAGAAAAACGCTGCAAATAGGACAACGCAGGATGGAACGGAAAATCCTCAACGTGATGCTGAAAGACGAATGAGGAATGAGGAGATACACAGAAGGACCGGTACAAGAGACACACTCAACATAGGAGACAGATTGAAGTGGAAATGGGGAGGTCAGATAGCAAGAATGTAGCACAAGAGGTGGACACAAAGACTAACATTGTGGGATCCTAGAATCGCCAGGAGAAATGCAGGAATGCAGAGGATCCGATGAGCTCATTCGTTCAAGAAAATGGCTGGTGCACAGTGGACAAGAAGAGCAAGAGACAGAGAAGAATGGAAGACCCTCGAAGAACTCCTCTAAGTGTATAAATGTAAATTAAAATTTTGTATGTGCTTAGATATATGAACAACAATACATAACATACGAGATATATAGGTCAGAAAAGTGCCTTTGCTTTCATATTATATACAACCATTAATGTACATTGATATAATAAAGCTAATACAAAAAGGATCTTAATTCGAAACATGAAATGCACAATATTTACAGCGTTACAGATGAGATAGTTTAGAGAGTGGAGCAGGAAGGATAAAAAAGAAAAAACATGAAGAAGCAGCTATGTAGTGAGAGGGATTGACAGCGAATGCATTACATATATGTATTATTCACTTTGGTTTGAGATGAGCTTTCAATTTGATACTGAACTGCCCAAATTTGTACAGGTTTTATCTCACAAAGAAGAGAATTCCAGACTTGGGCAACTTTTAGAGAAATATATGGTATGAAATACTGAGGTGCAGGCCTGAGTAGTGTACACAGTCACTCCGTGCCCATGAGCTGCAAATCTGTATCCTAACTGGAAATGCTGTGCATATTGTAGGTGCCAGAAAAATATGTTTAAGGAACATATGGTGAAGTGTTTTAAATGCTTCTTGTATGGGAAGAATGGGTTCTTTTCGTGTTTTGAAAGACTGGTGAATTATATGGCTCTTTTATCTAGGCTTTTAAGTTTCTTAATCCTTACCTTCAAAGTTTGGTGCAATGCAGGAGCCCCATATGTAATTATCATCTGGATGAGTGCAAAATATACAGCCCTGTCTTTCTGAAGGTCTGGACCCTCTCAGTTTACGGAAAACAAAACCAAACACTCTTGAGGCTGACATATTCAGTGCACATATTCTGCTCAAGATCACTAGTATTAGTCAGTCCTGCACGTGTGATACTATCTGAGTGACAAATCAATGTACCTTTATAGAACAACTGGGGATATGTGTGATTTGTAATAGAGTTTTATGTTATAGATATATGTATGCTTTAGAAGAGTTTATAATTATTTCACATAATGGAGATATATAAGCAGATATATCTACAACATATCTCTCTTCTTTCAAAGTAGTCTGGTCATATCAAACCACACTTCAGGAATTATTAATTTTTTATCCTGAAGCTGTGCAATGAAGTCTGATATTTCATTTACAGCCTACGCACTCATTGCGGTTTTAACACTTTGAATAATAAGCTCATACTAGATGTGTGCATGCTGGCTCTCACAATGTGGATGGTGGCCACATATTACATGTGTTACTTTTACTTTGATTTAAACAAAACTGCCTGTAGTTGATACGATTACCATCTGTACATGGTTGTAATTGTTCATTCAGTCTGTATTAGAGAGTAGCAGTAATTAGGAAATTCAATTACAGCAGCAGTTCTTTATGTCCATCTTGAACTCTTTAGAAGCCCATGTAGGCTATGTGCACAGCTTGGAAGTCAGTTACACACCAGCTATTCTGTAGTGGTCCCTCAACAACAGATATGTTATCAGGAGTTACAGGTCTGGAGACAGATGATAGTGATGAAAATCATCTTGATGAGTCATATACAGTTTCCAATGATAGTTCAGGTAACAGTTCTTACATTACTATACCTGACGTTACTTCACTGCTCGATTAGTTGGTGTAAGGTACCAGCTTTATAATGTTAGATAGTGGGTTCTATTCCTTCATTTAGAGGCTTATAATTCATTCTCTCTCCAGTTCTGATGCTAAAAATTGTATCTGGTACATCCAATTCTGATGAAGACTAGTCCGACACTGATAACCAGCCACAGATACCAGTATTACAATTGAGATCCGGTCCTACTTGATTAGGTGCAGGAGGTGATGAAACAGATTCATTCATTAATTTCCATAGTATTGGTCCCTTGCAACCATTCTACATGTATGCATAGTGAAGTTACCTTAACTTGGTGATTATTGGTCTATTGATCCCTTTTTACAAGCCAGATTCTACACTCGATTGTTGAGTTGGGATAGGTTTTCAAGCATTTTACTCATGCTCCACCTGAATGACAATTATACCTTTGATGGTTTTGAGTACTTGATTTCTTTTGCTTTTGATTACTCTAAACTATAGTTTCATATTACCTCTGTTGCCTTCCTCCAGTTTCTGAGTAAAATTCTTCCAGCACTTTAGCTTCTTCTCTTTGATTTATTTGAGATCTCTGATCTTCTCCTCATCCCTTACCTGTTGTGGCTTGGATTTCTCTCAATCTCATTCTTTTTGCATTGTGTTCTTTTCCTTTATTGAGGATCTCACACCTAAATTCCAACAGGGTGTCTCTTTTCCCCTTACTCTTGCACTTGCCTTCTGGTAAAATTCAATTACTCGCTTTATCAAGGTGTTTTAAAATCTATTCCACTCTTCCTCAGCATTCTCTACTTCTTCTGTAGGCAACTGTTCTCAAATACCATGCTGATAGATGGTCCTCTATCCAATCTGCTGTAGTTCCTAGTTCTTATCTTTAGAAAATTAACATCTTTTAAACTGATACTAATAACCAGTGGTCGTTAATGAGGTTTTTGCTTACAATCACCTTGACATCAGTCGCAAGTTAACTTCTTTCTTTATCTGCAGTGACATAATCAATGACCATCTTGCTCTGTCCAGCTGTATTGGGTAATCTTATGACTTACTCTTTTGTTGAACCAACTGCTTTTTACCACCAAACAGTTTTTTTACATAGGAGTCCAAGAGACGTTCCCCTTCTGAATTCCTTTTCCCAGAGCCATGTGTTTCCATCACCTTCTCATAGCCATTTCTGTTTTCTATCCCAAGCTGTGCACCGAGGTTCCTGATGATGACGATGATTGCCTTCCCTTAGCTGATGGTCTCTTCTGGGTCTTTCTTCTGATTTAGACTGCAACCCGTCTGGGCAGTATACACCTACACCAATACCAGCTTCCCTTTTCCTAGGTCAGGTGTTGCCTTTATAATCCTCCCATTGAATTACTTGATCTCTGTAATAAAATCTAAATCTTTTGCCAATATCCATCCTTGTCCATTTTTCATCTTTCTGTTATTACCATTCCAGTACAGGGTATAGTTCTTCAACTCCTTTTTCCCTTTATCTTACCATTTAATTTCACTCAATCAAGGATTGATATTTTTCCTTCTCTCCATGATGTCCACTAACACTTCACATTTCCCAGTCAAACTCAGTACTCTAGTTATCCGTATTTGAGTGTGTTACCTTCTCTTGCATTGTTGTACACTCACAAGGCCTGGCCTATTATCAAGCTGCAAGCCATCATAACTGTTGTAGGACTTGCTACACAAATATTGTGGTTTAGTTCAATCATAGGAAAGACCTTTGACAACTATCGCCATTGCCATAATGTGGATGGAGCCCACAAATCACGTAGACAACTGTTATTTTTGTATGCTTCCACCAATCCAAGCTATATTGAATAACAATAAGACTAATATACTGTACATATTCCAGTATACATTCTCCTACTTGTCCTGTGCGCTGCAGTGATGAACTACCTGTGCATACACCTTTGAATCATATTCCAGAGAATCAGAAAACGACTTTTGTTACCTCAGTTCCCACATAACATCCTAGAGTGATAACTTTCTGGATGCACAAGCTCGTGTCAAGGCCACTTAAATGAAGTGGTGCCATGTCATTGGTGTCCTCTGTGATCCAAACACTCTCCTGTACCTCAAGTCAAAGATCTACTGTTTGATCCATCCAGTGGTGTTCTATGGTTCTGAATGGTCTGTGTCAAGGAGACTGAGTAGATGCTTTATGCAATGGAGATGCATATGCTGAGATTGTCCATAGGAGTAAGATGACTTGACAGCCTTAGAAATAAAACTGTGTGGAGCTCCTTCAGAATGAGCAAGGCTTGGTGAAACTAAGTGACTGAGCTCAATAGCTGCAGTCACTTAAGTGTGGCCAGTATCCAGTATTAAGGAGATAGTAGGTTCGAACCCCCCACTGTCGACAGCCCTGAAGATGGTTTTCCGTGGTTTCCCATTTTCACACCAGGCAAATGCTGGGGCTGTACCTTAATTAAGGCCAGGGCCGCTTCCTTCCGAGTCCTAGCCCTTTCCTGTCCCATCGTCGCCATAAGACATATCTGTGTCGGTGCGACGTAAAGCCAATAGAAAAAAAAATTAAGCAGACAGGTCAGTACTATTCATACTGTATAACCTCACTCATTTATCAAGTTAGAATTAATTTACAATTTTTGCCCATCTTGCTAAACACTTGCAGACCAAGTTACTCACAATCCAAGGTTTTATTGTAGTTTGAAAGTTTCCAGTCATAAGCTATTTATTATCTTGTTAGAGTTAGCAAAGCAATGTTAAGTAAACACAAATACTGTATCAAACTCACTTGAAAGGCAGAAGTAAATTAAAATATTTAAAATACTGTATATACAAGAAAACGTTTCACAAAATTATTAATTTCTATATGCATTCAAAACCATAATTTCAAACTTGTATATGTTACGCTCCATTTGAATTAATGAAACAGTAACACCAAGTACCAAAGGAAGCTATAAATTACTTACGGTTTTAAAGTGGAATCATATCAAATATATGAGCAAAAGCAAGAGTTATGTTAATAGTTCGTTTAAGAAGCTCTATAAATACTGATATTTTCTGGAATGAAAGAATTATATGACGACTTAAAACCTTATTGAGGTTATCTTACAACTGTACGAGTCTATGTGCTGAGAGAAGGGCATGAGAAAGCCAATGACATATTTTACAACCAACTTCAACGTATTATAAAGAAAATTAAAAGTCTGATTTGTTCATCCTGATGGGAGATTTCAGTGCTAGAGTAGGTAATATCAAAATAGGCCACAGTATTGGAATACATGGTGAGGAAATAGACACTAAATGAATAGGTTTTATCCTCTATAATCAGTACAAAATTATAAATACCATGTTTTAACACAAGGATAGCCATAAGCTTACTTGGGAAGCATATGGCCAGTCCATAAGTGACTATAAATTGAAAACTTACTGAAATGGTTCTAGATACCAGAAGTTTTAGAGGCCCAGAAATTGAATCCAATCATTATTTACTAATATACCCTGTTTATTTGAAGCCTAAAAGGTACAGGAAACAAAAAGTACAGAATCCAACAAATATCTCCCTTAGAGTAAACCTTTTGAATTAACCCAGTGTAATATGCTTATATCATAGGAGATTAACAGCTTTAGGAAAATCAACATCATTGAGTACTGATGTTGAAGAATGGATTAATATTCAAAGTATGTTAAAACAATCTGTTTTTTGAGAGACTTGGTAAGAAAAAATGGTGGGGTGGAAAAAACTATTAGAAGATTGGGATGATCATACTGAGGAAGTAATTAGAGACAAGAAGCATCTTTGAGAGACTTGGTAAGAATAAATGGTGGGATGGAAAAAACTATTAGAAGATTGGGATGATCATACTGAGGAAGTAATTAGAGACAAGAAGCATCTACTGGCTTTTGTATGTTTGAAAACTTTGAGGCTAGAGCTAGATTGTCTGCATAGATATACATTCCTATTTCAGGCAAACAGAAATAGGTTGAAGAGGAGGGGACTCATAGGATCTCCTTGGAGCATTCCATTCATTTGATTAATCCATCCTAATTACCCCACAATCGTCCTCATTTGAGATAATTTTCTGTCATGATGCTGGCAACCAGTCTAGTGAGTAAGAATTTTTCTACTATGGACTCTTAGTTTATGAATCATTTTTTGCCTATTCACTAGATCAAATGCCTAAGAGAAGTTCAAAAACAATATGTAAAGTTTGCCATGTTCTGTAGATGTATGAACGTATTCTATTGCCATCGTGATGGATTTTTCGATCTGAATCCGTACATTTCTTCCAGATGACAGTTCAAAGCCACTCATTCTGATATGCTGTGAACAGCATATCTAACGACGACAGGTGTGCAGGGATGTTCTGTCAAAATTTATCATCCTACAAAGATTCATTGGCATTGGATGCTTCAACAGATCAGCTACCATTTAATAATGTTTTCACTCCAACTAACTGCTTTGATGGTTTTTGGAGATGCTGAGGCGTCAGAATTTTGTCCTGCAGGAGTTCTTTTACACGCCTGTAAATCTACCAACATAAGGCTGATGTATCTGAGCACCTTCAAATACCATCGGACTGAGCTAGGATTCAACCTGCCAATCTGGGGTCAGAAGGCCAGCGCCTCAACTATTTGAATCACTCAGCCTGGATGCCATTTAAAACTGTAGCAACATTATTACTATATTTTAAGTACAGTATGTAATTATAAGTTTGCAGCGAATGAATACAACTATTAAGTTTAAGGGGACCTCCAACGACCAATCAATCTGGTTTAATAAAAAACAGTTCCCTTGCTAATGTAAACAGAGTTGATGTACATTGAACACAAACAGATTTATGAACCAGGTTTTACCAATTTTATCTAGAGTTGTAGCTATATATATATATTCAATTCAGAACAAATAGGTTTAAAATATCATCATAATACTTTTTTAAGGTAAAAGGAGTGTGATGCAGGAGACTGTTCAAATAGGCATTCATGAAGCACGCTTACTGCGGAGAACAACTCTAGTTTTTAACAGAGCATGCTAGCATTAAGCAAGAGACCCCTATTTTTTAAACAACATGAATGCAACTTAAAACTATCAAAGCCTCTGCAGTTTAGATAATTCCAAAAAAAATATTTTATAATTGATAACAAAAGTAAACACCTAAAATATTTGACATTGTAAGCATAAATTAAGCAATGTTCCCTGATAGAATAAATTATTGTAATTTATTGATTCTTACTATCCAGCAATTGCTCATTAGATTTTTGTCTTAAATTTATCTAATTTATCTAAATATTAATAAGCTTTTACTCTGAACTTAATATCAAAGAGATACCTACAAGTTTGTGCACCTGAAAAATATCTCTAAGTACATTAAATTAACTTCTGTTTTGAAGACGATCACACTTACTTATCTGAAGAAGCTTCATTGGAATCAGACTCCTCACTGAGAGCTTCTTTCTTCAAATCCTGCAAAATACAAGGACCATTACAATGTTTTAAGGGATCTGCTCTTACATCCACTCCTTGATATCTTTATAAACTGCCCTTGAACAATAGAATAACTGGTTCTCATGTCCATTACTGTTATGGGCAGGAAAAGATTATTAATTATTTCTCATAGTAACTGGGGCAGGAAGAGTTATGGTAATAATTTCTCGTGAAAATATTTTTCCACAAAAATAATTCTTTACGAAAACGAAAAGACTCCATATGTATACTGCACATATCATCTCCAATGGTCGTAGAGACCAACTGCTGACCAATGGAGGAGAGGTCATACAGGAACACACATACTCAACCCTCTACCCTTCCTGCCTTTGAAATGTGGCGCCGGCTCGAGACATCCCAGGGTCGCTGACTGGGTACTACCCTCAGAGATATCTTCAGATATTATAAACTAACCTTAAATTAATCAAGCGGGAAGGATAAAAGAGAAGAAATAAAATAATTAAATAAAATCCGAATGAGAACATTTACGAATGCAAAATTTATTGAAAAAGGCTAAACTTTGGCAAAGCAAATATACTTCTATACAAACAATAAACTCTTCGGACCAAATATTGTTCACAACCTCTATCACCCTCGACTATAAAATATCAACCTCATGACTCATAGATTTCAAATCCTTCTAAACACATTACTTCATCTTATTACAATTCCCTTTCATCTTATTCATCAACTCTACTTCAGTAGTTCAAAAATTTTAATCCAATTCCATTCCACACATATCTTGGTACCACCATATTTCAAAATTTTCAATAACAAAATATTATAATAATCTATCATCATGACCTTCGTTAATTTGTCAAAGTACCTTTTTAAAATGTTAATACAACCAAAACTTCTTCCGTTCATTCTTTGAATAACAAATTCATATTTGCTCTCCATACCTTTAAGTTATTTCCTCACCATATTATAAACCTTGTAGTTACCATTTACTAAATACCAAATTATTTATTTAAATACACTCTTCGAAATGAAATGTATGAGGCTGTGTAAATTCATTAAGCAACATCCGCCGTGTAATTCACAACTCATCTTTAATTAATTAAATCCATTAAATTCATTATGATTTACAAATTCGCAGTTATCAATGTCGGTATAATTGTTACCTTGAAAATCATAAGTTTATCCAATTAAGTTTGTTAGATTTGGTAATTCAATCCAAAATTTTATATATCATAAAATTATTCATCACAAATTTTATATTAAAAAAATAGTCCCTATTATGATTTGAGTCCGAAACTATTTAACTTATTCTTTCTCAATACCATCCTCCCTCATATAATGCTGATAATATGGAACGCACGCACGAAATCGAAAAGTAACCCTGACATAAATAAATTAAATTAATTTACCGATTCATTAAAATGATAAATATCTCACATATGCTTAATTAGCTGTTTTATCATATACAAAACATATGCCTACCCTGTAGCAAGAAACCCTATACTATAATATTAAATACATCTTAACCTACACTGATTCTACAGACAATGGGATGAACCTCATTGCCGCAAGTATAAACAACCACATGAACTGAATTCAACATCAAAAAAAAAAAAAATATTGCAACTGCAAAATCAAAATTTGCATTGCCCACTTATTGAAGAACATATAACATAAACAAACACAACATAATTTCAAACATATAGTCACAGGGGAAATCATTATACACTGGCTCGGCCGGGCATCGAACTCCGACCCTCAACATGGCATCATTACAGTGACCTATCATCATGCTTGCCGCAATGATCTGTCACGAAGTCTAGCTATCATTATTTAATCTAATTGTGCTGTCCTGAGTTCCACAAACAGAATTTTTCTTACGGATGAATGCGATATTTTGTTACTTATAAGACCTTACTACAGCTGCCATAGCCTCTCTAATACACAACGCGCCGTCCTGGTCTGTAGCCTTATCGCACGCCCGACTCATTTCATTGACACGGCATTCTAACATGTTCGCACCCACTTAAATTCTCTCTCTCTCTACTCTAAATGAAGCCATATGTTCCTCCACAATATCATGCGCCTGTGCGAACAGTTACTAATTATATAATACTCTCAATATATTTTATTCATTTCATATTTCACGTATTATTCTACATTTCTCACTCCATTATCAGGAACACGTATATCATTATGCCGGTATTTACATATATATATGGCGCTACACAATCATTGGTTCGACTCTTGCGGTCGGCATTTTGTGTCTTAGAGGTCCCTATTTCAACACTAGCTAACTACTTCTCGGACATTTTTAGGATGACAATTATTCCCTTCAGCACAAAATTTCTCATTGATTAACGGTGCACGTTACTTACTGATGACATATATTTTCCAAAATCCCACTGTAATGTGCCAAACAGTCCGGGTTCGAAACTTGGGTCAGTGAAAATTTTCTTGACGAACTTTTCATGCGACATGCCAGGTTAATCTATCTATTCCCTCTAACTAATCCTTACTGATGCCTCCTACGTCATTAAATATTCACACACGCACACGCTAATATTTGCTAGAAGATCACGCACTGGAAAAAAAAAAACCATGTTTCACACCCATAATGGAAAATCATTATTTACACACATTATTTTCACACTCGCGAAGACCATATTTTACCACACGCTAATATCACAATATGTACACCCCCCTAGGCATCAGCATAAAATAAAACCTAAAAAAAAAACCTAACTATCCTTGCTACAGTACTTAAAAAGGAAAATAA
Organism: Anabrus simplex; assembly: GCF_040414725.1. NCBI lineage: Eukaryota > Metazoa > Arthropoda > Insecta > Orthoptera > Tettigoniidae > Anabrus > Anabrus simplex. The sequence goes on from NC_090271.1 coordinate 57,921,345, forward strand.
ACGAATAATCATGCATTAACTTATTTACAGTTAACAGCTAATCATGCACATGCTAGATAATGAATCAGGGTACTTATCGACTCGGCGACGCTCCATACTCAGCTCCACGGCCTCATGGTTTCAGGTCGGCCCCATGATGTACTTAAGCCATCATGCTAACGGCCTCAAAACCTGAACCCATACCATTCTCCACACCCATGGTCTTCACTCTTGTTGCTTTCATGAAATCACACGCTCATCGCTTCCTACTACACTAAAATACATATAAAAAACACAGATAAAGTTAAATTATTCTAGCACATACACTTCTTCACAATTGTAATATACACTTTGTCTCTGCTTTCCGCGAGTTTACACGTGGCACTGCGATGCGTCCTTGTTTGATCTCGCTCCGATCCTAATTTTTCAGTTAATGTTGTAAAAATTCACCTTCTTGAATTTACAAAAATTTCGGTCATTATTGAGTTAAATGCAAAGTCTATCGGACCCGTAGTATCTTCGACAGCTAGTTATTTGATAGGAAATGCTCTAGATTAGGGTTCTCGTGAACCACATACACGTACGTCCGACACGTTCAAATTTCCGTAGCAGAGTGCCTGTTCTTAGCGGCTCGCGTCCTCTCCATGCACGCCAGATTCTGGATATGGAGCTCGGGGAACCCCATTAACAATGATGTAACGTCCCGTCACATATGCCTGCAATTATTTATTCCAATAAATTGTTGCAAATACGCCGTCTTTAATTATTGTTCTCAAAATGGTTTAATCTTGTTTTCACCTTATCCCCTGGTGGATTTAATTATTTTAGAAGTCATTTATGCGGCACCCATCTTTAAATTACCCCCATCATTCCAAAACCTGCTCTGCTGCGATTCGCTGCCTGAAAATGTTGCCAACTTAAATCTGGTGACTTTTGTCATCACACCTCATGGAATATTCCAATGCTTTCCATTTCATCACAAGATGACCTTGACACGTGGAACTATCTTTAAACCTGGGCAAGCGTAATGGCGCCACACATCCGGCCTATAATGTAACTGCGGCTATTCCCTCATATGCCATTTTTTTAATTTCTAATATTTTTAAAGACAATGATATGAGCCAATTGGGCTCATCTTTCCCCCACTTTCTTTTTGGAAAAATTACTGACAAGGGATTTTTCCAACCACACATCTTCCAAATATATCATTGTCTTTCCATTATTTACTTAACAAATCCAGATTTTAGACTCAAATTTTCTTCCTTAAGACGAGTATTATTCATTGTTAACTTAGTAACCACCTTCTCCATCATTCCTCTTAATTCAATTAATTCTTCACAGGCACATTCTCCGCCAGAACTTTCGTTTTCATCCATTTCTCCTCTGGGCATCTCGTATGTAGTATCGTAGGTTAACATAACATCTTCTTCTTCTTCATCTTCCATCTCATCGTCTTCACCACCATCTTCTTCTCCTCCTTCATCTTCTTCAGGATGTCCTTCAAGATCGTCTTCGTCAACCATTGTTTCCTGGTCAATATTTCTCCTTGATACTCTCTGTTCTGATTATCATCGTTCTTATTGTTGTACGTGTTGGTTCCCTGGGTCTTCTTCTCTGATGAATTCTCTTCCTTGGTCAAATCAATAGTATGGACTGCTTCAATATTCCGATTCCTAGGATGATACAAGTTCGATGTTTGATCTAATTGCCTCAACAATACTTCGGCCTCTACAGCTGTTTTCACGTTCGCAGCTATCAATGTCCTTTGCACATCCACAGGTAACTGTCTTTCGATTGATGCGATTAACTCTTCTTCTGGAGGCGGACAGTCTAACTCCCTAAGCTTCAAAAGTTGCCCACTGAAAAAGTCTGCGTATCTCGTGGGTACTGTGCTCTGGTATTTTCGTGAATACAGTTCAAGTCTGAGTCCTTGTTGAACCTCCTGACCCCAGTATTTTTGTAAAAAGGCACGCTTGAAACCTTCGTAGTCATCAAAACAATATTTGAATGCTTTAAACCAGATCAATGGTTGTCCATCTAGAAATCGCTCTACAATCCTCAACTGTCTATCCGGATGAATTCTATTGTCCTGAATATATTCTGTCATCTCTCTAAGGAAACTTTTCGGTGTTATCTCGGGTCCGCCAGTGAATTTCCTTGGCTTTCCCTCGGATAATCTCATCAATTCAAAATATGGAATTGGTCCCATAATCTGTGGCGTTGAAGTTCGTTCTTCAAATGGTTGGTTGGTAGTTTCAGGTAAACGGGTCTGATCTACTCCATTTCCCAATCCTAGACTACTAGAATGGCTTCCTGCTTGCTCTAAGACATTTTGTTTATTTATCATCGATCGCATGAGCAGTTCTCCCTTAGTCTCCTGTAATTTCAATATCTCGACATCTTCCTTAAGTCCCTTGATTTGTCCGATCTCCTCTTTCATTTCTTTCATTAATTCTTCATGTATGTCTACCTTCACTTCCGTCTTATGGCATTTATGAGCCCATTCACTAATTTGCTTCGTTACTTCACAACCTTCAGCTCGAAGATCCGCTTGCACTCCATTTATTTCCTCCAAGAGTTCCTTCCTATTTTCAGCCATCTCTTCTTTCAGTTGGTCTTCTACCTTCTTAACTTCTCCATGGACATTATCTCTCAATTGCAACAACCGGTCATTGAATCCCTCGGCAGTCTTGACAAACGATTCATGTGTTTCTATTTGTAGCTTGGTGACTTTGGCGTCTGTCAATACGATCGCTTCCTCAATATCCACCATCTTATCCTTGATCGAATTTACAGCTTTCTGTTGACCCTCGACGTTTATTTCGACTTGACTCAGTTTCTCCGACAACCTGGCATCTACTTGCGATACTGTTAAAGCGACCTGATCTATCTTTTCTTCCACCTTGTCACTGCGGGTAACTGCTTCCATTCGGACCTCTTCTATCTGCTTCTCTAATCTTTGAGCATTCCTATCGCAGCCCTCTTTAACTATAGTTATCTCTGTCGATAGCTGATCTTTGATACTGACCATCTGGTCCCTAACTTCTTTAAATTGTTCATTGACACCTTGAAATTGTTCATTCGCACTCTCCTTGACTTCTTTAAATTGTTCATTGACACCTTGAAATTGTTGGTTAACACCTTGAAATTGTTCATTCGCACTCTCCTTAACTTCCCTAAATTGTTCATTAGTGCTCTCCTTCGCTTCCCTAAATTGTTCATTCATGTCCTCCCTCAGTTCATTCATGAGTTCGGTCATAAGACCCTTCATCACCTCCACATCTACCATATTATCTTTCTGAGAAAACGGGCCTTCCCTCTAACCATGTGCCGTGGATATGAGAAAGAATAAGTTCAAATTTCCATAATTACTATTATATAATTTAATTCCAGCTTCTTTACTTTACGTTACGTGGATAATATCAATCAAAAATTTGGCCAAACATTGCCATCTAGAAGCTGTTCCTATTTCATCTACATTTTGCCAAAGTTCTATACAAAGAAAGCAAAACCCGAAAAAAAAATTCACAAACCACTAATTAACACAGCCCCAAAGAAATTTAACATCGAAACACCGAATATCGCGATACTATCATTGGGCTTTCGAATTATTAAGTACTTCACATACAGTACATGCCAGTATACAAACACATGCCCTCAGCATTACGGCGGATATGACCGAAACAATGGCCCATATCGTCGTAAACTGACACCATAACATTTGTTACTACCATTTTCCACAACTTGAGACCGAGGTCATCTCATCCTTCCACGAAAATCTACAATTTCTTAAACTATTGCCCCTGGCTGAATTTATTTGAAGAATAAACCAGACATTTTTAACCTCGTTTGGATTTAACACAATCCCTCTATTCTTTTGGGCATTTCTATTAAGTGACTGCCATGAGCCTATGTCCATAACAATGGTACTCACGATCTGTTCTCATTCAGTTTCGCAAAATAATCTACATTTACATGTCACTCATAAAATATCTAACAAAAATCGTGAAACCCGAAATTTAGGATTTTCCAAAAAATTTTCCAAAATTTCTATCATCACCATGATCAACTTGGTTCCACTTAATGGGTAAACACACAATCGTGCCCCACGTCACGGGCGACAACTCAACCCTCTACCCTTCCTGCCTTTGAAATGTGGCGCCGGCTCGAGACATCCCAGGGTCGCTGACTGGGTACTACCCTCAGAGATATCTTCAGATATTATAAACTAACCTTAAATTAATCAAGCGGGAAGGATAAAAGAGAAGAAATAAAATAATTAAATAAAATCCGAATGAGAACATTTACGAATGCAAAATTTATTGAAAAAGGCTAAACTTTGGCAAAGCAAATATACTTCTATACAAACAATAAACTCTTCGGACCAAATATTGTTCACAACCTCTATCACCCTCGACTATAAAATATCAACCTCATGACTCATAGATTTCAAATCCTTCTAAACACATTACTTCATCTTATTACAATTCCCTTTCATCTTATTCATCAACTCTACTTCAGTAGTTCAAAAATTTTAATCCAATTCCATTCCACACATATCTTGGTACCACCATATTTCAAAATTTTCAATAACAAAATATTATAATAATCTATCATCATGACCTTCGTTAATTTGTCAAAGTACCTTTTTAAAATGTTAATACAACCAAAACTTCTTCCGTTCATTCTTTGAATAACAAATTCATATTTGCTCTCCATACCTTTAAGTTATTTCCTCACCATATTATAAACCTTGTAGTTACCATTTACTAAATACCAAATTATTTATTTAAATACACTCTTCGAAATGAAATGTATGAGGCTGTGTAAATTCATTAAGCAACATCCGCCGTGTAATTCACAACTCATCTTTAATTAATTAAATCCATTAAATTCATTATGATTTACAAATTCGCAGTTATCAATGTCGGTATAATTGTTACCTTGAAAATCATAAGTTTATCCAATTAAGTTTGTTAGATTTGGTAATTCAATCCAAAATTTTATATATCATAAAATTATTCATCACAAATTTTATATAAAAAAAATAGTCCCTATTATGATTTGAGTCCGAAACTATTTAACTTATTCTTTCTCAATACCATCCTCCCTCATATAATGCTGATAATATGGAACGCACGCACGAAATCGAAAAGTAACCCTGACATAAATAAATTAAATTAATTTACCGATTCATTAAAATGATAAATATCTCACATATGCTTAATTAGCTGTTTTATCATATACAAAACATATGCCTACCCTGTAGCAAGAAACCCTATACTATAATATTAAATACATCTTAACCTACACTGATTCTACAGACAATGGGATGAACCTCATTGCCGCAAGTATAAACAACCACATGAACTGAATTCAACATCAAAAAAAAAAAAATATTGCAACTGCAAAATCAAAATTTGCATTGCCCACTTATTGAAGAACATATAACATAAACAAACACAACATAATTTCAAACATATAGTCACAGGGGAAATCATTATACACTGGCTCGGCCGGGCATCGAACTCCGACCCTCAACATGGCATCATTACAGTGACCTATCATCATGCTTGCCGCAATGATCTGTCACGAAGTCTAGCTATCATTATTTAATCTAATTGTGCTGTCCTGAGTTCCACAAACAGAATTTTTCTTACGGATGAATGCGATATTTTGTTACTTATAAGACCTTACTACAGCTGCCATAGCCTCTCTAATACACAACGCGCCGTCCTGGTCTGTAGCCTTATCGCACGCCCGACTCATTTCATTGACACGGCATTCTAACATGTTCGCACCCACTTAAATTCTCTCTCTCTCTACTCTAAATGAAGCCATATGTTCCTCCACAATATCATGCGCCTGTGCGAACAGTTACTAATTATATAATACTCTCAATATATTTTATTCATTTCATATTTCACGTATTATTCTACATTTCTCACTCCATTATCAGGAACACGTATATCATTATGCCGGTATTTACATATATATATGGCGCTACACAATCATTGGTTCGACTCTTGCGGTCGGCATTTTGTGTCTTAGAGGTCCCTATTTCAACACTAGCTAACTACTTCTCGGACATTTTTAGGATGACAATTATTCCCTTCAGCACAAAATTTCTCATTGATTAACGGTGCACGTTACTTACTGATGACATATATTTTCCAAAATCCCACTGTAATGTGCCAAACAGTCCGGGTTCGAAACTTGGGTCAGTGAAAATTTTCTTGACGAACTTTTCATGCGACATGCCAGGTTAATCTATCTATTCCCTCTAACTAATCCTTACTGATGCCTCCTACGTCATTAAATATTCACACACGCACACGCTAATATTTGCTAGAAGATCACGCACTGGAAAAAAAAAAACCATGTTTCACACCCATAATGGAAAATCATTATTTACACACATTATTTTCACACTCGCGAAGACCATATTTTACCACACGCTAATATCACAATATGTACACCCCCCTAGGCATCAGCATAAAATAAAACCTAAAAAAAAAACCTAACTATCCTTGCTACAGTACTTAAAAAGGAAAATAAACGAATAATCATGCATTAACTTATTTACAGTTAACAGCTAATCATGCACATGCTAGATAATGAATCAGGGTACTTATCGACTCGGCGACGCTCCATACTCAGCTCCACGGCCTCATGGTTTCAGGTCGGCCCCATGATGTACTTAAGCCATCATGCTAACGGCCTCAAAACCTGAACCCATACCATTCTCCACACCCATGGTCTTCACTCTTGTTGCTTTCATGAAATCACACGCTCATCGCTTCCTACTACACTAAAATACATATAAAAAACACAGATAAAGTTAAATTATTCTAGCACATACACTTCTTCACAATTGTAATATACACTTTGTCTCTGCTTTCCGCGAGTTTACACGTGGCACTGCGATGCGTCCTTGTTTGATCTCGCTCCGATCCTAATTTTTCAGTTAATGTTGTAAAAATTCACCTTCTTGAATTTACAAAAATTTCGGTCATTATTGAGTTAAATGCAAAGTCTATCGGACCCGTAGTATCTTCGACAGCTAGTTATTTGATAGGAAATGCTCTAGATTAGGGTTCTCGTGAACCACATACACGTACGTCCGACACGTTCAAATTTCCGTAGCAGAGTGCCTGTTCTTAGCGGCTCGCGTCCTCTCCATGCACGCCAGATTCTGGATATGGAGCTCGGGGAACCCCATTAACAATGATGTAACGTCCCGTCACATATGCCTGCAATTATTTATTCCAATAAATTGTTGCAAATACGCCGTCTTTAATTATTGTTCTCAAAATGGTTTAATCTTGTTTTCACCTTATCCCCTGGTGGATTTAATTATTTTAGAAGTCATTTATGCGGCACCCATCTTTAAATTACCCCCATCATTCCAAAACCTGCTCTGCTGCGATTCGCTGCCTGAAAATGATGCCAACTTAAATCTGGTGACTTTTGTCATCACACCTCATGGAATATTCCAATGCTTTCCATTTCATCACAAGATGACCTTGACACGTGGAACTATCTTTAAACCTGGGCAAGCGTAATGGCGCCACACATCCGGCCTATAATGTAACTGCGGCTATTCCCTCATATGCCATTTTTTTAATTTCTAATATTTTTAAAGACAATGATATGAGCCAATTGGGCTCAATACATACATACATACATACTCATTTTTAAACAATTAAAACAGAGTTAAATTTAATGGATAACATGCTACTGTCTTCTCTAATTAACAGACATTACTGTAGGCCTACACAAGGAACGAGACTAGATCTATTTCTGTTGAGATACAGTTTTTACAGTGCACTGTATCTTCTGGTATGGTCTAGAACAAGTCTAGAACAAATATGGAAGTGACGAAGATATTAGGGATACTATAAGTGCTGGAGCAGGAGGGAAACATTACCTTTTTTCCTTTCTTTTAGGTAGCTGGCAGATGATGTAACAGTATCTACTCACCATTTATTCGGCAGCAATTTTCAACTTTGTCAGGAACCTCATCTCATCCCATACTACATGTTGTGAACTACTATTCTATCTGTCTGCAAGCAAACTAATCACCATTATGACCCAGTTATACTTCCTCTGAAAATAATAATCACCATTACCATATCTCAGTATGGCCTCAGTGGTGACATCACTTCATTGTCCCTCGGTACATGGTCTGCAACAGTTGGATTCAGAACATTCCACACTTTAGTGGCTGGTGCAGTGAAAGTGATTTCGTACCCTTTCCTCTCTTTTCTGCCTGCCTATTGCGCTATATAAGCCCTGAACATCAACCTCAAAACTGAGTTTGAGCTCCAGTAACTGAGAAGAGGGCAGAGACCTCACCAGCAACTTGGACCTGAGTATACAGCTGTACTCATGTTTGTCGCTACGGTCAACATTTTTCTGCCAGCCATGAGGTAGGGAAAAGAGCATGCAGCCCACTTCATCTTGGCATATCTTTGAACTTTAACATAATCAGGACACCCACCTTTATTCCATCATGGTTGCTGAGTGTTAGGTTGTGTTAACATCTTTTTCCTTCTTTCCATTACAATTAGGGGTTTGCACCACATTGATCTCAACTATATTAAAGTTATGTTTCTCCTCCATAGATGTCATGAACTTAAATCACAATATATTTATTGGTCAGAATTGGACCACCTTGGATGGAATTCACTTTATGAAAGTGATCTTAAGAGCTTTTACAGCTTGTTGTGCTGATCTTTCTTGATTTTTAGTGAAGGAGAGCAATTCTGCTGGGAACTACGTAAGATATTCTTTTTCAGTGCAGCTCGGTTCTGAAAACGTGTACCTGGTTTACTGTATGACTTTGTGTCCATTAGGGATTTAAAAATATATCTAGTCAATTATTATTGTTTCCTCATGGTCAGGAAAAGAACTGTCACAACATTTTGTAAATTAGTTCCTCAATTTTTTTAAGTGATTTTATGTATCTATTATCACTCTGGGAATTATTAACATTAATACTGATGTGTAGGTATTTCTCTGAGATTATTTACACAAGATTTGCAATGTACGAAAGTTAACATAGCACGCCTGGGGTTTACAACCTTCCTATAATGCACAAAGGGTGTCATTTTGATTCCATAGTTGATTTTAACCCAGTTTACGTGTATGAACATGATTTTTTTGTTTTTTCTGTTTTCTATGATTTTTCATAACTTGAACATTCTTTGGATACAGGCTCTAAAACAACTATGGGCACAATAAGTGGAATTATAAGTTGTGTAATTATATTTTTAGAAGTTTTGGCTAAGTTTGTCAAGGTATTGCATGGTAATTCAAACTATGGTTTTGAAAAAGATAAGTGCGAGAAATCAAATATGAGTTACATTAATAACTTGGTATACAACCCTAGTTGTAAACATTGTTACATAGATCGTACCTTTCAATGTACTGTGGAAGGAATAAAATACATATGAATAGTTCAACACACAACTAGAGGCCATTGCATTTCTTGCACTTTCTAGTACAGATGGCAGTGCAAGATCCACAGACTGCTTTATTGCATGTCATACATTTTCCTACTGTCTTATTCTTCTTGCAACTTTTCTCCACTTGACAGTACTTTGTCAATGACACACCATCAGATTGTTCACTTGATATGGACAGGTATTATGTTGTTAATGTAAGCATTTAACAAAATTTTCAGCTAGTTTTTGCAGCAATTGTGATCTTGCTATTTTCTCTAATGTTTTTCCTTGTATGGGACTGAAGCATTTATTGCAACCAGATCTAACATGTTATGAAAAGTGTGAACTGGCCACCGCCTTGTCCCTGTTCTGGTAGAGTATTTGCGGGCCATTTGGTCCACTATATCAACACCATACTTTGACTCGTTATAACATGTCACTGTTGAGAGGGTTTTCTTCTCAGCGTCAGAGATGTCTACGTCTGGGTGGAGTGTGTTCAGAACCATCACATTCATCCTCTACTTACCTTGATACACATTAAGGGTCATATCATCATTCCTGTAGACTTTCGTTGAGTAGAGTTTGTGTTGCATGGTTTTAAAACATGACAGTGTAATGTCATCCAGAACAATAATGAACTAAACAATTACCCTGTTACATTCTGCACACTGACTGCCTACTAATGTAGGTCAAACATGAGAAAGGGTATGATATGTATGCATATCTCTCTAGGAGTGGACTAAGATAAATTTGAAGATTACAGGTGCAATTTTTAATTAAAAGACATATACAAGGTGTCAAGGTGGTGTTGCTATTATTCTCCCCTTAAATGGTGAAAAGTCACTGAACAGATTTTTTGAATTTGGAAAATTAATGGCTGCAGCAAACTAAGAAAATGACTGAGGAGTCAAAAAGACTCCATCAGGCATTCTAGTGTTAAACTTATTGATCTTACTTCTTATGGGTGCTTACTCCTGTTTAAAAAATATTTTATTGTTAGCTGGAGAACAAGTTAACAATATACGTGTTGGTTTATACTGTCAGAATATTTCTTCTCCTTTTCCTTTACTGTTTGCCATGTTCCTGTTGGTATCCTGAAAGAACTGGGAAAATTTCAATGGACTTTGTTCCAACAAAGTTTGTTTCGATTATTAATCTGTACCATCCATGAATACCTTAACGTCTCCTGCATGCAAACTTGGGAATTTACACTGCACAATCTTTGTGGTTTAAAGAACCTCTTTGAAATATAATTTTATACAAAACGAGTGAGCCTTTGCCCACTGTGCTAAAATGGGAGTGCATCCCCAATAAAATGCCCACATCATATTAATTCTATTCTATCACATGCTATCAGTAACAGTATGTACAGTACTCTCCTAGCTTCTTTGTTTAGGAATAATAAAAATATTGCCTCCTTCCTGCTTGCCCACTATACACTTTCTAAATTACATTCTACATTCATGATTTATGTCACAGGTTCCCTGCACCACCTATGTAGTGCTTCACCTATGTGGCATCCTTCAGATTTTCACAGCCGTTTAATTCTCCATTCATTCAGTTTAAATGCTCCAACAATTTTAATTCTATTATTCCAAATTGTTTCCTTAGCAAAATTCCCCAGAGCAAACCGACAACAAACATCAGGTTTCTTCCTACCATTTTCAGTCTCACATTCCGCATAAAATTGTTTTTCCATGATTAGAACATTTTTGATGTGGTTGTTTTGGATTTTTAAGCAAGGCATTAATATGTTCACTGTTATTTTACAATGCATATATGTGACAATGGGATGAGGAGCTTGCGTGCAGCAATTTTCAACAGTCACTGATGGAAAGGGACCACAGATAATTTGTCGGGATGCAAACCTGATTTACATTCCAGTGTCAATAGAGATCTTGAAAAACTTTGGTTCATAGAAGATCCTAATCCAAACTGAGCTTTAAAATGACATTATACACGAGGTAGATGCTTATATGTTTGTTCTTATTATTTTCTAAATTTTAACCCTCAAACTGGTAGTTGAAATAGCTCTAACCGGTAGGTGTGCACAACACATTTGCAGTACCTGATGTATGTCACTCTGACAGATGTATTATTCAAAGAATATGCACATATAATACACCGAAACATTCAGCATGAAGTGGACTATTTGAAAAGTGGTTTCCATTTATGCTCAAGTAATATTTAAAAAATTTTCTGCCTCTTTAAATGCCCCCTCAAACAATCAAAAATATTTTTTACTTACACACCAAATATAAATGACTAATCAGTTTTCCTGATACTTTTTAAAATACACATTTTGTAGAGAAATTAATTCTGATTATAGGCATGCAAATTTTAAGTGAATAGTGTTAATACTTTAGGAATTATTCAATAAAAAGTACGTTACTTGACAGAGTTCTAACCGGTGGGTGTTCATAACCTACCTCAGGTGGCACAACACTTATCCATTATGCTGCAGTAGGCCTTCAATTTACAGATGCATATAATTCTATTAAAATATCTTCATCATTTAAATTCAAAAATGTAGCCATCGTGTGAGCATAACACACAGTAAACATTGGAAACAAGTAACAACAAAATCAATACATGTTTCAAAGCTGTACGAATTGCGCCCTTCATTTGTTTCATAGATATCACACATAAATGGATGTATTGAACACCGAAACATTCCACATTCCAAGGAGAAAACATGCCTGATGAATGCTTCCATCTAACGTAAATATTCACAACTTCTTCTACTTGTATTTACTAGTAAAGTAGACCCGACGATCTATCGTCAGCGGCGGTTGAGATAGGCGCACACCTGCCGATCTATCGTCAGCTACCGGTTCGAGGGTTAACTTTTACCAGTTATATTAGTTGAGACTGACAGGTCTAGGATATATATATACTGGTATACATTCAGGTTTTTAATATATCTGCTCTGTAGTTGTTCCACTAGATGACGCATCCATATGATCACGCTCTGCACTATTTTGAGCAATTTAGGTTTTTAATTCTTTTGTAGACTAAAGATGTTTTAGTAGAAAATAACAAACTCATTAAAAGATTCTTGAAAAAGAATAAACAATATCAATCTATGTCATGTATATGTACAGACTGATGGGCACAAACATTGGAACAGCAGAATGTTCATCGCTATAACTAAGAATACTTACTTTTTCTCTTACAACAAAAGCACAATTTGAACTAAAAATTCTGGCAGTTATTTATAATATGGCATTTTTTGATACATCCCTCAAGCTACATGGAAAGGCGGAGAACACTGGATACATTGTCAAACATTACACTTTGTGCAAAGAGTCTGTACGACACTCATACAGGTTGCTCTTGCACAGCACTTCTACTGCTGGGCTCCACCAGATGGTCAGTTCATCCAGCTTAATGTCAACACTCACTTGACTGAGGTTGGTGCCGCTTTACTCCGATATCTCCAAAGAAATCTGCACGATATACTGACAACAATCTGGCTGTGGTAGGTCGACTCCAGATTTCTTCATGAGGTGTGTTATGCACAACAACATCAACAAGCCAAATAAGCAAGAGCCACCAAATTTTTCAAACTCCTACACCAATCCAGTAGTAGAAGACACTTTAGTCCGTTCTGTCCACCTCTGCCATATATTTACTATAAGCCCCAAATATATTTGACTGTTCTACACCAATTTTTTTTCTAATTGTGAGTACTTGTATTTTGTAGAAAGTGGCAATATACCATGGCACATAGACGCAACTGTGACACCAAGTTGACAACCCATTTCACAGCACAGATGTCACCTTTATTTGTTGTTGCTAACTCATAAGGATCTTAATGAACGTAAGTTTTCGTGGCTCATTGTATTAACATAAAGAAATAAATGAACTGGATTAAAGCCACTATATATATATTTATTAATAATAAAGCCAAGCTTTCAGCCAAATTGCATTGGCCTTCATCAGGGCATGTGAAGTTTTGCCTCCGACAGTGAGCAAAGAAATTATCTGAAGGAACATGGAAGTCGTGCCCGTACTATCCATGGCCTACCCCACTAACTGGACTCAAGGATCGTGGCGCTGTGCTGTGGTGGTTGGGAGGGAAGTTACTGATGCACCGCCCTCTGTCGACATGGAGACCTGTACTGCAGAAATACATGCATAACACCACTATGGCACAGCGGGACGCACTCAAACTGTCGACAGAGGGCTGTGCATCAGTAACTTCCCTCCCAACCACCACAGCACAGCACCACGGTCCTTGAGTCCAGTTAGTGGGGTAGGCCGTGGATAGTACGGGCATGACTTCCATGTTCCTTCAGATAATTTCTTTGCTCACTGTCGGAGGCAAAACTTCACATGCCCTGATGAAGGCCAATGCAATTTGGCTGAAAGCTTGGCTTTATTATTAATATATATATATATATATATATATATATATATATCTACAGTGGCTTTAATCCAGTTCATTTATTTCTTTATGTTCATAAGGATCTTGTTTATCCTTTTTCATAATAGGCCAATTCTTTTGATTTTCCTCAAATTGTACTGGTCTCTCCATATCCTCAGTGTTTCAGATGCTGTAGAAGTGATATGTCCATAAATAGGGTATGAAATTACAACCACAAACGCAACCTACATACGTCTTTAGGAAACTCATCTAACATAGATACCACTGGAACAACACATTTCAAGGAAATGTCTTCATATTGGACAATATCATTTGGATTTTTACCTTGGCAGACATCTACGTTTATTAGGTAACCACAAGGAGTATTGAAGCACCAGACTTTGTGGCCAAAACGTATTGCCCTCCCAAATGTAAATTGTTTACAGCCATATTATCTGTGAGAAATTTTCCTACCCAGAAATGTACAAGGAAATATTTCTTGATGAGATCCATAAAATGATGTCACACTATATCATCATTACTAGGGTTGGCATTAACTGTAAAGATAGTAAATCTGTAACTCTCAAGGAAAAACAAAACCAAACTTGGCTAATGGCATTAACAACTAACTCCTTGTGGTCATCTGCCTGCTTTCCAGTAAGACCTCTTTAGAAGAACAATGTTATAATATGACAACAGTAGGAAAACTATTAAAAAAAAGTTCTATGTCTGAGGAGAAAATGTTGGATCTGAAACTTTCTTGAATTGTGCATATTTCCTAGACTCAGATGCTAGAAATTTTAACACCTCTGCATTGAAAATCATCTCAAAAAGCTGTAAGGAGACATTCCCCAGAGTTGAACAGTCATTTCAGGAAATAATCCAAGATTACCTGGGATGTCAGCATGTGTCCAAGAAATATTTTGTTACCTCGATTTTTTGTTTCCGATGGCTCAAGTACGGGCTCAGGAATATCCTCGTCTTCTCTCAAATGTTGGCTCTAACTAGTACTAAAATCAATTTTGGAATTGCTGGAAAACTGGCAGCCAGTAAGACTGCAGCAAGTCCTGAATTGTCTTCCTCGTTGTAGTCTTTGTCGTCAGAATGAATATTTACAGTATTTTTACAGGTTTTATGTCCTCAATTACATAATTTGATTCAATAATATCCAGAGCTTCCTGAAGACTGATATGCTTTCCAGAGGATATAATATGTGACATAATTAACAAAATAAAAATCCCTGAGGCCTAAAACAATTTCCAACATGCTAATGATTTGTGGAAGGAAATAGTGATTAGCTTTATATTCACAATGTTATTTTTCAAACACTATAGTATCATAATAAAATTGATTAAAAATACACTGAAAATGAATTATAACAATGAAAAACCAACTAATCAACGAAACTTACTTTTTGATAGTCACTATAAGCATAAGCATATGATATCATGGTACTTTTGCATTAAAAATTATAATTTCAACATAATATTCAGATGACAATAATAGCTACTTAAGAAGAAATGCTCAAACTTTAACTGTAAATTATATAAGTGAAATTATTCATAATGCCATCCCTCCTGCTCTCAAGATAATCTAAACATTTACAATGCTCTGTGATCCCAACAAATCACTACTCATAACAAAACATACACTGGGATTGATTCCCTATTTCTTAATAACTTGTACAAGCTGTCAGACACAACAAAGATCATAGAATTATGCATTGCTAGACAGATTCACATCTTGCTACAGGGTGTCATCATATGATCATGCATGGCGGTAATGGGTTAGCATGGCTGAAAACCACTTACTCTATGAGGAATATGCTGGGACCAGAGAATACCTGACACTATAGAGAAGTGCCACTGAAACTGATGTTGCTATAACAAAGTTCTACTGTATAATTACCCATTATGTTGGTAATACTACTTTTTAACAGTATCCTAATTTATACCATTTTGGTAAAATATAAATACTATGAAAAACCCTTGTGCAATAAGGTTATCCCTAAAATGACATGAAAGGCTACATAACCATTCATATAATAACATGTAAAACTAATCACAAATCTATATCTGTACGAATATGTTAGTACCATGTAAGGTCTTGGCCTCACAATAATTAGGATGCCCAACATTTGAACCATTAGCAACTATTTATGAAAATATAATGATCAAAATTTAATGATTCTCCTAGATTTATTATATTCTTACCTCTTCTACTTGTGCATCAGGAAACACAAGATCTGGTTCAACTGTAATCTTAACTGAGTTGTCAGCTGTTAATTTCAAACCTGTCTCCTGAAACACACATAAAAATTATCATAAGAAGAAAAAATGAATGATCAAATACTGTATATGAACAGTAGCTCACGGCATTAGCTCATCATTATTATGCAAGATCAGGCATATTAGAGTATTTTAGAGTAAGGGTGTTTTGCATCACTGTTGTAATTCTGTTGGTAAGATATATATTGAAAACAGACATAAATAGCATAATCCAATTAATATTTTGGATAGTATAAATTATTACAACTCCACTTACTGAATTTGATAATGTTTCTGTATCTGATGACCAATCAGGTTCAGTTTTGATGAAGAGGGGTTCCTCCATAATTTTCACAAACCTGCAACATAGTAATGCCAGCACATTAATGACACATCAGCTTTACAACAATCTAATATGAAACAAAGAAAGTAATTCCTGTTTTAGGAGACAACTACAGTCAATTGCTAACCCCTTTAATCAAGCAAACTTGAATATGTATAATGATACCTATCAGACCATCATTGTTTGGTGGGTATGATTGCATACTGCAGTACCTATAGACCCAATTTCATAATCAGCTGTTAAATTAACACCAAGTAATTCTTTGTTAACACATTATTAAAAATTAAACAACAGGTTAAGATTCCTGTGTTTTTCCAAACTTTTCCTGAGAAATGTTGCTAACTCTCAAGAGAGCCATGATTATTGTTAATTAATAAGGCCGTGGCAGAACCATAGAGTTTTGAGCATGCTCCGATGTCCTTTTGTTTGAACACAACTGTAAAGTATGGCACATGAAGTCAACTCAAAATGGTTGTATTATATATTTGTAATCCCAAGCAAGAAATGAGATACTGTTTGTTTCAGATCCCTATCATCCTTTCCTTGAAGTTTTGAGTCATGATATAAGCTATATTATAATAGTTTTCAGCTCATGTTTCAGGATGTAATTTTAGTATAGGGTTAAGATATATTTCTTTAAAGGGTTTTGAATACCACCTACCAGGATCTCATTATTAGTGCTCCCATTTGAAACCATTCCCTGATATAGAAGTTATTAAATATCATACTACTGCGAATAAAACACAGCCACCGAGCAACATTCCTGATTTGGAGGGTAGTATCCCTTTTGATAGCAGCGTATTTCAGATCTAATGCCTCCAAGTGATCAGATTCTTATGTTCGTAAAATATGTTCACCATAAACGCTTGCAAAACAGCAAATTTCATACAAGTAGTGGATAATCTGCTGGCATTCTTCTATTGAAGGAAATGTTATATACCCTCTTCTAATGGATGCTACTGATGCAGAAACTTTACTAACAATTATACTAAATGTAGCTTTTGTAATTCCAGTATTTTTTCCAACCACTATATGAAGAGACTGGTACTAGCAGCATGGGAAAAAGAGGTAAGTTTCTGTTCATGGGATATTTTAACCTTACTCAGATTTCATCAGCTGCCTTACTAATAAGTATTTTCAAAAACCTGTATTTTTGTAGAAATTCTTCAACCATCAGATTTTTGAAATCATTACATATGAAAACTCTTCCTCAATCAGGTATATTACAGAAATGATCTAAATACAGTAATTCTGCATCCAAAAAAATTATTCAAAGCAGCAATTTTGGAACAGTTGGCAAATTTTAAACATTTAACAAGGGAAGGCAGGTGTGTTAACACTTAGTTTAACAAACTGTTAAAGTATAAATATGTTGATAAAACACATTGTTTGATAATTCAAATGTTAAGTATTAACAACTGTTCATGACATTGTGCCACATGGTAAGAAATCAAATAGTCAAATATGCAGGCTATAATTTTTATTGCCATGAATTTTGTGATTAAGTTTATTTATTACTGATCTAATTTTATAATTAGTTGGCAAGCAGATCTTGAAACGAATGACAGTATTTCTAACCAACTTCATGGAGTCTGAAAGAAGCAGAGGTTTCAAATTGCTCACAGAACTCAAATAAGCATATAAAATAATACTTGTTTATTTCTTCAGGATATGTGACGAGAGGCAGTTACGTATGTCACAACCAATTTCTTAAGGAGGAGGTTCTTTCAGAAGCTTCCCACATATGGCTGATATTGTATGAAAGGCTGATAAAGTAGTGTAGGACAAAAATAAATACCTTTTAGACTAACACACGACAGGTTTTTGCATTCAGTAAATAAATACCTCCATACATTTACAATTTGCAAGATTACAACCTAGAACTGGAGATTAATCTCCATATCTTTTCAGTCAAACATACTGTTTATTTTAGGGTGAATTTGCAAACCAACAAGGTTATATTGAGTATAGGTAGAACAGATATCATAATATTTTTATGTGAAACTCATAATAGGAAATAAAACAAATAAGTACACTTCTAGGTAACTTTAGACGCAGTACGCAAGGAAAAAATACTGAGTATGTAACTAAACCAAACAAAACAGGTGTCTTCTTAGTTAGAAAGTGGCAAAATAAAGACAGTTTTCAATGTGATCGCATGAGTTGATAATGTGTTGGTTCACCATGGACACTGAGGCACTCTTGAATGTGAAAGGGCATGCTCACTACCAAATCATCGAGCATATTTTGAGTGAACAGTCCCATACCTTGATGGCAGCATCTTTCAGAGCCTAAATAATTAGTGGTGAATACTGACTGTTCGAAATTGCTAAATTTACGTAAGGTCCATGCATGCTTTATGCGGTTCATGCCCAGGGAAGATGTTGGTCAGTCCATTCTGCGAATTCCACATCCCTCCAGGTATCCATTTACTGCTGCTGCATGATGTAGATGAGTGTTATTGTCCTGCAGAATAAACCCATCTCATACAGTCTTCACAAAACCACTAATTGTGGGTCAGAGAATAATGTTTTCATACAATGCAGCTGTCATACTTCTTGGAATGCGAACAAGTGGTGTACAGCAGCTGTACATGATACCTGCCCAGAATACTGCTGAACCACCAAGCTGTTGGTGACGTCCTACTGGGTATGATTCATTGTAATGTTCCCATATGTCCTCCATATGCGTAGAGAGTTGTTTTCAAAGTGTAAAACAATTCATACTTCATCAGTGACCAACATTCTACACCACTGATCTTGTATCAAAATCTGATGCGCTCTAGCCCATCAAACAGTAGCCACATTGCAATGCTATCGAAGTGGAGGAGTCCTGAGCTTCTTGAATAAATTCCCCCATCTAACATGCACAGTTTAGGTACTTACAGTAACTCCTGTAGCATCCCAAACCTTATGATGCAGGGTAGTAGCTGTCTATGTGGGAAGTCTACTTGAAGACAGGTGCATATACCAGTCTTGAGTTGTTGTTGTGTTGCACGGATGGCTCACGCAATGTCTTTCTGCTACTGAACAGGTGTCTTGGAACTTCTCCACAATCTGGAGACAAAACTTTGATTCATGTGAACAAGTATGTCCTTCTAGAAGGATGAAAGGGTAGTATGATTTCAATACCACCTAGCATTGAAGACAATGAGTTTGTGGCACGGATTACTTTATTTGCAGGATGAACTGTAACCTCTCTTCAGTCATCAAGAATAAAAGATCATGAAACTGACATTTTCCAAAGTAGCCGGCTAAAGGAATGCTGGAATTGGAGGAAATTATTCAATATGACATTGCTTCCATAATTTGAAATAAATAATATTTCATGACCAACTGGGGAACACTGAGAACTTGTGAACAATAACTCCAAATGTATCTGCTGTTATTATTATTATTATTATTATTATTATTATTATTATTACACCCCCATTATCTGTCAAGAAACTTACCCCCACAAGCAGGATCACACTCCCTTCATGACACCCTCTACTAACCACCCCTGACGTGTTGGACCAATGATTACTTTTTTGTCACAGTACACAGACCCATATAAAAGAGCGCTATTATTACCATCAATTATACCAAAGGTCTGCCATGAAACACTCCCTTCAAGAGGCACTTTTCTAAAAACCCATGACATATCAGACCTATGGATTATTGTGACTATCTAGGATGTATGCAGACTAATAAGGAAAGACCACTTAATTTACCTTAACTTTACCCTGCTCCACCCATCACTCGATACGCTTATGATATCCAAAGCATATCATAAAAGAGGCAATGAGCCTTCTCTCTTCACCTATACTTGACAGGGATTTCCTTTAAGAGTTGGCAGCACTGTCTTCTTCCTCATACAGAAATGAGTAAGGTGGGGGAAACAAAAGAAAAACATCCTGTGTACTTGCTGTAGCTAGTACACTGACCATTACTGAAGTTGTACCAAACGCAAATGTGTAAAGGTTGGGAAAGACGGTTGTAGAGCAATGGTACCTTGTCAATTGGGTGCAGCTGTTTTATGTGGTATCAAAAAGCAACCATGCTGCTAAAGGAGTGTCATATAACTTTTAAACTACAGTCAGCGTCCACCTTCATCACAATTTCTGTTCATCCCTTGGTGGATAATATTGGGGCAGACCTGCACTGGTCTCCAATCCTTCCCTCTAGAAGACAAGTACGGATGACATAAAATTGTGATTGTTAAACTGCAGAAGTACTGTAAGGAAAGAAATAGAATTAAGTAATTTAATACACATATATTTAACAGATATTGAAACAGAAATGGAATCATGACTCAGGAATAAAATTATGGATTGGAAATTTTCTCCTGGAACTGTGGAGTGTTTAATGTAGAGACAGGACAGAATCAAAAGGAGTGGAAGTAATCATACTTAGTGCAATAAGAATTCAAAGATGAAGGATGAGAAACATTTACAGCCCATTTGTAGACTAGAGCAATGGTCTAGAGATAACCACCAGGTTAGAGTGACAAAGCAGCCAATACATTCTGTTTGTGTATGTGTTTATCATCAGAATTTGAAGCGAATGGCTGTGGGTTGTTGGATGGCAGTATTCCTTGTGATTTGACCAGTGCTTTTGCTCTTCTGGCCTCTCAATTTGTCATCTCAAACTTTTTTCAATCCTGCATACACTCCAACTTTGAAATGAATATTCATTTTACCTATTATCAGCAGTTAAAATTACCAGAATTTAGTAAATGTAAGTTTTTAATAGTACAGTTAGCAAAGACATGTACACAGTTTACCCACCAATGTCTAATATTTATGTTTCATCTATGGTTAGATAGTAAGTATGTTGTTTAAATTATGGCAACCCTCCCTTCCTCATAGCTAGGGGCAGTCAACTCACGACTGGTAAAGAAATTCAGTACACTAGAGCTGAGGTTAAATCCAAGCAAACTTGTCACTGTGTCTCGTGCTCTAAATTGCCTCTTCATACACTGTGTATGGCAGATCACATCAAAATCATCACTTTGATGCTTTCATGCAGAATGTGAGACAAGTTGACATTATCAACCATCCCTTGGAACCATGATAAAATGTAAGAATTTTACAAAGTGATAGAAGGAAAGGTTATCTGGTGCATTCCTAATTGGTCCCTGCCAAGCATAAAGAATAAGTCTTCTATGCTACTTACGGTATCGTTGTACATCATTATTCTATGTTTTTCCACATACTAATTGTCAATGACTATATGTGCAAAGAATTGGAATCACAGATAAGACATTTTGCAGATTATATTACGCTGTATAGAGTAATAAATAAGTTACATAATTGAGAGCATCTGCAAAATGACCTCAACAAATAGTGAGGTGGACAGAAAACAATGGTATGATGGTAAACAGGATGAAAAGTCAGGTTGTAAGTTTCATCAAAGAGAAAAATTCTCTGAGCTTTAATTACCATGTTGATGGGGTGAAAGTAACTCATAAGGATCACTCATAAAACACCTGACTCACCATGTTTGAGAGATGAAAAACACAATTGCAAGCACATGTATTCTGTAGTACTACCCGTTCAAAAACATTTATCTTTCAGTCATTAGACTGTTGTGCCTGAAGAAACCATTTTCATTTATGTGGAGAACAATTAGTAGTTTACCCTTGCCAGAGGCAGATTTCGACCCACTCGATAATCCCCTAAGAAATTCACCTTTAATAGATTTTATAATTTCATCCTCCTAAATTATTACCCAAGTTTTATGAAGGAAATAGATATATCTACCATCTTCACAGCCTCCCACAAGGCCAACCCCTCATCCACGTCGTGGGAGGTGGGCAACGACATGAAGTAGGGGATTGCCTGTAGGGGTGATGTACAGTGGGGACTGTGCCCCATGACCGCTACGATAGCTGTGAAGGCCCTACAGGAACTGTGAAAAGTGACGGCTAACGGGGCTCTGGTGAAGACCTCAAAGGCAGCAGCGGCGGAGAAGGGGTCCTTTGGTACGACGAAGCTGGCGGATGAGGCAACCCTTCTTCTTGGGGATGAATAAAGAAGAAACCACTGCCTTGTGGTAAAGAGGGATCTTTAAAGGCTAAGGGAGATAACCCCTACAGAAAAATCCTGCAGTCTAGCGCAGACAGGAGGCAGGCCCTCCACTGGACTTAGGGTGCTGTGGGCTAATAACTCGCACACCGGAATTAAACTTATTACAGAAACCAGACGAAATTTATACCGGCCGGATTTTATGGAGAAGACTTTTGCAATGAAATGCAGAACATGAATTGGATTCTGGAATGTTAAAACTATGTATGAAACTGGCAGACTGAGAGAAGTAATAGCAGAAATGAAAAGGTATAAACTGGAGATACTTGGGTTGAGTGAAACAAGATGGACAGGCTACAGAGAGGTGAGGACAGAAGAGGGGGGGGGGTGTCTTCATTTACCCTGGAAGGGAAGAAAATGATCAGCATTCAAGTGGAGTTTTTACAGCTGACGATGACCTGGACTAGGGTCGAAACCGGTCCCATTTAAATAAGAATTTCTTTCTTTTATGTATTGAATTGGTTGAACTTCAATTATTTTTAATTTTTAAGGATAATTACTGTACGAATAAGAACCAAAGTTAGACCTGTGACCATAGTACAGTGCTATGCGCCAACAGAGGTAGCAGAAGAGGAAGAGAAGGAGGAGTTTTATGATAGGCTGACATCAACACTGGCAGGGATAAAGAAGAAGGACATTGTGGTGTTGATGGGAGATCTAAATGCAAAAATCGGTAATGAAAATGAAGGAAGAGAAATCATCATGGGTAGACACGGAATAGGAGAAGAAAACAATAATGGCCAGAGATTCATAGATCTATGCAGTAATTTTGGATTGGTTATAGGTGGATCATTGTTTCCACATAAGAACTGCCACAAGATCTCATGGGTGTCACCTGATCTCCGCACAGAAAACTAAACTGATCACTTGGCAATAAGTAAAAGATGGAGACATTCACTCTTAGATGTGAGGAATAAACGTGGAGCAGATGTAGGCAGCGACCATCACCTTATGATTGCTGATGTTAAATTGAAGGTGGCAGCACATTGCTGATGTTAGATTGAAGGTGGCAGCACAAGTAAAACAGGCAGCAGTACGAATGAAACGTTTCAACTCCGGGAAATTTGGGAAAATTGAAGTGCAAAATGAATCTAAGGTACATTTGAAGAACAGGTTTGAAGCCCTTGCTGAACAACCAGATGAAGATGTAAATACCAAATCGAACACAGTCAAGGAACTCTTTCATGACATATGTGAAGAGATAGTAGGCTACATAGAGCCAGAGAGGAAAGAATGGTTATCGGATGACACTTGGAAATCAATCCAAAAGCGAAGAGAGTGCAAGGCACTTGTCAACTCCAGTAGAACAAGAAACCAGAAAGCAGTAGCAATGGAAAAATACAGGGAGGCCAACAAGGAGATTAAGAAGAAAGTGAGGAGAGTGTTTACAGACCAACTGGCAATACAAGCAGAAGAAGCAGTAAGAGTCAGCAACAGTAAAGAAGTATATGCCATTACGAGAAAGCTTTCGAGGAGGAGCTTTTCAGGGCAGAAACCAGTCAGAGATGCAAACGGAGTAGCCTTGACATCTGAGACACAACAACTGGAAAGATGGAGACATCACTTCATGGAAGTACTCAATAATCTTGGTGAGGAATCGAGAACTGAAGAAGTTGAAACCATTTTGGAGGATCCAGACATCTCCGTAGAACCACCAACACGACAAGAGGTTGCACAAGCAGTGAAACAAATGAAGAGTGGCAAAGCACCCGGTGTAGATAACATTATCCCAGAAGCCCTAAAGGTAGATCCAGATTTAACAGCGGAAATCATGGAGCCACTTCTAACACTAATATGGAACGAAGAACACCTCCCTGAGGAATGGAAGAAGGGTGTCCTAATCAAGATACCGAAGAAGGGTGACCTCTCAGATTGCAATAACTGGAGGGGAATAACGTTGCTCTCATATGGGGGAAAAGAGATGTCTAGAGTCATACTGAACAGAATAAACATAGCCGTTGACAGGAGGCTATGTCAAGAACAGGCAGGTTTCAGAGAAGGTCGGTCTACTGTGGATCAGATTAACACACTGAGGCTAATCATTGAACAATTTGCTGAGTATCAGACATCTCTGTATATACTTTTCATTGATTTTGAAAAGGTCTTTGACTCTATCAACTGGAGGAAAATGTGGAAGGCTATGGAAAAGTTTGGAATTCCACAAAATATAGTCCATCTTACACTGGCAATGTATGATGGATATACTTGTCAAGTAGAACATTAAGGGAAGCTGTCTGAACCTTTTGCTGTAAAATCTGGAGTAAGACAAGGATGTCTACTGTCGCCAATCTTGTTTTTCATGACACTGGATTGTATGCTGAGAGAGACAACGAATAGAAAGCGTGGTATTCAGTGGGGATTAAATAACTGATTGGAAGAACTGGATTATGCGGATGACCTCTGTCTTCTTACAGAATGTTTTCGGGACATGGAAATCAAACTGAATGAGTTAAAAATAGAAGCTAAAGAAGTAGGCTTAAAGATTAATAACAAAAAGACTAAAGAAATGCGCATAAACCATCGTAACAATTGCAACTTGACTCTATATGGAATGGATATAGAAAGGGTAGAGGAATTTTGATACTTAGGAAGCATGGTAAGCCAGGATGGAGGTGCTTTTAGAGATGTGGTGAGTCGTATAAATAAAGCCAAAGGAGCTTTTGCTCAGTTACGACCAATATGGAGATCCCCTCACATTCGTATAAAAACGAAGCTAAGGATATTCAACTCAAATGTTAAATCTGTGTTACTGTATGGAAGCGAGACGTGGAAAGTGACCAAAGATATTACCACAAAGTTACAGACTTTTATAAATCGGTGTTTGAGGTACATTATGAGAATATGGTGGCCAGAAACTATCTCAAACAAAGACCTTTGGAAGTCCACAAGTCAAAGTCCCATACAGGAACAGATAATGAGAAGAAAATGGAGACGGATTGGGCACACTCTGAGAAGACCACAAGAGAGTATCACAAGGCAGGCATTGAGTTGGAATCCACAAGGCAGTCGCAGGTAAGGCAGACCGAGGATTACCTGGAAGAGAACCATAGATAAGGAGATTGCTGGAGTTAACAAGACATGGAGGGAAGTGAAACACTGGCAGCAGATAGAACAAGCTGGAGAAATTTCGTCGTGGCCCTATGTTCCATGTGGAATTAAAGGAAATAAGTCAAGTCAAGTCACCATCTTCACAAAATTTCTTAATCTGATGTAAATACATTCTACTCCACACCACCAGTGCCAAGTGGTGATTTTGAGACACATAACTGAAGTTTATAAATTTCAAAAGGCTGTGAAAAGTTGCACGAGAAAATGTAGGCAATGTATCGTCACTATTAACTGAAGGTAATATTCAAGAGTTGGTATTTCATTTCTTATAAAGAAGTCGCAATTTCTTTTATGGATAACATCTTTTATAAAATTGTTGTATTTTTCACTTAACTTTGGCACTTTATGAGTTTTTCTTTTTTTTAGGAGTAACCAGTTCCTTATCAGCTGTAAGTACTTTCCTAGGATGGTACATGCTACCTCTTACATCAGCCACTGCACGTGTTACTTCATCCAGAGTACTTCCACGATTTTCTTAACGAAATTTGGAAAAGACATTTAACACGTCTTCTTGCCACTTGTTAGTGGTTTTCCTTTTTTATGTTTAATCACAGACTGATCTAATTCACAAATGGTTTACAATTATGACGCTTTCTTACACAAGCAGACACACACATTTGCTGCATGGAAGTTTTATACTTCCAGTTAATTAAAATTATAAATGTTAAACATTGTGTGTTAGTTTCATTCACAATAAACATAGAACTTAGAACAAGCAAACAAGAAAAGTGAACACATGTGCTTCAGATCAGCAAACACCGAGCTACTGGGCTCAAAGATTGATGTTTGCAAAATGGATTGTTGTTTCCTTCAAACTCTTCCATCAAGTGACTTGCTTCACTATGTTGGGAAGATGTAACATATTTGTGTATACACGTGGGAAGAATAAGGAATAAGTCACTCAAATGATATTGCTAATAACATAATGAGTGAAAGCATCATATGTTAGGATTGATACATTTCAGCCAAACTATGTAAGTTGAGCAATGGACATTAGTTCAGCCCATAGACCGCCGTAATTTGTAATGTTACAAGTGAGTGGAATTAGTGAAATCTTACTTGGAGAGCATCTCAGAGGAGAGATGTGTTCTTTGCAAAGTCCAGGAACCCACCATCCCGCCCCAAGAAGAATATTTACTTTTATAAACTAATTAAGATTATTACACACCTTCTTCATTTCTGAAGTAGGTTATTGTATTCTTATTGGCCAATGTAAAATGTCACGTGATCTCATTCCTGTCAAGTATGTTGATGATAATCCATTACCAACTGCAGCACAATAAAAGTGCAAGTAAATGGAACATGTGAAAAAAACAATGTACAATACAGAACAACAATAAAGATAAGTGAAACTTACCTTAATGTAGAGGAGGGTAGAGGGTTGCTGCAGCCTTGAGAAATTCATGCACCCGGGCGTTTAAGGGAAACGAGCTCTTAAAGAGAGATTCGGCAAGATACCGTGAAAAAATCATTTTCTCCTACCGAATCCTGGAACTGAGTAGCTCCCGTGCTTGAGATAACGCCACCGGTTTTCAATATTTTGAGTGTGCACGGTAGGGCGATTGATGGGCATCAACCTCCTGTTTCCCCTATTGACGTGACCAATCTTCTTAGTGTCTACAAACTGAAGAGAGTGGTTCACGCAGAGGTGTACGAATCCCTCGTCCTCCAAGCAGTCGTAGGCCTTCCAGCAGTCCGATATGATTATCGTGCCTGGGAGGATGCAGTCTTTAATAACGGCAAGTAACGTGGCTTTATCCCTTTTTTTGACAGGAAGTACGAAAAAGTTTCAGAAGTTCTCCCTCTCCACGCCTCTGAAGAGCCACTGCCCTTCTATCTGCCTGCCTCGATTGTACTTTCTCTTTCCGAACTTGCTTTCGTCTATTTCCACTATTATGCCGGGTCCACCTATTTTTATTTTTTTAATTGTTGTCAACCCAGGCAATGCACACGTCCCTACAAAGGTTGGAACAATCCACAACAGTTGCAGCAGAGAAACCCAACTCAAGTTTCACAGTTGGACCCAGGGGTTTCGGTGAAAGGCACCACAGCATAGCGAACTGACCAATTTTATATATTAAATCCTTCAAAGAAGGTATTTGTCCTTCCACAAACTTTCCAATTACAGTTGACACCCTGTTGAACTCGTCGACACCGAAAAAAAACTATTTCACTTTTTCGCCTCTCTTTATCAAAAGCAATGGAGCATCACGTCCGCACTTTTCACAAACTGCGCTATTGGATAGCAATCCGTGACGATGATAGAACTCCACTAAATCGTTTAAATTCCTATGATATTTGGTAACAAAATCAGTGTAAGTGACAACACAACCACCGCAGGCAGCCATTATATCAATAATGAAGCAACAATTATGAGGCAACGTGTGTTATCGAAAACCATCGATTAGCTACATCACAGGTCTAGTCTAGCCAACTTCTATTTCATATTCCAAACACTAGACCTCATAGAATGCGCATCTGTCGCCCAGCCTAGACCTAGACATCAGGAAACTAACCAATGGTCTTGTCCACAGCAAGAATCCTAACCATCCAGACCAATCATCTTGTCTACATCCGATCCTAACTGTATACGAAACTAGGGGACTAACGCTGCTTCTAACTGTCCAGACCAATGGTCTTGTCCACGGCAAGAATCCTAACTGTCCAGACCAATCATCTTGCCTAGATCCTATCCTAACCGTATAAGAAACTAGGAGCCTAGCGCCGCTTCCAGGCTTCTGACCGCCCAGACTAATGGTCTTGTCCACGGCAAGAATCCTAATCGTCCAGACCAATGGTCCTGTCCAGATCCTATCGTAACCGTATACGAAACTAGGGGCTTAACGCCACTTCGTGGCTTCTAAACGGCCAGACCAATGGTCTTGTCCACAGCAAGAATCCTAACCATCCAGACCAATGGTCTTGTCCACGCCAAGAATCCTAACTGTCCAGACTAATCTTCTTGTCTAGATCCTGTCCTAACGTATACAAAACTAGGGGCGTCAGGCCGCTCCGCGGACGGCAAGAACGGGGAGCAATTCGAAGCTTAGTTCCTAAGTAGAGAGGTTGCCAGCACTGAGCACTGCTGCAGAACATCCTTTCCAAGAAGGCCGTGAGCGAGAAAAAAATGACAGTCGTTACACGCCTGTATGAATAGCGGTCTACGGGCTGAATTAATGATGAGCAATGTTCATTTTTCCGTAGATGTTCATTGGCCTATTGAGAGTGTGTTCCTAAAACAAAACCTTGCACAGATTGGATACTCTGACTCTCAAACATGGTGAAACAGACTGTAGAGTAATCAAATTAACATGGTTGTTGTTGTTTGGGTCATCAGTCCATAGACTGGTTTGATGCAGCTCTCCATGCCACTCTATCCTGTGCTAACCTTTTCATTTCTACGTAACTATTGCATCCTACATCTGCTCTAATCTGCTTGTCATATTCATACCTCGGTCTACCCCTACCGTTCTTACCACCTACACTTCATTCAAAAACCAACTGAACAAGTCCTGGGTGTCTTAAGATGTGTCCTATCATTCTATCTCTTCTTCTCGTCAAATTTAGCCAAATCAATCCCCTCTCACCAATTTGATTCAGTATCTCTTCATTCGTGATTTGATCTATCCATCTCACCTTCAGCATTCTTCTGTAACACCACATTTCAAAAGGTTCTATTCTCTTTCTTTCTGAGCTAGTTATCATCCATGTTTCACTTCCATACAATGCCACGCTCCACACGAAAGTCTTCAAAAACATCTTTCTAATTCCGATATCAATGTATGAAGTGAGCAAATTTCTTTTCTTAAGAAAGCTCTTCCTTGCTTGTGCTAGTCTGCATTTTATGTCCTCCTTACTTCTGCCATCGTTAGTTATTTTACTACCCAAGTAACAATATTCCTCTACTTCCTCTAAGACTTCCTTTCCTAATCTAATATTTCCTACATCACCTGCCTTCGTTTGATTGCACTCCATTACGTTTGTTTTGGACTTATTTATTTTCATCTTGTACTCCTTACCAAAGACTTCATCCATACCATTCAGCAACTTCTCGAGATCTTCTGCAATATCATCGGTAAATCTCAAGGTTTTGATTTCCTCTCCTTGGACTGTGATTCCCTTTCCAAATTCCTCTTTGATTTATTTTACTGCCTTTTCTATGTAAACATTTGAAAAGGAGAGGAGACAAACTGCAGCCTTGCCTCACTCCTTTCTGGATTGCTGCTGCTTTTTCAAAGCCCTCGATTCTTATCACTGATTTTGATACAGATTGTAGATAATTCGTCGTTCTCGGTATCTGATCCCAATCACCTTCAGAATCTTAAATAGCTTGGTCCGATCAACATTATCGAATGCCTTTTCTAGATCTACAAATGCCATGTACGTGGGCTTGTCCTTCTTGATTCGATCCTCTAAGATCAAACGTAAAGTCAGGATTGCTTCACGTGTTCCTACATTTCTTCTAAAGCCAAATTGATCTTCTCCCAACTCAGCTTCAACTTGTTTTTCCATTCTTCTGTAAATAATAGTGTTAAAATTTTGCAGGCATGAGATACTAAACTAATGGTGCGGTAGTTTCCACACCTGTCAGCACCGGCTTTCTTGGGAATAAGTATAAAAACATTCTGCCGAAAATCAGATGGGACTTCTCCTGTATCATACATCTTGCACACTAAATGAAATAACCTTGCCATGCTGGTTTCTCCTAAGGCAGTCAGTAATTCAGAGGGAATGTCATCAATTCCAGGTGCCTTGTTCCTATTTAGGTCACTCACAGCTCTGTCAAACTCTGACCTCAAAATTGGGTCTCCCATTTCATCAGCATCAACAGCCTCTTCATGTTCCAGAGCCAAATTATCTACATCTTTACCCTGATACAACTGTTGGATATGCTCCTGCCATCTTTCTGCTTTGTCTTCTTTCCCTAGAAGTGGCTTTCCATCTGAGCTCTTAATATTCATACACCTAGATTTCCTTTCTCCAAAGGTTTCCTTGATTTTCCTGTATGCAGCATCTACCTTTCCCAGGACCATACAGCCTTCGACATCCTTGCACTTCTCCTTCAGCCATTCTTCCTTAGCTACCTTGCACTTTCTATAAACTTGATTCTTTAATCGCCTGTATTCTTTTCTGCCCTCTTCATTTCTCGCATTCTTGTATTTTCGTCGTTCATCAATCAGGTCTAGTATCTCCTGAGTTATCCACTGATTCTTAGTTGATGTTTTCTTCCTTCCTAACATCTCTTCAGCAGCCCTACTGACTTCATTTTTCATGACTCTCCACTCTTCCTCTATAGTGTTTCCTTCAGCCTTTTCATTTAGTCCTTTTGCAACATGTTCCTCGAAACAATCCCTCACACTCTTTTCTTTCAACTTGTCTAGATCCCATCTTTTTGCATTCTTTCCTTTCTTCAATTTCTTCAACTTCAGATGGCATTTCATGACCAACAAGTTGTGGTCAGAGTCCACGTCTGCTCCTGGGAAAGTTTTGCAATCCAACACCTGGTTTCTGAATCTCTGCCTAATCATAATGAAGTCTATTTGATACCTTCCAGTGTCTCCAGGTCTCGTCCACGTATACAGCCGCCGTTTGTGGTGTTTGAACCAAGTATTGGGAAGGACTAAATTATGATCAGTGCAAAATTCAACCATCCGACTTCCTCTTTCGTTCCTTTGTCCCAATCCAAATTCTCCTACTGTACTACCTCCTCTTCCTTGGCCTACCACTGCATTCCAGTCTCCCATCACAATTAGATTCTCGTCACCTTTTACATATTGAATTAAATCTTCTATTTCCTCAAATATTCTTTCAATTTCTTCATCATCCGCTGAACTAGTAGGCATATAGACCTGCACTATTGTGGTGGGCACTGGTCTGGTGTCTATCTTGACGACAATAATTCTTTCACTATGCTGGTCGTAGTAGCTTACCCGCTGCCCTATTTTCTTATCCATTATTAAACCAACTACTGCATTTCCCCTGTTTGATTTTGTGTTGATAATTCGGTAGTCGCCTGACCAAAAATCTTGTTCTTCCTGCCAACGTACTTCACTTATACCAACTACATCTAACTTTAGTCTATCCATCTCCCTTTTCAGATTCTCTAACCTACCACAACGATTCAAACTTCTAACATTCCACGCTCCGACTCGCAGAATGTCAGTATCCATCTTCCTGATGATCGCCCCCTCTCGTGTAGTCCCCACCCAGAGATCCGAATGGGGGACTAGTTTACCTCCGGAATATTTTAGCCCGGGAGGAAGCCATCATCAGTACATCATTCATACAGAGAGAGCTGCATGTCCTCGGGAGGTAGTTACGGCTGTAGTTTCCCATTGCTTTCAGCCGTGTAGCAGTATCAACACAGCTAAGCCATGTTGAGTATTATTACAAGGCCGTATCAGTCAATCATCTAGACTGCCGCCCTTGCAACTACCGAAAGGCTGCTACCCCCCGTTCGATGAACCATTTTTAGTCTGGTCTCTCAACAGATACCCATCCGATATGGTTGCACCTGCGGCTCGGCTATCTGCATCATTGGGACACGCAAGCCTCCCCACCGCGGCAAGGTCACATGGTTCGCAGAGGAGGAATGTGGTTGTATATAAAGATTATGGATTTCCTCAACTGGTTATATGGAAGATTAGAGGTTATGCCTTTGCTGGGGAGATGTAGAGTTTACAGTGCACTATGTCTTCTGGTACGGGCTATATCAAATTTGTTACTTTCATTGACCTGTCTCAGTCTCATCCTTGGCTTTGACAATATGAAAGTGACTGAGGTATGAGTGATGCTAGTAATACCATTCCTTATGCAGCCAGTCCCCGTTATGAATGGTGTGAAAATATCGCTCATAGGTTCGGTTGGTGCATGCACTTCAGTGGGCTTGGCAGACTGATATGTAATAGCAACTGCTGGCTCGGTGAGGAAAGCAACGGGAAACTACCTCACTCCTCATTTCCCTAGTACGCCTCTTCAGTGACACCTAGGCTATTTATGACAGCTGTTGGTGGAGCTATAGAGGATCAAACCAGCCTTCGGGCTAAATACCCAACATACAGTAAGGGTGTATGCATTTGCTGCTTAGACATACTATATACAGAGCACTATGTGTTCTAACATGGCTTAGAAAAAAAGTTGTTACCTTCCATGACCTGTCTCAGTCTTATCCTTGGCTTTGACAATATGAAAGTGACTGAGGTATGAGTGATGCTAAATGCTGTTCCTCATGTAGCCAGTCCCTGTAATGAATGGTGTTGCTCATAGGGTCAGTTGGTGCATGTATTTCAGTGGGCTCAAAAGACAGATATATTAGTTTAGGCCACCTACGACAGCCAATGGCAGAGCTGTTGAGGTTCTAACCAGCCTTTGGACTGAGTACTCAACATTCATACATACTTACATACATAGTCAGAGTGTAAATGGGAGGGTGTATAAGTTACCGAAGATCCCAATATTAAGAGTAAGGTTCCAGTGTATGGGACCTTCACCATGATTAGGCTACTTGATTCGAGAACTGACAAAGATCCTATGGAAAGAAGTAACATTTGTTTTGAGCGATTTCTGACAAACGAGCAATGTTACGAAGATGTTAGAATCACTGGGGTGGGAAGACTTACAAATACGGAGATTAGCTGAAATGATAACGTTAACAACTGATAAGGAATCTGTCACATAGGCGACAGCCCTTAATGAAGATCAGTCGTGGCTGACACGAATAAATAACTATACTTACAGGGTAAGGTTCAGCGTATATTTCCACTGGTTCTTTTTTATGAGTCGTAACGAGGTGATGTCCCAACTCCTTAACCCAGATAACAGAACTTTCATATCACAGGAATTTTGCCCGTCACCAGTTACGACACCAGCGATTTACAATAATGTTCGAATATCGTCGGATCATAATCATTTTAATAAACATGAACATATAAAATCTTCATTTACTGCAGTCGAGGATCTGTAACAACAGAAGGAGTATGGACTTGAGATTAATCAGTATAATATGGTGCTATACATGAGTTTTCATCACACAAAACCGAATAAGAGATATATAAGATATATAACTCCGTCTGGAGATGCATATTAACCATTTCAACAACAACTCACAGCACGAAGAACGTATATACATGTGCCCTGTCCATTTATGAATGTTCTTGTTAATTCTGACGACACTGGTCATAAAAATTCCTCCTCAGATCATAACGATAACCATTGCTAATCGCTTCCAGATCTTCACACAAACGAAATGTTTGTCTCGCGCATTGATCTTTGATATATATACAAACTGGGAAACTATAAATCGCGACGATGATATTTTCTTATGTCGGTGATGGCGAACGCCGTGGGGAACAGCTTGGATTGCAGATTGAAGTTAATTTTCTAGTAAAACGAGTAAATAGCCACGCAGCTTGGGTCGCGCAGCTGTGAGCTTACATTCGGGAGATAGTGGGTTCGAATCCCACTGTCAGGAGCCCTGAAGATAGTTTTCCGTGGTTTCCCATTGTCATACCAAACAAATATTGGGGCTGCACCTTGATTAAGGCCAGGGTCGCTTCCTTCCTTCCTACTCCTAGCACTTTTCTATCCCATTGTCTCCATAAGACTTATCTGTGTCGTTGAGACGTAAAGCAAAATAAATAAATAAATAAATAAATAAATAAATAAATAAATAAATAAATGAATCAATCAATCAATCAATCAATCAATCAATCAATCAATCAATCAATCAATCAATCAATCAATCAATCAATCAATCAATAAATAAATAAATAAATAAATAAATAAATAAATAAATAAATAAATAAATAAATAAATAAATCAATCAATCAGGTGGCAGGTTCCCTATCTGTTGTTTTCCTAGCATTTTCTTAAATGATTGCAAAGAGATTGGAAATTTATTGAACATCTCCCTTGGTAAGTTATTACAATCCCTAACTCCCCTCAGTATAAACAAATATTTGCCCCAATTTGTCCTCTTGAATTCCAACTTTATCTTCATATTGTGGTCTTTCCTACTTTTAAAGACACCACTCAAATTCGTCTACTGATGTCATTCCACGCCATCTCTCCACTGACAGCTATGAACATACCACTTAGCTGAGCAGCTCATCTCCTTTCTCCCAATTCTTCCCAGCTCAAACTTCGCAACATTTTTGTAACGCTACTCTTTTGTCAGAAATCAACCAGAACAAATCAAGCTGCTTTCCTTTGGATTTTTTCCAGTTCTTGAATCAAGTTTTCCTGGTGAGCGTCCCATACATTGGAACCATACTCTAGTTGGGGTCTTACCAGAGACTTATACGCCCTCTCCTTTACATCCTTATTACAACCCCTAAATGCCCTCTTAACCATGTGCAGAGATCTAAGCTTATACCCTTTATTTACAATCATATTTATGTGACAGCTAATAGTGGACCTGTTGAGGATTCAACCAGCCTTCGGGCTGAATACTCAACATACATACACATTTATATGATTACCCCAAAGAAGATCTTTCCTTACTTTAACACCTAGGTACTTACAATGATCCCCAAAAGGAACATTCACCCCATCAACACAGTAATTAAAACTGAGAGGACATTTCCTATTTGCGAAACACACAATCTGACTTTTAACCCCATTTATCATCCTGCCATTGCCTTACTCTGTACAGAATAACATCATCTGCAAAAAGCCTTATCTCTGATTCCACTTCTTTACACATATCATTGATATATATAAGAAAACATTAAGGTCCAATAGTAATGCCTTGAGGAATTCCCCTCTTTAATTATTACAGGGACAGATAAAGCTTCACCTACTCTAATTCTCCGAGTTCTGTTTTCTTGAAACATAGCCAGCCATTCAGTCACTCTTTTGTCAAGTCCAACTGCACTCATTTTTCCAGTATTCTCCCATGATCTACCCTATCAAATGCCTTAGATAGGTCAATCACGATACAGTCTATTTGACCTTCTGAATCCAGGATATCTGCTACATCTTGCTGGAATCCTACAAGGTGAGCTTCAGTGGAATAACCTTTCCTAAACCCAAACTGCCTTCTATCAAGCCAGTTATTAATTTTCCAGACATGTCTAATATAATCAGAAAGAATGCTTTCCTACAACAACAAAAAAGAAAAAGTCTCAACATTGTACACTGTGTGGCATAAGATCTACAGAACGCCAAATACCGAAAAGTAGAATTTAGTTTCACAGGTCGTGTAATAAGTATTAAAAGTGGCCTATATACGGTGACCATTTGACCCGAATTTCATGGTCTATCCCACGTCCCGAAAAGATGTTTAAAAATCCCGAATTGCACCCTGACTTAATTATTCACCTACTTTATTCATCAATGAACCAAATGGAGGTGAAACTCAAAACGATAAATTCTAATTATAAAAAAACATGCACTATTATTAGGCCAACAGATACTGCCAAAATAGAAATAGTTTCACAGCGATCCTAACAATGGCAGCACTAATTGATAGAAATCATCGAGAATAAATATAGGTACCTAGGAAGGCATAACACTGAGGAGTAAGCCGACTGTCATAACGGAAGGACTTATGTGCTTTCCACTCAGTCACTCTCCTCGCCAGGCTTTCTGTACCTATCAGAACAAGCCAGGTAACCTGTGATGATGTTTGTTGTTAAAAGGGGCCTAACAGCTAGGTCATCGGCCCCTAACTGTACAAGATGCAACAAAATGAAAATAAATTCAAAATGTATCCACTGACTAGAAGCTAAAACGAATGATGATGAAAAACCAACAGTGAAACAAAAACGATCAGTGGTTCCAATTCACAATGTCTAAATTACTGGGATGATGCTTATTATCTAAAGGGTTCCAAAATCCAGGTCACTGGCCCCTCATAATGGTACTAATCACAGGTAACGTAGACTGATGGTATGTCTCGCAAGGTGGTATCAATCACAGGTACTGTAGACCCATGGTATATCACAAACAATGGCACCACTCGTAGGTAACACAAACCAATGGCGTTTCGTACATAAGAGTACTACTTTTATTTGCTAGTGTTTTTACGTCGCACTGACACAGATAAGTCTTATGGTGATGGTGGGATAGGAAAGGCCTAGGAGTTAGAAAGAAGCAGCCATGGCCTTAATTAAGGTATAACCCCAGCATTTACCTGGTGTGAAAAAGGGAAACCACGGAAAACCATATTCAGGGCTGCCGACAGTGGGATCCGAACCCACTACCTCCCGGATGCAAACTCACAGCCGTGCGTCTCTAACTGCACAGCCAACTCGCCCAGTAAGACTACTACTCACAAGCAATACAAACCCATGGTGTTGCTCACATAGTGGTACTAATCACAGGCATTGTAGACCCATGGTGTATGACACATTATGGTAACGCTATTTGCTTTACGTTGCACCGACACAGATAGGTCTTATGGCGATGAAGGGACAGGAAAGACCTAGGAATGGGCAGGAAGCGGCCATGGCCTTAATTAAGCTACAGCCCTAGCATTTGCCTGGTGTGAAAATGGGAAACCATGGAAAACCATCTTCAGGGCTGCTGACACTGGGATTCGAACCCACTATCTCCCGGATGCGAGCTCAAAGCTGCGCACCCCTAACCGCATTGCCAACTCACTCGGTTATGGAACTACTCTCAGGTAACTCAGACGCATGGTTTTCTTCACATAGTGGTATTAATCACGAGCGCCAGCTAAACCTGTGGTGTTTCTCGCACAGTGTTATTAATCACAGGCAACCTAGACCCATGGAGTTTCTCAGAAAGGGGTACAACTCATAGGTAGCACTGACCCACTCAGAACAAAAGGGAACTGACACATTCCAGTGCAGCATTACAGCACATGGACATTAGTCTGCGTAGCCAAATGCCCACCCCCGCTACTCGGTGGAATACACATGATAGTACTAACCACAGGCAATGCCCAGTCCCGTGGTGTTCCTCATATAAGGCTACTACTCCTAGGTTACATTAATCCTCACATGGTGGTACTAATTGCAAAAAAAGTTGTCGCATGGTGTTCGTCACGTAATGGTACTAATCACAAGTAGTATCATGGTTGCTCCTTTTAGTTGCATCTTACAACATGCAAGGGATACCATGGGTGTATTCTTCATCTATGTCGCCCACCCACAGGGGTCAGGCAAACTGTACTTTTCAGTACAACCAAGAGCCCATATTTGTCTGCACCTGCGCACCTTTAAATGCACTAAGAGAGCAATATCCTGTCAAAGCAGCATTTGTTAGTGTACGGTATTTCTCTTACAGGCTTGCATTCAAGTAACAACAAGAAAGATGGCAGACAAGAAGAAACCCGCTGACTTCCACTATGAGGCAACAGTGGTGGATTTCATCTGGAGGAGGTGAACCAATTGAGCTCAATGACACGGTCCTCCCCTGGGCGATTATCATTTGCCATGAGGACTTTGACCACATCCGCTACCACGAGAAGAAGCTCTGTCACTACTTTTAGGTTGACCTGCTACCAGATGCCACAGAAAGCCCAGATTTTACAGGTATATTCTATAGCAGGTGGCCACCCAGGCACTGCAGGGGGAGAAGGTGGCAACTACTGCCCCCACACAGATTTTAAGAGGCAGAGGCACAAGCAGGTGGACACAGACCCGTGCCCTTTGGCTGCCCAGGAGCCCACAGCTGCAAGAACTGGAGTGGATGGCGACACACTGAAGTGTCGCGACAGCGCAACACGCGTTGTCCTTCCCCGTTTTGCAAAGTGGACGCAGACGCCCAACACCACCAGCCATTTGTGCGGGCCACCCAGGACAGGCCAAACACCCGGCCGCAAACCAGGACGGCAAGATGGAAGCATCGCAGTGGAGAGGGACACCCCCCGGCATTCCACGATTGTTAACCAGGCTCAGCCTACTGGTGCCTCCTTCACGATGCAGAGAAGGCAAGCACAAAGGTGCCTGCGTCAACCAATGCTGCTGCTAACCGGGAAGGAGGAGAAGCCGGCACTGCATCGGTCTACAGCTGGGAGGAGGGCTACAGCCAGGTCGAGGCCTCGTCTCCCGCCAAGAAGAGACAGATGCCACAAAAATGATGCCAGCCCCATATTAGAAAGAAGAAGATTCCAGCCCCACCAGAGAAGAAGTCCTAGGACCTACCACACTGTCCGGTCCTCTTGGGGTCCCTGAAACCTAATCTCGCCGCAAGGCCCACACTAGCCACAGCAGTGCCTAGAAGGGCTGATCCCCTGAGTAATTGGACTGGCAATATGTTTTCATTCAACTAACATAATAGCGATATGTTTGTGATATGAAACATGGGTGGTTATTAGATTTTAAGACTGTAATATATGACAAACTCAAAAAAAGTGTTTTTTAATGAATGTGAATGTGCTATTTTAATTGTTAGTATAAGCAACTGAGGATGATCCATGGATCGAAACTAGTATTATGAAATTTAGATGTAAATAAATAAATTTTACAATATATAGTATTGATTAGGTGGGAACGTCAGAAAACTTTGTAATTGTGAGTACTAGTTTTGGAGGTGCTAAAAAGAATGGGCCTTAGAATCTTTTCATTTGTTGGCAGCCAGCTGCAACAAATCTTTAACTGGAGCAATAATTGCATCAACTGTAAGTTAACACAAAGCTTAAAAGGCAAGCCTTTAACATTCATAGTTTCCCAACCAGTGGCGTACAAAGGCAAGTGCCATTATTTCTTGAAGAGAAGTAAGTCTTTAAAATATCTCACATTCAAACTTGAGTTTTGAAATTTAGAA
The DNA here is from genome assembly GCF_040414725.1 of Anabrus simplex. NCBI lineage: Eukaryota > Metazoa > Arthropoda > Insecta > Orthoptera > Tettigoniidae > Anabrus > Anabrus simplex. Next base: position 57,960,661 of record NC_090271.1, read on the forward strand.
CTGTCCAATAGCTTGGCATTTTTATACAAAATCTCTGATGAATATGATTAAGTCCATTTCTTCTGGTTGGCCATGGGTAAATCCGTCTTTTCCAAGTGCTGTTTATCTTAGCCACTTGCAGCGAGAACCGGAACAATGTTTTCAGTCTGCAGTAGTGCCATGGCCTTGAACGGCTGACGAGACGGACTGCATGAGGAGCAGCAGAGGACAGAATTGAAGTCGTAGAATAATAAGGCCGGCTACATGCTGACACATGTAGAATATGTAGCCTGGAGAGTCCTCTTCTGTGCCTCTCCAGTCCTTGACGGGTGCAGGAGATAAGCCCCAGAAAGACAGCCACTTTTATTGGAAACAGGCTAGGTGAAGAAATAAATAAATAGAACCAAAAGGAGACTAAAACTACGATTACCCAAAAGGAAGGACCAGTAAACAAAAACATGATTTAGATGTTGATTCCCATAGGGAATCTGAAATATTTGTCCCGAATGAGTAAATTTATAATACCAATATAAATGGTCGGTTATTGGACATTATAAATTTTCCAGCTAACTCATTCCTTGTTGCCAGCGTTTCGCCCTTGTGTGCTAGGTTGGGCTCATCAGTTGGTACCTAGCACACCTACCAAGACGCTGGCTAGTGCATACCATGGAGGCCACTGCATAGGCTACTTGGAGCCACCGGCAGTGCCAATGCACTATGAGAGACTTTGTCTGTACCAAAAATTGATGTCGGGACAAATATTTCAGATTGCCTATGGGAATCAACATCTATATCATCTGATAGCCAAGCAGGCATCAATTCTCTCACAGTGCATTGGCACTGCCGGTGGCTCCAAGTAGCCTACGCAGTGGCCTCCATGTTATGCAGTAGCCAGCATCTTGGTAGGTGTGCTAGGTACCAACTGATAAGCCCAACCTAGCACACGAGGGCAAAACGCTGGTAACCAGGAATGAGTTAGCCGGAAAATTTATAATGTCCAATAACGGGCCATTTATATTGGTATTATAAATTTACTCATTTGGGACAAATATTTCAGATTCCCTATGGGAATCAACATCTATATCATCTGATAGCCAAGCAGGCATAAATTTTTGGTAAAGAGACGAAGTCTCTCATAGTGCATTGGCACTGCCGGTGGCTTCAAGTAGCCTACACAGTGGCCTCCATGGTATGTACTAGCCAGCGTCTTGGTAGGTGTGCTAGGTACCAACTGATGAGCCCAACCTAGCACACGAGGGTGAAACGCTGGCAACCAGGAATGAGCTAGCTGGATAATTCATAATGTCCAATAACGGACCATTTATATTGGAATTATAAACAAAAACATTACGAGCAATGTAACCAAATGCTTTAAGATAATTTTTGAATGGGATTTAAATAATTAATCATTGAACAAATAACAAAATAAGTAATATAAAAATGGAAAAGCAGAATGAATAGGAAACAAAGTTGCCGTCGACGTCACAGAGTGACGTGAAGAGTGATCTCCAATGAGAAATTTCAGAAACATGAAACAGGTGGAGGGTATATTTGACAAGCAACAGGTGGGACAGTCGAATAAGAGCTGCCAAACAAAGCTGCAGCATCAAGGGCAAATTCATAAAGGATAATTAAAGAGGTTGCAACAAGGAAGAAACAAGTAATTACTTTAAATTATGCATGAGTAGGTACCAAAAAAAGTACAAATCAGTAAACCGTAATTTTTTCTTTTTGCTAATTGCTTTACGTCGCACCGACACAGATAGGTGGCGACGATGGGATAGGATAGGCCTAGGAATTGGAAGGAAGTGGCCGTGGCCTTAATTAACTTACAGCCCCGGAATTTGCCTGGTGTGAAAATGGGAAACCACGGAAAACCATCTTCAGGGCTGCCAAGTGGGGCTCGAACCCACTATCTCCCGATTACTGGATACTGGCCGCACTTAAGCGACTGCAGCTATCGAGCTCGGTAAACTGTAATAAACGAGGATATAGCAAAATAATAAGTTAGATATAATAAGCAACCAGGATCTTTGTGTAAACGTGAACAATGTCCATGTGTATTATTTACAATTTAAATATTTTTATACTCTTAATTTCAACTTATATTTTTTATGTTAGCTGAAGATGATACATCCAAGGATAGAAACAATCCCTAATTTAAAATTAAATTAACTGTTTATTATAACTGAATAGTTGAACACAGTACTGAATAGGTGCAGTAGGGGCAATTATGGGGGAGTAAATATCACGTTTTTATTCCATTTTTGTCGGCAAAAGCAAGGAATTATAGGAATGATTAAAAAAAAAAAAAAAATAAAAAAAAAAAAAAAAAAAAGCAATTTTTACTAGCACTGTTGTCTTATCAGCTAATATTTTTCTTTATTTTATTTCATTATTAGCAAAATTACTAGCGGATATACGCACAAAATGTCGTTTGTCGTGGCTACAAATGATTTTTAATTGTATATTCACACCCTACTTCTATTTATTTGTAACACATGTGTAATATTGTTCCTTTAGTGAAAGTTTTACTGTACAGTATTGAATCGAAAACTCAAAACAATATTATTATGGTACCTAACCTAAAATTTATATGATTCTTTGTTACAATTGGATAGTTGAACACAGTAATGAAGAGGTGCAGTAGCGGCAGTTAGGGCGGGGGGAGAAAATATTACATTTTTTTTCCATTTTAGCTGGCTGAAACTAGGAATTTTGGGAATGATTTGATAGACTGTCAACCTTTACCTCTCTGTCAAAATTTTCTCAGAGAGCTTCAAAGAACTTACCATTTTGTAGCTTTCTTTTCATTCTTGTTGTATGTACCCTACATGCTATATCCCAAAACCCAGGTACTTCTTATTGTCTGTACAATTTATGCCATCCCACTTATAATTCCCAATTGCGGCTACTGAATGGGTGGATGTATATTTGAACAAAGTTTCCTTGTGGAAATTTCTTGATCTTGAAAACTGTAATTCAGAACAGAATAAAAATGAAATACACTTGTTGTAAGTGCAAGAGCAGTCAATGACTAGAATGAAATGATCATTTATTGTGTTCAGGCAAACAGTAATTTACCACCGTCTTTTTTAATTTATTGTTTACAGGACACCAAGTAATTCAAGTCCCCATTCTTCAGGTATAGGGCCAATAACCTTCGATGTTAGGCCCCTTAAAACAACAAGCATAATCTTCAGGTATAAACTGAGGAGAACTTTGTATTTTTAGATCATTAATCTCAGTTATTAGCTGTGAATATGTAAATTTGGTCATTTAATGGAGCATTTACACTGTATAGAGATAGAATTTGAATTCCTAATCAATGGTTTCAATTCCAAACCTCACCGCAGTGCTCAATTGGAGTGAAGGCTCATGACTCTATTGAAGGTGATTCTTCCATTGGATGGGAACATTATGCATTGAGCAGACCCCTTGATGTTATTTCACAGGAGTAGGTTATGGACTGACACCAGGTTTCACTTTCTCCGATGGGGAAAGCACAGTAGATCAAATTGGTTGCAGTGGGAGGTCATGCAGGGACCTCCCCATTGTGACATAATGTAACCTAACCTACAGATATAAGGAGCATGCTTCAGTTATAGAGCAAAATGACAATGTTTCTAGCCTACATACCACAGTCACATAATCTATCATCAGTTACCAGTGACAATAAACAGTCAGCAGTATTAATTTTTTGTTTTGTTGGTGGCTTTACGTCGCACCGACACAGATAGGTCTTATGGCGACGATGGGATAGGAAAGGCCTAGGAGTTGGAAGGAAGCGGCCGTGGCCTTAATTAAGGTACAGCCCCAGCATTTGCAGTATTCAGGTAATTTCTGCATGCAGTCTCAAAGTTTGAGATTGTCTTAGATTTCCTGATAGCAGCTGGAAGTGAATTCCAAAGCCAGGACCCAGTCATAACAAAGGACATATTGTACATAGAGAGTGGTTGTGGGAATATCAAAGAAAGTGTCACATCTAATGTTACAATTATGTAATGATGACAAGGAATGAAATTTTGAAGAAATGCATGGGCGCCCACAGGATCTTTTCCAGGGGGGGGGCACATTAACAATTTTCTTGAATATAAAAACCAATATAACGTCAGCAACATTAAATTGTTTACAGAAACTTCCAGTTATAACATATGCTAGCTGACTGTCAGTAATTTCAGTTTATGAAATAATCTAGTATGATATTAAACAATTGAACATCAACATCTTTAGAATTCCAGGGGGAAGGGGGGGCAAGTGCCCCCCCTTGCCCCCCCTTGCGGGCGCCCATGAAGAAATGTATTTGGGGAAATTTTACATTTAGAGATTGACATATCGATGTCAGCATATGAAACTTCTGTCACCTGTAGAGTTTCAGCCATGAAGAAGCTATGTAGCTAGGGGTTATATGAGCATTGTAACTCAAGTTAAAAGCATACAAAGTCCAGAGTCCTATGCTTGTTATAGTTTATTAGTTCATTCACAAGTTGCTTCAACAAGCAATACAGTATCAAAGTATTATCTCTATGTCTTGTGGCAAAATGTCCTTTTGTCATTTCAGTGAGTGTATCACACTCACATACATCTTTCTACATGTATTTCTTATATGTGCAGACCTGTCAAGATTTTCAGTTAGGGTCATACCTAGGTTCTTTACTGAAAGGATTTGTAATCTTTGTTCCAAACAGCTGATCGGAAGGTGGATGTATGGCATCAAAAATTAGGTGAAGGTTGTATTCATCTGTCCAGTTTGACAAGTGTTATCCATTTATATCATTTGAGTTGTACTTCCAGTCATTATGATGGCTATTCACCACAGTAAACTGATGGATGCCGATAAACTTCTAGCACATGTGTTGGCCAAAGGATTGGAGGAAGTTTGTATACATTTACAATTATTAATTCACCAACTTTGATTGTAATTGTATGGATGTCATCATCTGTTGATGTTGTTAATAGATAGATATCTGCAATATTACTATGAACATATGTTATATTACCATAATGACGATGATAGGTTATCCCTATCACATCATATCCAGGAATTCTTGCTTGATCTTCATTCTCTATGTGAGATTCTTGTACAAGAAGTACATCTACTTTATATTTTTGTAAGAACCTTGAGATATATTGACATTTAGATGCACTGATGCCTTCTATGTTGACCTGACAAATACGGATGTTCTGTCCTAGTTTCAATGTCTGGTGGTCCTCAAAAGGACCAATATTTACTTCTGAAGTATTATCCATGTGCATTTGGTGCTGCCATTGGTTTTTGGGGTTTCCTTATAACCGCATAACCTTTGGTGGATCCAACCAGTCTCTGGGCTGATGACCTAACAGACAGATTATGACCATGAGATCAACAACTGTTAATAGTTTGACCGCCAGTGAGTTATTGTTGCTCGCTTAGCACCACCCAAGGGACACGTGTAGGGTATTGAGGAGGTAATTCCTACAGACGTGAGCAACGATCATCTTCAAGGTTTCCCCAAAAGCCAGCACAGACCTGTTCTCCTTGAGCTTGGTATCCAGGTCCCTGTCATCTCATCTTTTCCTAGACCAAGATGGAACTTCCAGAAAGCTGATTGGCAGAATTTTTCCATAGATCTTGACAAATGCTTGAGATGGATGCCAGCCATATTATCTAATTATAAGTGGTTTGTAGGTGCTGTAATATCAACAGCTAAAAAACATATCCCAAGAGGTTATCGAAAGAAGTATATACCTGGTTGGAATAAGGAAAGTCAGGACCTTTATAAAGAATTTCTCAGAAGTGGTGACAATGAAATTGGAGAGGAACTGCTCAGAACACTTGATGTAGCTCGTCAGGAGAAATGGATGAAAACTACAAAAAATCTTGACTTCAAACATTCCAGTAGAAAAGCTTGGAGCTAGCCCACTGGTTCAGAGGAGGGAAACCCTGGTATCATCTAAGCAAGTTGCTGATCGAATCATCTCTTCATCAAGATCTCCTAGAGATAAAATACACACAAGAATGCTAAACAGGAACTTAGAAAAGTCAAAGCTAATTGCCAAACTCATACAGAATATTCACAACCATTTACGCAAGAAGAGGTTAGTACAGCACTTAAAAACATAAAAGCTGGGAAAGCCTATGGGTTTGATGGTATACATAATGAATTCCTACTGAATACTGGTCCATATGCCAAACTATGGTTAGCAAGGTTCTTTACTGATATCCTGAAGACTGGTCGCATTCCTAAAGAGCTAAAGGGAACAAAAATAATAGCAATACCTGAACCAGGAAAGGAAACAAATAAGGCAGAAAACTATCGCCCTATAGCTCTCCTCAGTGCTCACTATAAACTACTGGAAAGATTGATTCTAAACCAAACCAACAGCAAAATCATGGATCATATCCCACATGAACAAGCTGGTTTCCAAACAGGGAGGAGCTGTACAGATCAAGTCCTTAGTCTTACAACTTATATCAAGGCAGGCTTTCAAGATGGTATAAAGACGTCTGTAGTATTTATTGATTTGACAGCAGCCTATGACACAGTATGAAGAGAGGGCCTCCTTTTAAAATTCTTAAGAGTGATCCCCTGCACAACTCTAGCCCAATTAATAAATTACATGCTATGTGATAGATACAGTATTTCCAAGTTATCCTGGGCAAGGAAATCAGTAAGCAAAGAACTTTGAAAAACGGTCTTCCACAGGGCTCTGTACTCACACCAATCCTTTTCAATCTATATATTGCTGACATCCCTCACACTGTAAGCAGGAAATTTGCTTATGCAGATGATCTAGCCATTGACATCAGTAGAAAATGCATAGAAGAAACTGAAAGAATTTTGACAGACGATCTTTCAGTCCTATGGCAGTATTACCACAGGTGGCGACTCATACCAAGCCCAAGTAAAAAAGAATCTTCATGTTTTCATCTTCATAACAAACAGGCAAACCGACAACTGAAAATCTATTTTAATGAAAATCTAGTTAAATATAATCCTACTCCATAGTATTTGGGTGTCACACTTGAAAGATCCCTAACTTATCGACAACAACTGAATAAAAAAAACAGCCAAAATCCGTTCCAGGAACAACATCCTTCAAAAGCTGTGTGGTACTACATGGGGATCAACAGCTGCAACACTTCGTTGCTCTGCACTGGGACTAGTCTATAGTACAGCAGAATATTGTGCTCCAGTCTGGCTAAACAGCAACCACACCAGCAAACTTGACATCCAGCTCAATACTACAATGCGTACAATCACAGGTTGTCTAAAAACTACGCCAACATTTTGGCTTCCAACTTTAAGTCACATTCATCCACCTGCACTGAGAAGACAGGATGCTTTGTTACGTGAATATAAGAAAATATTGGACCACCCGGACCTTCCAATTCATGACTACATTCTAAGTGCAATATCTGGCAGGTTAAAATCTAGACATTCACCAATCAAATCTGCTGTTGAACTTTTCAAAACGGCCTTCAATATAAATGATCATTGGGAAGAAAAATGGATCCAAGATGCACCACCAGACATTATAACTGTTTTAAGTATCTAAACTAAACCAGCTGGTTTTGATCTGCCTTGATGTACGTGGAAAACTGCCAACAGGATTCGTACAAACCATGGAGTATGTAATGACTTCCTCTACAAATGGAACAAAATTTCTGATCCATCTTGTGTTTGTGGAGCGACTCTCCGTACCATCCAACACATTGTGCAGCAGTGTAGTATTAAGTCATATCCGGGATATCTGAAGGACTTTCTATTGCTGACTCCAGATGCTGTTAACTGGATAGACAAATTGACTCTCACTATATGAGTATACTCTGTTTCATGTCTAATAGCAATAAGGCCCTAGTTATTTTATTATATGATTTATATATTGTTGTATATTCCAATGTGTTGCCAAATAAATAAATAAATAAATAAATAAATAAATAAATAAATAAATAAATAAATAAATAAATAAATAAATAAATAAATAAATAAATAAATAAATAAATAAATAAATAAATAAATAAATAAATAAATAAATAAATAAATAAATAAATAAATAAATAAATAAATAAATAAATAAATAAATAAATAAATAAATAAATAAATAAATAAATAAATAAATAAATAAATAAATAAATAAATAAATAAATAAATAAATAAATAAATAAATAAATAAATAAATAAATAAATAAATAAATAAATAAATAAATAAATAAATAAATAAATAAATAAATAAATAAATAAATAAATAAATAAATAAATAAAAAAAAATAAATAAATAAATAAATAAATAAATAAATAAATAAATAAATAAATAAATAAATAAATACTGAATGGGATTAGGTTTGCATTTAATGTCACAGAAAGAATAGTATGGATGGCATTTAATAATGTCTGAGAACCAATTATAACATACTGTTGCAAACAGACTTATTATCTCTGTTATTGCATTCAATGTATCTCTGATTTTAATATGACATTACGTTTATAGGTCATTAGCATAAAAGTTATATCTATTATATTTCATTTCAGAGGAGATATCATTAATATAGAGGGCAAATAATAGGAGCCTAGGATAGAACCCTGTAGGGCTCCTGTCTTCCTGAGCCAGCACTGTGAAGTAATATCATGAGCTACAACACATTGCTTATAATCTGTAAGGTATACAGTGAAAAATTTTAAAGTCTCAGTACCAAAAAATGATTTAAGTGTTTTAGCATTGTCTGGATAGTGTTCATGTCAAAAGCACTGCTGAACTCAGGAGTGTGAGTATTGACACTTGTCTGTCATCTGTTACTTGTCTGAATTCATCAGTCACTTTGAGTAAAACAGTTACAGTGCTATGGTCCTTCTAGAGGCCAAACTGTAGCAAGTTTAGAAGAGAGTGAGAGTGCAGGTATTCCAGTATTTGAACATGTACCAAACAGTCTAGTGCTTTAAGGAGAGAAGAGTCAATGGAAATGAGATGGCAATGGGATAGGAGTTTTGAACCTGGGTTCTGTAATGGTCACTTACCTTCGCCTTTTGACTGCACTGATCATTCTATGAACCTCAAGATTCTTGGCTGGTATCTTCAATGGTCTATGGATTGTTCCATTTACAAGAAAAATAATCCATCAGAAGTGTCTAATAATTTGTCTCAAGCTATTCAGAACTGTCCTGAATAACCTCTGCATCTTTAGTGAGTGTGTGTTGTGCTTCTGCCTTCCTACTACACCTTTGTGCTTGTTTGCCTGAGTCCTGTGGTAGTCGAAATCAATCAATGCCTTCTTCTCTAACTTATTCCTTCGCTTCCCATCATCACGAGTATAAAATGAGCTCCATACGGTGAATCACTGGTCACTATTTTGCTTGGTACTGTCACAGAAACGACTATCTTGGATCTTCGCAGCCGGTCTACGGCTTTTAATGAAGAGCAGCACCGAGGCAAGTGAAAGAAAAGGGAACACTGCTATGCTTTCAGAGAATTCCGGAAATTGTTCTCTTAGGCTAAATCATCATGTGGTCAAGTCATTCTGCCTGAAGAGAGCAGAATTTTGAAAGCATTTTACAGGATTGGTGCGCATGGTGCCACATTATATGTAGACCAGACCAGTGAAGTTATCTGCAAGACTTATACATATGCTCTGAAACTGGAAACGTTTCAATTCTAACTTGGAGCTCCCCTTTTGGTGGTTTGAAGTTAGAGGATAGCCTGCACTTCTGGAAAGATGTGAATTATAGGCTATGGAAGCTAAAATAGGCAAAAAAAGACAAAATAACTGGTCCTAAATGTATGGAAACGTGTTTGTCTCTATGTGACACTTCAATATATCCACCCACATAAAAAAAAGGTATTTTATCTAACTTCTGGACTCTAGTTATGAACATGCCTACAGCCAAAATTTTTCAATTTTTGCAAATTTGCAATTGCTTCACCATATGTTAGTGTTCAAACAGTAATGCCCATTTCAAACAACTTGATAATGCAAGCAGTTATAAACTGTGAAACCATAGGGGAAGGCATGTTATTATCAAGAATATATGCTACAGGACATTTAAATTTTTCACTGTAGGAATAATTTGAAAAACCAGAGCTTATTTTGTCAAAACTTCAGGGTCTGCAGAAACAATATTACCTAAATTAATATACTCATTGCATACCTTAATGCTGTAATTCCAAACCAACTGCTTTCTAATGGACAGAGCATTAAGTACCAGCACACACTTTTTCACATGAGCGTTCACATCACTACTGGTACTTTCTTCCAGATATTCAAATACTTCTTGCAAACACCCAGGTTCACAATTCACAGAAGATATCCAAGAGGGAAGCCTATTTGGATGAAGAAGACAAAACTGTGAACTTGTGTACTGTTAGGGAATAAAACTATAACATATGGCAAACTGCTTCATAAGATCTCTTATGACCAATTCAAGAGTTTTAAAACTGATTACAATGAAATGAGAATCCACAGAAATGACACAGTAAAATGTTTTTGAATTTACTCTCCATATAGTTTTTCTTCTTAAGTTCTGATATTAGCTCTTGCAAATTTGAAAGTTTCTTGTTCCTGCAAAGTTGGGCCATTTGAAGTCATTTACTTTTCTACCTTAACCTTAATTTAGTCCAGGTGTATAGGAAAGGATCCATAGAGATTTGTTTATTTTCCTCCAGATAGTTTCCAGAACTGCATCTTCTTCCTACAGCAGAGAATTTGTTAAGATAAAATACCCCAACATAAGATGAATTAACACTACATCATATAACATCACATCTTACAAAACAATTAAAATTTTGATATAAATCAAAATAATTAAAGGTTCCTTATGAACTAGAAATCACCTAACACGGATGTTTTCCTGAAGATATCCTGGAAAATTAAATACCGAATGAACAGTGCCATCCTTTAATAGCTTTACAGGTGCACAAGGCCTTATAGGATATCTATCATCTATAAAGTGTTTTCTGTTGTTTGCTACAAGAGACCAGTGTTCTCTACACATTACTCACACTTATTTATTTAATACTTCTGGCCAAGAAAATGGGAACCTATATGAAACAGTTAAAAATCAGAATCAAACCAGGTATCAACAGATTGGTTTTATTTACTTTTAATAATAATTTATTACACAAAACTGACTAACCTGTGAACCTGAATAACATTTCCTGTTCTTAAAGGTTGTGTATAACCACATGCTACACAGGACTTAGGTATTTCAATTTGGTTTGAAGTTTTGTTTGAAAATGAACTTTGCACCATAGTGAACACAATCTGTATTCCAAAACCCTCACCAAGATGTTTGTATTTACCAACATAAACTAAGACAGTCATGATTTTTAGCACCCGATCACATTGCTGTTGTGTGTCCAGGTTTTAATGTTGAGATCAATGGGTAAGGTATTTGGGACAGAAAAAAATAGAAGTTATACAATTCCTACATTTAACAAATAATTTTTACACATTCATAAATTATACAAAATGTGAATTGTGAATTTCCTAGAATATTTTGTCTCAATTACTTGCCTGGAATAAAATTTCATTAACCCGCGAGTGATCGCTATATGAGACTTTACCTCACATTATTTTTTTGTTGTGATATTACTTCACAGTGATGAAAGGGGGGTGACTGTCCACTCTTCTAACTGAGTTTATAACTATCGTGAGTAGAGCAATTCACATTTGAAGGGTAAGCAACCCGTCCGCTAGTAAGAGCAAAGGTTCCTATGTGTCCGAGTGCATTGCGTGAGAGTTTCTCTCATCGCGCGACTAATGACGTTGGTGTTATTTTGAAGTGGAGCGGGAAACTTACTCCTGTTGTACCCATTAATATTTGTATTATAAGCACTTCTTGTTTTTGAAAATGTTATTGTGTTCACAAACCTTGCTTTGTATGAAAATGTCACTAGATATAATGCATGTGTGAGATTTTATTTTTTACAACTTCAGGACGGAAGTTATTTTTATATACATTGCATATGTTATTTTATGTAGTAATTTGTGTCTTTATTAAACAGCTAATCATTTCATTTTTATGTCCGGTTCCATGGATAAATGGTTAGCATGCTGGCCTTTGGTCAAAGGGGTCCCAGGTTCAATTCCCGGAAGGATCGGGAATTTTAACCATAATTGGTTAATTTTGCTGGCACGGGGGCTGGATGTATATGTCGTTTTCATCAACATTTCATCCTCATCATGATGCGTAGGTCGCCTACAGGCGTCAAATCAAAAGATCTGCACCTGGCGAGCCGAACTTGCCCTCGGACACTCCCGGCACTAAAAGCCAATTCCCGGAAGGATCGGGAATTTTAACCATAATTGGTTAATTTTGCTGGCACGGGGGGCTGGATGTATGTGTCGTCTTCATCAACATTTCATCCTCATCATGATGCGTAGGTCACCTATGGGGGTCAAATCAAAACATCTGCACCTGGCGAGCCAAACTTGTCCTCGGACACTCCCGGCACTAAAAACCATACGCCGTTTCATTTTTTAAAATTTAATTTTCATTGCATTTCATTTCAGTAGTAAATTTCAGCCTTATGCCCCACAAAACTGTAAAAAATGTCATAATTATTTTAGTGTGAGAGAAAGTCTCATGAGCAACCACTCATGTTACATTTTGGCTAGTGACCACTCACGGGTTAAAGATAGTCTAAATCAACTCCGATCCCTCATGTGGGGTACCATTAGAAAGCTTTCTGAACCAATGTGATGGTACCACAACATAGTTGCCCTACAGTCCTTGAGCAGTTACCCTATTCAATCAGCTTTCCAAACTAAAGGAACCACTCCCAGGGAAGCGTTCCCATTTAAGGGATGCTATTCTTCAAGTGGTAGGGTGCTCTGTTGCAGGCATCGACCTTTTGGGGTCCAATTGATTTTCCACCTGCATCCTGCACATGTCCAATTTGACAGTAGGCAAATATGGGAAGGAAGTACTCACATAAGTAAAAAGCTGAATTTTTACATTAATAATACGAACTGCAAATTTATTTATTACCAGTGAAGTTAACCAATTTATCAGCGATATTTTTTCAAAGTATGGTACTTCCGGAAGCATTTGTTCGGATGTAGTCCCGGGTTCCCTGGACAGGTCTCACAAAAAAATGATGTCTCCTTTCTGCCCCCTTTCACTTTCCTGTTGGAACACACAGCACAGTCCTTGGTTTTTTTGTCCTGACGAGCATCTATGATGTGTAGCTTCCCGTTCAGTCAAAGTTCTTCGTCACAGCTGCTCCGTCGGCCGTGCTTACGGGCATTTTTGTTCCTAACTTCCCCATCAAGCCCCATAATAACTCGGTCCCTGAAAATCTTGTGATTCACTTCGGGCTTATTTTCTAACGTTTGTTACAAGTTATATAGGTAAAAACTGTTCACCAAAGCTACCTCCAACACCCAGAAGTGCAGTTTCCTCCACCACTTCAGACTTTTCACTACAAAACCATAAGATAAGCAGTAGTGATCAGCACGATCGACCCCTCCCATTTTGCCTGTGTAATCTATAATGGCAACAGGCTTTAAAATTTTCTTCTCCTTGCCCATTACAGTTGTGTCTGACTACCTCCACCATTGATGGGTTGTGCCATGTACTAAGAACTGACACAGTGCAGTGTCTTTCCACGAAAATACCATGAACTTTTCTTCCTTCCACAGAGCACGAATTTCATGCTTCTTCAGATTTAGTCTCCTATCTTTCAGCTGAGGTGGTAGTCCCTTCTGATTCAATAACATAGTCCCAGTTAAGTGAATTTTCCTTTTCAACAGGTCTCTTGCCAGTTCCATACTAGTGTAAAATCGATCAGTAAACAAATGATAACCTACAGCTTGAGTAACTTGAAATACGTCTGTCACCAGCTGTAAAACTATTCTACTGCCAAATGTCAAACCAGGGAAAAGTAAATTTAGCGTAGTAAACAAGCCAAAGTAAGGAATCATGGACAAAACATACCCATTCAATGCATCAACAATAACATATATGCTAATCCCCCACTTTGTTGGTTTTTGTGGATTATACATTTTGAAAAGGACACGCCCTTTGAAGCTTACAGTCGATTCGTCAGCTGACAGATACTGACTTGGCCTATAAAATTCCAAGAATGTCTTCCCTACACATTCTAAGACACTTCTAACTTTACCCGTTCTTGTTACCATTGTTGATACACTTGATTGTGGAGGGGGTGAAATGTGAAAGCCCCAGAATATCTGAAGAAATCGTTTCCGAGAAAAAATTTCCTTACAGAAGGTCGATGAATAGAGCCACAAGTCTGAAGAATGTTCTTTTAAAGTTTTCCTTTTTGTACGTGCCATATTCAGAAGAATACCATGAAATGCCATTATTTCATCGACGGTAACATCGACCCAGTTCCGCCATATGGAATGTTGCTGCAACGGCATACGTTTGGTAATACATTCTCTTTCATACCTGTTAGTTTCCTTACATATTTCGGAGAACAGTGAAACCGGGAACAGCAACAAAAAGAAATCCAAAGGAGTTACGGGCTTCTTTCCTGTAGTAGGAGGTATGTATCCCATAGCACTGTTGTGAGAATACTTGGTAAAAACACGGTCACCTTCTTCGTAAACTTTCCATTCGTCACCCACTACATCAGCGCTTTTGCCACTATCTTCCATGTCATTTTCGTCCTCACTCGAAATATCACTCAGATTCAGGAATACTAATGTCACCATCAGAATCCGTCAACAAATCATCGTCAATATTGCCACTGTCACATAACTGTTCGTAAATATCATCAGGTTCCATGCCGTGGCTGGTGGACGCCATGTTAATAATGAAAGTAAACACAGCTGTAACAGTGAGGAACTATCTCCAAAGAAATCACAATTCAGCTTAACACGTTGGCTGCCAGAGCGGTACATTGTACTGCTGAGTGAGTGTCTCATGAGGCCACGGCGGTACAAAGTACCGCTGACAGGTGTTGCTATTTGACTTTCCCTGCCGGGCCGGCGGACCGCTGAGCTGTTGAATTCGCTATGCTAGCGTACCGCTATGGCCTCGGAGCAAATCCTGGCATGCTTGGTTTCCAAAATATAATCTTTATTTTTTATTAATCCAACCTTCTTTCATTGGAAATATGTGAGTATTTGTCCAATCAGTTTAGCCATGCTCTTAGGTGTGCCGGGTTAGCTAACTCGCAAGCTCAAGATTTTGGAGATCGTGGGCTTGAATACTACTGTTGGGAAATCTGGTTATGGATTTCTGTGATTTCCCATTTTCACCCCAAGCTTATGATTACCTAATCAATAGGTTACACTGATTCCTTCCAAATTGTTGCACCCATGCCTGAGCTGATTTCTACGGTTATCACAATAAATATAGCGTAAAAATGAGCATATTTGTATTTTCTAAATTGACAACATTCATCGACAACATAGCAAAATTTTACATTACCGTTGAGCATTTGCAAGGAGTAAATAGGAAATAAATATCCTTCAAATTTAATTTGGTGAAGAGTTTTTTGTGTTGCAAAATGTAATAGACCAGTCTGACATGGACACGTACTTACCAGAGATCTCATACTGAAGAGCTAGCATCATTATCTTCCGAGTTCGGAAAGAAAACGGTTTCATTTTTATAACTAACCTCTCCGTTCACTGGTAAAATAACTTAGAAATATCTCGCAGGTATTTCACACACACCCTACTGTAAAAGAATGAGCACCTTGCGATTGTAGTCGTAAGCGCTAGTAAACAAATCGTGGCTCGCTCTGTTATCTACAATGCATATTATCAAGCGATGCAAGCTTCTGGTACCGCTAGACTGTACCGCTCTGGCCGTCTAGGCAAAACCATGCAGTGAACTTTTCTGTTGGGCCACAGCGGTACCTCGGGGTGCTGAGAAATTTTATTGTATTTTGTACGTACATTGAACACGTAAGTGAAATATCACACTTCGAATTTTGCTTTAATGCTTATTTACTACATGCATAGTAGAAAAAAATGCTTTGGCCACCGGGACATTTCTTGCTATATGTCCTGGCAGTCAACGTGTTAAAGAAATGAACAGCAGATAGCAGAAGGCAAGAGAGAAATGCCAAGGCTGTATACTGCGTAACGTTCGGCGCCATTTCTGCTCCAGCATACGAAATATATAACCTTAAAGTTGTGTCGGACTAGGTCCGACATAGGACCGGAACTCAGTCCGACATCGGACCCCAAAGGGTTAACAAATACAACACTGTTATTAGTTCTCTGTGCCTTCCACTCATCTAGCAACAGGTGCAACATGGTGCAGGGTAATACATGGGATACCTACAGAGGTATTGATTTGTATTACGTACATGCATATGTTGCCACTACTCTTTTACCAGATCTCATGCGTCTAAATCTAATCTTAAAAGAAATTCCATCGTATGGAAATATAAGCCCATTTAAATAACATATTGTAATTATTTTTATGTAGGCTATATAGCATAGAATTAATATTACTAATAACAACAATAGCCTTTTTACTTAAGATCAGTTTGTATTGCACAATTTATTTACTTGTAAAAAGAGTCTACCATAACAACAACAAAAATGAATTTACAAATGTACACTCTCAAAGAGCAAGAAAGTATCCTATTGACTACACTGCAAATCAGATGTTCTTTGTCCAAAATCAAGCCTCTTCTAGGACGTTCTTAATGAAAAACATCAAATCCTATTTGGAATACTAGCATGGACAAAAGTCCACTGTCTGATTTTCACTGCACTCATACCTAATATCCTCCCTCGGTGGAATCCCAGTGCCTAAATGCCGATCCTGTTCGTAGGTGGCTGAGTGATCTCCACTGAACCCAGTCCCTCTTTGTGGCCAGCCAGGAAATGTTCACTTAGCTATATCCAGTTTTCATGCTTAGATTTCCACAAGGAAATTTCAGCCTTATCTAGGGACTTTTTCAAGAGCAGACATACTCTGCAGGAGAATAACAGAGCTAAGACTGTGTTTCCAAGAATTTGAGGCTTTGTGACCCTGTTTTCTTAAAATGTTCTTTCTAGCACTGACCTCTTCCTTTATGTTATGGCAGTTTATTCTGAAGGTTTACTATACTGCGAACCATCTTCATTAAGGCTTACACTCAGAACCCTCTTCATTAAGGCTTACACTCAAAGCATCGTGTACAATCATGCCATTTGTTGAATGGTCAATCCATTTTCCTAGAAAACTATATTTCTGCTCATTATTGTAATCTTAGGGAGAAAGTTTATAAGAGCACACAGTTTATGAAAAAATTATTCATGTATAAAGGGCCAATGTCTGACTTGTCATTCTTTCAAGCACTGAAAGCAATTACCTATAGTAGTGAGAAGTATTTCTGTCCCTTTATTAAAATATGAAAAATGCAGAGCTTTGTTCATGTCATATTGTAGCAGCTAGAGGGAGACAACACACATGCATACATACATACATACATACATACATGATGAGTCAGCTAAGATATTCATCTCCATAAACCTTTAATGATATCAGAAATCTTTTCAAACATCACTTTAAGTATTGTTACTAAGGGGTTCATAATCAAACTTGCAGCACCTTCCCATTGTGTCAGTATCATTGGTTTTTAAATGACACTACACTGTTTTCTACATTAGAATAAGTCGCCATAAGACCTATCTGTGTTGGTGCGACGTAACGCAATTAGCAAAAAAAAAAAAAAAAAAAAAATTAGAATAATGTGCATGGTAAATTAAAGAGCATAATTATAAAAATCCAGCAAGTAGTTCTTGAGAAATGGAATGTCATCAAAGGCACTCCATTCGCTAACCATGGGTTGCCTTAATCTAATGAATCACTAACAAGGCTGCCAGGACATGTGCCAAATATGAATCTGCAGCCTACTGGGGTATAGTGATCCTTCACATTCTCCCGATAGCAAAGTAATTGGTCAATGCTATGCGCTCCAATTTGGTGGTGTAAAGAGCACTGCCACTGGCCCATGGATGACTGGAGATGTGTGATATGGAGCAGTGAACCACGCTGTACTAATGTGGAAATTTGCTGGGAGGCTCTGGTTGTGGCAAACAACTGATATCAGACTGAACACCACCCACAGTGAAATACAGCAAAGTTGCCAGTGTGGGTCATAGAAGGGATTTGATACACTCCTAATGGTTGTGTTAAAGGTAAAATGATATATGAACATTCTTGATTAGCTGCATGTTGTCTACAGTAAAGACCTGCTAGGAGATGATCAATGTGCAATTCAGTATGATAATGCTCCCTGCCATAAAGTGGGGTCTGTTCATGAATGGTTTGTAGACAAAAATGTTCAAGAGATGGACTGGCCAGCCCAGAGCCCAAACCATAATCCTGTCTATCACCTCTGGGATGAACTAGAATGGCAATTTCACTCTGGTACCGAATAACACATATCATTAATTTTGCTTGCTACAGCACAGCAGGAAGAATGGTCTGCCATTATCCCTAAAGACGTTCTGACACCTGATGGACAGTCTCCACCTCAGAGTGTGAGTTGTAATCGAGGCCAAGTGCCCACCCTGTGTTAATATTCACTACCATGCAGTATATATACGGACAACTTAGAGGACATTCTCGAGGACATTTCTGGATACTTTTGATTTACAATGATTGCTCAACTCTTTCTATTCCATTCTTCTAGTTTTCCTGTTAAAATTTTATACTTTAGTGGAGTTGGAGAGTAAGGTTAGAAATTATAAAACTTATCATCAAGTAGGCTGAATCAATTCTTCCAGATATTCAGGAATAGTAGATCATGAAAGAAAAGAACTGTGGAATAAGAAAATTCAGAACTACAAATTTGTTGAATTCAACATTGAAAAGCAACTTCAGATCTGCCTGACAGCTTATACATGATTTTCTCATATAAATGTGAATAAACAAAATCATACAAAATGATACTTGCAAATACATTTTTTAAACATTCATCCACATTGTCTTTCTGTGACTGAATAAGTTATTGTTATAAAACTCTCAGTCATTTCTTTATGAAAGTATAATTTTGATTGATACTCATTATGTGAAGATAGATGCACCTGGTCATGTTATGAGGAACAATGTCTGTGCTTTCTTGAATGGTAAAAATGACAGTTGAATTTAATGCTCAGAAATAAAATAAACCACGTAATACTGTTATTGCCCTCCATGTTATATTATGTCTATACTTGTATGGCCTTGCCATAAAAATACTGTAATATACATTAATGGCTACTATAAATGTCTTCATTCGAGACAAAAAATTGTATCCATATTAAACTTGAGGTTCATGATTGAAGAGAGCCATCAGCAATTTTCTTGCACTCCCTGTGGTTGAAGTCAATAAAATAAACCAAGGGTACCCCCTGCCTGTCAAATAGACAACTGAAAGTAGCTCTCATCCAGGGATCAACAGTTGGTAAACATAGATCCCCTAAATGAGACTGGATTTTCTTCCATTTACTTGAGCCAGATGCCTCACATTCCTATCTGATCTCCCTTGGTCAACACTAGTTCTTCTCACACCCCAATTTTATTAAGTATACAAGGTCTAGGATCTCTCTTATTTTCATGCCTATTGAAGTCCTTCCCTTTCTTTTGCTTATCCGTTCATTTCTTGAAATGTCAGACCACTTCCATTTTAACTTTCATTAGGGTTTACATTTTAAGTACTATATTATAATTCTATGCAGCTATTTCTAGTCGAGTGCAGCCCTTGTAAGGCAGACCCTCCAACGAAGGTGGGCAGCATCTGCCATGTGTAGGTAACTGTGTGTACTGTAGTGGAGGATAGTTTTATGTGTGGTGCGTGAGGCTCAATGACGTTGGGGACAGCACAAATGCCCAGCATGCGAGCCATTGGAATTAATCAATCAAGGTTAAAATCCCCAACCCAGCTGGGAATAGAACCCAGGACCCTCTGTACCAAAGGCCATTATGCTGACCATTCAGCCAACAAGTCAGACAGCACTATATTAAGCAGCCATGATGCACTCCACATAGACTGAGATACAAAGTAAAGACATTACTTAACCAGACTGCTGCCTTGGGATCTACACTGCTTATACTACTGCCAGAACTATCAAATAAAGTAAATTATCTATTAGGCATAAAAGTACTTATATTCCAAAGAAACTTTGGAGCAAATATTTGTTTCTTGTGAACGAACCTCAGCTTCAATACATATTCTAAATAAAAACTAACATCATCAGGTCTTATATACAATTACTTTCACTATCATATTCATACTCTTAGTCACTCACTACACTAGCAAACACTTCATTTATATCATCTGAAGTGACATCACTCTTCTACTTTCTGAGGAATTGTGAACTGCTACTACTACTACAGCCAGTCCCCTCATGATCAGCCATTAAGGCATTGAAGTAAAGGAACAGCATTCCTTTAGCTGCTCCTTCACTTATAAAGGAGTAATTAAGAGGTTATCTAACTAGTTTCAAGGCTTAACGGACAGTGGACCAATGTATTAAAAATACATGTCTAATGTATTTACGTGATAGCATTACTGCAAATGCAATTCCAAAAGCACATATATGCGGGGTCAGTCTGTAGCGGTATGTGGGTTGGGATCACTTATATGCATGCACAGTACTTACTGTAAAAATTCAAGAAAGAATGGTTGCACATTTGTACTTCCTCTTAAAACAATAATCACCACCACTAACTTTTCCAATTGCAAGAAGGATAAAAGCAAGCAAATAAACCTTTCTAGAATAGTGTTATCATACCAAGTAATGCTTACTAAAAACAGACATATCTTTACAAATAAATGAACAAATTTTCAATTATCTCAATACAGAAAAAGATGCCTTCATGCCACTTAACAACTGACACAATTTTCCAATATTGTTGAAGTACAGTATAACAGAAATTGGGAAGGTTGTTGGTCCTCAGTTCTTCCAAGAGCTTGTAGTACATGGAGGTTTAGTAGTAGAATTTTACTGTTGAACAATCGTTCATCTTCTCATGATTCTAACTCAATGTTTTGTAAATAATAAACCTGCATACTATAATTTGCTTGCTTTCCCAGAGCAAGAAATTTTCAAATCAGAAGTAGCAAGCACAGTGTTTTTTTACTAAATTCTCAACCATCTGCATGACAAAGTCCCACAAATCACATGACTAATCATTGGTGATATAAATTTGCATACAGTTTATTTCAGCCTACAGCATTATTGCAAAATATTGCGATACAAAGGAGATATCTTTATGTACTACCAACATGTCTGTTCAAAAACCTACGTAACTGACGGGCTACTTGTTAGTCTCCCGTTCGTGTACTACCATGTGCTTCCCAAGGGTTGAACGTTGAATGAATGCTTTACCGCACACTGAACAAGAATAGGGCCTGACACCTGTATGAATCATCATGTGTGTGGACAATGCACCTCTTTGACGGAAGGATTTGTGGCACAAGGAACAAGGGAACGGTCTCTCTCCAGTGTGAGTCAATACATGACCCCTCAACGTTGAACTGTCATTGAAAGCTCGATTGCAAATTGAACAAGAATATGGTCTCCTTCCAGTATGTGTTAACATGTGTCTACTCCGAGTACTAGGCTGATGGAACTTCTTCCCACACACTTTACAGGGGTAATTCTTTTCAGATGTATGGACAAGCATATGCGACTTTAAGTTATAATTTCTTTTGAACGTGCTACCGCATAATTCACAGGCAAAAGGCCGGTCTGCTGAATGAGTCGTTTCATGAACTCGAAGTACAGAAGGAAGAGGAAAGGCTTTACCGCATTCACCACAAACGTAAGGCTTTATGCCACTATGACGAATAAGGTGCTTCTTTAATGCTATGCGACTCCCAAACGGTTTGCTACAAATTTCACATGGAAAAGATTTTTCTTCGGCATTCAATACCTGTTTCCCTGCAACTTCTTCAGTGGCTTCATTGTTTCTGTTATGGTGAGATCGTCGAAGGATAATCTTGCCACAAAGAGCACAGGAGAAATGTTTCTTCTTAATATTAAACTCATCATCCGAATCCGTAGAGGAATCAGACACTGCAGGTTTCTCTTGATCTCTGTGAACTGCCCTATGATTTTTCAGATAGTCCTTCCCCCTGTAGGTATTCTGACACGAACGACAAAGCACTTGCGACTCTTCTGATGGATCTTCATCACTAACTGAACAACTAAGATTATTGGAGTTTGTGTTGCTCTTCCTTTTAGTTTCTCCATACTTAGTAACCTGAGAGACAATGATGCAAGAAACTGGTGCCTGCAGCCTGATGAAACAAAAAAAAAAAAAAATTGTGAATATATTTGAAAAGATGATGTAATTATTCTTATACATTTAAATATGATGTTTGAAGATAGCATGTTACAAAACAAGTGATATTCATCGAATGATCTTATGATATAAAAAGTTATAGCCATGAATATACCAAAAATTCCAGCAACATTAGAGCATACAATTCATTTCCTACCCAATGATTTATGATATAACTTGATGTTTTGAAATATGATCAACCTGTGCAAGAATATAAATAACTTGCCTAATTTAGACAGTTTTGAATAGATTACCAGTGTACATATTGGGAAGGATTTGATGTAATATAACAACTGCACTATTCTCACAAAAATTTATCAATCCATAGAGAAAAATTTCAGTCCTCAGGGCCTACATACACTGCAGGTTGAATGTAGAGGATTGTATCATAATTTTTCTATCACTACATATATTAAGAAGAAGAATTACTTCTGACAAGACTCCTACTAAGAGAAATCAGATCTCAATTACCCCAGTAATTACAAGCATTTTCTGAGAACTCAATGTAACTGACATTCTATAGCCAATGCCAATTCAATAAGATGCAAGAATATCGTTCATTTAACATAAGACACTGAATGATCTGGTGATAAACTGAAATGAGAGAGACAGAACTGACTGAAAATATTTGACTAACTTATGGATAAAATATGGTTATTCACTGCAAAAGACAAGGTTAGGCAACGCAGAAGATTTTTTTTACTAGTAGTTTAAATTTGCACTAACATATTGAAGGATTTTAGTGATGCAAGGACAGAAAGGGCTAGGAATAGGAAGGTGACATTCATGACCTTAATGAAGGTACAGCCTCAGCATTTAGGTGGTGTGAAAATAGGACACCACGGAAACCATCTTCAGGGCAGCCAATGTTGAAATTAAAATTAATCTCCCAAATGCAAGCTCACAGCTATGCATACCTAACCGCATAGCCAACTCATTCAGAACTCAGAGACAGACAATCCATGTCAGGCCTGGCAAACTACTGAGCCATAAGTGGCACTGGCCACAGTGATGGCAAGTTTGTTCTATTATGGCTGATTTTATTTGATAGGCAGCTATCCAGTAGCCCCTCAATGTAGAGAAATGTGCGACAAGAAGATTGCATGTTGTGGGGATGTGCCTAAAGCAAATGTATTTTCTTCAATATAAAACACATTATTGAAAGAATTATGCAGTTAAAACAACTGATGGGCTGATGACCTTAGATGTTAGACCCTTTTAAACAACAAGCATCATCATCATCATCATCAAAACAACTGAAACCATATATGTAAACAATAAGTTATTATCTGTTTAAAAAAATCATTTTCTATGATCTATTAATTAGACTTTACTTACCTATACCTATATTACCTGACTCAGAATAAAAGTAAAATCATCATTATTTGTGATTACTGAAGGACATTTAATATTAATTTCTTATTTAGAGGAACATAATCATCAAAACACATTAAATAGATTATTATTAATTTACTTATGTATGATCAATAGGATTTCAGTTATTAAACTTGTATCTTTGTACAAGAATTATCCTCTCTTCATCTCTCTTTCCATAAAAATTATGAAAATGATTCACACTTGTTTATAGGTGTTTTGAGGGGGGAATTGTTTATACATTAACAATGTACATAACAGTATAACAGTTTTGCCATATTCCCATTATTAAAAATATTTTTAATGAGAACAAATACACTGATGAGCAAATGAATTAGAGATACCTGTGTGACAAAACTGTGCTGTGGACACCCCGGTAAATGTATTAGTAAAGCGTAGCACATGACTGCAATGTCCTCAGAACTTGTACTGGCTATGTCAGTAACAGTTTATCACTGGATGGGCAAGACTCGAGATAACTTTGCATTGAATTGCAGCCAGATTATTATCGGTGGCAGACATATGGGTCATTCCATCTCTGAAGTCAAGCAGCCATTGGGCTTTCTATGGGCCACCAAATCAAGAGTGTTCCATGAGCACTTGTATTCAGGGAATACAACCACCACCAACACCATCAGGATCAAATGCCATACAGTACAATGTTGACAATGAATATGATGGTTTCATATCATCTGGTGTGGAATTTATTGCTAACATAGAAGCTACATTACTTAATAACTTAACTTAGAGCCTCATTCAAAAGCAGAAAAAAATAATGTTCACTACAATACATATGCTTTTTAATATTTTGAATAACTCCTTAGGACGTACAAATAGTCCAGAAACAAGATAAGCAACACATAAATCAGGAGTTAACTGTACAAAAATGTGAAAAAGGTAAAAATCAATGATCCAAAATTTTCAAGGACCTGGAGGATAACGATATTTGATTATATTGACCATAATCTTACACTTAAAGAAGAAAAGAATTTGATGTATCTTTTTTACTTTCTTGTTTGATACTTAAACAATATGCAAACAGTGTTTGGGATCCTCACCAAGAATACCTAATAAAAGAAATAGATAGTGTGCAGAGGAAAGCAGCAAGATTTGTAACAG
Organism: Anabrus simplex; assembly: GCF_040414725.1. NCBI lineage: Eukaryota > Metazoa > Arthropoda > Insecta > Orthoptera > Tettigoniidae > Anabrus > Anabrus simplex. Next base: position 57,985,356 of record NC_090271.1, read on the forward strand.
GGGATTTCAGGAGAAAAAGTAGTGTATCAAGAATGTTAGAGGAACTTGGGTGGGGAAATTTAAGTAAGAGAAGGGAGAAAACTAGACTTATAGGATTATATAGAGTCTATACAGGAGAAGCAGCATGGGGAGAAATCCGTGAGAGGCTTCAGTTGGAAAATAATTATATCGGCAGAACTGACCACAAGTACAAAATTAGAAGGAATTTTAGCAGAAGCGATTGGGGTAAATTTTCATTCATTGGAAAGGGTGTGAAGGAGTGGAACAGTTTACCAGGGGTAGTGTTCGATCCTTTTCCAAAATCTGTACAGATATTCAAGAAGAGAATAAACAGCAACAGAGAAAATAAATGAAATGTTAGAGGGCATTCTACCAGTGCAGGTTATTGTAAATTTAAAAAATGTGTGTGAATAAACTAATTCCATCCCCTGGTCTATGGAGTTTGGACAGCCGAAGTAGGGGATTGCCTGTAGGGGTGAAGTACAGTGGGGACTTCGAGGGCCCTGGAACCGCTACGGTAGCTGTGAAGGCCCTTCAGGAACTCTGAAAAATGGTGGCAAAAGGGGCTCTGGTTAAGACGGAGCAGGTCGTTATGCTACTTAGGTTCCAAAATGGGTAAAAAAATAAGTAATTAAATAAATGCAATGTAAATTTTAATCTTATACCAGTTGTATAGTATTATTTGAAGTAATTCCACATACTGTATATGAGTTGACTATATTTGTAAGTACAGGAGATATTATAAGTAGAATTTTGTAAAGAATATAAATTTATTAAGGATGAGCTATGTGTTTAATAGAAAAAAATGTTAGTGTAATTTGTATAATATTGTATTGTAGGAAAATTTTCTTCTTCTCTTGTTAATTTAAAATTTAGTGCTTGACAATAATGTATTTTAGTGTACCATTTGCCACTGAGGTAGACACCTCATTTGCAAATAAAGAGAGTTTGATTTGATCTTTATCTCATAACATATTTCTGTCTATTGAATGCATAATACTACCCATCTGAATGGCTGTCCGAATTTGGAACTTCATCATACATTGCATCCTGGAAGGTCTAAATAATTATTTTAAATATGGCTGCAGGAAACACAAATGCAGGTACTAAACCCCTAGAAACATATTAGTCACTAGACTTACAGATGGTTATCAAAATAATGTAAACACTTGAACATAATTCATGTTGGCTGGAAGTACCAGGAAAGTGTTTAAGTCCATATGTTCATCGAACAGAGCTTTCAGTATGAATTGGGCATTGTCATCTTATTAGGGTACATCTGTATCACAGGATGAACTTAGGCTCCAAAAAGGCCCAAATAATCCATAGCATAATTTGTCATTTTTGAGAATAAAAATGGAACCAACAGAATACCGAAATTGCAGCCTGCATCATCACAGAGCCACCTCCATCCACGTTTATTAACATTAGGAAGTAGGCAGTCCAATGCACCAACTTCTCAGGACATCTGCCACTCATAAATCTGCTCTGTTCTTGGAAACAAGGTTAAAGGTAACTGATCAGACCATACTACACTTTTACCGTTATAGTTGATTCATACTGCAATGTCCTGGCACTATTTGCATTGTGATGATGGGTCCTTGGTGGAGATGAGAAGTTAAAAAATAGCCAACGATCTTTGGATGTTCAGTTTGTACAGTTCACATCGGACTGTGATTGCAGAGACAGGTTGTTGGAAATCCTGACTGAGTTCTGACATCACTTTTGTGCTGCATTAGATCTTAAGTCCTTTGTGGCAATTCTCTTGGATATTTAGCAATCCCAATCAGTGAGGATTGGTTTTCAACTATTATTACACTTCCTTGATGATGTCTAGTGTGATTTATGCATGCCATTATTACTTTGGACACTACTTATGTTGATGCGCCAAATACAATTGCTGCATCTAAACATGCTCCAACAATCTGTCCTGATTAAAAGTCACACTGGTCTCCCATTTAGCACCACCTATGTCTGGCTGAATGCACACACACCACCTAGTATAGTGCAAGGCTAACATCCTTCACTGCAATACCTATCAATAGTCACAGTGCAACAAATGACCAGTGTTACCAACTCACAAAAATGCTCTACTCTGGATCATATGTATTTTTATTATTTTGATAACCATCAGTTTATCCTTATATGTTTATTTTGAAAATTAAATAAATGTACTATAAAATTTTGTTATAGTAGTACCTCTGAAAAATCAAATGAAACAAAGTTTTATTTAAAAGAAAAGGTCTTCTGGCATTAATATGAAGATAATTCATTATAGGTTTACCATGAATTTTACAGTATCTATGGAAGGCCAGGCAAAAAGACAGGCTGGATAGAAATATTTTTATATATGTCTTAACTGAATAAGTTACCCAAGGCAATAATTTTTATGTTTATACTTGGATAGTGCTAGCAAGATTGTACCTATCATTGAAAGTGTCACACAATGTCTAAATTACCTGAACAATATTAATGAAAGGCATTTATTGACTTAGAAAAGGTCTTCAATATAGTAAATTGGAAACTGATGTTCAATGTGTGAGATAAGTAGGAACTCACTGGAAGGACAGGCAAACGATCTGCAAGATTCATGAGAATCTATATCCAGATAACTGTCAAGAGAAAGGAAAGAACACCAAAAATATATTTATTGAAAGAAAAGGCTAAAGGAAAAAATGCAAAAAGAAAAATACAAAACCAATCCACTGTATCAGATTACCTGAAAATACAGCACAGGTTTCAGATTAAGTAAAGGAAATAAGTAGGATGTTGGAAATGCTGGACTGCACTCGATGCTCAGTGCTCAAGAACAAAGATTGTAATAATGAATAAAAAAACTCAAAGAATCACTACAAATATAAAGCTAGGCACATCTAAAACAGAACAAGTAAAACAATTCTGTTGCTGTACTTCGGAAATTATCACTGAAGAAAACAGATGTACTTCTGAAATAAGAGATAACATTGGCTAAATGAGCTTTCCAAACCAAGGAAGACCTTTTTAATAGCAGACATAAGAAAGGCTTTTGCAAAGTTCTTCATTTGGATTGTATAGTAAGTAAATTCGTGTCCTCATTCCGAGGTGGTGCAGCTCTTTTCAGGCACACCCCCAATGGAGGTGAGCTGCATGTACCATTTAAACCACATACCAGCTCTCCTGCCAATCTTAAATTTATGGCAGTACCAGGAATCAAACCCGGGCCTCCGAGGACGGCACCTAATAACACTAACTGTTACGCTATGGAGGCGGGCCATTCGGATTGTGTTATAGTATGGGTATGAAAGCTGGACAGATGGGAAAAAGGAAAGAGCTCAGCTAGAGGCAAAAGATGTGTGGTTATAGAGCAGGATCAACAGGAGGAGGACTGATAAGAAATCAAACCTTCAAGTTTTGAAAGAGGTGAATGATAACCAGACACTCGTTAAGAAGATGGAAAGGAAGAAAAGTAAAATTATACTTTGAAGACCTGAAGAACATGATGAAATACAGGAACCACAAGGAGGTGAAGAGAGAGGAGGCTGGGTGGAATGACAAAGCTTTGCCTTTAGTACATGATGATGATCATTAAATGCATTGGAAAACCCTGCCCACCAGAGTGTAATAGAAAATTTACCTTTGGTTGGATAGAAAAACATTTGCATCTGAATAGAAAAAAAAAATCTACTTGGGGCTGGAGTTAAATTCACTATGTGGTCACCACCAAAGTGCACAAAATGACCAAAGCAGACCTCTAACCATAATCCTGAGCTATGCTCTATGCACTAATAACAAAATTTCACTCCATTTAAATGACAAGGGAACTCCTTCAATGTGGTATATCACTCAAGATGATCGAAAATGTAACCACTCATATCTGTATAGTGAAGAGATAGAAGGTGAACGAATGAAAATGAATACACACCTATCTCATCAGTTTAACATGAAAACTAATTATCTTTTCCAGCACAGCATCATATGGTTCAAGTTGAAAATCCATTTAGGCTATTTTGAAAACTATGATGATGACCACTTTTGAATTGCGACCATTATTTTAAATGTTGTTTATTTTTCTTGCTAATGATTATACATATACTGACCTGGGCACTTCATACGGCAATAATGAGATACAGCAGGGATAGGTCTGTGAAGAAAGTGACCACAGAAACCACAGAAAACCATCTTCAGGGCTGCTGACGGTGCAGTTCGAACCGTGTCTTAAAAGTAAGCTGACAACTGCACGATCCAAATCGCACAGCCAACTCATTTGGTAGTATGAGTCCTACCTCCTAATGTTCATTCTTTACCTCAGGGATGCAACCAGTAATTAACAAAGCCTTCAACACATAATGCTAACAATCCTTTAATCTTAAAATGTTTATGAAATAACAAATTGTTACTAGTCAGTTTTGATATTCACTTTTCAGCATATTTCTGAGACTATGTTCCAAAATCAGGTGGTGAACAGACAGACAATATTTCATAAAAAATTATTTCATAGTAATGTTTCTTCGAAGTATGGTTATGTTTAAAATTAAAATGTTAAGGAAACTTTCCATTGTTCTCATGTGTTCAAGGTTTTTCATTAGCAGTTAATATAGCACAGGTAAACTAGGCATGTCCTGCTTACAAACTGTTCTGTCCCTCTCTATAATTAGGATTTGTTTTTCATAAAACATGATTCTCTGAATAAAAATGCCTGTAACATGAAAGACTTACAGAAATAATATTTTAAATATGACCGTTGTTCAGTGAGGTGGTGCTAGGGTTTGTTTATTGCAGTGGGAACAGTATCATATTACCAACAAGACTAGACAAATTTTACAGAAGAATATGAGACGTGCACTAAATAACTAAACTATAAATTAAGCTGCACCTGACCAAACTACAATAAATGAACAAACAATACACTATAAATACAGTGAATGTTAGTGAATGTACCACTGTACTACAGTAGCAAAGGCTGATGTAACAGAACAGTCCAAGATTCAGCACTCTGCTGTACCTGGTGACAGAGCAATGGATGTAAACAAGCAGTAGTTCCAACAATATCCAAGTGGAAACAAATTTTAAACACATAATGACAAGAAGCAGAAACATGGAGATATATGTAGCAGACAGCTAGCTACACCATGAATGGAGAAACTTTTTCCCTCCCTCCTTTAGTTTCAAAGATGTGCATAGGAGGAGAAAATATTTTTAAATACTTCTATGATGAAATAATTCACTTACCCATTTAATGTACTTGCAGTGGTATTTTCCACACTGTGAACATCAGTTCTCATATCCTGTGGAAAATTGAAAACATGATTACATTATTTGCATCAAATCATTAGTAATTTTTGAAAGGCTCTCAAGAATTAGTACAAATGTCCTGAACATCTAAACCTATACTGGTGTCAAAAAGTTTAAATTCACCTAACGATAATTCCAGTTCTTGTAATTTATTAGGCATCAGATATTTGATATTTCAAATGACATATATTTTAAAGCAAAATACAAACACAGGTATCCGTTATACATAAAGTGTCCTCTATTTGCCCTGATTAGTTGCTCGAAAAATATGTGGCATTCTTCTGGTTATTTTTTCGAACATCTCTGTGCTTATAGTTCCCCATGTTTGCATATGATATTGCCAAAAGTCTTCATAAATGTTGATAAGTGATTGTCATCTCACAACTCGATGGGTGATAAATCAGGTGACTGAGGACTCCTGATGATACTTTGTTTCTTACATACTTCTTGCACAGGTTTGACATGCACTTCAGGTTGTTGTCCTGCTGCAGAACAAACCCTCTTCCAATAAGTTGTAACATGCTCCTGCGTTAATCTTCATATCTACGTTTCTACATGCTCCTGCGATAATCTTCGTATCTACGTTTTTATATGTTCCTGCGATAATTTTCGTACCTTCATATCTATGTTTCTGCAAGCTCCTGCCATAATCTTTGTATCTACACTTCTACATGATCATCTACTTTCTACCTTAACATTCTACCCAGCTTTTGTCATCTATGCTTCTAAATATTAATGGTTTGATGTTATTGACTAAACATGTTGTGCTCACCCGTCTCTCCGCTCCTGTAACTTGCCGCATACTGACTGTTCCTCTGTGTCTGCCTTCTACTACCTACGTCATCTGGTACGTCACCAAACCTTCTCGAATCTACTAGTCTCTGCTTCCTTATGTATATATAATGGACAGCCTTGCTCGACTGGTCAGCCTGACATCGACCTTTGTACAGTGTGTGTGAGTGGAGGGGCAATTGACCTCGTGCGGCTTGCCATACGATGCGTGTTCTTTTCCATCCAACTGGAACTCTAATGTCGTTGCCTTGGGATCTGGGTGAGCTAAAAATTCGTGTACTATTCTTTGGAACTGTAAATTAGCTATTCAGGCATGCTGTTTATAATCTCTAGTTTTTGGAGGCCTTGATCTGTGCCTTAACAGTTTTTCCATTATTGGAGCTTCTTATTTACCATCTGCAGCTTATTTAAATTTTCACGACATGTGTTTTGAAAAGTCGTAATGTGGACCGAGAGTGACCATTGTGGACATAATGGCTCAGTGCATTTAATAATGATAGTAACAGGTGGATGAATTTTCTTAAGTTACGCAGTTGAATTTGAAATTTACTCTCCTCTCTTATCCCTGCCTATTACTATTGTCCTTTACCCTCCCCCACTTCTTTCACTTTGATATTTTAGCTCAGTTGTTAGGCTTTTTTAAAGCACCCTGGAGGTGTTGTATTTCATACGTGGCTAAATATTATACTGTTATGGTAAAATGTCATTCTTGAATGCTTTCCATCTGTTTCCTAAAAAGAATACTATGAACACGATAATGTATGCACAATTTTGAAAATTGTAAAATTTTGGCTAGTTGTTTCATTTACTGCCCTTCTTATTGTACTTCCACCTTCAAGGTGAATATCGTTACTTTTGTTCTCTTAAAGAAAAAAACAGAAAGTAGGAAAAGAAATAATGAACTTCGTCCATGTTAATCTGTGATATTTTCAGATCTTAGATGTGTGTGTGTATACTGCGAAAAGTCAATTATATTTAGCTAATACAGTTGTTTATCTGCATTATCAAATGGTGGTCACCTTTTTTTGTTTCATTGTGTACTTACCACGGAACTCTCCTTCTCTTTCCCAGTGTAGCTTCCTGTCACTCTGCTTGTTTCCAATTTTCTTTACATGAGATGTTGATGCGATTATCTTGTCAGAGGAATTGGTGGCATATCATTACTATTCTGTTTGAAACATCCTGTTTCCCAATCTACTGTGGTTATTGCATTGCTTGTAGAAAACATAAAGTAAACAATCGCCAAAAATGCTAGCAGACTTTTTTTCTTCATTCTAATTACAATTCTTATCTAAATTAATATTATTGGAGGTGATTATCTTTCCTTAGATATTATAGAATTTTGTCACCTTGTTGTTGTTTCAACATTACGGCCTGCTTTATGGATAATTTTCCATTAGGCAAGGATAGTAATTTATCCCCACCCCATTCCACCGTAATCTTTCTTTACCTGATATTCCAATTGCTGACTTAATTTCTTTTTCTAATATCCTAACATTATCTTCTCATGCTGGTTCTCCTGATTTATTAACTGATTCTGATACTAAATCTTCTCCATTGTTTCTATGTCACCCCACCCACATTTTTAATCCCCTCCTTCAGTTACACAAAACAATTCTGTTGATACCCCCTTGAATGAACAGATTATTAAACAATCTCTTGTTCAAGTACTCCAATATTACAATCTACTGATCCTCGTAGTTTGACCTTGTGGCTCTTCTCAGCTTGTAAATTTCTAAATATCAAATTAGCTTCCTTTCCTCAATTAATGGGATTGTTGTTCCCAAAAACTACTGGTTTTTTCACCAAATTTTGGGTTGATAATATGTTAAGTTTCTCAAATTGGTATCAACTTCGCAATGCAATACATAATTACTTCTTACCATACGAAATACATTGTAAGCTAAACCTTGAATTTATTCGTTGCCACCAACTCCCCACGGAACCTGCTCACGATTATCTTGATTCAATTGCAATCTACAGTGATGTTTTAAACATCGCTCACGCGGTACATGACTTAATTTCCATTGTCCAATTTTATGCTACCCCTTCGTTTCGGCAGCTTTTTAATGCTCTTAGTCCTCCAACGTCCATGCTTCAGCTCTTTAACCTGGTTCAATTTCTCATTACTCATCTATCCCACCCCCTGTGGATCTTCATACTCTACCTTCTACTTCTTTAGCTTTACCCTCTATGTACGGTTCTTCTGACAATACTTGTTCTCCTATTATTTTCTTCCGTTGTAAAGGAAAGGGTCATATTTCTAGGAATTGCGCTACTGCCTATCCGGGAAAAAGGGTCTTACCCACGTTGTTAGACAGTAGACGTAATGATGGGAAAAATCTGTCTTCTATTGTTCAGTTCCCTCATAACTCTGTTCTCAATGGTCGTTCTTTGCCACTTAAATTTTCTTCTCAACCCTTTTCGAGTGAGTGTTCTTCATTCGCACCTCGTACTTCTCATATTGTTTTGACCATTAATAATGTCCCTTCAGTTGCTCTTCTTGATTCTTGGGCTGCTGTTTCCTCAATCAGTTTATCTTCCTTTGAATCTGTGCAAAAGATTTTTTCCCATCTTCATTTCCCCCCCCTCTACTGCCCTTTGTGTTTCAGCCTCCAAGCAACCTATTAATGTTCTTGGTCATATTTCTCTTACTGTTAAAATTCAACATTTTTCCTGGCCATTTACCTTTCTAGTTGTTTCTGACTTATCTTCCCCTATTATCTTAGGGTATGATTTTTTTCCCATACTAGTCTCATTTCTGATTCACTGAACTCTATGGTTTCTTTTGATTTTTCTTCAACAGTTATTCCATTAATCAATAATGCTGATTATCCTTCTTTGACCTCACCAATGTCTCCTAGTATAAATTCAATTTATTCTAATCAAACTGCCTCTTTGTTAACCGAATTTTCTGACATTATCATTTCTGTTCTTGGTAAGTCAAAAATTTCAACACTCATATTGACTTAATCAATACCACTCCGGTTCGCTCATCCCCTTATTTTTTAAGCCGTCCTAGAATGAAAATTTTAAATCAATAGTTGATAAAATGCTTCAAGACATAACTATAATTCCTTTATCTTCTAATTATGCCTCCCCAGCCTTCATCGTCGATAAACCTGATGGGTCTTCAAGATTTATTGTTGATTATAGAAAGTTAAATGCTCGGGTACTCTACGATGCTTATCCTATGCCCAAATTGCAATCTGCTTTTCAACATTTTTCCAGTGCCAAATATTACTCCATTTTTGATCTTAATTCTGCGTACAACCAAATTCCCCTAAATGAAATTAGTTCTCGTTACACTGCATTTATTACTCCAAATGGTCTCTTTCAGTATCAAAAAGCTCCTTTTGGCCTAAATTTAGGTTCACAAATTATGCAGCGCTTTGCTGATTCACTTTTTTCTGACATAAAATATAAGTATTTATTTCCATTTATCGACGATATTCTTATTTATTCCCCTGATCTTCAAACTCACCTACAGCATGTTCGTGAAGTCCTAACACGTCTTCGCTCGGTGGGTTTAACGGTAAATCCTTCCAAAGTCTTAATTGCTCAAACTTCGATTGAATTTTTAGGACACATTCTCAGTTCTAATGGTGTTGCTGTCGATCCGGATAGGGTTTCTGCAATTTACAAGGTACCTCCTCCTAAGAACTTAAAGCAATTACGTTCTTTTCTTGGCATGGTGGGATTTTATGCAAATATATACCAAATTTTTCCCATATTTCTGAACTTCCTTACTTATTGAAACGCAAAGGTGTAAAGTTTCACTGGCATGAACCCCACCAAACCGCCTTTTCTTGTTTAAGAGCCAAATTATCACAAGCTCCTCTTCTACAAATTCCTGATTTCAATATCAAGTTTGAACTCTCTACTCATGCTTTTGATGTCGCCACTGGCACTGTTCTGCAACAAACTGTGCCAGGTAAAACCCGGCCTATTGCCTATTTTAGTCGCTTATTGTCACCTGTAGAACATAAACATTCTGTATATGAACGGGAAGCACTTGCTAACCAAGCTCTTTCTTGATTACTTAATAATGCCCCTAAAATAGGACGTACTGGTCGCTGGCTGCTTTATTTGTAATGTGTTAAATTCTCTCTGAAATTTATCTTTGGTTTTCAAAATTCCGTAGCCGACGCCTTGCCCCGCCTCTTTGAAGATCATCATCTTAATGATTCTGGGATAAACCAACTTCTGGTTGCTACTATAAATTCTGTTTCTTCTCTCATTAATTTTCCCTTATCTTTACAGTCATGTCAAGACCATCAGAACCTTGATACATACTGTCAACAGTTAAAAAACAATATTTCTTCTAGTAATTATTCTGGTCCCTTTCGTATTGTAAATCAACTCATCGTATTCAAACCTACCCCTCGGGCTACTCCTCGTTTGGTTCTTCCTTCCACCATACGTCCCATGATATTTCAATATTTTCATGGGTCCTCTATTGGTGGACATTTTGGAATGATGAAATCTTATTCTCGTGTTGCATCTCAGTTTTATTGGCCCCAAATTGGAAAGAATGTTTTCTCTTGGGTCCGATCTTGTGACATATGTCAAAAGCACAAGCCCCCAAATCACCAACCTTTCGGGACATATGCTGCTTCCCTCTCTACTTACCCGGCGGAGAAATTCTACATCGATACTGTAGGACCTTTGGTTAAATCATCCAAATTAAACTCCTACATATTTACCTTATTGTACGGTTTTTCGAAATTTCTCGTATGTCCATTACATAATATTTCTTCCCAGATTATTATTAATTTTCTAACTAATCAAGTTTTTCCTCTTATAGGCATTCCAAAAATTATCGTCTCTGATAATGCCGCTATCTTCACTTCAAAAGTTTTTTATAACTTTTGTTTTTCCTATGGAATCAAAAAAGTTTGTACCTCACCTTACCACCCTCAGGCTAATATTGCTGAGCATTATCACCGGAATCTTAAATCTTTTCTTTTCATTTTTCATTCCCAAGATCAAAAATCATGGGATACCGAACTTCCTTACTTTTGTTTAGCTATAAATGCTACTGTTATTGACTCTACCTCCTTTTCTCCTGCCAAGCTATCCTTGGGAAGAGATCTTCATACTCCTCTATCTTTAAACTGGAATTTGCCCTCTTTATTGTGTACCCCTCCTCATCTGCTTACTGACTCTCTATTACAGGAAACTTGTCATAATTTATATCATGCAAGAGATCTTCAAAGGAAAACATGTAATTCCCGCTTTCGCCCTCCCAACTTTAAGATCTTTGATAAGGTTTTGCTAAACACCACCCCATTAGTTCTACCCAACATCACATTTCAGCTAAGCTTTCCTTTCATTGGATAGGCCCATACTGAATCCTTTCTTTCCCTTCTTCGATTACTGCTCAACTACAATCTATTTCTAACCCTCAGGATATTTGGAAGGCTCATTTTTTTGAACTTAAGAAATTTTCTTCTTGAATTCTTTTTATCCCTTTTTTCTTTATCCTTTCCTATCTTTGGGTACAGAGGGAGAGTTCAATCAATATTTGTTTTGTGGTACTAATGTTTACGTTATGTCTACGCTGATTACTCTAGTCCACATTTTGGAGAGTTTATCTATTTGCTCTGTGTTTTGGCTCACCCAGTCCCTTTCCCTCCACCCACACATACTTGATGTCAGACTCTACCATGCTTTTTTAATAGTAATTTCTCTTGCTTGGAGTCTCCTTTTGGTTTTTCCAAATTTTCATGGGAAATTCTCTAAATATCTATATTGGCCACTATAGTAATTTTTTAAAATTAATTTAATTCGGTCTGCACCGCTTACCTTGTTGCCCCTCCCCTTTTTTCTCTTCTACTTTCCTTCTACCTTCTCTGTTTGTCTTTTCCTTTTCCCCATTCTTTCTGCTTTGCTTGTTTCTCTGTTTTCCAAACTTCTGCTGTTCCTTTGTTTTTGTTTCCGATACTGCGTTTCTTCTGGTCACCGACCATCATTTCCTGAGAAGGTGCCGCTCATGGACATCGCTGCTGCTTCGCTGACCTGCTTCCACCTATCCTTCGGATTCTACCCAGTGGCAGGAATATGTAACGTGCTCCTGCGATAATCTTCGTATCTACGTTTCTACATGCTCCTGCGATAATCTTCGTATCTACATTTCTACGTGTTCATGCGATAATCTTTGTACCTTTGTATCTATGTTTCTGCATGCTCCTGCCATAATCTTTGTATCTACACTTCTACACGATCATCTACTTTCTACCTTAATATTCTACCCTGCTTTTGTCATCTATGCTTCCAAATATTAAAGGTTTGATGTTATTGACTAAACATGTTGTGCTCACCCGTCTCGCCGCTCCTGTAATTTGCTGCATACTGACTGTTCCTCTGTGTCTGCCTTCTACTACCTACGTCATCTGGTACGTCACCAAACCTTCTTGAATCTACTAGTCTCTGCTTCCTTATGTATATATAATGGACAGCCTTGCTCGTCTGGTCAGCCTGGCATTGACCTTTGTACAGTGTGTGTGAATGGAGGGGCAATTGATCTCGTGCGGCTTGCCGTACGATGCATGTTCTTTTCCGTCCAACTGGAACTCTAATGTCGTCGCCTTGGGATCTGGGTGAGCTAAAAATCCACATACTATTCTTTGGAACTCTAAATTAGCCATTCAGGCATACTGTTTATAATCTCTAGTTTTTGGAGGCCTTGATCTGTGACTTAACAGTTTTCCATTATTGGAGCTTCTTATTTACCATCTGCAGCTTATTTAAATTTTCACGACATGTGTTTTGAAAAGTCGTAATGTGGACTGAGAGTGACCATTGTCGACATAATGGCTCAGTGCAGTTAATAATAATAGTAACAGGTGGATGAACTTTCTTAAGTTACGCAGTCGGATTCGAACTTTACTCTCCTCTCTTATCCCTGCCTTTTACTATTCTCCTTTACCCTCCACCCCTTCTTTCACTTTGGTGTTTTAGCTCAGTTGTTAGGCTTTTTTAAAACACCCTGGAGGTGTTGTATTTCATACGTCACCAAATATTATACTGTTATGGTAAAATGTCATTCTTGAAAACTTTCCATCTGTTTCCTAAAAAGAATACTATAAACACGATAATGAATGCACAATTTTGAAAATTGTAAAATTTTGGCTAGTTGGTTCATTTACTGCCCTTCTTATTGTACTTCCACCTTCAAGGTGAATATCGTAACTTTTGTTCACTTGAAGAAAAAGCAGAAAGTAAGAAAAGAAATAATGGACTTCGTTCATGTTTGTGATGTTTTCTGATCTTATATATGTGTGTGTGTACTGTGCAAAGCCAATTATATTTATCTAATACAGTTGTTTATCTGTGTTATCAGATGGTGGTCACCTTTTTTGTTTCATTGTGTACCTACCACGGACCTCTTCCTCTCTTTCCCAGTGTAGCTTCCTGTCACTCTGCTCATTTCTAATTTTCTTTACATGAGATGTTGATGCGATTATCTTGTCAGAGGAATTGGTAGCGTATCATTACTATTCTGTTTGAAACATCCTGTTTCCCAATCAACAGTGGTTATTGCATTACTTCTAGAAAACATAAAGTAAACAAAGTTGAGTTCTAAATGGCACTGCATTGCTTCATGAATGTGATGGTATGCTCCATCCTTCCACTTTCATCAAGTCTCCCTTCTTATTGTTACCAAAAGAACATCAAACCAAAATGCTACATCCTTACGCTTCACAGCTAGTGTTAGGCAGCCTCATAGCATTCTTTCTCCTGAATGAAAACCGATGTACTAACGACAATTTCAGTCAAACTTCTCAAATTTGGACTCATCACTCCATACCGCAGGTTTCCACTGGCCAGTGGACCAATCCTTGTGTTTATCTTCACCAATGGATGTTTTTCAAAGATGTCTACTATGTACTCAATCTTTGTGAGTGTGTGCCTCTTGTCTTCGGTTCAAGGTAGAGCGAACATCAACTTCAGAAATCCCCAATATTTCAGCAATCGGCCAGTGCTGAGCAACTGACTGGCTTGTATGCAAATGCCATAGCACACTTTTCTTAGGTTAGTTTTCAGCTTTCTGCAGAAAGTTTCTATCCTGCAAAGAATGGAGCAGTTCTGAAGAGAAATCAATGTTGGATAGCAGTTTAAACCAACAGAGACAATCAAAACAGAAGAAACATAGTTTATACTATAGTTAACAATATAAACAACAGATTCTTTAAATCTTTGTAGATTCTTTAGAATAGTAATATAACAGAATACAGACTGAGTTTTGATGAATAAAGGCTGAAGATTATATTACAAGTATCATTCTCAGGATACCTACATAGTACTTAAAAAATAAACAAATATAATATATTAGTGTGTAATAGATCACAATGGACAAGTACCTGCAGCAAGAAATTCTCCAGAATTCGAAAAATCTCAATAGAGTATCAATTTAAATCGAATTTAAGAGGTGACTTTTTGACACTAGTTTATCATCCTTAATATTAACAATGATCTCTTGCCTTGATCATATCTCAATTTTAACTTGATTTTACAGTCATCCCAACATTGTGTACGAATTCTTACTCACGATGACCTTGAACAATAAAATATTTAATATTCGAGAACCTTTCAATAAAAATTTTAACAGAACTCTACATTTGTTTCTAGATTTAAATAGACTCAAGGCAACACTATGTATAAACTTTTAAACATGATAGCCTTGAAATATGAAAGTATATTTTTAATATTCAAGATTTCTATGTAAAATTTATTGTACTATGTCTTAAAGCTTTTGTTAAGCATATCATTGTTTTTTGTAACATATGTACTTTCAAAAGTCAAATCCACTGAAGATGACCCATACCAAGGGTTAAAACATGTATGATCAATAATGATAATTTGACTCCTTCTTAGAAGAGGTAGCATTGCACTGAATACGAGGACTGAATTCAAAACCTACATTATTGTATAATTGATACTGTCAATACGGATGTGAAGCTGATATCATGCACACACTATCCTAGTTATTAGAGGGCTCGAACATGAGTAATTACTTTCATTATTCAAATTTACTTGCAAATACTTTTCAAAGCTTCAGAGCCTTCTCAGCCATCTTAGCTAGGGCCAATGTGACAGTTCAGTTTCTTAAGTACATACTCCCATTATACAATAAGTACAATTAATGTCCTTCATAAGAATTCAGACTGGGGTGTCAGAATGTTCTCAGCACTAAATTATGACAGGCATATATTTCAGGTTTCCTCTTGTACACTATAGTCCCATTAATCTGAACCCCGTTAATCCGAAAGTCCGGTTTATCCGAACTGAAATATTAAATTTTTTTTAAGTTCCCTTTATTGAAATGAACGAACTTATTATAGAATGAAGACTTACTTGCACTTTATTAGTCATATTTTTCTAGAATAACTTAATGTAAACATAATTACACTTCATAAACCTTCAATCACTTCGCGTTCATCTTTACAAAGTCTGTTAGTTTCTTTTGCCGTTGTGACTGGAACCTACTCGAAGATGCAATGTTAAACCAAAATCTCAAAAACATCACATCAATGGGCGTAGTAGCGGAATGTTACTCGACGCAGCGTACGGCAAGTTCTAGGCGGCCGCGGCATCTGATCATGAGACTAGTGTAACCCGTTACCGTATTTTAGCAGTTTTAGGAGACAAGTTTTAATCTAGTTTTAGTCGTTCTTAACTACCCTACTGTACTGTTATACAGTTTTTTATTAATGTAACTGCTAAATAATGGGCTTTTCAAATTACAGTATGTACTGTACTGTAATATAGAAATTATTTTCCTCAGACGGTTGAGGCGCTGGCCTTCTGACCCCAACTTGGCAGGTTCGATCCTGGCCCAGTCTTGTATTTGAAGGTGCTCAAATACGTCAGCCTCGTGTAAGTAGATTTACTGCCACGTAAAAGAACACCTGTGAGAGAAAATGCCGGCACCTAGGCGTCTCCAGAGACCGTAAGAGTAGTTAGTGGGACGTAAAAACAATAACATTATTATTAGAAAATATTTTCCGGTTAATCCGAAAATTTCGTAATCCGAACAGACACCGGTCCCAATTAGTTCGGATTAACGAGACTCTACTGTATAAACTGTTAGTATGCACAGAAACAAACACATCTATTGAATGCCTGGTTGGAGTAGAATAGTATGTAACTTAATATCAAATACATGAAGTATACACAACAGAGAGGATTGGAAGGATCTCAACAATGTAGACTAATCCAAGTACTTCCATTCTGTAAAGTATGTGGATGATGATATCCTTCTTCTGGTCAATCAATCTTGGCGAAGTGTAGAGAGATCACTGGAAATCACTCTAATGAGCCCCAGTGGTCACTGTTACTGACTGATTTAGATTCCGGTTTAATGCAAAGCACTGTTATTAGTGACAGGGTTAGGCAAGAAGTTATTTAGGTCACCCAGTGACATTTATAATTTGATAGTGACTGGTTAAGTTCTGTCCACCAGGAAACCTTATATATGATGAAAATCATGAAACCTACTAACCACATCCACCATCGCAGTATTGATCAATCTTATCTTCTTTGGCACTAACCAGTTTACTGCTACTAAGCTCACTGGAGGAAGTGGCTATTGGTAATCCTGACATTGATATTGGCAAGTTCATTAATTACTGATTTTCCTTCTCCTGACTGACTAGATTTTGTGACACTAGTTTTTCCAACAGTCATTACATTATGGGCTTGTGTGAGGAAGATTGGAAATTTTTGGAATGATTTTTGGTGGTCTTTTTTAGCGGTCCTTAAATAGTATTATTTACATCATACTGCTCCTGTACCATCTAAATGTTTTTTCTCTATACATTTTTATAGTTTATTGATGTCTTTGTTTACTAGTACAAAAGTATGAGGTGGGTTTTTGGAGTAAAGATATTTTTCAAAGAAACAACATTATTATGAAAACATTTCATTATCTTTGGACTCTAGTACCTTAAACACTTCCTAGCCACATCATTACTAAGGCACTTGCCATAATAGGGCACCAATTTTGGTATGCCTTCATCATAGAATGACCGTGCCAGTGATGAAAGCCACTCAAATCTGAGAGTGTGATAAAATTGTGTACTGAATGCCTTTACCAATTTTTGCTTCAATCACACACCAAATTATTCATGATAACAGACAGTTGGATGCTCTGTGAGATGTTCTGCACATATTGATGACCTTCATTGAATATCTGAATGCATTTCCTCAGCATTCCATCCATCATTGCAATTATATCATACCCTCATATACTAGGCAATACAGATCGTATCTTACAGTCAGTGGATTGATCTATGTCCTGAACATTTTAAACACTTAATACAAGAGGGCCACACTACGTGAATGTCTCCAATGTACATATGGCATGTCAACTGATGAAGGAAGCCACTGTGCATGCTTAACACAGCAACTGCAGTGCTGCACTGGAAATACATGGAAACAGTATTTACTAAAGAAACACCCCTCATATGTAACGGACAGATCGTCAGAAAATCCCCACTGGTGAGTGAAGGTGGCGCAAGTGATTGTACTTGAAAGTGTTGTTCGCCCAGGAGGGTTGATGTTATGAGGGTACCAGGCTTTAAAATGGAAGTTTCTACTCCCCAAGACAAATCCTTACTGCTATGTTGCCACAACATCTCTTATTATTAGAATAGACGTCAGTCTTCTTTTCAGTTCAAACAATTCACACATGTTTTGTTTGCTGTTTTAAAGTCTTGTAATATTTACATAATTAGTAAATATTTGTGACATGTATTGCTTTTCAGTTAGCTTCATGCAGTAATGTGGAGGCCTTGGAAATCAAACGTGGAAATTAATGCACCAGAAAATCCTGAATTACATCTGCCAGTGCATGCAAACAATCTTCAGCCGAGCACCAGCAGTAGTGATACTCAATCGAGTAGCAGTGGTTCCATGGCTATGAGTGATAATCAGTTGTTCTGTGAAAGGTGATTAAAATTTTAGATAAGCAAAGATATGGCTGTTATATAACACATACAAGTAAGTTGAATGAACAATTTAGGCAGGGGCCATTATCTTGAGGGGAGCTAAAGTTTTGAAACTTGACAGGAAAACTAATATACAAACTTATAAAGAGGTTCTAGAACTCTAAAAAAATGTGGTAATAGGGTTATTTCTAACAAGTTTGATGATTTTTTCTGCAACTTGGTGAGACTAGTTCCTTCAGTGAGCTCTGTTCCGTTGACATCATGCTAACTCACAAATCAGGGAAGCAGAGCCTGGCATTGTGGTAACAGGAGTGTGACTGTACGTAACACAGCGGACAAAGAAAATCTTGTTCACCTCTCTGTAGTATACAGATTTGTTGCCTTTTAACATTGACTTTCCATTCTTCCTCTTGTCCCAGTGGGGACACGATTTTAAGCCTCTCACCACCACTTTTTTAGCCTGGCTAATCTGCCATTGAAATCAGTATCGCCTTGGCATTTTATTCCTTCTCATTTTTCTTTTATTTCCTGTGCGACTTATGTCGCTTATTGTAATTGCATCTTCTCCGTTCATGGAATAACCTTCCATCATTTATATACAATGTGTTTCAATATTATTTCCTGTTATCTACTGGTCTGCCGTCGGACCAGCCGGAGAGCGAGTCTCATGTTTGGCTCACTCGCTGTCCTACTTTCTCCTGCTGCATATCACATTTGGTTCTCAAATTATGCAACGTTTTGTTGATTCTTTGTTTTCTGATATTGTGTATAAGTATTTCTTTCCCTTTATTGACGACATCCTGATTTATTCTCCTGATCTTCAATCTCATTTATCACACGTTAGTGAGGTTCTTACCCGTCTTTGCGCTGTTGGTTTAACTGTTAACCCTTCCAAGGTACTAACTGCCCAAACATCTATTAAATTTCTCGGAAATATTTTTTCTCAGGGTATCGCTGTTGATCCCGATAGAGTTCCCGCCATTCACAAAATACCTCCTCCGAAAAATTTAAAACAACTGCGTTCCTTTCTTGGTATGGTTGGTTTCTATGCAAAGTATATTCCAAATTTTTCGTTAATTCCAAACCTTTAAATCTTCTCAAAAGAAAAGGCATTAAATTCCATTGGTCTTCCCCCCAACAAGCTGCCTTTGCCATGTTGAAATCTAAATTATCTCAGGCTTCTCTTTTACAGATTCCTGATTTCAATGTAACCTTTGAACTTTCTACTGATGCCTCTGATGTAGCTATTGGTGCCGTATTGCAACAAACCTATAATGGACAAACTTTACCCATTCGCTATTTCAGCCGCATCTTATCACCAGTTGAGCGTAAATATTCTACCATGAAAAAGAAGCCCTTCCTCTTATTCTTTCTATTGAGCACTTTGCTGACTATCTTGATCACCACGAATTCATTGTAAATACTGATAATCAAGCTCTTTCCTGGCTGCTTCATAACGCCCCTAAGATAGGTCGCACCGGTCGTTGGTTGCTTCGTCTATCCCGTTTCAAATTTTCTCTTAAGTTTATATCAGTTCAACACGGATAAAAACATGAAAGTCCTTACGCTTAATTATATCTGGTTATCACAATTCCATTGTTGACGCCTTATCCCGTCTTTTTGAAGATCATCACTCTCATGATTCCGAAATAAACCATCTTCCTATTAATTCCATTACCTCCATTTCCTCACTTACCAATTTTCCTCTCTCTTTTCAGTCCTGTTTACAACACCAAAAACTTGACCGCTACTGCCAATAATTTGTTCGTGACCTTTCTTCCCCTGATTATTCCGGTCCCTTTCGTTTGCAGAATCAGCTTCTTCTCTTCAAATCTACCCTCAAGACTACTCTTTATCTTGTCCTTCCCTCTGCTTTATGCTCTATGATTTTTCAGTACTTTCATGATTCCCCTGTCGGAGGACACTTTGGCATGGCTAAGACCTATGCCTGTATGGCCTGTCAATTTTTCTAGACTCAAATGTGAAAAGATGTTTTTTCTTGGGTTTGCTAATGTGAGTTATGTCAGAAACATAAGCCACCCAATCATCAACCCTATGGTATTTATGCTGCTTCCCCTGCCACTTACCCTGCTGAAAAATTTTATATTGATATTGTTGGTCCACTTGTTAAATCTTCTAAATCTAACTCCTATATTTTTACGTTACTTGATGGCTTTTCTAAATTCCTTATTGTCTGACCTTTGCATAACATTTCTTCACAAATCATTATTAATTTGCTATCCAATCAAATTTTTTTGATTACTGGTCTTCCAAAGGTGCTTATTTCTGATAACACATCTATTTTCACTTCTAAAGTTTTTTACAATTTTTGTTTTTCCTATGGTAATTCTTGGACCTGAACCCCCACCTTTAAACTTTATAACCTTGTGTTACTTAAAAATCACCCTGTCAGTTCCACATCTCAAAATCTCTCTGCCAAACTTTCACCTCTTTTGCTGGGCCCCTTCCGGATTCTTTCTTTTCCCCCTCCCAATACTGCCCAACTGCAATCCACTCACTCTCCCACTTCGTCCTACCATCCACAAGCCAATATTGTTGAACGGTACCACCGAAACTTAAAATCCTTTTTATCTATTTTTCATTCCCACGATCGTAAATCATGGGACACCCAACTGCATATTTTGTTTTAGTTCTAAATTCTACTATCAATAATTCCACTTCATATACCCTTGCTAAGTTCAGGTCCAAGAATTACCATAGGAAAAACAAAAATTGTAAAAAACTTTAGAAGTGAAAATAGATGTGTTATCAGAAATAAGCACCTTTGGAAGACCAGTAATCAGAAAAATTTGATTGGATAGCAAATTAATAATGATTTGTGAAGAAATGTTATGCAAAGGTCAGACAATAAGGAATTTAGAAAAGCCATCAAGTAACGTAAAAATATAGGAGTTAGATTTAGAAGATTTAACAAGTGGACCAACAATATCAATATAAAATTTTTCAGCAGGGTAAGTGGCAGGGTAAGCAGCATAAATACCATAGGGTTGATGATTGGGGGGCTTATGTTTCTGACATAACTCTATGTTTTTAGGTAGGGAACTACATACACCTCTGTCTTTAAGTTGGAACCTACCCTCCTTATTGGATACCCCTCCTCACCTTCTCACTCAGTCTCAACTGCGACATGCCTTTCAAAACCTTCTCCATGCTAGGGATCTTCATAAAAAAGCTTGTAATTCTCAGACCCGAACCCCCACCTTTAAACTTTATGACCTTGTGTTACTTAAAAATCACCGTCAGTTCCACATCTCAAAATCTCTCTGCCAAACTTTCACCTCTTTTGCTTGGCCCCTTCTGGATTCTTTCTTTTCCCCCTCCCAATACTGCCCAACTGCAATCCACTCACTCTCCCACTGATATTAAAAAGTCCACTTTTCGCAATTAAAACCTTTTTCTACTTCATTTTGATGGCAGTGAGATGATTGTATTGATCAGTCTGCCTTCTTTTTTTCCTTATAATATTTGCCCAGGCATGATCCCTTTTTTTCTTGTTATGCTAGATTTTTGTCTCTCTTTACTTATCTGCTCACCCAGCCGAACAAATCCCCTCATGCCTGACTCTCCCACGAATTGTAAATTTTCCCTTCTGGGATTCGTTTTCTTTCCTTTACATGGGACGCATGAATTGTTAATATCATATTTTATTCTTGAAAATTATTTTAGTATGTATATTGTAAATATTTAGCAGGCCACTTATAATTTTGCTCATTTATTTGTGTACGATCCGGATCATTCCTTCTTCTCACTTCTTTCCCTCTCTCCTTTTTCCCTTCCTTTTATCCTGTCACCCTTTCTTCTTTTCTTCTTTCTCCATGCTGCTCATGTTTGTTCTTTTGTTTCCGCATCTGGTGTTATCGACGGCATCCTTCTGCGTGTTCCTGAGATAGCGCCTCTCCAGTACATCGTGGAACCTTCGCCGCATCTTCTACTCCATCTACATCGTCCTTCTTCTACGCTTCGCCGCATCTACCACCCATCCTTCGGATTCTTCTGGGTGGTGGGAGTATGTTACGAGCTCCCTAACCATTCTACTACGTTGATGTTCGAGCTTGCCTTCCGCCTACTTCGCAGTCTTGCTGCTGTCTATACTGCAAGTCAACTCATCTTGCTTCGTCTGCTTATTTGGCTCACCAGTGACTGTTTGTTGACTATACCTCCCGGCCTGCATTCTACTATGTCACCGTGTTCTCGTTTGTTCTCGGCTCCACTTCCCTTGCACTATATAGTCGCTGCTGCCCTGTTTCAGGCGGTCAGGCATTCCGTGTCAACTTGAGCGGTGGGAGCAGCAACTTTCCGCACGGCTGGTCCATTGCGATTTTACAATATTTCCATCTTCTACGTGACTTTGTGTTATCATTACTATGCTGGATGAGCAGAGTTTTACTATCCTATTCTGACACTTTGGACGATTCTTTAATTTTGCCCCTCAGGCCTTAAGTTATATTTCGAACTCTGGCCCATTCAGGGCACTTCTCACTATTTATTTCATGAACTTCAAATCATCAAGACTAAGTGGATGTGGAACCTTCATTAACAATATGCATGCCTGTGTTGGAATGACTTTGAATTTATAGCAGCCTGAATTTCACTAACTCTCACCCTCGCCATTCCTATGTTTCTATCTTTTCTTGTCACGGTTAACATTTGCTTTCCTCATTCCCTGTCCATTTCCTTCCGGTCCCTCTAATTTTTTCCCCCCCATTTTTTGATGATTTCCAAATTTGTAAAAGTGGCCTTCGCGTTTTATTAACTATCAATGTTGGTGTGTAACTATTCTATTTCTTCTTCTTCTTCTTCTTCTTCTTCTTTTTTTATGACCACATAGGATCACTTTAGTCAGTCCGTCATTCAGGTCTCTTTGAAGGGATTGTTCGGGCTTTGCGGTCCTCCCAGTACTTCTTCAGACGCTCCGATCTTCGTGCCCTTTCCTCAGTTGAAAATGTGCGTGTTGTTGGTTTGTTTTGTGTAAGGGTAAAGCAGAGGTTTGTATTCTTGAGTTTTGTATTCAATTTTATCTTATTTATGGTGTCTTCTGTTGTAAGGCCTATTTCCTTCAGATCCTCTCTTACTTCTCTGATCCATTTACATCCTGTTGTGGTATTTTTTGAGATGAGATTGTGTTGTACTAGTTGTTTCAGAAGTCTCGAGTCCTGCATTCTCATGATATGTCCAAAGAATCCCAGTCTCCTCTTACGCATAGTATCTGTAATGGGTTCTACCTCTTTGTACACGACTTCGTTAGGTATTAACCGCCACTGTCCATCTTTCTGATATTTTTTGTTGATACAGGTTCTTCCAATCCTCCTTTCAATTTTGTGAAGTCTGTCAGTCTTTGATTGTTTATTCAGGTAAAAAAGTGTTTCTGCTGCATATGTAGCTTCCGGTTTTATAACTGTGTTGTAGTGTTTAATTTTTGTATTTATTGATAGGCATTTCTTTTTGTAGATATCCCATGTTAATTTTTGTGCTTTAGCTAATCTATTTGTTCTTACTTGGATTGAGATTTTTTTATTTAAGTTATGTGTTACTACTTCTCCAAGATATTTAAACTGAGTTACTATTTTGATTTTATTACCATTTATGGTGACTTCTTTTAGCTGTGTTGGTTTTTGGGGCATAATTTCTGTTTTTTCAAATGATATTTTGAGGCCAATTTTATTTGCAATGTTTTGAAGTTCTGATATCTGGGTTTTTGCTTATTTTATGTCCACTGCTAGTAATGCTAAATCGTCAGCAAAACCCAGGCAATTTGTTTTGATTTTTCGGCCAATCTTTATTTTGGGGGGACATTTCCTAAACCATTCCCTCATTACCATTTCCAGAGCACAGTTAAATAATAGTGGTGAGAGCCCATCTCCCTGCCATAGTCCAGTTTTAATTTCAAATGTCTCTGATGTTTCACCCCTAAACTTCACTTTTGACTTGGTATTGGTGAGAGTAAATTTTATCATGTTTATTAATTTGCGGTGTATTATTCTTCTAAAGTATAAAAATTGCTATTTTCATCCCTTTTTAATAGTCGATAAAATTACTCTGTCTTCAAAGAAGTCTGTCACGATCTCATATACAGTTCCTTATATTGACATGTTATTTGTACCTATCTAATTGTACCCAGGTCTAGTTAATGGTCTAGTGACTGTTTTTTCTTAAATTGTTCTTTGTATTGCCAAGCAATATTTGAAAACTCTAGTCACAATGATCTCCATGAAATTTTCAAATTCTATTTTATGGTTGATAGCAAAGTTATTAATTTATTCTTGGTATTTCCGAAATATTCCTGATTGTAAAATATTTCCTTCTCTTGGTGTTATCAATACATATTGTAATTTGAACTTTGTTGTTTGAGCTACCTTTGCTATTCCTACTTCCCCCTCTTTCCCCGCTTGTTGTGTGCTTACCACGTCATACCTTCTGGGAAATAGCCCAGCAAAACCCTGCGCTAAATTCTGCTGATATGTTGAGGTTCTGATTTTATGATTTATGCTTCGGTCTTTTTCCCTGTGCGGTCTAACGCTGCAGCTTGACCATACTTTATGTTTGCCATGTAACGACTCGTCATTTGGCCCAGTGTTTTTATTTGGTTCTATGGACAGACAGATTTATGTTGCATGTATCATTCGTACACCATTACCAATATTATTAGTCACCACCGACTACTCACTGAGTTTGTGCTATTCAACACACCGAATCTGAATATACTAAATGTATCCCCCTATCACGAATACGTAACAAGCATGAAGTTAGTTCAATGTTGAGCACCATGATGGTTGGAAGCTTAATGTCGTGGCTCTTTGTAAGAGCATCTACCCACCTCAAAATGCCTGGATAACAAGTACAGGATCAGGGCTAACGCCCTGAAGTGTTTTTTGCTTATTATTTTCTTACCTGGAGTGGACGTGCGCAACATATTCTACCTAATTTTATCTCTATGTAACTGTAAGTATTCGTGTTCCCAGCCGACGCCAAACTTTAATTCCTTCCCATTGATTCTGGAACTCATAAGTTGCTTTCAAGATTATTAGTTATTTTCCTTCGCTCCTGGAGCTGGATGTACTTGTCTTGGATGCTTATTTAAATTAGCGGTTGCATGCTGTTGGAAAAATACCAAATTGATGGTTCTTCTGTTCTGATAAACTTTAAAATTTTGTAACATGTTGGGAATTCGGATACTGACTGCACTGTTTAAACCTACTATGAGTGGAAGAAAACATGTTCGGCAAGATGTTCTTGGCACTAAAAGATATTTCTGTTTCGGATTATGATAAAAAAGTTAGGAGTCACATAATTTGAATATGTGAAGTCATCCATTAAAAGGATTGAGATCGCGAGATTATCTCCGTGGATCGGAATCTATTTTTTTCTTTAAATTTTATCTTTTCTGACTTTCTTTTCTTAATGTATTTGTTTATGCTTCGGTAATGCTGACTCTTGTTGTCATCTCCATGGCAACCGTCACCCATGGGATCTGTCATTTTGATTATTAAAAGAATTGGCTATGTTTGAGTATTGAATAATTTTTGTGATGAGCGTGGCATTAAGTTGGAAACTGCTGGCTCTTACTTCTTCACCTTAATTGATTTACGATCTGTATGTGGGAGTTTTCTTGGTGGTTTAAGCTGCATTGTTCTTACATGCTGATTTGATTTTATGCGTGCACGCTCTGTAATGATTAGAGCTACTTGCTCTGATAATTATGATTGAATTCTTTTGTGGGCGCATTACCATCCTTTGTGCTATCTTGTTCTTCCATTTTGAAGTGTGGTGAATTTTTGGAGGCATTTAGTGACCTGTTCTGTGTTTATTTTGTGAGTACTTTCGGTTTTGGATATGCTTTCTGTGCATGTTAATTAATTTTCCTGTCGTGCCTATTGTGATCCAGTTCACAGGAGGATCTCGTGGCCTCATCTTAGCATATTTTCACCTAATGTACAAAATAAATCCTGGAGAAAGGATGTTTTTAGTTATTAGTATACAAGTACATTTTTGCAAGATTAATGTGCTTGCTTTGAGTGATTTACAATCACGAAGTGCTAATCCCCATTATCTTATATTGTTCTTCAACTGCTTTTGTGAAAGACTCGTCCTTTAATTTCTTATTTACCTATGCATTGTTTTTGCATTTTTATTCGGCTGATGATGACCCAGATTGGGGTCGAAACCGGTACCGCTTCCACTTATAATTAAATAAGAATGTAACACTACATTTCTTATTTACTTGTATTGAATAGGTTGAACTATGTTATTTGTTATTTCAATTTATTTGTGATACAGTTCAATACGGAACATCATGAAATTTTTATCTTTAAATCCCTTCAGGCAGGCAGTAAAGTTAGTCTATGGACATTTTCTTTGACAACTAAAATTGTCTTGTAATTTAATCTTGTTTTAAGTCTACCTATTAATTTATCTGGTTTAATTCAAAGGGCGTCCCTCGATTCTAAGTAAATATTTATTCTCTATTCTGAAGTTATTTAATTAATTATGATATTAATTAGCTATCTAAGGTCAGTTTTTACTTTATTACTCAATTTACCATTTTAATTAATTAATCTGATAGTCTTGGTAAAGGTGCACCTGTTGATTTCAAGGGGGTTTTGCTTTTCTATCATATGCAAATTTCTCTTATGGCAGTGATTAAATAATTTAGTTCTTTTTGAAAAACTCGCAGAGTTTCTCTTTCATGGTTTCTGATATTTCCTACTGTGCAAATCTTTTGGTTCGATCTGAGTTGCCTCTGGTTTATGGCCTGTTACTTGACCATTTGGTGAGTATTTGCTGTTTTCCTTCTTCAGTTTTTTTTAAAAGAAGGATATTTGCTATCTCTTGCTCTTTGTTTACTTGTACCAGTAATTGCCGGCACAACTGGTATACTCTCGCTACCCATCCTGCCTCAGCAAGTGTATGTCCAGGATGAAAATTGCACCATTAGCTTCGCATGAGGTCATACGTATTTGTCTAAAAGTCCTTTTAACAGATCTTCATACGAGCAAGTAATTTACTTTGGCAGTGCTCATTGTCAGTCAAAAATCAAAAGCAGATAATAATACTTACCCTCAATATCTGAACAGAATTTCATATGAGCAAAAAGTTTATTTTAGCAGGTAACATGATCACATATCCATCCATGAATCAATATTTATTTTTTACCAAATGGTCAGTATAAAATATATGATTTAACATTTTGTAAGAATTATATCTTTCATATTTATTAATAAGAAATAAACACTTATGTGCTTGTTATTACACAGCAAGAAATACTATGAAGTATATAACAAAACCCAAAACAAAAAAAACAAAGAACAAGGCACTTAACGCCCTTGAAAGGGCCATGGTCTGCCCAGTGACCGCTGCTCAGCCCAAAGTCCTGCAGATTACGAGGGGTCATGTGGTCAGCACGACGCATCCTCTCAGCCATTATTCTGGGCTTTCAAGACCAGGTTTTAAGATAAGGGTGTATTCTGCCTGAAGGCAGGTCCGAACTTCCATAGAGGTGTGCCTGAGCCACAGTTTGCATACGGTAGGGTGACCAGTTCCTTTTCGCTCCTCCATTCCCTTACCCTCCCACCATCAGCACGTAGCAACCCATCCAAATATTGTCCACACCCAATGTTGCTTTACTTCGGAGATCTCACGGGATCCGGTCTTTCAACACAGCTATGGCTGTAGGCATGAAGTATATACTCACAGAAAATATAAACAGTAGTTCCAAAATTTCTTCATCCCCAGCATCCTATTTATGCATAGCAGGGTATGTGCCTTACATTCAAAAGATGATCCTGTTGAATGTAGGTGGTGCCTGCCAGAGTCACATTTACTTTATCTTTTGTCTATAAGGGTGTGTTGTGACTTTAACTCATTTGGAAACATACTGTTGTATGGCCAGCCAAAAGTAAAGCAAATATCTAGATTCGTGTAGTCATCCATATAGCATGTCTATGCAAAACAGAGCATACAATGCTTACTAATGAACTTTTACTTGCATGCTATAGCAGAAATGGTATGATAAAGAGAAAAGGATACTAATATAAAGCGCATCAATAGAAAAAATTGTCTATAGCAGGCATCATCAATCAAGAGCGAAATGCCTTCGGAGAAAATTTGCTCCCCTCTCTTGATGAAAGAGAGCAGATTAGTGAGCAAGTAGAGGAAGAAGTAGTGGAAGTGCATGATGTAGTATGTACTGCAGGTCAGTGGCACAAAGGTATAGCACATCTTTCTGGACAGGTTAGATTGCGACACAATACGTGTGAACTCATGAGAGTTGACACTGTGTTTCCGTCTTTATCCTCACACCACATGACGTTCAACTCTAGTTGGTTAATGTTGTATTTTGTATGGAAAAGATTTCAGCACAGCGTAGGCCATCGATGCCAACAATTTCCAAACCTTGGGAAGAAGAGTATTTAATATTTCAAGAAAATAACACAGCAAAATGTGTAATATGTAATAAAATATGGAATCACGCTTTTAAAAAACATTAGAAGAATATAAAAATGGTTTTAATGTCACTACGAGAGTAGGTTTAATGATAATGAGGAGTTAGAAAAGGATCTGCAGGTGTTCGGCATTCCCTTCTCAGTGGATGTGCAAACTGTTAGACCAGAACTGCTACTAGATACTCAAATGAAAGATAGGTTTGCAAACACCAACAGTTTGACTGAATGTTATGTTCGTTTGCCACGGGATAGATTTCATAGAGTGTACACTTTTAATGCTCATGTTGTAAGTATATTCGGATCAACTTATTTATGTGAACATAAGTTTTCATTAATAAAGATTTGTAAATCTAGACACTGAAGTAGGCTCACTGATGAAAACTTGAAATGTGTTTTGCGACTTGCCAGTACGCAAACGATAATACCAAACACTGACACACTACTATGTAAACGAGCCCAAAGGTCCCGTGAAGGAGGAGTACACCAATGATATGTTTTAGTTCATGTGTTTAATTTGTTGTCATAGTCATAAATGAGATACAGATATTGAAATGTATGTTAATGAGAGTGCAAAGAATATGTACAAATCTCATAAATTATATTTTCTTTCGGTAAATGTATGTGTCCCAAAGCTTCAGTTAATTGTGAAAATGTATTTATTCAGGAAATATTGCACACTGCTGTATAATTCCTATGTCAATGAATAATTTTCTAGTCCTGTTATACTCCGTAATCTGTCTCCTGTTCATCTCATATGATTCATGCTGCAAATTATTATTATTATTATTATTATTATTATTATTATTATTATAAAAGGTGTTGTTCATATGGTAACATTTCTGAGCGGCAAGTACAGTATGATAATATGCTTACAATATTGTGATATTGTGAATAGTTGTGAGATTAGTTACATGTAAAGTACAGTACGGTCATGGTATGCAACCCGCCTGTCTGCTGCTCTCTTGTCACATGACCAACACCCGTACCAAGCGGAGCAAGTAACACCGGCTCCCTAGAGCAACTACATGATGACGTCTGGTCTATAGCACAAGTTTCAGTAGCACTATGAATTCAGTGTACTGTCTACAGGACACGTTTAGATTCAGAATCTACTTCATATCAGTATTCTAAGTGTAAACTTTAAACATACTTTATAGTTGTTCAAGCATAAAGCCTGATTAAAAAAAAAACCTAACTTTGAAAATACCAATGTCTTGGCAGTTCACAAAATGTGGCATTGTATAGTGGTATAATAACAAACCATCTGCTACGCATTTCTAAAAGCATTAGTTATCGCTCAGCAGCAGTTAGTTTGCAAATATGTTCAGTATGTATTGCAATTGTTGAGATGTCTGAATATTATTAGCAGCCATATCATTTGCTGATGCTCATGTCACACAAGTTCATGGAGTCGTGTGTTCTAATCATTGACAGTTCAGGAAGTAGCAGAGTGATTTAACATCTCGATAGGATTGTGTTAAATTCTCACAGAAAAATTACAAATGTATTAAAAAGCTTAAAAAGTTCTTCCTCAACTCTTAGCTGAGGACCACAGAGACCTTCAAGTTTCCATCTGTCAGAAGATTTAGGGTAAGGCTAATGGAGATGAGAATTTTATGAAAATAATCACAAACAGGGGATAAAATATCAGTTTATGGATACATCAAAGCAAAAATGCAATAATCACAGTAATACAAAAAAAAAAAAAAAAAAAATCTGAGAATGGACACCAGTTTGAATGTAATGTTTTATATGGTCTTTTGTGTTATCAATGATGTTGTGCACCATGAATTCCAACCTAAGGGTCAAACGGTGAATAGTTGGTATAATCTTAAAACCATAAGACATTAGAAAGAAAATCACAGAAGAAAAAGAAAAGTCTGAAGGAGAGAAACAATATATAAAACCTCCACCACAACAATACACTAGCTCATGCATTGCTAGTGATTCATGAATTCTTGACAAACACGAAGAAAACTGTGCTTCCCCATCCACCCTATTCATATGGCCTAGCTGGGGCAAGACCTTTTCTATTCGTCAAACTGAAATTCAACCTGCACAGATAATAACTTCAGTAAACTGACGAGATCAAACTGAAATCACAGGCAGAACTGCATGCAATTACCTAAACTCCCTACCAGGACTGCTTCCATATGTGGGAACATTATACTAATAGAAACAGGGAACACTTCAAATGAGACAAAGCTAACTAGGCTGCAGGTAAGTCACATAAAGAGTTATTTTCAAATTTCAGTTATTTTTTGACCACGCCTCATGTGGACAATAGTTTACTTACACTTTCAGATGTTTCTTCTGAATCCGTTGACCATTCCACTTCACATTTGATGAAAGGTGATTCTTCCATCATTTCGTGCAATCTATAAAAAGATAGCAATGTTAGAATACCAATGATAAAGTCGTTTAAATAAAATGTGACACACAATAAAAACTTCACGGAATAAATTCCCAAAACAAACAACGTCAAGCCTACTTTGGTGAGATTTATCTATAAAGTACAATCTCCAAAATCTGGCCATTCTGTTATCCAGTATGTCGAGTACCCTGTAATCTGACATTTTTAAATACCCACCAAGCATACTATGTATGTTGAATCATCTGCATTTTGGTAAAAATTCTTGCGTTGATGGTTTTACACAGTATTAAAAATCACTGGATCTTTTGGTGCAAGATTGGGTTCGCTGCAATACAGTATGGTAGAAGCATTTTGTATTATTTTGTCTGAAAAGAATGTGGTTCCTGGAGATACATCATTTCGGCTGCAATCGAAGTTCCAAGTTTCCAAAACACAGCAGTCAAATAAACCTTTTTTTTTTTTTTTTACAGTGCTCTTAGTTTTTTAAAAAAATCACCAACTCTGAAAGTAAAAACAATGAGTGCACGTGAAGAACATTTTTACATGTGACTTTGCAGCTGGGGTATGTATAACAAATTTTATCATTACTATACATGACACTTGTATGCTAAATACATAAGGCCTCTTTTGCTTTGTTGCAGTTCAAACTATTAGTAGAATAAAGTGTGTATTCAGTGAAAATTTGATAAACTGTATCCCATTTCAGGGCAAAAATGGGACAGCTTTGACTTTTGTTTACATTTTAACCACATAATGTATGAAAGTGATAAATAAGAATACGCTGCAATTTGTGGTCTATTTATGTTCTGTGTGTTGTGTGAAAGAAGAAAAAAATATTTAGTAAATATTTGAATTTTCTGAGAATTTCTTTATTTTTTTCTACAAGTTTACAAAAAGGGAACCAGTCCATTATTGCACCAGGCCCTTGAATTGTAATTCATTCTAGTGCAGCTTTAAAACCATTCACTCTTCGTTGTCATTCAGATGGATTATTGCTGCAACATATGCAGCACTGTAATGTGTTCTTGTGTAGCTGCACATTTTTGAGTGCATATTAAGTATCAACTGTAGTTTGAATAATGCTGTACTTGAAGAAACATAAGCACAAAACATTATCATTCAGTGAAAAGTGGGATATCCTTATGATACCGGATCGATGTGAGAAACTGAATAATATAGTGAATCAGTTCAAGGTTGGACATACAGCAATTTATGATATTAAAAAGAAACGGCTGGAAATTGAGACCTTTGTAAAAATTGCTGCAAGTGAAACATCCGAGACACAAACAATGAAGATCAGGAGATGGCGAGCGCTTGTACACCACACCCAGGAAACTGGAGTTGGGAAATGATGATGATGATGATGATTAAACTAAACCCTCTCCCACAAGAAACCCTTCAGATTACATCAATACAATGCGAAGCAACCTGCTTAAAATCTGAAATCTGACATTTTTTGACACAATTTTTCTCAAAAGCTCGCTTTACTTCATCCTCTTGCCAAGCACTTAGAATTCATATCATTAGTGCAGAGTAATTTGCTTTGCATTTTTGAAATCCATGGTAAAACCCACAAGTTGGTTATTAAAATGTGGTACCAAGGTTATGATCTCTTTTCTTCCAAAATTCTCTAGTTTCTTTCCTTCTGGCCACACCACACAAAAGTATCAAACACACTTGAGAACATGCAACGCTCACTCTTGAGAAATGTTTCCTACTGGTATATTGCTCTATCTTGCACCAAAGCTTCTTTGGCAGTTTAAAGAGAAGAACAGGTACTACTACCCTACCCTTATAATTGCACACTAGTAAGTCAACGGAATTAAATATATATGACATTCAAGGTAAATATGAAACACTGAACTTTACCTGGTAACAAATATATTACAGTTTGTTTTTAATCCATCCACACAAAAATCAGATCTACTGGCAAGTAAAAATTGGGAACACCAACAGCAGAAAAGCTTTGGTGCCAGAGACATGCTTTCAATACTGTGCCTTCCTTATACAACATTATAAAAAGGAATAATTTGTTTACATGGACAACTGGCTGCTACTTGTGAGTCAAAGTTTGATTCGAGCTGATACCTATTTATCTGATTCATATGGAGTAATGTTGTTATAGTAGCTTGCAAATTAATTCAAACAAGATACAGAAAAGTGTTCTAATAACAAAAGTTGTAAAAACTACTGAAAATCAGTTCTGCGATTACAAGTCATATATTATGTGACCTTCATTCTTCAAAACAGCATCAACACATTTTGGAATGGATTCCACTAATTTTTTTGTAAATATTCCTGATTGTTTCATCATTATAAAAAAACAAATCATGCTAACCTTTGTCGATCCATCCGGTTTTGCAGTTCTCTTTCTACAAATTGTCCACAAACTTTCATTGATACTGGGTGGGTTGCCAGGTGAGGAAGCACTTCAATATTTTTCTCTTCAAGGAATTTGCTGACCTTTTTGGATGCATGGCATGGTGAAAAATCTTGTTGATAAACTCTTTCACTATCCAGAGAGAGTTTCTGAAAAAACAGGCACTACCCTCCTTGAAATGATTTCTATGTACTGGTCACTTGTCCATCATACCCTTAACAGGGCTACAGGTCCTGACTCATTGTAGATAAACCATTCCCAGAATTTCACTTGTCGAGGATCTTTAGGTGCATGATGAATATGGGCCAGTGACATTTTCTCTGATGTTTCTTTATGCATGCAGGCAACATGCAGACCACAAACTACAAAATGGCTTTCACCTGAATATGTTTCTTCCAATCAATACAAATTTTGATTTTCAAAGGAAACAGTCCATTCTTTACATAATTTAGCCCACATCATTCACTCTTTGAGCATAGCATCCATCAAACACTGCTTCTTTGCTGGTCAGCATGCTCTTCTTCCTGCCTCAAACATTCTGCAGCAAACTTCTATAACATGAACATTTCGTCCACTCTGACTTAAATCTCGCTTTAGGTTAACAGCTGAAAGCCTGGGGATCCTAAATAGTAGATGGTCTCCTCTCCGTGTAGTCTTGCATTTCCAACAACAGTTTCCCTCTTTAGAAAAAAAAAAAGGACCTGGTTTCTCAGAATCACTTCAAAATTAAATTGATTATAGCTACACTAACACTAAATTGTGAAGCAATTTGTCTTTGTGACATACAGGTATGGTTGTCTAGGTGTTCATGATGTCATGTTCCAAGGAGTGGATGTTCTTGCTCAAATAAAACAATATCGCTCCAGAATCATCAGGGAGGTGGTTGAAATACGTAAACAGACAGTTAATGTCAACCACAAAAAAGTCTACAACCTCAGTAAATCATGGCTACCTATTATCAGAACCATGAGAAAGTGATGCTTTAATGCTGCCATTCGTTGTTTCTTAGCATGGGGCTAAACTGGCATCCTTATTACATCTTGCGGCACTGTTTTCTGTTTTTCTGCTGATGAAGAAAAGCAAGGTACCTTTTGAAATGTGCGTTGAGTGTGTTTACATGTTTTATTACACGGCATAATCCCTAAAATATTACATTATGAATAGCTGCATGAGCTGTGAAAGTCTAAATGATAATATGAGACACAAATCCATTTGATAAAGACGGAAGCATGCCAATGTACTTTTCCACATCTTTACTGCTAATGAACTTCAAACGCAGATATAAATTCAGAAAGTGTCCTCTTTCCATTTTTTGTAGCTGAATAATTCATAACCTGAACTTTAACTTAAATGCATTGAGGTAATCAAAGAGAATGGTAATCAATGTTTTACTTCCCTAAAACTGCAAATTTAACATTTTGAAATGTTCAGTAAATTTCATTAAAAATACAAAACTATTTAACCAATGTAGGTTAGGAAGTTAGGCAATATTATTTTGCTTTTCCCTTGTGCAATGTAAAAAAATATTGAAAAATAAAAAAAAATAGCTTCAGCAGCTCCTGTGGCACAAACAACGCAGTTCAGTAAAGTAAAGAATATCATTGTATTCACATTCTAGATGAGTTAGGACACTTCCTAACAGTCTATAGTTCAATACACGTAATATAATAAAGTTGGTTGTTTTCACAACAAGTTTCATGACTTCTTTCATATCTACAGTCCTGGCACACAAATTTTGCTGATGTACCAAGTGTTGTAAGTGTATTAGAAGATCTGGAGATTATTATGGGCTAATTTTTCTTTTATTAGATTGCATAAAAACCGATATTCTTTCCTTTCACTGATTGCCCACTGTCTGTTGCAAATGACATGAGTGTGTTATACAGCAAACTACACAGTGACAAAGTATCTTTGATACAATTGAAAATATCTAGTATTGTGGTCGTATCCTTCACTGGGACAACATCGAATAGGTCCTCGATGAACTTAAGATGTTCATTGATGTCCCAGATAAATATGGCCAGCTGCGGTATGTCACTAACATCCATTGAATCATCTGATACCAAGGCACAGGAATTGCAGCCATACATTAATTTTGTTAACTGTCCAAAGGTGGCGTTTGATAAGTGCTCCATTCACTGATTAATAGACATTTATGACAAACACAGCAAATGCACAAACTACAAACTACTCAGTCAATATATGCTCTGTGACAGGCTGACTATAGGTTTTTATAATCTGCCCATCATAGAGTGTTCTAAGAGAACAAGCCATCAGTAAGTCAATTATATAGGCCAGCCAAATAGTGAATTTGTAGTATAAACTCTCAAGTGCTTAAACATGGCATCAACACTGTCAGCATTTCAATGTTAACAGAGGGCATTCTGAACATTTCATGTACAAAAGAGTTTCATGTGGAATGCTAGTACGTTCCGTTTCTGTGTGCTTCCCATGATCAATGTACTATGTAGACTGCAGAGAATGAGTTCTAACATGGAAAAAAAAAGCACTTCCAGACCCATGTCCATATAACATATTTTCCTCCACTACATGTGAGGAATGTATCCTGAAAGTTTGGCCGTACCTTACTGCTGCATCCTGTAGATGAATGTTAGCCGGCCACACGGTGTAACTGTAGTGTGTCTGCCTCTTGACCAGAGGCCCTGGGTTTGATTCCCGGCCAGGTCAGGGATTTTTACCTGGACCTGAGGACTGGTTCGATGTCCGTTCACATTAAGTGATTAAAACTGAGGAGCTACCTGATGGTGAGATAGTGACCCAGTTATAGATAGGCAAGAATAACTGTCTAGAGGATCCGTCATGCTGACCACACAACACCTCGTGATCTGTAGGCCTTCACACTGAGTAGCAGTCGCTTGATAGGCCATGGCCCTTCGGGGCTGTTGTGCCATGGGTTATGGTTTTGTTTTGGTTTGGTAATTTAATGTTTGCATTCACTAGATCTATCTACCAAACAGTCCAATTCAAAACTTGTAACTGCCCATCAGCAGTTAAGACAAAACCTATTCCTCAAAGACTTTGAAAGGTGGTGCTCCTTACCTTATAAGGGCAATGGACTTATCCTGCTCACAGAATGATGGCAACCAACAGATGGGTGACAAATCCTGAGGGATTATGAAGTAGTGAATGGAGAGATTCACTCAAAAT
This sequence comes from Anabrus simplex, assembly GCF_040414725.1. Classification (NCBI taxonomy): domain Eukaryota; kingdom Metazoa; phylum Arthropoda; class Insecta; order Orthoptera; family Tettigoniidae; genus Anabrus; species Anabrus simplex. The sequence continues at coordinate 58,021,755 of NC_090271.1, forward strand.
AATTGCTGATGAATAGCAAACCTGGGCAATACCAGGCAGGTCTCAAGATGGCAAAAAATGATGCCATTGCCACAGTGAGATAGAAACACTTGCACGTCTTGTGTGCCTCCAAACATGGTGAAGTTCCTAGAAATTCCCACCACTGCCATATTCGTACCTTGATCACTGATGCCTTATGGGAACATCAGTATAAAGTTCACGAGGAAGTACACAGACTTGCGCTTAATGGATCCTGCAAGCAGATAGCCCTTCCAACAGGTTCAACTCGTGGTCCTACAATTGATCCAATAGTTAGAAATGAAGCCTCTGGAACAGAGCGATTTGTCCATGTGGTTAGGGGTGCACAGGTGTAAACTTGCATCCGGGAGATCATGGGTTCAAACCCTACTGCCGGAAACCCTGAAGATAGTTTTCTGTGGTTTACTATTTTTACACCATGCAAATGCTGGGGCTGTACCCTAATTAAGGCTACGGCTGCTTCCTTCCCACTCCTAGGCCTTTCCTATCCCATCATCGTCATAAGACCAATCTGTGTCGGTACGACGTAAACCAAATTGTAAGAATTGAAGCCTCTGAAACTCAATCAGCGAGTGCTTATACAGAGAAGACATCTACGAGCCCATAATTCCATATTATAAGGAAAAATATAAGTTCTACAGAAGTAGTGGGTTATATGGTTGGAGCTATAGGCATAATAACGTTCATATTTGCACAGTTCTGTAAGCTTTTCAGACTGGACTATCAACTTATGAACATGGTAGCCTTGGTGGCTGGTGGGTTTGTTGCTATTTTGAAAAATTATTTGTATGTTATAACTAGGGGTTGGATTTCTATAACAAGTCATATTTTTTCCCTTAACATCATATATTATAGTCTTGTATTTTCAACACGTTTCCAGACATGATAATAAAAATTATACAGGTTTTATTTGGCATATAAATGCATATTTAGGCTTTCTTAAGTTTTATGGCATATTTTGAACAAAATATCATTATAATGGCATATTTAAGTAATTTTCATTTGAATTTCGTCTTATAAAAATCAGAATAAGCTCTACAAATTATTTTTCAGGATAGACTGGAATATACAACTGAAGAACCATTCTAAAGTAGTGTATGGAATGTTTCTAATGGGTAGGAACTATTGTTTGCTAGCCGGGTCAATTCCTGGAAACCGGGCTATTGTTTACATGGAAGCAGAGGTAATTCTGCAGTTATTTGTCATTGTTCTTATTTCTCTACTTCACCCTTCCCTCTTCCACCTTCCACACACTGAATGACCTTGGTCATTAGGGAGCTTCAGTCATTCAGTTCCTTTCAATATCCCTAAAACGAAAGTCTCAATTTGTGGGAAGTTGCGAAGTTCTGTTTGCGAGTTCGGTGAAAACATATTCAGTACGGATGGAGTGATATTATTCTGTAAATTGTGTGATGTAAAAGTTACTGCCGAAAAACACTTCTCTGTGCAACAACACTGTAATACTGTAAAACATAAGAATTGTGTAACTAGATATTCTGCACTTGAAAATAGGCAACGTCTACTATTCAAAATCCCGACATCAAGTTCACAGCATTCACAATTTTCACAAGATCTCTGCAAGATGATGGTTTCATCTAATATTCCTTTAAAGAAACTTAACAGCCGAAGCTTCAGACAGTTTCTTGAAAAATATACAAAGATCCTGTTCTCAACGAATCTACTCTCAGGAAGGACTATCTGACCCCTTGTTATGAAGAGATGTTGGATATAATAAGGCATGGTGTGGGAGACAATAAGATATGGGTTTCAATAGATGAGACTACAGATGTGGATGGAAGATATGTAGCAAATGTGATCGTTGGCACGCTGAAGGAAGACCGGTCTGGAGATACGTTCCTCCTGACGTGTGAAGTGCTAGAGAAGACAAACCATTCCACCATTGCAGTTCTCTTCGACAATTCAATGAATCTGTTGTGGCCAAACGGGGTAAAGAGAGAGCACATTTTTCTATTTGTAACTGACGCTGCTCCGTATATGATGAAGGCAGCCAAGGGACTTAAAATGCTATACCCAAAAATGATACATGTGACATGTCATGCACATGCCTTGCATAGGGCAGCTGAAGACGTTAGAAGTAGCTACCCCAAAGTTGATAAAGTACTATCAAACTGTAAGAAAGTGTTTATAATACTAATATAAATGGTCTGTTATTGGACATTATAAATTTTCCAGCTAACTCATTCCTGGTTGCCAGCATTTTGGCCGCCATGTGCTAAGTTGGGCTCATCAGTTGTTACTTAGCACACCCGCCAAGAAGCATGCCTAGTGCATACTGTGGAGGCCACTGTATAGGCTACTTGAAACCACCGGCAGTGCCAGTGCACTATGAGAGACTTTGTCTCCTTACCAAAAATTGATGCCTGCTTGGCCATCAGATGATATAGATGTTGATTCCCGTAGGGAATTTCAATTCAATGCACCAGCCATGCGTCTTGGTGGGTGTACTAAGTACCAACTGATGAGCCCAACTTAGCACGTGGAGGCGAAACGCTGGCAACCAGGAATAAGTTAGCTGGAAAATTTATAATGTCCAATAACGGACCATTTATATTGGTATTATAAATTTACTCATTCGGGACAAATATTTCAGGTTTCCTACGGGAATCAACATCTATATCAAGAAAATATTTGTTAAAGCTCCAATTCGCATTCAGAAATTTCAAGGAGAAGCACCTTCACTACCCCTACCTCCCAAGCCAGTTATAACGCGATGGGGGACTTGGCTTGATGCCGCAGTGTACTACTGCAACAACTTAGACGTCGTGGAGAAGATCATGAAGTCTTTTGATCCTGCAGAATCGTCTTCCATAAAAACCACTCAAGATTTATTTTCAAGCACTACATTAAAAGCAGACCTGGCTTAAATAAAGTCCAATTTTAATTCTTTATCTGGAGCAATCACACAACTGGAAGTTTCAGGTGCAGAACTAAGCGATGCACTGGATGTCGAAAAGTGCACTGAACACGAATTAAAGCAAGTGAAAGGAACAATAGCATCTAGGGTGTGTAGAAAATTAGAAAATGTACTGGAAAAAAATAGCAGATTTGTGTACTTGCGTGGAATAAGTGACATTCTTTGTAGAAACCCTTCATCTGCAGATTTCCAGGAATTTTCTCCAAGTGATTTAACTCTATTCAAGTACAGTGCTGTTACATCGTGTGATGTCGAAAGAAGTTTTTCTCGCTACAAGACGATACTCAGTGACAACAGGAAGGGATTCTCATTCAACAATCTTAAGATGCATGTGGTCATAAATTGCAACAATTCTGATAATGGAGACTAGATCAGGTATGAAAGATTTATTCCAATATATGTTTTGTGTATAAATTAAAACTGATTGAATACTGAACAGAGAAAGTAACTGTAGTGTTTATGTCTTGCACAGAGTCTGCCCTTGCCTAGGAGTATGCAGTGTAACCTTAACAAGTTCCTGAAATATTCATCATTTTAGTTGATTTTGGGTTAAAGATTTCAAAGAATTAAAACTTTTAAAACTCTAAATAAATTGCAGCCTGTAGCAATCATAATAAAAGTGTTTCTATGTAACGTAGATGCTATTCATTAAGTCATATTTTGAATTTTCTTCTTATTATTATTTTATGACCACATAGGATCACTTTAGTCAGTCCGTCGTTCAGGTCTCTTTGAAGGGATTGTTCGGGCTTTGCGGTCCTCCCAGTACTTCTTCAGACGCTCTGATCTTCATGTCCTTTCCTCAGTTGAAAATGTGCATGTTGTTGGTTTGTTCTGTGTAAGGGTAAAGCAGAGGTTTGTATTCTTGAGTTTTGTATTCAATTTTATCTTATTTGTGGTGTCTTCCCTTGTAAGGCATATTTCCTTCAGATCCTCTCTTACTTCTCTGATCCATTTACATCTGGTTGTAGTATTTTCTGAGACGAGATTGTGTTGTACTAGTTGTTTCAGAAGTCTCGAATCCTGCATCCTCAAGATATGTCCAAAGAATTCCAGTCACCTCTTACGCATAGTATCTGTAATGGCTTCTAGCTCTTTGTACATGACTTTGTTAGGTATTAACCACCACTGTCCATCTTTCTAGTATTTTCTGCTGATGTAGGTTCTTCCTATCCTCCTTTCAATTTTCTGAAGTCTGTCAGTCTTTGATTGTTTATTTAGGTGAAAAAGTGTTTCAGCTACATATGTAGCTTCTGGTTTTATAACTGTGTTGTAGTGTTTTATTTTTGCATTTATTGATAGACATTTCTTTTTGTAGATATCCCATATTAATTTTTGTGCTTTAGCTAATCTATTTGTTCTTGTTTGGATTGAGATTTTTTCATTTAGGTTATGTGTTATTATTTCTCCAAGATATTTAAATTTGATTTTATTACCATTTATGGTAACTTCTTCTAGTTGTGTTGGTTTTTCGGGCATAATTTCTGCTTTTTCAAATTATATTTTGAGGCCAACTTTATTTGCAATGTTTTGAAGTTCTGATATCTGGGTTTTTGCCCACTGCTAGTAATGCTAAACCGTCAGTGAAACCCAGGCAATTTGTTTCGATTTTTTGGCCAACCTTTATTTTGGGGGGACATTTCCTAAACTATTCCCTCAATACAATTTCTAGAGCACAATTAAATAATAGTGGTGAGAGCCCATCTCCCTGCCGTAGTCCAGTTTTAATTTCAAATGTCTCTGATGTTGCACTCCTAAACTTCACTTTTGATTTGGTGTTTGTGAGAGTCAATTTTATCATGTTTATTAATTTGGGGTGTAGTCCAAGGTGTCTTAACATTTTGAACAGAGATTCTCTATGGATGCAATCATAAGCTTTCTTGAAATCTACAAATGTTATCAGCATATCTCTATTTCTTCTCCTGTTATACTCCATTATCAACTTAAGACTCATGATCTGTTCAGGACAGCTCCTCCAGGGTCTGAAACCACCTTGATATTCTCCTAGTTCTTTCTCAAGTTGTAATCCTATTAAGGATGATTATTAAAAATATTTTGTATTTTGAATTTTATAGGTCATATTTGTATGTTTTTAGGTCATTAATGCATACATATTTCATACATTTTTAGGTCATAGAAATCCCTCCTCCCTAGTTATAACTGTCATATAGGAATCTCATTTACAACCTATCTAGGGGAAGCTGAAAAGAATATGCTTTTGAAAATAAATCTCTTCTAGCTGTCATAATATATCAAAATCAGTGAGAGAAGATGAATGTTAAGTTATGTTCACAAATAATGGGGTAATAAAGTTACATAAACTTTAAGGATGACAGTTACTCAGCCTCTAGAATTCTCACAAATTATTGTACGAGAAGGATGTTCTTCTGGGTTGTGTTAGATGGCTCCAATTCACGAACACAGCACAGCCAACACAGGAGTGCTGAAAGTACAAGCTGTTTTCATGTCGTGTAGTACTCGACATTAGAGCAAAAGGCTAATATTTCAATATGGAGTCCCATTAAAAAAAGGAGTGCATAGGGTTAAAATTCTATGATGATCATAACCAGTGTTACAGACTAGAAAGGTAAAACAGATTGAAAAATAAAATGATACAGCTTTTAAACCTCTCATATAGAGGAGACTGACAATACTGACATGAACTAGGTCTCTTCCATTGAGTGTAACTATGATTTTCATTTCAGTATGACTAGCTCTAATTCTCTGATGAAAGATCTCAATTAAGACATAGATTTCTGCTGTAGTAATAAAAACAAAATTGCTGGGAATTCCATACTCAGTGGTCAAAATTTGAATAAATACATGCTGAATTTTATAGTGAATGAACTGATATGTATTTGGCTTCAAAGCTAACAAGAAGAAGATAAACAAAGATATTTACCTTTTTTCCCTTTCTTCTTCTTCCCCAATGTAAACTACTTTGTCTTCTCCTCCTCCTCCTCCTCTGTTGTTGTCGTCTTCTCCTTTGTCACCATTTTTTTCTCCTCTTTCACTGCTTTCTTCATCCTCTCCTACTCTCTTGCCTTCTCTTTTGTCATCATCTTCTTCTTCCTCTTCTTCTGAGTCTAGTTCTTCTTTGATACTTGGGATGAATACTGTAGCAGTTTTTTGTTCAGGCTTTCTGTTTTTATCCTCTGCATCATCCTCCAAAGGTGCTATCTGAGAAAGATTTCAGAAATAATATACAAACAAGAAAATAAAAATATGCATAATGATAAGCAATTTCTATTATATTCTCTTACCTCTTTGAGAGAGAAAACTGTTCATATATACACATTCACATTACTACTAAAGCATAAATGAGCCTCTTTATTATTATTATTATTAATAATAGTGTTACTATTTCCATATCTCCCCAACCACTTTTACAATTTTCTGAAATATTGAGGTGCCAGAATTTTATCCTACAGGAGTTATTTTATATACCGATAAATCTTCTAACATGAGGCTGACATATCTGAGTAACTTCAAACCCGTCAAGTTAAACGTGGAAGGCCAATGCTCCACCATCTGAGCTACTCAGCATGGAGAGCCTTGTTAATACGCGAACTCCAGTGCTCCATTAAGAGTTCTACAGATAATACATTGTCAGGACAAATTTCTTTATGTTATTCACTGTAATATCGGGGTTATGAAGTAAATTTCCAATACTTTGAAAGGTAGTTAGACTATGTTAATGTTTTTCTTGTGGTCTGGAAGTTGTTTGCAGACAGAGAAGTGCCAGAATTTACTGAATACTCTATAACAGACATAAAAACTCGAATTGTCTTAATCCAGAAAAGCTTCAACAAGAAGAAAATACTGTTTTGTGGCTGCTAGACAGAGATCTGAGGAAGAGACTTGCAAGATGTTACGTATGGAGTATAACTCTATATAGTGCTGAAACAAGGAAATTATGGAAGGAAGAACAGAGAAGAATAGAGGCATTTGAGATGTGGATTTGGAGAAGAATTGAAGGAGTAAGCTGGGAAGATAGAATATAAAATGAGGAAGTTCTGAAGAGAGTGGGAGAAGTGAGGGGCATGCTGACTGTAATCCAAAAAAGGAAGAAAAATTGGATAGGGCATAATCTAAGACATAATACTTTACTACAAGTAGTAATAGAAGGGATGATAATAGGAAAATGAGGAAGGGGAAGGAGATGATATCAGTTATTAGACAGCATTAGAAAAAGAAAGGAAGATTATGCAGAGGTAAAGAAAAGGGCACAAGATCGAGAGATATGGAGGTCACAGCCATGATTGGACTGCCGAATGGCAGAACAACCTATGATGACGATGATGATGATTGAATGTTGGCACCTGCTCCTGATTTTCTACTCCCCAAAATAGCAAGGTAAACAAATATATAAATAGATGGACTGTTGTAGTTAGACGAAGTGAGCTACCTGTCACCATTCATGTGTGGAGAACAGATAAACCTAGATGTTGAAGTATTTCAATAGACTATGGGAGTAAATAGATTCAGATTTCCATTCCAAACACTCAGTTTTAATTATGAAGGTGATGAAGACAGAGCACATATGAAATTTTTTGGTAAACTTTACTGCAACTGAGAAATTTTTGAGGAATTTGTGGGACACAGCAAGACCAGCTGTTGTAGTTGTGGACCTTTGGTTACTATATATGAAATGCAGACAGCATACAGAGGAAAGAGCAGCTATAGTGCTTACATGCCAAATAAAGCAAGTAAATTTGGGATCAAGGTTTGGGCTGCACAGATTTCAGACCTTTCTACACCTCAAATTTGGAAGTTTTTATCATGAAGCAAAATCCTGGACCTTATATCATGGAAAATGGTGCCCATAAAACTGTATAACATATGGTCTAATATCTAACCAAAACAGGACAAAATGTGACATATGACAATCTCTTTACATAAATACTACTTTCAAAAGATCTACTGCAGATAGGACTGACATTAGTTGGTAATATAGGGAAAGACAATAACTTTGGCATCTTACTGAAGAAGAAGAATAACAATGTTCTTTGTTTGTGTCCAATGCATCATGATGAGATGATTCATCCAGAGAAACTACCTATCATCATATACTATAATCAACATAAATATGGTACTGATGTAAGCGATGAGTTTCACAAGAGATATTTTTTATCATGAATCTCCAGTAGATGGCCTCTAACTTTGCTTTTCTTCATATGGAATGTTGGTTGTATAAAAAGCTTTGTCAGCTACAAAGCTAACACACAAAACTTCCCACCAATGTGGCAATTCTTGATAGACTTTGGTTTCTCACTCATCTATGATTGTGCACAAAGACAGGCCAATGGAAACATTTCACTTCAAAAAGGTCCCAGCAGTGCCAAGAGCACAGTTATGGTAGTAATGATACATGCTGTACTGACTTGGGAAAAAAAAAAAAAGGAAAAGATGCATAATCTGCTCAGAGTATGGAAGCTCTATTAGCAAGGATTGCACCAAACCAGTCTGCAACAAGTGCTCAAGAGAAACAAGAAAAGACATGGATGCTGAATAAGAATAAGAAAAATATGAATCACAAACTACAAAATGATTGAAATGGACCTTATTTTTGACCTCTATTATGAGACATTATAGCAAAGTGAAAAAGGAAGGGAAAAAAAAGTAATTAATTTCCTATAATGGATGTGATAAAGTGCCACTGAAAAGATACACGGAGGGCATACTGGCAATAAAATAATTTAAAGAATACATGAATAAATGTTGAAATATCATAAACCCTTGTTGGTGAGCAAACTGTTGCCAGGCATATCATTGTGTATAATAATGGAGGCGTTTAAGCAAAAATATTCTAATAAACAGGGTGTTTGGAAGATAAGTACAAATAACCTTATGGAAAATAGGGATGAATGTCCACAGTTTGTAAAATATGCTTTTATTTTAATTTGATAAATATTTTGTCTGATGGAGGAGCTTGAAGTCTATTATGATGTTTGTGAAGCAGGCAATAGCTTCATTTGCCCCTCAGCTTATACTACCTGCCATATCTTGTTTCAGGCATTTTGCATGTATAATGTGTATGAAACATTTCATAAGTGCATCACTTCGCTTCAAGTAGTACAAATGCATTAGTAGTATGGAAAAATTCTACGTACAAACAGCAAACAAAACCTGGGTAAAATGGGCAATTAATTAATTAATTTATTAATTTATTTATTTCCCCCATAACAGGGATACTTCGCCAATTAAAATGGATGGTGACAGACTAATTTCTACTCCACAACATACATTGAAATAATAAGAATATTAATAATTATATTAGTGATAATAGTACAAAAATTATAAGAATACATTTCTTAACACTACGAGCATATTGAAACCTGTATTCATTAAGTAGCAGCATTTAACCATTATTATTTGCAGAATACTGCTAGAGAAGACCTACTGATGGGAGAAAACACTACAAGGTACAGACACCTGTAAAAGCAGAACAGAATAACAGAATAACAGGATAATTAAATTCTCTGATGATTAATAATACTACCAGAATGTCCATATTCCATCCAATTCATGACTGATAGAATTAACATAATAATTAAAAATACGTCATGAAAATAATAATCTTGAATACAAAATTCATAATTGTACCATATACAACAAAGATCTGTCATTGAATATCATCATACCACAATTGAGCATGTTGAGACTTTCTGTTAGTTAGGTCAGGGAATAATTAAGAATGGAAAGTATTCAACAGAAATTAACAGCAGGGTTGGCCACGCTATGAATGCTTTTAAGCAGAAGAAGAAAATACTGCGCATTAACAGACTCAGTCCCTTCCATGTGAAAATCTTGCATACATTAGTTTCAATTATATTACTAAATGCTTCAGAAATGTGGTCATTGACCAGACTGATAGCAAACTCCTTAAGGCTTTTGAAAACTGGTGTTTCTAGAAAATTATTTAAATGATCTTCAGGAATAAGATGACAAATGCTGAAGTTCTGCTCGTGTAAAATAAAGTGGAATACAAATGCAGAAGACATCTTAATTGCTGCAGGCACTATTATTACTATTCTCAAATAATTACAACTGATATAGATGGCTGTACTGAAGGCAAACTGCTTTACAGAACATGAAAGAAATCACTTCTCAGACAGATCTCCGGGGACAACAGCATACAGAATTCCGTAGCAATGGAAAGAGCTGCTAATAATAATGTGCTTTGGGACTGTTTCGTGACAACAGAACAGTATAAGATATCTTACTAGACCTCAAAACACAGATTTAACTCCTTAGAGAACTTCCACTCAGAAACTCATTCCTCATATCTAAGCTTAGGCTGCAATATCTATCATGTTATAATTAATTGATTCTAGCATTAAAGTAAAATGTAATTGTGGTTTTACAAGACCACACACCAACAATTATTGAGTACTTGCCTGCTAGTTATGATAGCTATACAGGGACAGCAAAATTAAATTGTCACAGGTGAACAATGTAGTGGAAGTGGAAAATGTTTATTGAAGCCTTTATTTGTAAAGTGTGGTAATGTTTTATTTGAAACAACCTAACCTGTACAGTGTAATATTTGTAACATATGTATTTGTAAAAAGTAGATTTCAGTTCTGTACTTAATGGAAGTATCCAGAATATGACAAGAATTTTTGAACAGGGTGTGTTGCCTTTTGTTGGTTATGTATTCTAGAAGGCATTTTCTAACTATTCTGGAAATGGAAGATTCGCAAACGTGTGTATTCGAGAAGTTTAGTTAAAGTTCGCGACTGAAAGTAGGAATTGTGATTGGTGAAACTAGGTGGGGATGGGCGGACTCATGCATTCTGATTGGCTACTCCAAGGCCAGGGTTTACCTATGTATAGAGAGCGAAGCTGCATTCGTGATAATTCGGTCTGTCTTGTCTTGTCTTGGCCTGGTCTGCCTTAGCCTGTCTTGGTCTGTCTGAAGTTTTACATCGTGTGCGATGCCTCGCTAACGGGATGGGCCACCTTCGGGTAAACACTCTTGAATTTCGTACCGGCAAAAATTTCTGTAATGTTCGGTTGCTATTTCATATAGGAGTCTGACCTAGCCTAACCTAGATTCGTCAAATGAATTATTTATGACGCCTTAGCTTTTCAGCTGGGCTTGCCTGTTTGTTTTCGAGGCATTCCCATTTCTTGTTTCACTAAATATGTAGATTATAATTTAATATATTTACCTTGGGGTTTGCCTCTGGTAGTTCGGTGTCACTTGATGTATTCTAGAGTTTTGGAGAGTACGTTTACTTCACTGTAAATTACATTGTACAACTGGATTTGTAACTAGGTGTATAGTTGGTTTGAAATTTCGAACTTGTAGAAGGAAATTATCAAGGAACCTCTAAGTTATGTGTATCACGGAGAGTATAGTTCGTAAGTTGCAAGTTGGCGGATTTTGTTCGGAATTTACTTGTAAAATCCTTTTGTAAATAACATTTTTCAAATTTAAGAATCACAGTTGATTTATTTTAGAATCTGCAATCTAAGCCATGTCCATGCTCTTGGTAGGTCATGCCTGTTTCCACTTTCCTGGTTTATTGTCCACTAGTTGGCCCTACTGATATTTACGTATGTTTTGGTCGGCGGAGATCCGCGTAATTTCAGCTAACGTTTCTCTGAGTGTGTAGTAGTTTCTGATATTGTGTAATTGCTCTTACCTTCCCCCTTTTACTGTGTTTAGTGCTTTGTTTTTGTGTAACCACTTTAGCAGCGGTTACATAAATGACTGCACAGTAACAGCAGTACTAAAAGAACAAAATATTGGGACAATATAATACATTGGAAAGTAAACAGTATGCACAAAATATAGCAAGAAAATTAGAAGCTACTTACAAAAGCTTCATTACTGTCATCCACTGAAGTATCCATCATGCTTGACTGAGGAATTCCTAGACAAATGAAAGCTTTCATTATCATCCCTCTATGAGCCATAAATTAAAAAAAAAAAGAAAGACATAACTTAATACAATCTCATTCATTAACAATAGTACACATAACATATACACCTGGTGACAAATAATATATACACTTGGTGAATCTCCTGCACCTATCTATTGCAGATTTAAGTACAGTATGCAACCCGTTCTTAAAATTTTACATTAAAAAATTCCCGTGACCTACAATAATAAGTTCTTGAGTAGGTAGGTACATGGCTTGAAAAATGTGTATTCATTGCGGAGAATCTTGTAATAAGGAGGCAAGAATGAATGCCTAAAACCACAAAAATATGATCATTTAGAAGATATGATTTCACTGAAGAAGAGAATTAGTTTAATAAAATATGTATGATGTGAAAGAAACGTCAGTATACTGAATATTGACAAGATAGATTCAAATTAAATTCCTTGATTCACAAAAATCTCAGTGTCAGTGTTCTTGTTCAATGTACAGTTATAGATCAGGGTATACTATAGACCTTATTTAGGCGCAGTGAAACATTATGTGAGAAAGACTTTTTTTTTTTTACAAGTTGCTTTACGTCGCACCGACACAAATAGGTCTTACAGCGACAATGGGATAGGAAAGGGCTAGGAGTCAGAATGAAGCAGCTGTGGCCTTAGTTATGTGAGAAAGAAGGCACAAAGTTTAAAACAGGACATGTGATGAAAGTATCTGATGAAACGGTGAAGGCTATCACAATGGCAAACTGGCAGGAAGCATGTTGACATGCAAGGAAAAAAGAGGATTTTTACTGGAAGCGTGACCAACTAATGGACCGCATCAGTGACAGATTTATCATTAATATCGGTCCAGATAATTCGGGAGATGGAGAAGACATAGAGGAGGAGGAGAAGGAGTAAGAGAAGTCACTGCATAATAATAATAATAATAATAATATTGGCAGGCCTAATACCTTTAAATGGTTGTTTGGCCCAGAAGTTACATTTATTTTTTGACTTGAAAATGGCAGTCATTTTGAACTTAAAAATGTCCCTCCATTAGATGGTCAAGCGTACAAATTAAATTCATCATTGAGTTTAGATATAAAAGAGATCCTATAAGTTATGTTGCAATCGTGCAAAAAGACATAATACTGATACAGGACAAAAGAGCAAACTATATGCAAAATGTCCAAGCCATCAGCAAAGTATTGCAGCTTCTTTCAGTCATGACTGATTACAGTCTCAGTTTACCAGGAAATATTGTGATGTTCTCTGACTTGTTTCAAATGTAAATAATTTGAGGAGTCTGAGTAATTGCTAATAATACAACTTAACCTATTACACCAGTGAAGGCACACACAATACTTGTGCCAAGAAGCCTTAGCTTTCAAACTTGTTTATAACTGGATAAAAATAAACAATACTGACTGGTGATGGACAACTGATCTATATAAATAAAATAAAAGTTTTCTTCCCTGTACTTTGTTCAGAATGTAGTAAGCGTGCACCAGCTATGACCAGAATAGACAGGAAAAGCAATTTATAAATTTCTATTACTTCTCTATGTATGTATGTATGTATGTATGTATGTATGTATGTATGTATGTATGTATGTATGTATGTATACAGTCATGTGAAAATAGTTGAACAGAATTTAATGCAAATTGGTATTTAAGGTCAGAAGAGAAGTCACTGCCAAGCAATTTAACTTCTACCCAAAATGCAACCAACTTTATTAAAAATAACAAGTGGATTAAAAAAAAAAATCCAGCCTTCTCGATCATAAGGTCCAATTTTTAACATCTTCCCACCTTCTGAATATGTAATTTCAAAACAAGAAATAAATGAACATAACACAAAAGGCACATATACAATATAAAGTACAACACAACTATTCACAGGTCACAAATGCGACAAGAAGGTAGGTTCACCTTTCTTGTACCAGTGGGTGAAAAGCACACTTCCAAAGGGTAGACATAGACATGATGCATAGGACAGATCTACTCTTAATGGGATGTCTTCATGTCCATCACCTGCACCTTGGAATCTATACCAGGGACACGGCCACCACTCCATTAATTGGCCAGTCAATCCTCTTCTTGTTATCGTTACTAATAAGCATGACTTCTCCAACCTGAATCTGTTCTTGGCCTCTCTTATTATTGTGTCGTTAACAATGTCTTCTTCAATGCTTTCTCAATGCAATCAGAATACTCCCAACCCCTGAATGCCCATATATTTTCTTTCTTTGATAAACCATTGGGTAGTAGAAATGCAACTTTTCTTAGTCAACTCCTTGTTTTCTTTTATGTACTGTTGATTCTCTAGCCAAGGAAGTGTCACTTGATATCTTTCATCTTCAATCTGGACAGTCTGCTGAAAATGTTTTAGTGCAGCTAATTTCATTTCCTTTCTTGATCTTGTTTGCATCCTTATGATGTCCATAATGTCACCTCAAAATGGCCTTCACCATTCAGTTTCACATTCTAATGAGACTCATCTTTGACCTCTTCATAACTCTCTTCATGGGTTTTTGCATTTGAGTCTGTAATACCAATGGTATCACAACTCAACAGATCTTTAACTTCAATAATAAATAAATTAGTAACTTCAAATGCTACAACTATTTGTACACCGATGAGGAATTTTTCCCATTAAAATCCAACCCGAATTGGTTTTCACTGCCACCAAACCAGAAGACAGAACTATGAATATTCCCTCCTGTCAGAGGACTACCCACTACATCTGCCCCATTTAACAAATTCACTGTGCCAGCAGCAAGAATGTCATCACAAAGAATTGTTTGATCAAGGGCTTCAATATTACATAGGTATTAACCAGTTAGGCTTTCTAATTTTATTTTACAATGTGTATGTTCATTCATATTGGATTTTATAGTTTCTGTTCTCAATGGCAAGTAACCTAATTTCTTGACAATTTCCTTTCAGACATAAAATCTTTGAGAGCCTGAGTCAATCAAATTTCTTCAAAAAAAAAAAAAAAAAAAAAAAAAAAAAAAAAAAAAAAAAAAAAAAAAAAAGAACAAGGTCCTTTTATGTTTACTATAAGAGTTTGTAGTAATACCTTTGGACATTTAGAATAATTACTCAATGAAGGTGTCCTTTGTTCATATTTCTCTTGGCATTGTTTGTGTTTGCCAGTAGTTTTGGGTCCTGTCTTTTTATTTCGAGATTAATCAGGACACATCAGAACACTATGACTCTTGCCACAAACAATGCATCATACCACAACTTTGCACTTAATTACACAGTCACCTTTTTCTAAAACACTTGAAACATCTTCCTTTCTTATTTCAAACCATCTTTTGAGCCTTAAAACAACCTGAAGCTTTATGCTGCCCCCTCATATAAGATACAACTTAACCTCTTTCTCTCATCCCCATTGGTCCTTAGTAATTTGGCAGAACTTTTACTTGCTGACAAATTATTATGAATTTGACTTTTGAAAATATAATTAAAAGCAAAACCTTAAATAGTTAATTTATCCTTTGCTCAGCTTCTATCTCACTTGTCAGGAACTTAATTAGGTTATTACCCTGACTATGTGCTACGATATGAGGGAGAGATCTACTCATCATCTGTAGGCAGATTAAGGTAGAGCATTGTAATGTATTTTCCTATGAAGGATTCAATGCATTTCTACCCCTGAATATCACGGCCTTTGTTTTGGAATTATCACTATGAAGGACTTAATTGCACAGAGTTGTTTTTCTCCTTTTTTTTTTTTTTTGCTATGGGCTTTACGTCGCACCGACACAGATAAGTCTTATGGCGACGATGGGGTAGGAAAGGCCTAGGAATTGGAAGGATGCGGCCGTGGCCTTAATTAAGGTACAGCCCCAGCATTTGCCTGGTGTGAAAATGGGAAACCACGGAAAACCATTTTCAGGGCTGCCGATAGTGGGATTCGAACCTACTATCTCCCGGATGCAAGCTTCACAGCCGCGCGCCTCTACGCGCACGGCCAACTCGCCCGGTGTGTTTTTCTCCTGCGAATGACAGTATTCGTTTCATAGCTACAACCTAGACATATTTGCTTTTGTTTCGAGTGGGTCTGGTGATATATGGGCATTTGCTGTCACTAAACCATCTACCTTTAAAACTTGTAATACTTAAATTTTGAGGAATACTGCTAAAATTGCAGAGTTCATTTCTAAATGGTGTCTGCTTTTCTCTGTTCTTGTGAACTTTGTAGACATGTGATTTCCAAACAACTCCCAATCTGTTCTATGGGTAATTTCCTTACACTTAGTAGAACTATTGAACTTTCAAGATTTACACCAATGCATGTGTTAGACTCTGCTTTATTTGAAACTTACTCAAGACTTGTTATGCAAGCCACTTTGCTGTGGGTCTCAAGTGCGACTGTGATTATGTGAATTTCCCTAAGGCATTTCAAGTTGAAAATTATTATCTTGTGCTTTGCTTTGGACCTAAATATTGAACGTTGGCCAAAGACTTTGACAAACCCACAGAAGAATAATTGTAATTTCTTTTTGATTGGGCAGAACTGGCCTTTAGTGCCTGAGGCATCGTGTTATTATATTGATTTCCTCCTAGAGTATCTTATCTACATTTAAGGTCACTGTAATTTGGACTGTATTAGGTAGTTGCTATCAAAAAGTTTAGGATCATTTCTAATAATAATGTATTTTTTTAATGTCCTAACAACTACTTTTAAAGTTTTTGGACACTCTGCGGTGCCAGAAATTTGTCCCATGGGAGTTATTTTACGTACAAATAAATCTACCAATACAAGGCTGGTGTATTTGAGTATTTTGAATTACCACTGGACTGAGCCAGGATGAAACTTGCAAGGATTCTTTCTGACGATGGTCATATTGTTAATACGTCTTTATCACCTTACAGTACTCTTTGATGCTGCAACACTAGTTTGTTTACTTCCTTAATTATTTAATATTTTATTGCTGTAAGCATTGGAGTTGACATCTTATTATTCAATGACCCAATCACTGCCAAAGGCGTATATATATTATACGTTTCAGAACTTTGTGCCTTATTTGCCAAACCCGTATATATATATATATATATATATATATATACTGAAACAGGAACTGCCCGTGAACAAACTGGCGACAACATGATCTGTTTCATCCTTTCAAGTTCTGCGTGTTGTGGACTTTGATGCAACGCTTCCAGCGAACGAGCTCAAGGCAGCCTCAGCCTGCTAAGACACGACTACAACGTCACAAAGCTCGTGGCCCACATGTCAGAGAGAACCATCTGGAAGCTTTTTTATATCTCTACTTCCAGATGAGATATCGACTAATAGACAACATGACCGTATAGCTTACAATAACAGATAGCTGATGTCCAGAGTTCATGGTAAGAAATATTTTATTTAAGGCTATATCGCAACGTCAAGATATCAAGTAATTTCAATGACGTGTATGCTCAGGGTTAAGCCTGGGTATATAAGACGAGTGAGGGGACAGTACAGACGTTTCTCTTCTCGCAGCACAACACATCTTTTGATCGGCCGTGTGACGCTTCACCTTTACCTTTGCATCCAGCCCAGTTAAATAGCATATCAGCTGACTCCACATAGGACGTTGGCCTTCCCGTCATGCCTCACTGTCTCATTCGTGGCGTTGATCACACTCTCACAAACCATGACATCTTCAACCAACTCCGCAGCCAGGGTATTCCTGCTGCACATATGACTCGGATGGAGACCAACTTTATTCCTACACGATGGATCCTTAACTCCCTACCGAGGGTGCTGTCCAGCTACTTCTTCAATGCAGTGTATACCTCTCTCGACACCTCCACCAAGTGACGACTTATGCATCTGAGACGCCTGCAGCAACCACGCAGCTTCATCACACATCCCAACATCAACCAACGTCCTCTTTTACCATCACCCCCATTACTACCACCCTCACCTCCAGCATCTCTATTCCCACACCTCCCCCCAACTTTCTACAACCACTATGGTTACATCACATCTTTACCCTATCCTGACATCTACTATCCTCAACCCTCCCACCCCTGCCCAACATAGTCAACAGTCTCTTGCCGATGCAACTGCCACCTCATCTTCTGCAGCACCAGCATGTCTACCATCACCACCAATATCAACCGATGCACCAGCGTCGCCCGCAGTGTGAACCCGCTACTCTCACCGGCAGACATTTTCACTGCAATCCACTTGACAGGATGGCCCATTCGCAAAGCTTCTAGGATCTACAACAAATCTGGACCTACATATCTACTTCACCTTCATCTTCCAACTCCAGCAGACACCGAACACCTCATCAACACTGGCACACATCTTTATGGCCGCTAATATCACACAGAACCGTCACGTTCTCCTCCCAGGCCTTTAAACTATCCTCACACTCGCCGTACCCGCCCAACACCTCCTTTCCATCCACCAAGTCCATCCCTCAGTACTTCTCCTTCCCCACCCCGTTCCACAGCCTACATCTCATCTCCTCCATCCCTTACTCACCTCTCTTGTCAACTTCTGTACCTCATTTCACACCCTCACCCTTTCTCTTACCCTTAGTACCCTCGTATAAATCATTCCTTCGTCCCATCTGAGTTGTATAGCACTGAATCCTACCTCTCCTCATACTGCTTGTATTCACTATGTATTATATCTCTGTATATTCTCAGTTATCAATAAAGCTCATTACTTAGCCAAGAGGTCAACTCTCCACTTCTCCCTTTTCAACCAAGCTTTACCCCTCTCCTTCCTTTAACTCTTCTCCTTATCCCCGTCACCTCTCCTGGCCAGAGCGGGGCGTAACCCTCTAGGTGGTCCGCCCCACCCCTTCAGGGTGGGGAATGAAAACATGTTCGAACAAACGAAGAGTATAGACACAGTACAGCATAGTAGAGACCTGCTGCCCGAGGTTGTGCCGGCAGTAACATTCAACTTTGTATTCGAGTGTCGAGTCCGTACGTCGAACTAAGTACCCGCGAGGTACGGCCGAGAATTCTAACTCCGACAGTGGTATAAATCCTGCATTCTAAGTTTTCCAAATACTTAAACATTTCGCGTGACTTATAATACACTTAAGAAAATGGAAATTGCAACACCAAGAAGGCATTAGTCGTTTGTGTTGATTTTCAAGATATAGAACGATGCCATGTAGGTATGTAAACGATCAAAGTTTCAGACCCATTGGATTGTTGCTACAGGTCTCCCCACGTGATTGATCGCGGAGGAATCAACTCCAGTATACGGGCTCTGGTGTAGCGTAGTTGACTTGCAGTCTATGCAGTGAAGTGTTCCCAGTCAAATATGCCTCGACGACAGAGAAGAGCACGCTATCAACAACTGTCGCCGTTTGAGAGGGCTCGGATAATTGGGCTGTGTGAGGCTGGATTATCGCTAAGGACTGTCGCTGCACGTGTTGGCCGACAGGCATCTATGGTATGGCAGCAGTGGTCAAAAGAAGGTACCCACACTCGTAGACCTGGCACAGGCCCACCGCGACAGTCAACTGTGAGAGGGCATCGCCACATCATTCGGATGGCCCGGATGGAACCCCATGCAACAGCAGCGCAAATTCGAGCAGCTGTGGCACCCCACGTTACACAACAAACAGTTGGTAATCGCCTGCGTGCAGCTGGCTTACGAGCCCTTGTCCCTACAGAAGGTGTTCCTTTGACCACACAACGGCGACGTGTAAGGCTGGCCTGGTGTCGAGAAAAATCGACGTGTGTCGACGAATGGCATAGGGTCGTCTTTTGTGATGAATTGCGCTTCTGTCTTGCCCGCAGTGATCGCCGGAATCGTGTGCACCGACGTACCGGGGAGAGGGGCCGACCAGATCTTATTGTCACACAGGACCAACACCAAGCATTATGGTCTGGGGAGCTATTGGCTTTAATGTGAAATCACAATTAGTGCTTGTTGAGGGGACTATGGCTGCTCGACAGTACGTTGATAGGGTACTCAATTCAGTGGTTTTCCCTATGATGGCGAACATTGCTAATGGGATGTTTCAGCAGGACAATGCCCGGGTTCACACTGCACGCATCTCCAGAGAAGCTCTCCACGACATCACAACTTTAGAATGGCCCGCCAGATCCCCGGACCTCTTTCCTATTGAGCATATGTGGGACATGATAGGTCGACGACTGGCCAACCGTCCTCAGCCACCCACAACTCTGGAACTGGCCCGTGCAGTGCAGCAAGCATGGGCCACAATTCCTCAGGAAGCGATCCAGGGCCTTATTGACTCCATGCCCCGACGAATTCATCAATGTATTGTAGCTCGTGGTGGGCACATCCTGTATTGATTGTTGTCCAAACTTGCGGTCAGAGGGACCGACAACCGAACACACGTCCTGCATGTTCAATTGCAGCAATGTAGCACGACTCCTTCTGAGTGTTGCAATTTTCATTTTCTTCAGTGTATACAAGTGTTAGACATCGGACATGATAATGCCGTGTGTGTTAGGACTGCTGATTAACTTATAAATTAATACGATGAGTCTACGTGTTAACTTCTACAAGTAAATTAACCAGTTAGGACTTTATTTGTGGAAACTACATGCGTAACACTTCATGATTAGAAGTAAAGACAGTGCCTTTAACTATTTAACATTTCGTGGTGATAGAGTGATAGTAGACTGATTCTCAACGCATCGGGAACACAGACTGAATCCTACAGTAAGATCACGTGTTAAGTTGAATGAATAGACTTTATTTCAATTTCCTTGAACTGCGTTAACCTGACAGTCAAAACTTAGTGAAGTCAGGGTACTGAGAAGGTTCAATTATCTTAGCATAGACTTTGCCTGACCGGGCGAGTTGACCGTGCGCGTAGAGGGGCGCGGCTGTGAGCTTGCACCCGGGAGACCGTGTTTTCGAATCCCATCGTCGGCAGCCCTGAAGACGGATTTCCGTGGTTTCCCATTTTCACACCAGGCAAATGCTGGGCTGTACCTTAATTAAGGCCACGGTCGCTTCCTTCCAACTCCTAGTTCTTTCTTATACCATCGTCGCCACAAGACCTATCTGTGTCAGTGCGACGTAAAACCCTAGCAAAAAAGACTTTGTCTGAAACTCATTTAATTGCATTAAACTGGCAAGTGAAACTTAGTAAGTTCAGTGTCTCATGACAAGTCAATCACCTTACTAGTGGACTTGGTGCAAGTTACTGCGCATATTAGACGTGCTACTTGGAACGAACAGTGCAATGTCACCCAAAGTGGTGTGTGTAAACCGACGCCCTATGCATACTTCGACCGCTCGCATTGTCATGTGAAGTCCCGCCGATGGGGACGTGGTGATGGTGTTCCTGATCTATGGTGGACGTGGTAACTTCGAGGGACGTGGTGATGGTGTTCCCGATCCATGGTAGACATGGTACTACAGTTTGTGAGGACACAGTCAATTGGAGCCAGTTCTTCAATAAGGTGACATGCATCTGTGTCATTAAAGAATAGTGTGAACTGTGTCTTATCAAGTAACTTTCAATACAGCAAGTCACTCTAATACTTTCCAGCAACTTTATTTCCCATTCAATATGATTTCGAACTCGTGCATTCCAATTTTTCAAATGACTTGCTATTTCTTAAAGCCAGTGTAATATTAAGTCGTACCGGGGAACTTGCTAACGAGTGGGAACTTTGAAACTTAGCCACTTCGTTAACATTTCTACGAATTACAACTTTGTTTATCTCCATAATACGTTAGTTAGCTAATTGAAGACAGAACTTTAGCTCTAAATTTGATAGGCACATCAAGATTGTACTTTATTTGCTCGCAACAATTAATCATCTCACAAAAGAACTCTTATTAATTTCGTTAGTTTCATTTTCAAGAACGATGTTTAGTTTTTCAAAGTTAATTAATGTCGTTATTTACGAACTTCAATACTGAAAATTATTCACTTAAAATAACTCTTTTTACGGTGATCTTAATCAATGTTGTCCTTTATAAACTTCAAGAATGAACTTTCTTTATGCAAGTTAATTATATCAAGAAGATATTTTATTAATGTCATTGGTGATCTACATTCTAAATATTTGTCGCTAATAAGATTGACACAATCTATTATCAGTTTATTGAGTATTAAGTGTGGACGAGAGTTCAATTTGACAAATATTCAATGAAATGATACGCCATTCGTCTACTTTGACTGATTTTAATAGTTTATGTGGCCAGCATATGCAATCTTTTATTCCCTTTCTGTACAATCCCGTAACATAAAAACGCACACGCCCTGCGAAATCCTGATGCTCAATTACACGCGTCGATGGGAGCGTGTCATTTACTGGTACAGAGAGGGGAATGAAATACGTGGCTCCCAGCGTGGGGCTCGAAAGGAAAACGCACACTCCACAAGTAGGAGATATACGTGACTAACCCTAATGTATTAGGCAATATTGACCCTAGAATATTTTATAACCACTCAAGTAGGCAACATGGAAATATATTTACTACTATCGAAGCCCTTAGGCTTAATACGAATAGCAACACATCGAGGTATCTACTACTCTCGAAAACAAACTCACCGAGGCAAAAGTCACTTCTGAATTGATTAATAGCACTGCCGAGGTGAATACCAAAATTAAAACTAAATTTGCTGAAGCGAACTCCAAAATTGCAGGGGTAACTACTGATATGAATAAAGTCCCTGAATGTAAATTCGCCGAGGCAGATAAACGACTTTCTGATTTTAATGCTATGATTGAGCAGCGGCTTACGCAGACTAGCGCACGTAGAGAAAACAGATTTAGTGACTCTAATGCCAAAACAGACAGGAGGCTCAGGAAATGAATACTCAATTCGTCAGTACCCTCGAAGCGGAAAAGAAGACATTAGATTACAAATGGTGCATACCATCAAGGATGATTTACCAGCTTCAAATCATATATCTCAAGAATTAAAAGATCTTAACGCAGAATTTAGGGAATCTCAAGGCAACCTTCCAATGGCACAAGCTAAGATAGCTTCAATCCAGGAAACGTTAAGAGATTCGCTCAAAAATGATATAGTTAGAATTAGTAATGAAGTCACACTCCTTAAAAGTAAACAAGGAGAATTTGGCAAATGCTTCACAACTCTACTTGAAACTACACATGCAAAGGTCACCCGTCTCTGTAAGGACATAGCAGAGGTAAAAAGGGCCCTTCAAGCAGATGTTGAGGAAATGGAACCGGCGAGGCAAGTAGATGCCCTCAATAATAAAATTACCTTATTACAGCAGAGGAATGTTTCATTTTCACCATCACTGTCAATAGGATCATGTGGTGACAATGCAAATGTAACTACTATTATAAAAGTACAAGATGAAGGACCGGCGAAATTTTCAGGAAAAGAGGAATATACTGCTAGCAAACGTTGAAGAGTGTTTCCTAGAAAATCGCGTTAGTTGTGATAGGCAACTTCTCACTGTGTCGCAACTATTAGAAGGACACGCACTCTCATGGTTCACAGCCTTTAAATTCAGCTTCAAAACATACTAAGAATTTAAAGAGGCTCTTTTAAAAAATGTTGGAGCACTGAAGTTCAGCACTTAGTTAAGATGCAGCTATGCTCTAAAGCATATATAATAGTTGTATTATTACGTAGAGGCACTCAGATTATTTTGTGGCTCAACGTAGGAAGATGAATTCCTAGATCCAACGCTACCTGGAAAGGAATTGATCCAAGTAATTACTCTAAAATTTCCACCCCCATGTCCAGGAAATCCTGGTCGCTGCCGACATTAAAGACTTAGAACAACAAGATTCTCTACTGAGGAGATTGGACACTGCGAACATGCAGTCGACGCCCAGTATCAACAGGAGTAAAGATGTTACTGCCAACCCTGTAGAAATTATACATCCAGATCACCAAGAAAAAGAGCACTTTGAGGACAGGAAAGTTAGGCAAACTACTCCCACTCGATATAGAGGAATTAGAAGACGTCATTTCGAGGAAATTCGCTCTACCGACCAAGGACTACATGGAAGAAGAAAGAGGAAACTCAAGAAAGAGACCAAGTCTCGCATCGGGCAGAGATTGAGAAGAGGTTGCGTGAAACGAAAGAATACTTAAAGGAACAAAACCAATCTGATGACTTACCTGGAGCAGCCTCCCTGGAGTACCAAGAGCACTCATGACGGATAGAACTACCTAATCATGTCACTAAAGTCACAGGTGCTAAAAAAACCGATCTAGACCAAAGAGATTGCCTGAAAATAACAAGGACGAAGATCGGATAAAACCATTATGTAAAATTGAAGTCAATTATTTGCACATAGAAGACTCAGAGTTCTTATATGAGGATACTAAACTACCTAGCCCGAAAATTCATCGTACATTACCTGTCGTTAATCTGAGGACAGGCAAGATGAAGGTCGCCGTATTAATTGATTCTGGTGCACAGATGTCGCTCATTTCGGAAAGACTCATTGAGGCCTTAAGGGACATACAGGGCGTGTTGCTGATGCCAGTAGCCAAACTTAAGGTTAAGGGGATTGTGCCTGATAAGGTTGTTAAATGCAAGAAACAAGCTTTCATCGAACTTTACACTGATGGCGTACTCTTCGAGCACAAATTTTTGATCTTGCCTGGAGTGAAATTTAATCTGATCTTAGGGTAGGATTTTATATTGAGATTCCGTGGGGTGAGAAATTATTCTGCTAGTGTCATTCGGTTTTTAAATCCGGACTCTAGTGAAAAGCGAATGGTAGAGGAAGAAGAAGTGATACACGAGTTAGAAGCTCTTGATGAAAAACACGATAGTGGAATAATAGAAGTCATGATGCACCGCCAGTCGAAATTAATCCGACTGAAGAGGGCGACGCGTAGGAAGAGGAACCCGTCGAGTACAAGTTGTGTCCATAGTATATTGGGTCACTGATTATGATCAGGACTACGTCGCCTCGATTACGCACGCGGTGACTGACCCTGAATCCCCTTCAGACATAGCAGAAGCGACTAATCTAATTTTTGAAAATTAGCCAAACGTGTTCGACAGCAAACAGGAGAAATCCTTGATTACGAATACCATCTCAAAGTTAAGAATCATTCACCATACAAACGTAAAGCCTACCCAATACCAGAAAGGTATCGTGAGGAAGCCAGGACATGGATTCACCAGATGAAAGGAGATGCTATAATTTCGCCTTGAATTACCCCTTTCATCAACCCTTTAGCGGTCGTAACAAAACCCAACGGCAGTTTACGCCTTTGCCTAGATGGCCGCGCGCTGAATGACAGGTTAATTCTGTAACATGACCATCCTCCTTTGTTATTAGATATGGGAAAAAGTATTTCACGGGCCTAGATATGACTTCATCATATTATATCACGGTAGATAAGAAGAGCAGATTATACACTGATTTCTTATTCGAGAATGTCACATATGTCCTTAATCGGCTCCTATTCGGGATTAAGAACTCGGGAGCAGCCTTGATTAGGACTTTAAAAAAGCAGCTTTCTGATGAAGTGAAAGCTATCATTGAGGTTTACGTCGACGATATTTTGATCGCGTCCGAGACGTGGGAGCAACACCAGGCAGACGTTAACAAGGTATTGCAGGAGCTAATGGAGAAGATTTTCAAGATCAGTGCCGAAAAGAGTCAGTTTTTAAAACTGAAGTTTTGTTTTTGGGACACGTGATCAGTGGTGACGGCATATATAACGCTGTCAATTTAAAGGTTTATTACAAAAATGTGAAGGGGGGTCCTGAAACAGGAACCGCCCGCGATCGAACTGTCGCCCGTGCGGTCTATTTCAACCTTTCAAATTATGCGCGTCGTGGACTATGATGCAACGCCTCCCGCGAGCGAGCTCGCGGCAGCCTGCTAAGACACGACTATGACGTCACGAAGCGTATGGCCCACACGTCAGAGAGAACCATCTGGAAGCTTTTTTTATATCTATGCCTCCAGATGAGATATCGACTAACAGACAATGGGATCGTGTGGCTTACAATAACAGATAGCTCATGTCCAAAATTTCATTTTAAGAACTATTATATTTAAGGAGATATCACATCAAGATATCAAGTAATATCAATGACGTGTATGCTCAGGGTCAAGCCCGGGTATATGAGACGAGCGAGAGGACAGTATAGACACAGCACAGCATAGTAGAGACCTGCTACCCGAGGTTGTGCCGTCAGTAAAGTTCAACTTTGTGCGCGAGTGTCGAGTCCGAACGTCGAACTAAGTACCCGCGAAGTACAGCCGAGAACTCTCACTCCGACAACGGTATAAATCCTGCATTCTAAGTTTTCCAAATACTTAAACATGTCGCCTGACTTATAATATACAAGTGTTAGACATCGGACATGTTAATGCCGTGTGTTATAGGACTGCTGATTAGCTTATAAATTAATACGATGAGTCTACGTGTTAACTTCTACGAGTAAAGTAACCAGTTAGGACTTTGTTTGTGGAAACTACATACCTAATACTTCATGGTTAGAAGTAAAGATAGTGTCATTAACTATTTAACATTTCGTGGTGATAAGAGTGATAGTAGACTGTTTTTCAACTCAACGGGAACACAGATTGAATCCTACAGTAAGATCACGTGTGAAGTTGAATGAATAGACTTTATTTCAATTTCCTTGAACTGCACTAACCTGGCAGAACTTAGTGAAGTCCAGGGTACTGTTAGGGTTGAATTATCTTAGCATAGACTTTGTTTGAAACACATTTAATTGTATTAAACTTGCAAGTGTAACTTAGTAAGTTCAGTGTCTTCCACATTATTAGTGGACTTGGTGCAAATTACTGTGCATATTAGATGTGCTACTTGGAACGAACAGTGCAATATCACTCGAAGTGGTGTGTGTATACTAACGCGCCATACATACTCCGACCACCCATTTTGTCATGTGAACTCCCGCCGATGGAGACGTGGTGATGGTGTTCCTGATCTATGGTGGATGTGGTAACTTCGAGGGACGTGGTGATGGTGTTCCGGTTTATAGTGGACGTAGTAACTTCGAGGGATACGTGGTGATGGTGTTCCCGATCCATGGTAGACATGGTATTACAGTCTGTGAGGACACAGTCAATTGGAGCCAGTTCTTCAATAAGGTGATATGCATCTGGGTCATTAAAGAATAGTGTGAACTGTGTCTTATCAAGTAACTTTCAATTCAGCAAGTAACTTTAAAACTTTCCAGCAACTTTAATTCTCATTCAATATGATTTCGAACTTATGCATTCCAATTTTTCAAATGGCTTGCTATTTCTTAAAGCCAGTGTAATATTAAGTCGTATCGGCGAACTCGCTAACGAGTGGGGACGAGTTTCATTTTCAAGAATGATCTTTAGTTTTCAAAGTGAACTTAATGTCGTTATTTATGAACTTCAATACTGAACATTATTCACTTACAATAACTCATTATTTCACGTTGATCTTAATGTAGTCATTTATAAATTTCAAGAATGAACTTTCTGTATTCAAGTTAATTATATCAAGAAGATATTTGATTAATTTCATTCTAAATATTTGTCGCTAATAAGACTGACACAATCTATTATCACTTTATTGAGTATTAATTGTAAATGAGAATACAATTTGAAAAATATTCAAAGAAATGATAAGCTATTCGTCTACTTTGACCGATTTTAATAAAGTTTGTGGCCACCATATGCAATCTTTTACTCCCTATCTGTACAATCTCCTAACATAAGACCACACACGCCCTGCGAAACCCTTATGCTTAATTACACGCGTCAATCGGTGCGTGTCAGTTACCGGTACAACACGTTTTGTTGCAGTGTCTACTTTGCCGATCCCGTATATGTACGAGATATAGTGTCACCCTTTCAATTTCCCAGGAAATGTTCAAGGAAGTTCGCTCTTGCAGATATCCCACTCCTTTAGGCGTGTTTTGGAACTGGCCTGATGTTATTTCGTTTTCGTTAAAGTGAAATGTGTTTTCCGCTGAATCGGCAGCCATTATGGCGTCTCGCAGTACTCGGTCATCTCTTGTAAACGATGTAATTGAACGTTATCTGATAAACAGTGATTCCGGTTAGGATGTTTTTGAAGAGGAAGATAGTGAGTATAATATGGATGACGACCAAGAAAATGTAAGTGAGTGTGCTAGTAAGGAATCCTGTGAGGAACTGTCACCTCTCTGTGAAGAGGTTGAAAGCATCGCATATTAAGCCTTAAAAGCCAGCATCTGCATT
Organism: Anabrus simplex; assembly: GCF_040414725.1. Lineage (NCBI taxonomy): Eukaryota > Metazoa > Arthropoda > Insecta > Orthoptera > Tettigoniidae > Anabrus > Anabrus simplex. The sequence continues at coordinate 58,049,741 of NC_090271.1, forward strand.
TTCGTGGTTATCAGGTTCATTTTTCCCAGTTGTTCACGGTTTTGATGATACCATTTCGGGAATCACCGACAGAAATCTTCGTACTAATTCATCGGAGATTGTATTTTTCTTGTACTTTCTAACTCAATAGTTTAGGATGTTGTTAAATCTACCATCAGTTACTACAAACAGGTGATTGAAAAATACCCCCTTTCACCTAAATCAAGGCTACGGTCGTGGGTTGAGCCTACAATGGAAGAGATTTATGTTTTTTGCCTTGACAATGCTCATCCCTAGGATAGATAAAAGCTTACTATACAGGAGTAGAGATTTTCAGTTGGTCTCCTTCGCACTCCGATTTTTGGAATTATGTCAAGAATTTTCATGAACTGAGACACTTCCAGAGACCATTCAATGTATACTAATGATTCTTGAGTGTATATCAAGCCTGTATTCAATGTATTTCAAGCCACTTTTGAATTATATTCTAGTAATAGTATCGTTAAAAATTAGTTGTGAAAGTGCTTATTTCTCTAAAAAAAAACTCGGCCAGGAGGACTCGATTGGTCAAGAAAACATGGCAGTGAAAAAGGTGAAGAAGAAGGAAGACTTAATTGAACATTTTAATATATGCACAGTAACTACTTTTTCTGTATGGTTTATTATACCTAGTCCATGTTAATTTTCAATAGTTCTGTACTTTGGTATCAATGAGGCAATTCTCCTTTCACCTTGCTTATGGAGTGATAAGAGTTACTCATTTTTATTTCCTATCTTCAATCCACATTGGCCTCCTCTCTGCCCTCTTGGTTCCTTATAGCTGTGTGATCTTACCTCTTCACTCTTAATGCCTTATTATTGTATGGCTACATTTAGAAGAGATTAGCCAGTAGCCCGAATGAAAGAGTCTAGCTAAGTCTAGCCCATATACAGAGGTCTGGCAGAGGAGAATCGTAGTGACAATGATAACAGTAGTTGCAATTCTTAGTTCTTCTTTAATAGAAACAAAAAGATACCTTGGACTTTTCTTCTCATTTCATCACTTTCTATGGTTCCAATATTCTCTTTTATAATGTTGTTCCTGATAATATTTAACTGCTGAGTCAATATGTTTTGTCTCTTTTCTAAATTTGATTGCACTATCTAATTCATGCTGCAAATCTTCCATGATTCGTAGTTATGCTGGTGCCAGAATCTAAAACTGAATTTAGTGCCATGTCTAGGTCGTGACATGTCAGGGTCTTGAAGCATCAGTGTCCTGTCAGGGTCACTAAACATTTTTGTTACTTATGCTTAATGACATATCAGGTTCAATTTAATTAATACAAATTATTATCAATCAGTTCAACATAGTTTAATGACATGAATTGTGACACAACTAATTGAACATAATTTAATGAATATGAATCATGACATGTCATTTTTACAGAACCACATGAGTAAACATCATGCTTATTCAATTGTTTTACACCACAAAGAAAAGAAGAAAGAAAACAAAAGAGTATGGAGGTAGTGTTGCCAACCCTGACATTAAACAATTTAAGTTAAAAGTAACAAAATTTGTCAGTTCAAAATAGCAACACTCACTCAGTATTATTATATTATAGCTCAGCATAAACCAATCAACATATTCTGACCTCTCCATGTAAACACTTACAAACTTATTCTTGTTCATTATTTCTAATTTCTACCATACCTAGCAGCATGTTTCATTACCCTGTTATACACTTCAGAAATAATTTTGCTACAACAAGTCTGTGAAGTACAAGTTCATGGCAACAGTAGTCTGTCATAACATGTTATCGTCATATTTCTGGGCTGCACTTACTACCTCTCCTTACTATTTAGCGCTGGCTACATAAGTTACAGCTGATCAGTACAGCATACTGTACGTGCCTCACATTGCTCGGCATAAAGGTTTACAATTCATTGAGTGAAGTGCGTGTGAGTGCATGCGTGTGTATGTGTGTGAGTGCATGCGTATCTGTGTAGATCTGAAAGGGCCTTTTTTATATTCCTCATGAAGGATTGTTTACTGTGGTGTAGTTGATAAAGTCATCTAATTCTGGAAGTTATGACATACTTTATCAATTTCAGCCAATGGCAGTGGCTGTTGACATGAGTGGTACAGAAAACGTTGCATGGTTTATATCTGGTTATATAGGTGTATATACTCCTCAAAAAAGAAATTTGGTCGCTTCTTTCTGGGAGTGCAGTGCCATCTGGCAAGCGACTGATGGGATATGGGTCATCTTGCAGCAAGATAATGACCTCAAACACACATCAATACTCTGCAAAAAATATCTCAGGGTAAAACAGGAAGCCAGAAAACTCATAAACATGAAATGGCCACCTCAGTCCCCTAACCCAAACCCAATACAGCTTCTGTGGGAAGAACTGGATTGCAGGGTGTGAAGAGTATTTTCTACATCAGAGGAAGATCTCTGGAAGACTCTCCAGACTGCCTGGAATGATATTCATTTATCAGTTCTGCAGAAACTTGTAGAATGGATGCAAAATATAGTGAAGAGTGTAATCCAAGCAAAGGATGGACTTTTCAATGTAAAGAAATTGTGATGCATATTATTTACTTTTTTGTGCTAAAGAATAGAATGTATTTTCTTACAAACATGTTTCTTTATGTTAAGAATATATATATTTTAAAATTATCTGGAAATTATTCTTCACCCCAAAATTTTATTTTGTCCCGAAACTTTTGGCCGGTGGTGTACGTACATCCTGCTATCATATATGGCAGTAAATTATACTACCTACAACTGTCTGACGGACGGTCAAGCAGCAATTACCAAACCTGACACCCACAGTGGGGACTAACCGCTACGTCCAGAGAAGTCCTCCCTTTGGAGGCCAGGTGAAGCCTTTGTGAAGGAAATGACACATAAATTCACCAGAAAGGAGAACATGGTCGACAGTTTAGAGGTCAGAAGTCCATACAACAGATAAAATGGAAGAACATTCTCCTGTCACCAATGTCTGTACTTCAGTGAAGCGGTTGCAAAAGACATCTGTACCCCTGAGGAGCAGCCTAAAGGTACATCTGGAAGTAAATATAATTTTTTTTAGGAGAAGTGACCCCACTGTAATAATAGCCTAAATATGAGTATGATACTTAAAAACTTGTTTCAGGAAAGATTAGGGTGTAGCCTGCAAGTGACGTGCAGTTCCTTAGATGTTGGGATAACTGCGAAAAATGGGCAACCAGTAGCCAACATGAAGGAGGGCATAATCAAAATTATGACCCTGGTAGGAAAGACAGAGGAAGTGGTGGATTCTGAAGATAAAGAGAGTACAGAAACGATGGGATTTAGCAAAGATAAATGGAAGAGGAAAAGAAAGAAGAGAATCAGGAAAGGATATACTCTATACTGAAGTGGTGGCCAAGAGGCAAAGAACAGAGTGGGCCTCATAATTTCAAAACAGCTGGAGGAGTATACGGATATTGTAGAGTCATAAGCAACAGGATAATCAAAATTAGACTGAGAATGAGGAACAGAGTGAAGGACTAATTACAAGTGTCAGCACCACAGACAGGGAACATACAGGAGGATACTGAAGAATTCCTAGAGAAACAATAACAGGTGACAACTGATGTGGAATATAATGGAAGACTTAAATGCACAGGTAGGAAATGAAGGAAAGGAAGAGGTAACTGAACCATACAAATATAGGAAAAGTAATGAAGGAGGCACACCAGTTGAGTTTTAATAGAGGAGAGGAATAACTGTTGGCAACACATGGTTTTGGAAGAACAACAGCAGAAAAATTACATGATGTGGTTGGGGTGACAGAAGAATAAAATCAGTAATTGATTACTTTCTGGTGGAAAGGACAAATCACAGGCAGGTGATCGATATAACAGTTTTACCAGCAGAGTTATTCAATGGAGATCATATAGTTGTGATTGCAAACATGAGTGGAGAAAATGGAAAAATTGTAAGAGATAAGACATAGTAAAATAAAAGTGTGGAATACCACTTCTTAACCCGCGAGTGGTCGCTAGCCGAAATGTAACATGAGTGGTCGCGCATGAGACTGTCTCTCACATTAAAATAAATATGATATCTTTCACAGTTTTGTGGGGCGTAAGGCTGAAATTTATAACAGAAATGAAATGAAAGCTCTACCTTATATATTTTAAATAAGAATGAAATGATCAGCTGTGTGTGAGAGAGAGATGGTGTATTGCTTTTAGCGCCGGGAGTGTCCGAGGACAAGTTTGGTTCACCAGATACAGTCTTTTGATTTGACTCTCGTAGGCGACCTGCATGTCATGATGAGGATGAAATGATGATGAAGACGAAACATACACCCAGCCCCCGTGTCAGCAAAATTAACCAATTACGGTTCAAATTCCCAACCCTGCCGGGAATTGAACCTGGGACTTCTGTGACCAAAGGTAAGTACACTAACTATTTATCCGTGGAGCCAGACATGATTAGCTGTTTATTAGAGACACAAATTACTATTTAAAATAACATATGCAATGTACATAAAAATAACTTCCGTCCTTAAGTTGTAAAAAGTAAAATCTCACTCATGCATTATATCTAGTAATATTTACGTACAAAGCAAGGTTTCTGAACACAATAACATTTTCAAAAACAAGAAGTGCTCATAAAACAAATACTAACATTTACGACCAGAGTAAGTTTCCCAATCCACTTCAAAATAACACCAACGTCAGTGTCGCGTGATGAGAGAAACTCGTCCCTCGACATCAGTCTGTCAGTTCCTCTCCGATACACCTACCATCAACTTGGCACGTGAGGTGAGTCTTCCATCATTTAGCAATAGCTTTTCCGGTATTTACGTAATTCTAATTCGCGTCTTATCCTTCTCACAGGTTCCATCTTGGTTCAAGTCCTTTCCAGATCAACCACTGAATTTACAACTTTCTTCATAAGATCCTTTCAAGCACTATTTCAACAAGAACCTCCGCTATTTTACAGTGTTCAACCCGTATCACTTAATATGATATAAACATACAAGGGGACAAGCCGATATAAAAAGAACTCTTCAGTAAAACACTTTGCTTGTCAATATCAACCTGCAGTGGCATATAAACTTAATTTATTTATCTTGGTTATATTGGGCATTGAACTAAAATTCTTCATCTGTTAAGTCCAAGTTGAAGCCCTATTAGAATATTCTACATTCTGTTGTGTACATACTCGTGAGGAACAACTTATGACTGTTTGTTTACTTCTATTAACTTGTCAAACATAGCTACAACGCCTCTTTAAAAATTAATCAGACTGTTCAACAGATTAAAATACGACAGATCACAAGCTGATCATCATAATTTACTGCAAAAACCAAAATTTCTTTTAACATGTCATTCTTTTTAAATACAATTACTAAGATGTATACCTTATAAAAATCGACCACTATTGTATTACTATCAGCTTATACATGTAAATATTACTTTAGTTTTAATATGTATATTTCTAATTTTAATATTATGATATTATAAGGGTCACGATCAATGTATTTTATTGTCTTTGTATAATTTATCCTAGGCTGATGATGACATAGTTTTGTCAAAACCGGTACCAAAAGTTCGTAAACGTGATGATTTAACAGAAATGTAAAAAAAATTCACGTAATATATAATATTGAAAAGGTAGATATTATTTGCTTTGTTTATTGTGAATCTTCATTCAATACGGAACCTGAAGAATGAAATTTTTAACGTTAAATGAGAGAAACTCTCACGCAGCGCGCACAGACACATAGGTACCTCTGTTCTGACTAGGGGAGGGGGTGCTTACCCTTCAAATGTGAATCGCTCTACTCACGACAGTTATAAACTCAGCTAGAAGAGGGAATAGTCACCTCCCTTTCATCACTGTGAAGTAATATCACAATAAAAAATAATGTGAGAGAAAATCTCATATAGCGACCACTTGCGGGTTAAGAAGGGGAATGAAAAGTGTGTGATAATTATAGAGGGATCACACTCTTATCACAAGATGTAAAAATAATGGAAAAGATATTAGATAGGAGAATGAAAAGAAAGGTAGAAGGAAAGTTACAAGAGGAACAGTATGGCTTTAAAAGTGGAAGATCTACAGTGGCCCCAATCTTCAATATGAGATAATAAATGGAAAAGGGTTTGGAATATGGAAAGGATCTAGACATGATCTAGATCTAACAAAGGCATACAATAGTGTTTGCAGGGGGAAGGTTTGAGAAACCATAGTAAAAAATGATACTCGGTACGCAAATCGTAGGAATGATGCATGCAATGAGCAATAACTGCATCAGCAGCGTAGGCCTAGATACTCTGATTGTTCAGACAGAATGGTTTAGAAATTAAACTGGACTAAACAGGGCTGTTTTGTTTCTAATGACTGTAAAGGAGGTAAGGAAGCATACAGGAATAGGGTGATGAAATCATGACTATTTGCAGATGATATTGTGGTCTGTGGAATGGACAACAAAGAAGTACAAGAACAACTTGATGCACTGAATGAGAAAATTGAAAAGTATGGTATGAAAATCAGCACAGAGAAAAGCAATACCCAGGTGATATCAAGCAAAGAAAGACAAGAAAAAGGCAGTGTGACTATTAGTGGTCAAAGCCTTGAAATTGTAGGCAGTAACAAATACCTAGGGAGTGAATTAATGCAGAATACAAGGCTGAATATGGAGATTAGCAAGAGGGTGCAACAGGGCAATGTATTCTGATGGAGCATAAGAAACCTTGTCTGGAATAAGGAAGTGTTAAAAGATAATGTACAAAATGTACTTTGCACAAATACCGACTTATATGGCTAAGACCTGGACAATGACAAGTAGAAAGGAGAGCAGAATTCAAGGCAGTGAAGTATGATGGGAAAGATACGATGTTAGACAGGAAGAAAGAATAGAAAATCTAAATAAGAGAACTGATAGAAATAAACTAAGATTGTTAGGCCATGTAATGAGGATGGAGGAGAAAAGAATAACAAAACAGATGACAGAGATGTTCAAGGGATAGAGAGCAAGAGGGAGACCTAGAACAAGATGAATTGATTCAATAAAGAGGAGTACATGAAGAAGAAATCTGCACTGGGACAAAATGATGGATAAGTAATGATGGAAGGAGGGAGGAAGGTGAAGAATTGTCATAAATGCCAGGATACAGAAGGAGCTGGATAAGGAGAAAGGAGGATAATGATGAAAAACAGACATGCAATAAATACAAACCTTATTTTGCAATAATTAAGAATTGAAATGAATTCTTTGGCTACTCAAAACTCGACATCATTGGACAACATGTCATACACTAAAATGACTACCGGTACATGGTAATTAAGCATCTTAATAAGGAGTATTGCCACCTCTTGTATGCATAACAGCTTCACAATATTTCTGATGCTTTCAATAAGGCACAGCATGTCTATAAGGGTGTCTTCAACAACTTATAGTGTTTGGGGTGGTGGAATTTTCACTTGGATGTGTTGCTTCTGCTGGTCTAAAACTTGTTCAATCAGATTCATTTCAGGACTTCTGGATGGCCACTCCATTCTTTGCATGTGTTCTTGCAGGAATCTCCCAGTGATATTGGTATCATGCACTCTAACATTAACATGCATGAATACTGCATTTTCAAGTTGCTTCATATGAGGAATTGCATGTGGCAGTAATAATTTTAGGACCTCATCTGCCTTGTACAGACATTTTAAATTCACACCATCTGGCTCTCTGTTTGTCAATTTTGCTGTTCCATTTTACTCTAACCCTACTAAATGTATCATTGAGTAGTTACGGATACACTGTGAATGACCAGGAGATCAGTTTTGCTGCCCACACCCTAAGAGGTCCACCACTTTAAGCATACACACACTCTCTCTCTCTCTCTCTCTCTCTCCCTCTTTGAATTGAGGTACTTGCACCTTTTAACTGATAATGACACCTCCCAATCAACATCCAGATGATAGTGGAGCCGTCTGTTAGGTAAACATGACATGTTACTGTTCATAACAGTCCAATCCCCATCGCACTACGTATTTGTGCAATACACTTACATACATCTAGTGACAGGACTTTCTTTTTTTCTTCTTTAGCAGTATATTTGTTGGGGCAGGTTGTGGGTCCTAACCCTTGGTAATAAAGACATTACTCTACTACAAAAAAAGTTAATGAGGTAATACTTACATAATTCACTTTTCAAAATAATGTAATGTATGCTGGAGCTTTACCAACATCATTCTGCCTTCATATAACTTCCATGCTTTTGCCTGGTCAGGGTTACCTGCTACAGGATAGAATAGACTGTTCAGCCAGAGACTCGATGCCCAGTGTAGGGCAGCAGTAAATAACCTGACTTTAAAACGGGCCAACAGCTTCAGGTGGAGGGTTTTCTTTAGTTAGGTGCTGGTCCCACAGCGAAGGAAATGCCATAGAAACACAGCAGGAAGTCTCTGTTCTTCAGGTTAGGGGCAGGTCTAAAAGGTGTCTGATCTCCAGCTCAGCAGCAGCCTAACTGAAACCTGACAGTTAGGTATAAAAATGTCTTTGGGTGTGGCAAATCCACTGTAATAATAACCTATAATAAGCATCAAAATGATCAGAACAAAGATGTACGACGCACCCTAGGAGTGACATGCATCCAGGGAGAAGCAAGAAGTGGATGGAGGTCAATGATCCACAGCCTGACCCAAGAGCTCCCTGGATATGGAAGAAGAAGAGGAAGAAAGAAGACAGCTTCTATGCAACCGTGATCAATCATCCGTCGACGTAATGCTATGTAGAAAGATACCATACTATTGGCCTACCGACAAACACCAATACTGGTATGCCTGTAGCCAATCATAGTTGATATATATCGTAGGTTATAAAATTCATATATAATTTCTCCATTTATCATATGTAGGTCGTCTGTCCTGACATGTCAAATACCATTGTTCAATGGCACTTGACAGAACACCTAGATTTTAGACTTGAAGATCTTTATGTATGCCATTAACATTTTCACATTCTGTTGTATTCATTTAGGAGGTAGTAAAAAAACTTCTTTCTTACCTCTTCACCTGACCTCTATGGTCAAGGACTGGACTGTATGATGAATCATCAAACACGACTTCTCAGCTCTTGAATTGGTGTTCCTATTCCACAAGCTTGTACAGGAAATGGGTTCTGTTTGAAGAAAACTATCGTATAACTTACACTTTGTTAGGAACTAGTTAGTGAAAAATCCCAAATAACGGATGAAATGTATATCATTAACATTATAATTATACTATACCGGTAACCGTAACGAATTATTAATGCCACGGCTGAGAAATTTTTCTTTCAGTAAATATATTGTTTAATACGATTAAGAACCTATTCGATTATATAAAAACTACCTACTTTTCAACACTCAATAGTTTGATCAGCGGGAGAAATTTCGGGGTCATACTTCAACTCATTCCATAGACAAAGAATGGTAACGATCAAAATAAATCAAAATAATAGACATTTGAAAGCGCCCTGATTTCAAAATTAAGAACACGCGCATTATAATGATACTGATCCAAACAACTACCAATGTAAAGTTCTCCTGGCTAGAGCAATTCATCAGTCAAAATCGTGGTGAATTGCCATCGGACGTGCATATGACAAAAATATGAATTATTAAAACATTAAAACTCGTGGGCTACTGTATAGGAAGTAATGTGAGTGTTAGTACATTTCAGCGCATAAGTACATTTTAGCGTATGTCTTAATAGTTCCGTATTAAGTGAAACGAGTTCTGTTTCGAAATGTGCGCCTGTATTGTGTTGGAATTTGTAATTGAACCGATGATGAGGAAACTGGCTGCCCGCCTGACCGACAGCAAATACAGTAGAGACAATACACGACACTTACGGATTTCGCCTTGCTAAAATGGGAGACAATTCGACGGTGGCGCTCCTAGTGACTTGACCTGAACAAATCGCGCTAAATTCAAATATCAATGGAAATGTATATACGGAAATGGATAAATAAATTACGTCTAGAAAGAAAGTGGTATTGAGATATTAACTTCGAAGTTGCTAAAACAATTCTGGATAAATGAATGAAGAATTATTTAAAAGGTTATTATTCAAAGACTGAAATTAAACATATAAACAAGGTGTGAAATGGACTGCTGTGAAATGGCTTGATCTTTCATTTATGCATTACTTTTTTAGCTTTAGCATACCTGCCTGAAATCTTACGGTTGGATTTGTCTTTTTTCCTCATTTAAAAACAATGTATCATCATATTAAGACATTTGTCAATAAAAATATCGGCACATTCCTTACACATATGATGCAATGAATTAACATTTAATAGCTGGACAATTTTCCTCTTAACATGAAGCCTACTAACAGAAAGAAAATCTATAAAATCCCGGCTTTAATCTGAGAAGAGGGATAAAAGAAAGAAAAGTTTGAAAATGTTGTCGATAGTGATGCTTTGAGGAATATTTACGTACAATTAGAGTAAAAATGTAACATACCCTTGGCTGTATAGTCGAGGATTTTTAAAGTCGCTGGCCTGGAAATGATCTGAACAGATCTTATAATTCTTATACAAGCGTAACGTCCCTTCTTTCTTGTACACTTTATCCAAATCGCTTCTGTGACATTTCACAACCCACATATCACACCTACAACAACACATCAGTATTGAAGGTTAACTGCTGCACTATACAATAAAATATGCGTATTATATTTTAAGCCCGTTAAAACATGGGTCGAGCAGGTCAGAAGATTATGAAGTACTATAAAAATCTCTGTCACTGGAAGAATATATATCCAAACACAATATTACTTACATGTTCTTGTCACGAGGGAACCTGAAGAACGATCGCGCATTTTTCTGTACTACGTAATTACTGCAGCCAAACACAGCACATACCTTTCCCCTCATGCTGAGAGGAGATATCAAGGAATGACACACGCTACTATTTAATTATGTCAACTCACTGAAAACGCATAAATAACACCAAAAACTTCACACAAAAATACACGTGCTCTTATGACAGAATCAGTACCGTTCAGGTCTATCCGCTAGAGTGAGCTCCAATAGCTGTCCCTCGATATCTCGCTCAGTGTCGTGTATTGTCTCTACTGTATTTGCCGACAGGACATTTTGCGGGGAAGGGTTGGGTGGGGGTGGGGGACGGCAAAACAAGTTTGGTAAGTCCGGAAGAATGTGGCGAGGGTTCAATTCTTCGTTAGATAATAATAATAATGTTATTTGTTTTACGTCCCACTAACTACTTTTTAAGGTCTTCGGAGACGCCGAGGTGCCGGAATTTAGTCCCGCAGGAGTTCTTTTACGTGCCCGTAAATCTACCGACACGGGGCTGTCGTATTTGAGCACCTTCAAATACCACCGGACTGAGCCAGGATCGAACCTGCCAAGTTGGGGTTAGAAGGCCAGCGCCTTAACCGTCTGAGCCACTCAGCCCGGCATTCTTCGTTAGAATACAGAGTCTTTCATAGTTCCCAATTCATAATAGGCTATGTACCCAGCATTGCCGAACATCAATCAGTTATCACTAATCTGCATTTAAGGGTGTCGTTCAGGAAGAAGATTGTTTACGCCTACCTAGTTCCTTTTTAAATAATTTCTAAGTACGGTAACTGGAAATTTGTCGAAAATACTCGTAGATGAATGATTCTAATTCCTCTTCCTATAAACTACTTTGTCCTCTTGAATTAATACTGTATTTTCAAATTATGATCTTTCCTAGTTTTAAAAACTCCATTCAAGCTTATTTGTCTAATAATGTCATTCTAAGCTGGGCATGTAGGCCCAAAACAGGGAGATGGCTTCTCATAAATTAGTTATATTTATGAGAATGTTTTCACAAATGTGGAAATGAAGACTGCAACAGCAAATTTAGGAGGAAATGCCCACACTACATTAATGAAATACTTCAGTATGGACTTAGAAGATTCTCACCATTGTAATGTTCTTCTTGCAACACTTTTCTGTGTTAATCAGTTGCTAATCAGATGATTTAAATGTTGCTAAAAAATGCTCCATAGAGGGGACATGATAGCTGAGAGAGTTAGTCTTTGAATCCTTATCAAGATGGTCATATGTAATTTCTGAAATGAAAAAATCACACCCCTGGATATCTTGTGCATATGATGATGATATCAACAGTCACATAAAAACAACCACCTTGCTTCCGTATACCACATACGTACATAAGACTGACTTTATCATTTTGCAAATAATTCACATATGTAAATATCATTTATGTAATCTATATACAAGATATATTAACTAAACTTGTATCCTCATATTCCTTTTCTTCTCTGCAGGCATACCCCCATTTTAACCACGTACAAATCCTCCTACAAAGTACTATCAGTGTATCACATGCTCGAACCCTTGGCTGTTAAAGCATTGCATTGGTGGTGGATTGTGTGGCCTGACATCCAGTGTCAACTTGTAATGTTGAGCTACCTCAGGAGCACTCTTGAGTTCAAAGGATTAATAAATGCACCACCGGCCATGGAAGCGTCAACTGCTATATCCCTTATCAGTTTTCAAAATCAGGTCACGATGGAAAATGTCTCCCTGGACCTGTTTCAGAGACTAGTCTTCTTCCACTTTGAGGGATATTGCCAAAGTGATTACACTTAAACAGCTTCTCAACTTTGACAGCTTGGCAGGTCTTTAATGGCAAGCTATCACTGCGCATCCCTAGTTCCTCATATTTGCCCTCAATATGCTTGAATAACATTATCAGTTTGACCGGCTTAAAATCGTCTCTGCCAGTCCTCGTGACAAACAGGAATTTCAGATTATTTGAACGCATTCTTTCACAATTCCTTTGTTCTCAAGGGACTGCACCTCTCAGAGAAAATAAATTTAAAGACTTAGGAGGAGGACCACACTGGGTTGACTTACATTTCATCATCCTATAAATATCCTCTCCAAATGTCACCAAGTCTGAACATGGGCTGCAACTGTTGCCACCACACCGACGAGGCAATATCCATCAGACTTGGAAGACATTATCCAAGCTATGATGCTAAATGTATTAGCATGTAGCTCATTGCATATACAGGGAGGATAGGTGTTGCAGCTCATGCATTCAGTTGTGTGAGGACTAGTTTTACCTCCTGTGGATGGGGGTTGGGGGTGACATAGATCCTCTATATCGCCTGCCTATCTTAAGTGCTGACTGAATGGGGAATCCTCAGAGGCTTTCAATGTGGAAGGATTGTATAGAAACCACAGGGCACCTAGCTATGTCTGGCATTTCTTCCACTTTCCTTGCCTGCCTCCTTGCTTTCATCTCTCCTCCCTTGGTCACATCTTTTTCTCTTCTGAACCCGACAGTATGACATTAGTGAGGCCTAGGGAGTCTTTCATTTTCACGATGTTTGTTCCCTTTCTTTTGCTGATACTATCATTCTTCAAAGGAATGGACTTCTTTTATTTTCATTTCTGATTAATGAAGAGAGGAATGATTACTTGCCTAGATGTACTTCTTCTTGAAATAATAATCACCACCACCACCACTATGGTGGATACAACTGCCAGGTGCATGGTGTTCTCACATGGTGGAATGTGGACACCATCTAGGCTCTTGAGCATAACTGCAGAGACTAAGAGACCCTTGCCAAAGCAGAACACACATGAATTTTCAAACAGTCAAACCTCAAGAGAGGACTGAAGGTCAAGAGACACTTTCAGTCGATTCTTACAACAGGCAGGGACTACCTATACGAGTGTATTCAACCTTCACCTCACACGGAGTTCAGTTCAAAAAACCCATGCCACAAACCAGCGTCTTACCAAGATTCTCTCTTTTAGTCACTTTTTATGATTGGCAAAAGATACCGTTGGTGTTTTCTAAACCTCCACCCACAGCAGTGTTAGCATTTTAGTTGCTTCAATAGTAAGTATAGTTGTATCATGAGATATGGAGAATGTCTGCCTTTGGCATTGCAGATAAGAATAGATATCTATTTTCATAGCAAAATGCACGGCATTTGAGCTAATGGAGTTATAATACTTGATCTCCATGTAAGAAGATATAAATGGGCAGACAAACATTTTTTCTATTATAATAGCGTTCAAAAATGTATCTGAAATTACTTATACATTATTTATTATACAACAATGACAATAAAAAATCCTTAAAGCAACAACAATTGTAAGTCACATGTACCGGGAACACATTTCAGTAAGAAACAACTAACTTTACTGGTTAGATAGAAGACAGTTTGGATTTAAGAAAGGTTATTCCACTGAGTCTCAACTGCAGTATTCCAGCAAGATATAGTATATATTTTAGATTCAGGAGGTTAAATGGACTGTATCACTATTGACTAATCCAAGGCTTTCGACAGGGAACATCATGGAAGACTACTGATGAAAATGAGGGCTACTGGACTACATATAACTGTAATTGAATGGTTGGCTAAATTCCTAGAAAATAGAACTCGATAATTAAGAGGGGAGTTCCACAAGGAAGCAATACTGGACCTTTTTTTAAATATATAAATGAGATGAGTAAAGAACAGGAATCACAGATACCGTAAGGCTCCTTGCCGAAGATGTTATACTGTGTAAAGTAATAAGTAAGTTAAAGATATGCATGATTGCAAAATAACCTCGACAGAGTTGTGAGATGGACAGCAGGCAGTGGTATGATGGTAAATGGGGTGAAAATTCAGGTTTTCATTTAATTATTTATTTATTCATAATGGCTTCCTTCAAGTGTCAGATTTAGGGCATCTCTTACAGTTAACCACATTTTACGACTGTTATCTACAGATATAACTTATTTTAACTTTTAATCCAACAAATGACATTACACCAACATTCTCAGTCTGACATGCATACAAGAATTTAAGTGCTATACAGTACATCATACAATATTAATATCAAGCAATTTCAGTAAAAAAAACCACACACACACACACATGAGTTATATGCACATCATAGCTGAAGTTAAAAATTAATCTTCTAACCAAGTTGGCTACATGGTCTGAGTCACATAGCCATGAGAATGGGTTTGAAGCCCCCACTGTTGGCAGTCCTGAAGGTGGTATTCTGTTTTATCCTATTTTTACACCAGGTAAATTATGAAAGACCAATTCCAAGAATTTTACACCAGTCTTACAGTTTAATATGTTCCTTTACTTCTAGTGTAAAATTAGAATTATGTCCATACGTGGTACTGGTTCTTAAGTGATGTAATAGATTGTGTCCAGAGGAATTTGCCATTTGTAACTCGTTACTGTAAGATTAATGTTCTGTATTCTCAGTTTAAAAAATAATTATATTCAGTAATGGCTAGAGTGACTTACTTTTGACTTATGTTCTATGTCCCCTTTTGGAGAAAAGGGCTGCAACAAAGATCCTCTCCTTGTCCCATCTCATGGCTAGTGTCTGGAGGTCTGCCCAGGATTCTTCAACTTCCCTCATCAAGATGGTGGTTTATGTCCTCTACACAGATCTGCTTCAAATTTCCTGTTTGCTGCAGCATTTTTATGTTCCAGCATCCAATTTTCATATCCATTTCCCTGCCAAAAATCTTCAATAATTTATCAAGGTAGTTTCTTTTCTTTGTTACAGTTTTGGTAATAATAGTTTCTCGGGGTTGCAACTTATTGCCCCATGGTTTGAAAAGCATAGTGGAAGGGCTGCCTCTTCTAGGCGTCTGTGCCTAGCTTCTGGTTTCGTCATGGTTTGGTGTTTATTGTGACTTCCTTAGATGAATGATGGTACTTCATTTGAGGTTCCATCAGGATTTAACTTCCTTTCTCAACTATGCTAGGGACCAGCTAAGGTGGAGTTAACAACTAGTGTACTGAAACATATTTATTTTCTCATTCATATTGGGAATTTAAGCAAAAAAGTACGCCATACCATACAACTCTGTTGTCATTGGTGTGGGTGGCAGTGGTTGTGGTACAATTCTATGGCAAACAAAGGAATTACCTGAAGGGATAGACATGATAAAACAGACTCGCGCAAATTTTTCATACTCGGTTGGAGTGGTTTGCCAATGTAGATGAGTGTCAGACTATGTCATTTAACCAATGGTCTTCACGGTCATGCATGGCTCTAATACAGAGTGCTGTCTTGTATTCTTACATATAGATAATTGTACAGGTGACAAATAACATCCAGCAGGAAAGAGTTCCAAGCCTTTTGGTCATGTTGCAATATGCAAGATTAGCTGGAACTGGACTGGGTCAGATATCATTGCATCGTGTCACAAGCAAGCATGCTCAACAGAAGAAAGGTTTGGAGATCATGCTAGTTATGGAAGTTATCAAGCACTACAAAGAGTATATTGAGTAGTAGCATAAGTATGAGGACATGCATTATCCTGCTGAAACAATACTTCATTTTAATAATGTGGGAATGACAGAAGTACAGCTTGTACAATGTCCTGGATGTACCAGGATATACTTATCAGACCTTCCAAAAGCACAAAACCCCCACCCCCCGCCCCAATGGCACTACAGCCCCTGAAGGGCCTTGGCCTACCAAGCGACCACTGCTCAGCCTCAAGGCCTGCAGATTACGAGGTGTCGTGTGATCAGCACGACAAATCCTCTCAGCCGTTATTCTTGGCTACCTAGACAGGGGCCTCTATCTCACTGTCAGATAGTTCCTCAATTCAAATCACATAGGCTGAGTGGAACTTGAACCAGCCCTCAGGTCCAGGTAAAAATCCCTGACCTGGCCAGGAATCAAACCCGGGGTCTCCAGGTAAGAGGCAGGCACGCTACCCCTACACCATGGGGCCGGCTAAAAGCACCAAAGGTAAACAAAAATTGTATCTTTCTACACCCTACACCATGATGCCAGGAGTTAGGGTTCATAAATTGTGGGTAAATCTCTGGAAGATGATGCTAAGTAGATGGACATCACATATACAAACAGCCATCACATGCATGAAGGCAGAACCTGCTGTCATCACTAAAAACAACTGAGTGCCATTTCATTCTCCTGGTGATTCTTGCCCAAGATCACTGGAGACAGGTGTGATAGTACTGTGACAGAAAAGGTAGCCAGTTCGTAGGTACATGTATGTGTCTGTAGTCTTATTGCAAGTAGACAGTTCCCAATGGTATATATGCACACCTCTGTTGACACATTCACCGAGATCTCTGCTGTGGATGTATTACGGTCTGTCATTGATGAGCAAATAGTGAGCCAACCTTGATGTACATCTGTAAAATGCAGCCATACTGAAACCAGTCTACAAGTGTGGGCCTGTTCAACTGACCGCTGATAACATCACCAAACTGCAGATGCAACACAACCAATGTATGCAGCAACCGTTCAATGTGTTCATTCCGCACTATGAAGTTCCACCACGCAACCCCTCTCAGAGGTTTTTAATTGAACATCAGAGGCTTGTAACTGTCTTTGATGTATTGAACCTCCCAAGTGTATGTGATACTGTCTGGTACAGGGTTGAATGCAATGCACTGAAGTGAATGGTACCATGCCATCTGTTGGCTGACATACTTGAAGTATCCTTCAGTTTAACTACAATTCTCTGGCATGCAACTGTAGTAGTTGTCTCTAGGGTGTTGCAGTTTTCTTCCTGACAGTATAAATAGATATTATAAATATCTTAGTTTCTACCTAACTTATTGAATGTAACTGTCACACCAAAAATCAAGACACAAAAATTTCAGCTGTAGTTAAGCATTCTTGAAAAAAAAAAATAAAAAAAATAAAAAAAAAGCTGTTCTGGAAGGTAAGTTGAATGGTGGAACATCCCTCACTCAAACTCTGTTATATTAGAGTGGAACATGAAATATTATTCAAGAAATTGGAGAGAATAGGATTGGAGACAGGGGTTATACGTTGGATAAGGGTATTTTTAAATTCAAGGGTTCAGAATGTCAAAGTAGGAAATCATGTATCACAGGAAGAGAAAGTTAGGAAGGGAATTCTACAGGGTAGTATAATCAGGCTATTACTTTTCTTAATATATGCAAATGATTTAGGGAGCAATATACTTCAGAAATAAGATTGTATGCAGGTGACATAATTGTTTACAGGGAAATAAACATGATAGAGGATTGTACAGACTAAGAAAGGGACCTTGACAGTATCTAATAATGGGTTGAAGAGAACAATACGAAGGTTAATGGAGGTAAATCAACTGTCACAACATTTACAAACAAGAGATTAAAACTGAATTTAAGTTTACTTTGGGCGAGGTAAACGTTCTAAAAGATGGCAAGTGCAAATGCTTAGGCATGAGATTTAAAGTTATTTGCACTTGAAGGGTCATGTTGGTGGCATTGTAGGAAGCATACAAATCATTACATGTCATAATGAGGCTACTTAAAGGATGCAAGAGAGAATTAAAACAGAAAAGTTACTTAAGTATGGTTCATCCATTATCAGAATATGCAAACAGTGTTTGGCATTTGCAGCAGGATCTAATAAAACTAGATGGTGTGCAGAGGAAAGCAGCAAGATTTGCAACAGGAGATTTTAGGAGAAAAAGTAGTGGCTCAGAAATGTTAGAGAAAATTGGGTGGGAAGCTTTAAGTAAAAGAAGGGAGAAACCTACACTTATAGGATTGTTTAGAGCTTATACAGGAGAGAAAGATTGGGGGAAAATCGATGTGCTGATCACAAGTATAAAATTAGATGCGATTTTAGCAGAAGCAGAAGACAAAATAAGGAATGAAACTATTCGCCAACAACTTGGATTGGAGAGGAGCCTGTTGTAAACTTCAGAATTTAGCAGATTACAATGGTATGGACATATGAGAAGGATGACTCCAATTAGGACCCCAAGAGCATACTATGAAAGGAATGTTGTTGGTGACAGGCCCAGAGGGAGGCCTCATGATAGTTGGGAAAAGCAAAGTTTCAAAGATCTTGCCAAATGCGGTGTAAATTCGCAGCAAAAGGTAGAACATAACCTGTGGATGGACAGGACTGAATGGAAGAGGGTCATAAACACCCGCACCCAGCTAGCTGGAGCAGAAAATCGATGATGATGATGATGATGATGATTTAGCAGAACCGATTGGGGTGAAATTTAATTCATTGGGAAGTACGTGAAGCAGTGGAACAATTTACCAGGGGAAGTGTTTGATCTTTCTTTTTTTCCTATTTGCTTTACATTGCACCGACACAGATAGGTCTTATGGTGACAATGGAAAAGGAAAAGCCTAGGAATGGTAAGGAAGCGGCTGTGGCCTTAATTAAGGTACAGCCCGAGCATTTGCCTGATGTGAGAATGGGAAACCACGGAAAACCATCTTGAGAGCTGCTGACAGTGGGGTTCGAACCCACTATCTCCCGGATGTGAGCTCACAGCTGCGCGCCCCTAACCGCATGGCCAACTTGCCCGGTAGTGTTTGATCCTTTTCAAAAATCTGTACGGATAGTCAAGGAAAGAATAAACTGCAACAAAGAAAAGAAATGAAAAGTTAGTGGGCATTTGACCTGTGCAGGTTATTGTATATAAGGAATTTTCTGTGAATAAATTAATTCTATCCCCTTGTCTTTGGGGATTGAACAGCCAAAGTAAGGGACTATGTGTAGAGGTAAAGTACAGTGGGGAATTCGAGATCCCTGGGACCACTACGGTAGCTGTGAAGGCCCTTCAGGAACTCTGAAAAGTGGTGACAAAAGGGGCTCTGGTTAAGATGCGGCAGGCCGTTATCCATGTTAGATACCGAAATGGGTTAAAAAAAAAAATTTTAAATTTAAATCTTACAGCAGTTGTATAGTGTTATTTGAAGTGATTCTACATACTATATATGATTTGATTATAAATATAAGTACAGAAGATATTATGAGTAGAATTTTGTAAATAATATAAATTTATTAAGGATGACCTGTATGTTTAATAGAAAAATTGTTACAGTAGTGTAAATTGTATAGTACGGTATTTTAGGAAATTTTCTTCTTTTTCCTTAAAATTTAGAGCTGGATAATAATGTATTTTAGTGTATCATTTGCTGCCAAGGTAGACACCTCATTTACAATAAATTGATTTTGATTTGATTCACCCATGCAATGATGAATTACACAAGCCTGAGCAAGAACCAGTTTCATGGCCAACACAGCTTTATATTTCCTAGCTTTCTGTCATAACATAAGCCAAGCTACAATATAAATATGTTTCATTTGAAAGACCTAAAGACAATATGTCTATTCACTACAGAGTCATAGTTGCTACAGTTTAATATTCCAGATGTAACTTGTAATAATGAGAATCAATAACCTTCAAAATCTGCTATTAAGGTAAAATTTTGGCAAATTGCTGCAAAAATTCATGAACCCGGGCGGTTCATCCATACAAATTCACACTTCTGCAAAACTGCTTTGTGGAAAGGGCGCTTGTTTCCAAACAAGTAACAGTGATAAAATCACATGTTGTACAACCAACCATTTCATAGTGTAGAGTGTTATCAGGGTCCTTAAGAATAAAATCACTACTCAGAGCGATAGGCTAGTGTGCTTTATTATCTAATATCTTGCCTCATTGCTTTGTGAATCTTGATTCAATACGGACCATAAAAATGAAATTTTTGACGTTAAATACTCATCACTGTTTTTATTCACAGACATAACTGGACTCGCATCTCACTGGAGTATCAACTTCTGCTTTCCAATATGGCTTCTTGCAGTGCAGTGTCATTTCAGAACAGTTCACTTAAAACTAATAAGCCTTGTTGAGCTACGCATCAGTTGTTGGCCAAGACCAACTACAACCTAGTAGTTGGTGCTGCATTGGCGAACTCACCCTTCGCTTAATGTCTTGTCATGGATTTGCAACTGTCTTTTAACTACTTGCATTCACTTGCCACTACCTCACTCAAGACAGACTCAGTGCTCTCACAGCCCTGATCTTCTCACTGGCCCATGGAAGAATCTCACAGTTTCCACTTCCAAATCATTGTGGGCACACATTGGGCACAAGCTGCATTGTAAGTCAACTTCCATTTTCTTCTGAGGGCTCCCTTTAGGAAGCCTCAACAATTCAGTGGGGTGTTGTTTTGCTTGCTGCTGGCACCGTGCACATATTCACCGCTGTGCCAGCATTGCCACCTCTCGTCAGCACTGTATCCTTGTCAGCCAGTGGCGGCGATTGGGGATGAGGGGAGAGGACTGCCCCTCACTTCAAAGAGAAAAAATAAAAATTGTATTCCATTTTGGCTACCTAAAACCACGAATCATAAAAAAGCAATGTATACAAACCCTCTTGTCTACTACCTAATTCTTTCCATTAATTTCTTGAAATACTAAACATTACTTAGCAGAATTAAGCACAAAATTTGATGCAGCTAACCAATTCATACAACAGCACAGCAAGTAGTGGAGACTAGAGTAGCAAAGTGCAGAAGGGTAATAATATATGATGGCACAAAACCTTGCTGAAAGTTTTATTGTATAGTATTGAATCAAATTTTTTAAATTATATCATTACTGTATCGCAGTAAGTTGGTAAGCCGCCAAACTTTACATCTCTGTTGAACTTTTCTCAGAGAGCATCAGAAACCACCATTTTGTAGCTTTTCTTAACAATAATTGTTGTCTACCCCTCACTCCCCCACACTATATTCACCAGCTCCCCGATATGTTTGTTGTCTATAAATGTTTGTGTCTTCACGCCCCCCTCAACCCAATTCTCAATCGCAGCTGCTGTTGCCAGCCCCCCTTTCTGCCTCCATTGTTGCAATAGATTTGATGGGATGTAACCGGCATTTTTAGCTCCACATTCATTGTTCTTCTTTTTTTTCACTTGCTATTTGCTTTACATTGCATCGACACAGATATGTCGTGTCATGTACTCTCACTGCTACATCGTGGGATTTGAGACTCTACTTTTCTTCATCTACCTTACTTGTAATACCAATATAAATGGTCCGTTATTGTACATTATTAATTTTCCAGCTAACTCGTTCCTGGTTGCCAGCGTTTCGCTCCCGTGTGCTAGGCTGGGCTCGTCAGTTGGTACCTAGCACACCTACCAAGACGTGTGGCTAGTGTATACTGTGGAGGCCACTGCGTAGGCTACTTGAAGTCACCGGCAGTGCCAATGCACTATGAGAGACTTAGTCTCACTACCAAAAATTGATGCCTGCTTGGCCATCAGATGATATAGATGTTGATTCCTATAGGGAATCTGAAATATTTGTCCCGAATGAGTAAATTTATAATACCAATATAAATGGTCCGTTATTGGACATTATTAATTTTCCAGCAAACTTATTCCTGGTTGCCAGCGTTTCGCCCCCGTGTGCTAGGCTGGGCTTGTCAGTTGGTACCTAGCACACCTACCAAGATGCGTGGCTAGTGCATATCGTAGAGGCCACTGTGTAGGCTACTTGAAGCCACCAGCAGTGCCAATGCACCATGAGAGACTTAGTCTCACTACCAAAAAATGATGCCTGTTTGGCCATCAGATGATATAGATGTTGATCCCCATAGGGAATCTGAAATATTTGTCCCGAATGAGTAAATTTAAAATACCAACATAAATGGTCCGTTATTGGACATTATAAATTTTCCAGCTAAGTCATTCCTGGTTGCCAGCATTTCGCCCCCGTATGCTAGGCTGGGCTCGTCAGTTGGTACCTAGCACACCTACCAAGATGCGTGGCTAGTGCATACCATGGAGGCCACTGCGTAGGCTACTTGAAGCCACCGGCAGTGCCAATGCACCATGAGAGACTTAGTCTCACTACCAAAAATTGATGCCTGCTTTATTTATATTGATATGTCCAATAACATGGACTTACTATTTTCGATTTATTCCAAGTCCTGAAAGTTCTATAAAATTTTGTATTGTGGAAATATCTTCAGCTATGGACATATAATTTTGAATTTGATAATGGGTGTCTCGTAGATCGTTCGAATATTGTGTCTATTTTCTGGGAACTGTCTAGGACTTTGAGTGCGCGGACATTTATCATCCTTTCTCCTTCCCCTTCCATTCTATTTTTTTCCTTCTTTATTGATCCTTAAAGAAAGAAGTGAAGGACCAAAAGTTAGAAATTGATAATGTTTGTTACTGATCTGTCATTAATTTTTCGTGTCTTTTTTTAACACCAATTTGTTTATGATGGAGTAGATTCTAATTGAGATTGTATTATGGGATTCATAAAAAAAATTGTGGCTCACAAATCCCCAATTTCTTTTAACTTTTGTCATTCTACCATTTTTTGTCAACATTGGTGCTGATCTAGTCATTGTTTTAAAAAAATATTATGAATGTTCATTTTGCTTTGGTCCCTTCTTTTAATTGGGCCATGTGCACTGTAACTCTATTTTTTTGAATTGTAAGGATCCATATTCGTCATTCCTCGATAATCTTTGTACAATTTTGAGATATTATTCACTCCATATGTGAACTCTAGGTATTATTGTCAGTGTTCTTCCCTCAAAATTGTGTACCTTCCTTTGAGATTCTGATCTTTGATCTATTCGTGCATTTCTCTGGTGTGATGCCAGCATGTTATTTCATATTGTGAAAAAAAATCATGATAATAATAACAATGATGATGATGATGATAATAATAATAATAATAATAATAATAATAATAATAATAATAATAATAAAGGCTTGTGGAAATTCTTGTCAGGATCACTATTGTGCTTAAACATTAGTTGAACTTCCCATTGAATGGGCTTGTTGGTCTTGTATCTTGTACACAATTTCTGCTTCATTTGAGTATCACAAAAAAATTGTAACATTTTTACCTTTATCTTGTTGTCAGTTTTGAACATACATATGTTCATCCCTTTGGTTATTTCCAAAAGAAAAGGGGATATTTTATTTTCCCTGTTCTTCCCAATGTCGAAGTACCTACCACGACTTTGCCTTCTGGGTTTGCCCCACAGTACGGCCCACTGCACGTGATCAACTTTGCTGTCTTGCTGTATAGTGGAGGGCTGGCCACCTTATTCGGAAAGTAACTGGCATATTAATCATTATTATCGCTTGCTATAACCAATTACAACCTGACAATCGTATGGCGACGATGGGCTAGGAAAGACCTAGGAATGGGAAGGAAGCGGCCGTTGTCTTAATTAAGGTACAGCCCCAACACTTGCCTGGTGTGAAAATGGGAAAACACGGAAAACCATCTTCAGGGCTGCCGACAGTGGGGTTCGAACCCACTATCTCCCGATTACTGGATACTGGCCGCAATAAGCGACTGCAGCTACCGAGCTCGGTCACATTCATTGTGATGGATGATAGTGAATCGTACAGCTACCAATTAATTACCACTTTCCTTTGAAGATAATTCGTAATGACCAACGAAATGATTCAGAAATGTGGAAAGGCTCTTGCATGTTATAAGTAATTTTAGTATTTATTTTTGTAAAGATATCATAAAGATTGCCCATTCATAGTTACATTTACGCGATTCAGAGATGACCTTTATATAAGAAATTTTAGTATTTATTTTGTAAAGATTACCTTTTCATAGTTGCATTTATGCACGATACCAGTAGCGGTACCGTATACGAAGAACATGCAGTCGAACATAGGCACACTTAAGACACTAACTACCGGTACCGAACCTATTATTCATCATTATTCAGCACAGTAACTCCTTCATATTACGACAGTATGGTTATTATTAGTAGTTACTAAAAATGTTTTGTATTTAATTTATAGTATGTGTCTTTAACGTCCTTTCAGTAGCTTCAAGGTATTAATACACTCCACAGTCTGCTGCCGGCGTAGTTTTACGTTCTGGTTTCCATCCCCCTACTTTGCTTTCGAATGCGATCGCCTCAACGAACTACGCTGCGGGTTAAAAAGGGTAGGTATATAAATATAGTTTAGTCATCTTATCGAGTGAAAAGCAGTTGCTGTTTCTTGGTATAATTCCCAAACAGTACAGTCAGGCATCTTGTAGATATACGTGAAAAAACTTTCACTCGGAAATTGTACTACAGAATTACTACGTTTATATGAGATTGAAATCAATTTGAGTGTTAAGGAGCAAAGGCTATAAGGAGGGTAAATGTCCAAAACGTTTAGGCCAAGTACCCATGAACGCAGCACGCAAACCGTTTATCTCAGGTTGATATAATTGAAACAAATTATGCATGGGTGATATGATTGGGAAATATTAACAAATAACAACATTTCAACATAGGTTTTATAGAATAATATAACTTCGAAGTACCAAACGATAGCTACTTAATCCTTTATATCATAGCAGTTTGGTGTTGAACTATGCATTCAGCATTTTTCATAATCAGTAATAGTTTGTTGTATTGTTAAGATATTATTTTAATCAATAATGGTACGGAATAATTTAAATTCTGTATTGGCATTAGTTCATTATAGGGCCTGCAAAATTAATACCTATAGGCGTTACCTGCAGTGCACTCGGGTAGCTGCAGCATGAGTGACTGCTATCTATTTCTTAGGTGTTCGACCTGCAGCTTTCCTGCCGGGGGGGGGGGGGGGGGGGGGCGCAGCCCGCATGACCATCGACAACAATCTACATGGCCTCCGACATGCTATTAGTTCTAAGAAGAGAAAGATAGCAGGGAGGAGTGGGATTGTGATACTACAGAAGAATCTGCCTGTTCCCATGCTTGGCATGTTACCAGGCCAGATGTGGTGGTGGTGGGTATTAAATAGCGGTGTAATCGGGTTAATAAGGGTCAGGACAAAACCACATAGGCCCCCTAGGCGGAAATAGAAAGATGCCTACATGGAAAATCTGACATTTTGTAGATAGCACATGCAAGGATGTGGGCTGGACTTCTCCAGGTTGTGTTAGTGAGGAGTATGTATCATGCACAAGTCATGTCCATTTTCCTGCCATATTGTTTGTTATAGGGGATCATCCTTCTTGACACTGTGGGATTCCATGCGCGGGTCCAATGGCATCTGGGCTATGGGACTGCAGGAAGAGTCCCATTTTCCAGCCGCCACTGTTCCCTGGTGCCAAGCCTCCGTTTGCGGAGAAGGGATAAGCCAAGCCTGCTGTGTAGCTGGGGCTAACGTCTTCTTCAACAACGTCTTTTTCTTCTCTCATCCCTTGGGTGTGTCCCAGTATTGCGGTGGTATTCACTCATGTCACTTCTAATTTAAAAATAAACATAAACATACAAGAACATACATACATGCTTGATATTATAATCATTACCGGTACTGTACACTAAGTTTGAGTGTGGGCTCGGGGTTACACTCTCTTGTCGCTGCAGCCAATCTTATGCGATTGTTGTCCGTGTGCACTTCTTGAGGGGCAGGTCTCCTGTTTACCCCTCACTTTACTGAAACATAGAAATACAAGGATATGGAAAACATATTATGTACATTTTATATACAGTTCTTTTTTTGGTAAGTGATGTTCGTATGTATATTTTTAGTGAGGTGGAAGCCATAGAAGGATTTGGGGGAATCCCTTTATCTTCTATTCCTGTGGCTGAATAGTATTTGTTTTGGCGTGGGGTACTTTTTGTATTGGTCTGGGTCGTACCTTCCAATACTCCTGATTAAGGGATTGATCCTGTTGCCCCATGCCTTGGTGTACATTCAAAGTGTTTGCTTTCTGATGTGGTGTCGTATAGAGCGAGTGTTTGTTATGGTGCGAAGGTCCCTTGTTGCCGCTCCGTAAGGGAGTTTCGCCGCTGCTCGAAGGCTGTTTATGTTGGTTTTGGTCGTGTATCCCCATGCTGGGGCAGCATAATGATTGGCCTGATAAAGGCTTTATACATGTTGACTGCTACCTTTGGGTTTATGCTGGATTTGCTGTTTAGTACCTGTATCCCTTCGTTTGTTAAACCCGATTGTGGCAGGTTCTAGGAACTGCGTGAGGAGCTGAGTGGAGGAATGTCCGTTATGGAACCCGAATTGTTCATTCCTTAGAATTCCTTTCTCTTTGGTGTGGGTGAGCCTTTTTAGCAATATTTTCTCGAATACTTTACTTATGGCTGTTAATAGACTTACAGGCCGATAGTTGTTGGGGTCCGATTTATCTCTCACTGGCTTCCCGAATACAAGGATTTTTGCTAGTTTCCATTGTTCTGGGAAGTATTGCAGCTTAAACATGGCATTGAATATGTTGGTAATTATTGTGAAGGCGTTCTTGGTTAGCTTTTTGAGAACTAGATTGATGATGTCATCTGGCCTGGCGCCTTTTTTGGGGTTGAAGTGATCAATGATCCATTTTATTTAAGGATATTGGTCTTTTTAACATCTGGCCTAGGTGCATTGTTCAGAAATTCCTCTACCTTTGCTTCGGTTTGCCGCGTGAATTCGGGGTCTGAAGGATCGTCATTCAGTGTGAATGCTTCCTCTAATGCATCAGCTATGATTTCGGCCTTCTGCCGCGTGTCGAATACTGGTCCGTTTGGTCCCTTGATGGTTGGAATAACGTGTGGTTCACGTGTGAAGTGTCTTGCGAGTTGCCAGACGGGTCTCGTGTTCATGTTGAATTTTCACAGCTTGTTGTTCCATTCGTTGGACCGGTGTTCTTTTAGGGCATTTTGAATTTCAGTGTTCAACTGATTTTTCATTTCCCTGTCTATGTTGTAGTGGTATCGGGCCCAGCTACACCTATGACGGTTCTGTCTTTGTATGTTACTTGGGATTTCGAATGTGTGGTCCTTATATGTGTGGGTGGGTACGTTCGTTTCTGTCGCTGTTTGTACTGCTTTGATGAGGGTTGATATTGTCTCCTCAATCTCGGCAGGACTTTCAGGAGTGATATTTTCTATTCCCTGTAACAGCGAATCAAGTTTCCTTACAAACTTGTCCCATTTGGCTGCTTTATAGTTCAGCCTTCGCTTGGGATTTAGCTAGTATCCCTCATGGTCAGCATCCAGTGTTACAAGTACTGGTTGGTGTCTTGATGCTAGGTCATTGATCACCTTCATAATGTATTCTAGAGGGATGTGGTTGAGTAGGGCAATGTCTAGTATATCAGAAGTCTGCCCTCTCGGAGCTAGGAAGGTGGGTTCCTTGGGTGCAGCTATTATGTATTTGTGAGTGAGCCTGTGTTCGTATAGCGTGGTGCCTTGTTTGTTAGGCTTAAGACAGCCCCAGCTTTCATGTTTCGAGTTGTCTCCGCCAGTTATCGTGTTTCTGGCTAGTCCTAGGAGCACGTCTATGTCGCCTGTGTTGACTGTCCTTGGGGGAGAGTACGTTGCAATGATGTTGATTAACGTTCCACGTACTAGTAGGCGTATTCTGCATGCTTCCATTGCCACTAGCTCTGGAATTTCAAGCTCCATGTGTTGTAGGTCCCTTACCAGGACTGCCTCTGGGTGAGGGTCTGTCATACTTGTGTACTTTGTAGCCTTTAACTGTTAGTTTCGAGCCTGGAGCGAGAAATGTCTCTGCGATTAGTGCTACGTGTATTTCGTGCTTTAATAGGAAGGCTTCCATAGTTGCTGCCACCAAATTAGGCGGGTGAGGAAAACTGCGCTGTCGTCAGATTTGGGAACGGCGAAGGCACAGATGGTCGAGAGTTGCTTACCTCCGAGCAGGGATTGGCAACACTGATCGTGCAGTGCTGTCTAGTTGAAGCCCATCCGCTCCAGGCCACCGTGCCGAGTCATTCCCTGTCATGCATCTGTTGAGCTCGCACCATAAGTGCAGTTAAAGATGGGTAGTAAATGTGTTCAACCTGGTGTTTTTTCGGGTCTATTATCTGAAAAGGATGAAGTGCGAGAAACGAACAACAAACTCCTCTGAAGTGTCGTCAGTTGGAAGGGCTTAAGAAGAAGGATTTAGCCAGCTAGACAAAATCCATAATTGTGAGTGTATTGCAATACATGCAGAAGTTGGCAGACTCAAATATTTTGCAGACTGTGAACTTCAATAAAAGCCAAGAGTTGATTGCAAAATGTGTCATTTTAGCCTTTGTTCGATCCAGAGATGTGTTGAAAATGAAAACCTACAGCCTGTTTTTCAGTCATTGACCGGGTCAGGGATGTAATGAATGAAACATATATAGGCTGTTATTACAATGGGGTCGCCACTCCCAAGGTGATTTATTAATGAGTGATAAATGCTATGAAATGATAATGGAGAGTGTTGCTGGAATGAAAGATGACAGGGAAAACCGGAGTACCCGGAGAAAAACCTGTCCCGCCTCCGCATTGTCCAGCACAAATCTCACATGGAGTCACCGGGATTTGAACCACGGTATCCAGCGGTGAGAGGCTGACACTCTGTCGTCTGAGCCACGGAGGCTCCCAGAGATGTGTTAATGAAGCAAAATATTCACCGAACCATAAAATACTTCCATCTCCAAGGAAAACTTGATAAATTAGTTCTCTCTTAGGTTGCCACCCTACCACTGCCAATACAACGCAATTGAAATAATTTGGGTTCAAGTCGAGAGAGAAGTGGCAGAAAGGAACAAAACATTCAAAATAAAGGACATAGAAAAACTCGTCAGAAGCCACCGACCATGCAACTGCTGCAGACTGGGAAAAGTGCTTCAATCGCGTGGAAAATCTTCAAGCAGATGATTGGGCCAAGGAAATAATAAGGGATGAAAGAATGGAGCAATCATCATCAGTGTAAATGACGACTTGACTGATAGTGAGATGAATGATGACAGTGACTAAGAAATCTTAGACTGCCTTTTAGCTAGAAACCTATTCTTAATTCATTGTAAATTAATATAAACTTATTCTTTAAAATAGTTCTTTTTCTATATTATTCAGTACAATATATATAATTCAAATATTTAAGGTTATAATGTAATATAACTCATACAGATTAGTACTTAGGCCGTCCTGCAGCCTGTGCTTGCGCGCGCAGCCCCGAACTGGCTCAGCTAGCGTCATTTACATGGTTGCTTTCTGGGCAATTTTCCAGGAAAACTACAAGTCTCACAGAAATATGTTTCAGATAAAAAATGTAAGTCAGGCGATTTTTTACACTTTTCCCGCAGACAAAATTTTATTGGCTGAAGAAATAAAATAATACCAATATAAATGGTCCGTTATTGGATATTATAAATTTTCCAGCTAGCTCATTCTTGGTTGCCAGCGTTTCGCCCTCGTGTGCTAGGGTGGGCTCATCAGTTGGTACCTAGCACACCTACCAATACGCTGGCTAGTGCATACCGTGGAGGCCACTGCGTAGGCTAACTGGAGCCACCGGCAGTGCCAATGCACTAAGAGACTTTGTCTCATCACTAAAAAAATAAAAAGAAATAAAAACTTGGCCACTTACTGAAAGTTTCAATACATGATTCTACGGATTTAAATTTACTCATTCAAGATTTTATTTTTAATAATTATTTAAAGTGGTTTATGTGGAAAATAGTTATACCACTGAAATCAGCAGTCTTTTCTGAAGCTTGTAGTATAATTTGTTTCGAAACTTTGTATGAAGTAACATCAGGAGCTTGAGAGAGAACAACCTACCTCGCACTTTGAAGTGATGTGTTCAGTTAGACATTTCTTCGCCAGTTGCTACATAACCTTTGCAACAGCGTAATTTCTCTGGCCCGCCTAATTTGGTGGCTGCGACAATAGTTCTATTTTCTTGTTGCGTATTCCTTTTCAATTCCAAATTAGAACTTGCAGCCCGTGTGTGCTTATGTGGTGTGTAATTTGTTCAGCCATTGCAGGGAATAGAAATGACTCGATGAGGTTTACTATTATCCGCAACCCCTTGAGATTCTCCTCCTCTGCCACCCTTTTAAGAAGTTTAGAATGGTGGGGATCAGGGTGGTCAGCAGTATGTTTATGCCAAGTGACTTCAGTATGTCTTCGGCTGGGTTGTTCTTCTGACCTGGAGGTTCTCTTCGGTGTTGTGACTGGGGTGACGTGTTTGGTGTTGTGTTTATGGTGGTGGGTGTGGTCTGGGTAGTGGATGCTTTGTGTGTGATCCTAGGTATCATGCGCTTACTGCGAGGGGAGGAGCAGGCGGCGGGTTCTCCCTTTGGTTCCTGCTCGGATTCTCTGGGCGTGGTTTTTGTGTACCTTTTGTTGCATTTGGTTAGGGGGCTGGTCCTGCTTTGGTTGTTTGAGGCTGTATTTTTGTTGCCCGAGGCTTGGGGAGGGGGTGTTGGTTGAGTTTGAGCCTTGGGGTGTCTGTTTTGTCTTTGTTTATTTTGTGCCTTGCCTCAGCCTGAATGGCCTGTACCATTAGCAGGGTCTCAATTTCCTGGTTGGCCAGGTTTACCTGAAGCGCCTGGTTGGCTAGGGGGGCCTTTGTTGCCTGAAGGGCATTTTTGAGCCTCAGGGCGGCCACGCTGTTGTTCTCTTGCGCCCTTCGGTCTCTTAGCTCTGAGGAAGCTTTCGTATTCCCTGCGGCTCGGGCATTCACTGTATTTGGCCGCGTGTTTCCCCTCGCAATTACAACATTTAACATACTCCCTGTCTCCGCCATTTGGACAGTCACGGGAGGAGTGGGGCCCAGCACACCACCTGCATCTGTGGCTAAGCTTACTCCCCACTTGGGAGTGACCGAACCTTTGGCACATACTGCACTGGGTGCATGTGGTTTTAGGCCAGTAAGGCTCAACCTTCACAGTCATGCTTAGGAGGGTGCGAAGACTCTCCATCTTTTCCACTCCCGACTGGTCCGATAACGTGACAAGGTAGAGTGGGGCTTGTTTCCTTCCCTCCCTTGTTCGCATCCACTGCGTGCCCAGGACTGGGATTTGCTTAGCCGAGATGGCGTCTGAGATCTCGTTGAGCGTGTACTTGTTTACAGGGGTTGTGAGTACATATCTCTTAGTCCTCCTGTAGTTGAGCAGTGTGTATTGAATATCATGCCCATCAAGTGCGATAGTTGCCAGGTGATAGCTTTTTTTCTGAATATAATATCAGCTGGACAGCTTCGTGCGAATCCCTCCTGGGCTTTATGAACTTATAGTTCCTTTCGCCATGTGGGAGGTACTTGAGCAGCGCAGACTCAATTTTCATGAGGTTATTGGAGTATATTGTGATTGGGTGGTTTCTCATGTTGTTGTGGCGTCTCTTGGGTTGCTGTACTGTTGAGTTTAGGAACCCTTCAGAGCGGACAGAGGCGTTGGGTTGATCGTTAGTCTGGGTTTCCTTAACCTGCTTACGTTTCCTCTGGTGTGTCCTTCTGCTCTTGACTTTCATATAACGCCCCTGCTGGCTCTCCGGTTCGGGGGCCGTGGTCTGCAGGGTTGGTGCCATGAGCTCCGGTACTGCCCTCCCCCATCCTTCTCAGATGTTTCCTTAGTCTGGGCGATGAGAGACTCATCTATCACCAGCCTTGAATTGTCTGAGTTGCAGTCCGTGGCTGGGCCGTTCATGTCTGTAGCCTCGAGTAAGTCCTCTAACTCTTCCCCTTGGGAGAGGTCCGGCTCATCAGGGCGTAGCCACTCAGTTCCGCTCTCTCTGTGCAGCGCACTTCTAGTTAGGGGTTCTGCTATAATGCTTGCCGGCCAGCTAGGTACCGCTTGCACTGGTATGTGCATCCCTGAGGTTATGGTTGTGGTAGGGGTTGTGCGTGTTGAGGTGGTGGTGACTGTGTAGGTTGTTGCTGTGTGCACCATGTTTGCAATGTACCGCCCTGTGAGATGGATAGTCTGCTCCAGGTATAGTGCCTGCCCGTCAGGTGAAGTACCCGGTGCCAGGTTTGCTATACTTGTCCGCAGTGATTTTTCTGATCTCGTGCGGCATTCAGTGTGCGTCAGGGCCTGCCCACTGTGTGGTACACTCCCCGTGCATGCCGCAGTACTGCCGTCTGAGCGCACGGCGCTTAACGGTGTCATTGCAGCCTGGGGAGTAGCCGGCATAGTGGCTTTTCTCCCTTTCAGGGTCTCGGTTGTGGAACCGATGACCGGGGAATTGTGCTTAGTGAGGGGGGGGAATGCTACACTCTGACAAGAGTGTAGCGGCACTGGTCTGGGTGGCTACCAGCTCTTGGAGTCCGTGCAGTTCGTGAGAGCGCTTGGAGAACAGCGCTTCGTTCACGACCAGCGAAGTGACGCCCGCTACTTGGGTGGAGTGCTGTGATAACAGCTGCTCCTCCCTAGCAGCCATCTCTGGAAGTTCTTGGCGCTCGAAGTTTGTCTGTGAGTTCCCAGGCTCATTGACAAATTGCTCTTTCAAAAGATTGCTCTTTTGGAAAGAATGAACCTGGTCCTGTGTGTGTGTACTTGTAGGGAAGAGCTAAGGAGAGCTAGTGAATGCGGGGTGATCCGACACGAACGGGCCCCTGGCTCACGGCAATCCCTGACTAACCCTAGGCACCGAGAAGTGGTAGCCAGTTGGGATGAGTGTGTGTACATCTCGAAGGTCTTGACGGTCTTGGAGTAGGGCGAGCAGTGCATAGAACTACCCGCAGCCGTTGAGAGGAGAGAGAGAGTGGAGCGAGAGGCTCGTATGTCCTTTCACTTGCACAGTCGAGCTCGTACTCCCACTCACATCGGCGTATTTAGGGTACTTCCAATAAACTGTTGTCAGTTACCCAATACCGGTACCATATTTGTGTGCGGGGCATATGTCAACAATGTAGTGTACATGTGTTTTTGTAGTTATGGCTGTGTGTTGAGGTTGTGATATTGAGTTCTCTGAATTTCTTGTAGGTTTTGAGTTTGTTGAAGTGCTATGAACGTCAAGTAGTAGAATTAGCAAAAAGTGCAATACTGAACTCTGCATTAAGGTACATTTTCCAAGGAAAATATTGTTTTTGCTTATTTACCATTTTTTCCTTACAATTTTTTTTTATTTTTCTGCACACTTCCTGGGTAGTGACAAAGAACCCTTGGTCTAGCATTTTGGGTGTGTTACATAATAAACCTCATGAAGGAAGTTTGGCCCGGGCAGGGGCTCTGTTTCGTGTCAGCCACTGGCCCACATTGTTTAGGATATTTTGTTGTGCGGTTGTTAGTAGCAAAATCTGTGTGTGTTTATTTCCTGGAATAACTTCCTGTTGCACATTGGTAGTAGCTGCAGAAAGTATGGAATATGGCACATTATTTATTATAATAGGTTATAAACGTAATTATACTTCTAGGAGTTGGTTGGCAGGTCCCTGGCTTTCGTAACGAGCACATCTCACCTCTACAAGCAATCTGAGGTTAGACTAGCATCTGTTTACTTTTCACTATAATTCTGTGGTACAGGTGTTGATACTGTTATTACCATTTTTAAAGGCAGCACTAATAATGTGCATAATTACTCTTTCATATCAACAAAGTACACAGAAACCTACATCTACAACAACATATGAAATCAACAAATCCTAGAGTTTCTATCAAAAAGGCCAGGCCGGGTGGCTTAGAAAGTACATCATTGGCCTTGTCAGTACTAGTTGGTAGCTTTGAACCTGACACGGTCCACTGGCACTTGAAGATGCTCGGATATAGGCCTACCAGCTAGGTGCTGGTGAGTTATCAGCACATAAGCAACATCTCAGAACAAAATTCTGTCACCTAGGATTCTCCGGAAACCATAAAATTAGGTAGTGGGACATTTAACTAATAACACTGATTCTATCACAAAAGACATCAGAAATCTAAGTGTTGGAATATGGAGAAATCTCACAATATCTGATGTGATGCTCAACAGTTATGGTCACCAAAAGTAACAAAAACATTCCGATTTATATTTCACAGACACCACTCCGCACTACCCTCTTTAGAGCAGAAAGGACATGCCACAAAAGTACCTAGCAGTTGCTAATGGTTAAACCACATGCCAGTAGACACCTGTATACTAAAATGAAGGGCAAGATGCACTACACATACGAAAACTAGAACAGTCGATCAATTATAATGCCAAACAGTAGTCAGACCAAACAATAGAATATGCATCACACTGATTTGTTAAATATGCCTCATTTTCACTAACTAAAAGACTTACCTGAGAACTCAATCAAAACACAATTCCTGCATTTGAAATCCATTTACTACCGATAATTTTCATCAGCCCTCGAAAATCAAATGCTTTGGGAGTCAGTTCTTGAGGATAATCTTTTCCATGCGGTAAAAGTTTCACAGTGGAATCATTACTTCAGATCGAAGAAAGAATGGTATGTATTTCTAACCTTTATTTAAAGCTGTACAAGAAAATTGTTTAATTCAAGAAAAGGACAGATGTAAAATAACAAATTTTCATAGCATTTACTGTTAGCAGAGCTGCACAAATTAGAAGATAATTTAGGGGTCAGGCATATAAAATAAAATTCCCTTGTTTACCTTTGTATTATTAACCCCCTTAAGCGGGGAGCACGGTACACACCATCTCACTCCCAGGTGGGGAGCGATTTCCCTGATTGAAGAAAATATTTAATTACTTGATTAAAAACAATCTTGGACTAAAATGAGCTATTGAAGGGCCCTAAGAGAAATATTTACTTGAATATAATGTATTTAATTGTTGAAAAATTCTACTAATTTTTCAATACTTTGGGCAAAAACGTACTAAGTGCTTTCACACTGTGATATCGAGGTTGCTTCTTCCTAATAGCAAAGTTCTGGTTTTCGTTTATACAGTAACTTTACCTGAATGTTTTAGGCAGTTTACTAGCAATCTCTGCCTGGAAATAGGTTTTTTTGTATACATAAATTGTAGGTTTACAAAGTTGACATAAAATTAAAATATGTACAATGGAATAAATTATAATACTCATGAAATTTTCTGTTATGTTGGTTAGCGCTTTCGAGGGATCAAGTTTATATATCCTACCTACAGTTCATAAGTGACATACACGGACTATATTACACTGCATTACAGGTAATATTTACAATATTTACAGTCTTCAAAGTGTTATGTCTTCTCAGCTGTTCATTATGATACACACGGAAGCACGTTATATAACTTGCCTCGGCTTCGCATAATGTTTATGATTCCATTCCGAGACGCGATTGTTTTCTTGGTATGTAAACTTCCCACCCTAGCCACCCTTTCCATAGCAAGAGGTTCTCATCAATTGACACTTTGCCATCAGGGGTATAAGCTTCCGAAAATTTTGCTAACAGGTGGTCAAATACTGGATTTATCTTGTATATTTTGGGAGGAAGTTGTCCATTATTCACCTCACTATCAGAGATATGTAAAAAGCTGTGGAAGAAAATCTAATAATAATAATAATAATAATAATAATAATAATAATAATAATAATAATAATGGCTTTACGTCCCACTAACTACTTTTACGGTTTTGGAGACTCTGAGGTGCCAGAATTTAGTCCCGCAGAAGTACTTTTGCCTGTCAGTACATCTACTGACAAGAGGCCGGCGTATTTGAGCACCTTCAAATACCACCACTCTGAGCCATAATTGAACCTGCCAAGTTGGGGTCAGAAGGCCGGCCAGCGCCTCAGCAGTCTAGGCCACTCAGTCTGGCGAGAAAAAATCTCTCCTGTGTCATCAGCTCATAGAAAATAGGCGTAGTGAACAAGCAATTGCAAGAAATATAGTGTCCTAATTTAAGTTTTCGTACAATTCCCTGCCGCCATAAGAAGATTTATTTTGTATTTATTTGTTCGGACACGGTCTTGATCTTGACTTCTTCGTTTAATCTTACTAAACTGGGTTTTATGTGCAATTTCCTGCTCGGCATCTTTTGTCTGTTTAGCTAGGTTCTGGCATATCTCGTCATAAAAAAAGTAATTGAAATATTTCAGTCAGTTTTGTTTTCCCTAAGAACTCTCCCTTTACATCACGATGGAATTATGGATCAATGCAGGACTTTCTTTGTCCATTTTCATTATAAGTTGACGAAGAACTTGTACTGGTTGGATTGTAATCAGTATTATCGTCACAACTGTCACTATCATGATCACTACTTGAATTGGAATCAAACATGTGTTGTCTCTTTTGCGACTGCTGAACATTTGCATCAGCTATGCCCGAACCCTGTACATTCCATCCTGCAGTACTTATTCCAGGTAAGTTCCTGTCATGAATTTTCCTTCAGCAGAAATTACTTCACTAATGTCACTATTCTCCCCACTAAATTCCAACATTTTGTTTATCATGACCCGTAAATCGTCTTCCTTTAATGGTGGGGGCTGGTAATTCATTATAGACATTTTAGCGGAAAAATGTAAGGAAAAGGATCGAATAGAACCCTGGTCTCTGCAGTTTGGACGTAAATCATGAATTGTGCCAGTATTACGGATGCGTATGATAATAAATGTTGTAACTTGTGGTAAACACACACTCCAGTCGTGAAAGAAGAACTCAATACTGGGGATTAAAAAATCAGGTTACAGTTCTAAAACGTCATCAGAGAGGTCTGTTCATTATCATAATCTCTAGAAATCCCTCCTACAGCAATATTATTATATCCAAGGGACAATTAGGTGATGAGTTAAAGCTTCAGCGTGAAGCTTTTAGGCTTTAGTTCATTCCTGCCTGGACGTTAGCTGCGTTTTTTATGATACACCTCGTGGATGACATATTGATATCGGAAAAACAGTTGAAAAATTCTCATCAGTGGGCAGACTCATCCAGAATACGCTGCTGTAAAGGTAACAAACCTCTGCAGGCAGGCAACTGAGAAGAAAAAAAAATTGAATTGGCGGATATATCCGCATTCCCCGCCGAGCAAGCCACTTGTAGCCACGGATCTCGCCGCATCGCCCACTGAGCAGGTTAATCATTAAATCTCAGCCCCATTCAAATCATCACCACTGTCTCCTTCTTATTCACTCCTGACAAATGTCTATATCCTTTTGTTTGAAAATACCCTTGCTCTGCTGATTTTATTGATTCAAAATCTTTCACATTCAGGTCATTCATATTGGTCACCATTAGATGATTCCATGCTATCTGCATCTCAACTTATTTTTGAATAGATTCAGTAAGAAAACCCCTTCAACATAAAAGTATTGATGTTTACAATGCTGCAACAATGTTGCAGAGTTCACTGAGTAAAGGAAATCTTATATTCATTCATCAATTTTAAGTATACATGGGATTTTTCCAGTCCTCACTATGGCAAATCATGGAAAATTTGTTGCTATAGTTACTCTGCTCTAATGTCATTCCTGGTGTTTTCTTTATGCCTTGCATGGCTACGAATACAGGCAGTTTTCATATACTGATTACATTTGAACAAGATCATTGCAGAAAACGTGCAGTGACTGAATCTTTTATATTGTGCACCTTACTCTGTGTGTTTGTGTTTCATACATTCAGTTTTTTTGTTTCCTTCAAGATTTTGGTAAATCATGGAGTGTCCTGAATTTATTAAATGTGAACCAGAATGGTATCCAAGTACAGAAGAATCTTCTGAATCTGTAAGTAGACATACAATTTCATTTTTTCAGTAGTTTAGGAAGCTTTTATTTCAACAATCTTTCTTGTATTGCTTGCATTCATCTAGTTAAGATTGTCAGATAAAATGTAAATGTTGTAATTTTACCTCTTTTTATTTTTGTTTTATTTTAGGTACCCAGTTTTGAAATACCTTGTGGTAATCTGGTAGAAGTAAAGATTGAGTCTGGTGTTAGCTCTAATGAACAACTTGAAGATGAGGGATGTTCTGAAGAAGCAACCAAAGAGGAATATGAGGTAAGGACACCTTAATTCTGAACAATTTCAGTATATGTGTTTGATTTTAATTTCATATTAAAATGTTTATGCTAAATATTTAAATGGTTCACATTTTGTGTATTGATGTGGAGCCACTCACTGGGGACCATGTATAATTAAGGTAGCATACCACTTTAAAGAAATTTACGGGCATGCTCAGAATATTTTAAGCCTGCCTCAGTCCCATAGGGGTAATGGAGTCCCACTTCCATTTGACAAAGCAGGGACTCCATAGAAACAGCTTGGCAAACAAAATTGAATTTGATGGAGTGCTTAATGAGACTTAGAGAAGAAAAGAAGTAAAATAGACTGTCAGCAAAGAGGATGCATCTGGATATATTAAGAGTTAAACGTTCTGATAAGGGGAGATAAAGAGGGAGAGACAGGAGATTATAAGGTTGTCTGAACAGGTGTTAAAAAGGAAAGGGCAGAGAGTATGTATTAAACGTTCATCAGGAAAACTATAGCAGCAAGCACGTGAAGAAACTAAGGGCCCTTACACACAAGCGTTTTTCTGTCGTTTTCGACCACAAAATACACTTCTTTGCCGCCGGCCTGACCACTTCTGTAGTTCAGTATGACCACATTTTGTGGCTAAAGACAGCACCAAAATGTGGCCTGGCCAGCTTCACATGCATAGAGTAATTTTGTTTGGCAAGTGGAACTTCGGTCATTCACAGTATGAATTCCTACTCCTAACAAAGATACCTGGCTGAAAATTGCATCAGGCTTTGAAAAACAAGCCCATTTTCCTAACTGCCTTGAAGCTATACACGGCAAACATGTTCATGTAATAAAACCAAGGAGAGTGGATCATGTATTTTTTAATTAGAAGCGTTTCTTTTCTCTAACTGTTTTAGTCGTTGTCGATTCAAACTCTAACTTTGTTTATGTTGACATAGCATCCTACGGGACGTCCTCCGACTCAATAGTTTATTCTAACAGTTCACTTTATCATAAAATGCAAAATAATGAGCTTGATCTTCCAAACTCCAAACCACGTACAGAGAATGGAATAGCTTTACCATTCGTTTTAATTGGGTATGAGGGATTTGCTCTTTCAAATAATTTGTTACATTCATATGCAAGGAAAAATTTGTATACAAAGTAAAAGGTTTTCAACTATAGTTTATATAGTGCTTGGAGAACAGTAGAATGCACTTTCGGGATTCTAGCGAATAAGTGGACAAGATTTCATAGAACACTAAATGTGTTAATTGGTTTTGCTAAGGATAAGGCATGTTGTTTATTGCACAAATTCGTAAGGCATTGTGATTACAATGGCATCTTTACTTGTGAAGGATTCCTGGATTTAAAAGACTGCCCCACTATAAGCAGAAGATCTGTGAATGCTATGCACGAGGAATTTGTGTCTTCCAGAATTTGAACGAAATGCATTTTTCAGGAAGGCCTGAAATTTTGTTGACAGCGAGTTTTTATGTCATGCATGTTTCAAGTTAGCAATTACTGTTACTAGCGTTAAGCCTGCTAGAATGTGTGAGAATATTTAGCATTTTTAAAATAAATATATGTAGGCCTGAATCTTACCTATTTCATTTTTCTCCTTTGTGCTTAATACCTGGAAGTTACTGTGAAAGACTTCACAGATCTTCTCCAATGTTCTAACCTTCTCAATTGCTATATGTGTTAGTAGTGTAGTATACAGTGGGTTGAGTTTAAATCTTGGCAATAAACGTGTCCATATCGAATGTTTCCATTATGATAAAAGTCAGCCAGAACACGTCATAGTCATCGCGATGTGGCTGAAATGTCGCCTGTTGAAAAGGAAAGCTCTGCAGTCGGGCTGTGGTTAGTGGACGGAATCGGCTACAGCTGGCAACAGTGGTTCGCTTGTGGTTGAGAAAACATTAGCCTGTAAACGGTAAGCATTCTTCCCATTGCATTATATGGTGACGGCAAGTAGGCGACAACTGACCACACATAAACCAATTTTTGTGTGCGACAACGACAACAGAAAAACGTTCGTGTGTGAGGGCCCTGATGATGCTAATAGATTAAGCGATTATGGTTGTAGTGTATCTGTCTTTACATGTAACAGAAAAGGAATTCATGAGTATTATTTAAGAATTACTTATTGTGCAATAATGAATTAAAGAGTATTCTGTATATCTTTATATTTAATGATAAAATAATACTCCAAAATATGGTCCTGAGTGGCAGGCCGCTGTTTAAATTGAAAGGATATAGTACAAATAAGTACAACCTAACCCTTATTCCAGATTTACAGTCCTTTGCATTAGAGTAAAATTGAGTGGGATTAAATAAGAGTTCTAAATGAATCTAGTGTGAAATATTGTTTTAATGAAATTTGAATTAATTTAGTAGCATAATTGTTGAGGTTGATTTCATTGGCTTATTTTGCAAATATGTATTTCTATTGCCTCCTTTCTCAAAGTGTTCATTATAGTATCCCCTATACCTGCCCAGTTTTCCTTGCTTTTCCTCAGGTGCCTTGTGTATGGTTCTAGTAATATGCAATAGCTACTGATTTTGTCAAATTGGGAAAAGGAAGAGGCCTGCTGTTACATAACTTGTTTTCAACATTTCAGTTGATTTTCATTATTCATTTTTATATTTACAAGTTGGTTTACAGCACACCGACACAGATAGATCTTGTGGCAACAATGGGACAAGAAAGGGCTAGGAGTGGGAAGGCAGTGGCCATGGCCTTAATTAAGCTACAGCCCCAGCATTTGTCTGGTGTGAAAATGGGAAACCATGGAAAACCATCTTCAGGGGTGCCGACAGTGGGGTTCGCACGACAGTGGGGTTCGAACCCACTATCTCCCAAATACTGGATACTGACCACACAGCAACTGCAGCTATCAAGCTTGGTGATTTCCATTATAGTATCCGACTAAATTATTAAGGGTATTAAAACAGGCAAGTTATTATCAATGTATATGTTAATGAAAATGTTCACCATGGACATTTTCCTTCAGATGACCTATTTTTTTAATACTTCGAGATCTGGGAAGTAAAGGGATTAAGAAGAAAGTGCAAATTAGAAACAAATACAGTTAAGAATGGTTGGAGTATTAAAGAGAGATTGAAGGAGCGCATTAAGAAAAAGAATTCAGCGAAGCAATCAGCTAAGGATAACATGATGGCAAACATATTTGGCAGCCATATGAATTTTAGGGAACACTGGAAGGGCATGTACAGATATTTTCGAAGCAGAAACAGGTTCCAGAAAAGACATTCCAGTATTTAGTTCGCAAT
This sequence comes from Anabrus simplex, assembly GCF_040414725.1. NCBI lineage: Eukaryota > Metazoa > Arthropoda > Insecta > Orthoptera > Tettigoniidae > Anabrus > Anabrus simplex. The sequence goes on from NC_090271.1 coordinate 58,091,422, forward strand.
ATGTAAAGTTAATTGGATATGAAGATAATGTTCTGATAGAGGAGGTGACTATTACTGGCGAAATACTGAAATTTACCTATGACAATGAAGACATTTCTATGAAGATACAAAAGTTGAAAGCTAAAAAAGGCTGCTGGGATTGATAATATTTCTAGGGATGTATTGAATGCTAAGAGTTGGGATGTAGTACCATATCTGAAATACTTTTTTGATTACTGTTTGCATGAAGGAATGATACCAAGTGAATAGAGAGTTGCAATAGTAGCCTCAGTGAGCAAGGGAAAGGTGACAAAACATAAAGTGGATAATTACAGGCCAGTCAGCCTGACATGTTGCTTGTAAGCTCTGGAAAAGCATTCTTTCTAATTTATATTATACATTGAATATTGAATTTTCACGACCGCATGGTAATTGAAACCGACCTTCAACCTATTAGCTTGTGTTACGTACATTTAGTATATGTTGAAGGGATATTAAGTACAGAACAATAATGGCTAACCAGTGGGATCCAAACCCAGAACCTTGCAAAATCAGGAGGTTGTAGGTTCAAGGTTAAATAAGAGTTAAAAATGAATCTAGTGTGAAATATTGTTTTAATGAAATTTGAATTAATTTAGTAGCACGAATGGAGGGCGGGGGTGATTTTTAGTGTGAGTTTGGAATCCCACTGGTGTCTGATTGGCCATTATTGTTCTGTACTTAACGTCTCTTCAACACTTACTAAATGTATGTAACACGCCCTAATAAGTTGAAAGTCGTTTCGATTATATTAGACACGTTTGCGAAATTACTGACTGGTTTGATAGAACAATTAGAAAGATTATATCAGTGAAGCTCAATTCTTAAGATTCCAGCAAGATATAGCAGATATTTTAGATTCAGGAGGTCAGATGGAGTGTATTGCTATTGACCTATCCTATGATTTATATAGGTTAGATCATGGGATATTACTGACGAAAATGAGGGCTATTGGACTTGACAAAGAGTGGTGGAATGGTTGGCTACAGTTCTAGCAAATAACATTCAGAAAATTAGATTAGGTGAAGTGTTGTCTGATCTTGTAATGATTAGGAGGATGGGGTGGGTCCCCAAGGCAGTATTATTGGACCTTTATGTTTTCTTATCTTTGTCACAGAACAAAAATAGGATCCACATTTAACTGAATAGCTAGCAGAATAAATTATATGGTCATCAGTCAACCATTCCATCCATCAGCAACATTCGAAGACAGTCCTCTTTTTTTGAACAACAGAGATGGCAAAAACAAAAAATCATCAAACAAATATCGTAACCCGGCAACAAGCCATAATAATGGGCAAGGCAAATAGCATAGAGAAAACTAGCCTTACGGCTACTAATAATTTTGAGGTTGCATTTACATTAGAGAAGAAGGCGTCAAAATGTTGTTATAAATGTTTAGGCCTAGTCTCACAATTACGACTATCACAACATACCTTGAATAAACCTTAACCAAGGATTAAATTTAGGATATATCTTTTACATCTTCCTAGAAAGGATGTCTACCGAGGCAAGGTTCTTATTTTAGCAGTAGTTAAGGACCCAAATAGAATAATTATGAATTACATGTACAGTTTATCTGCCGATTGGACGGCCACAGGAAGCAGTCCTACACACTGTTTTTATTTTCAGCATACTAAAGGATTAGGCTATATATATCTTGATGTTCCAATTATATTTGTACTTAATGAGAAATATTAGAATTAAATTGGGTTACCACATGGACACACGAAAACTGATTTGCCCTAAAAAAATTACACTAGAAAATCAAATAACTGCGGCTAGCACCGACTTAGAAAAAATCTTGTCAATCATGAAATCAATAGTGGTTTCTATCCGGGATCAAATTGCAGCGTTCCAGACATTCTTTTTTGCCACAAACACCAGTTTGCATCTGACTACTTCCATCTTGACCTTTACTACAAATGTCATTATTCACTTGACCAGTTCAACTATTTACTTCATTGTCGCAGTTCAGACTGGCAACCACCAGCAACGCCACCAACTGGATGAGGCTTTATTAATGAGCTATGCCAACAGCCAGCATTGCGATGCACACTAGCTTAAATCCATAATGTGATACAAATTTCAAATCACTTGCCAAAAGAGTCCAAGGTCCTTAATAATTTCTCAATCTTATACATATAAATGATGTGAGTAAGAACTGGAATCATACATAAGGATATTTGTGGATGATGTTATACTGTATAGAGTAGTAAATGAGTTTCAGGTTTGTAGTGAGATGAACTGCAGACAATAAATAGTATGAATATAAATGGGATGAAAAGTCAAGTTGTAAGTTTCACCTGGAGGAAAAGTCATCTCAGTTTTAATTATTGTGTTAATGGTGTGATAGTACCTCATGGGGAACACTGTAAGTACCTAGGTGTTTATATAAGGAATGATCGTCATTGGGATAATCATATTAACAAGGTTGTTAAGATAGGTAACAGATCTCTTCATATGGTTATGAGAGTATTTAAGAGTTGTAGTAAGAATGTAAAGGAGAGGGCATATAAGTCTCTGGTAAGACCTAAGTTAGAGTATGGCTCCATTGTATGGGACCCTCACCATGACTGCTTGATATGAAAACTGGAAAAAATTCAAAGGGAAGCAGTACAGTTTGTTCTGGGTGATTTCCGACTAAGGAGTAGTGTTACGAAAATATTGCAAACTTGGGGCTGGGAGGACTTAGGAGTAAGAAGAAGACATGCTTATCTATACGGTATGTATATTTGGTCCATTAGTGAACATTATAAATTTTCTAGCTAACTCATTTTTGGTCATTAGCGTGTCATCCCAGTGTGCCAATTTAGGCTCATCATTTGGTAACTAACATACCTAGCAAGACACATAGCTAGTGCATAATGTGGAAGCTACTGCATAGTCTGCTTTGAGCCACCAACATTGCCAATGAGAGATTTTATCTCATTTACAAAAATTGATGTTCGCTGGGTCATTGAATGATATACATATTGTTCGCATAGGGAACGTGAAATATTTGTCCTGAGTTTATAATGACCAATAACAGACGAATTATGTTCAAATTTACTCATTCCGTATGAATATTTCAGTTTCTGTATGGGATTCAGTATTACATGTGATAAAATTCATTTTGGGTCCGTATTGAAAATATTTGTATTAAATAACACTTGTATGTTTTAATATTCATCCACCTATTCAGTACAATACAATTATTTTATATTAGGACATTGTCCTTATTAAAATTGTTGACATGAAATTAGTATATTACATGGTACATGCTTCGCCCATCAATAGTGGACATCATCAGCCATATTTTCGATCTTAGAATAGATCAGGTACCTGATTGGAAATAATCTATGAATGGGATTTAGTATCTATATCATATGTGGTATTGAAACAGGAACTGCCCCTGATCGAACTGGGGGCCGCGCGGTCTGTTTCATCTTTTCAAATTATGCGCATTGTGGGTTATGATGCAATGCTTCCGGTGAGCTAGCTCGCGGCAGCCTACTAAGACATCACGAAGCTCACAAAGCTTTTTTATATCTCCGCTTCCAAATGAGATATTGGTAACGGACAACGGGACTGTGTAGCTTACAATAACAGATAGCTCATGTCCAAATTTCATGTTGTAACTTTTATTTAAGGGGATATCTCAACGTCAAGAAATTAAGTAATTTCAATGACGTGAATGTTCAGGGTCAAGCCCAGGTATATAAGACGAGTGAGAGGACAGTACAACAAAGTACAGCATAGTAGAGACCTGCTGCCTGAGGTTTTGCCGGCAGTAAAGTTCAACTTTGTGTACAAGTGTTGAGTCTGAACGTTGAACTACGTACCCGCGAGGTACAGCCGAGAACTCTTAACTCCAGCAGTGGTATAAATCCTGCATTCTAAGTTTTTCCAAATACTTAAACATTTTGCGTGACTTATAATATACAAGTGTTAGACATCGGACATGTCAATACCGTGTGTGATAAGACTGTTGATTAACTTATAAATTAATATGAGTCCATGTGTTAACTTCTACGAGTAAACTAACCAGTTAGAACTTCGATTGCGGAAACTACATGCCTAGTACTTCATGGTTAGAAGTAAAAACAGTGCCATTAACTATTTAACATTTCGTGGTGATAGTGTGATAGTACTGTAGACTGTTTCTCAACACATCGGGAACATAGACTGAATCCTACACTAAAATCACGTGTGAAATTGAATGAATAGACTTGATTTCAATTTCCTTGAACTGCATTAACCTGACAGTCAGAACTTATTGAAATCAGGGTATTGAAGGTTCAATTATATTAGCATAGACTTTGTTTAAAACTTATTGAAGTGCATTAAACTGGCAAGTGGAACTTAGTAAGTTCATTGTCTCACGACAAGTCGATCACCTTATTAGTGGACTTGTTGCAAATTACTTTGCCTATTAGACGTGCTACTTGGAACTAACAGTGCAGCATCACTCGAAGTGGTGTGTGTAAACCAGCGCCCCATACATACTCCGACTGCCCTTATTGTCATGTGAACTCCCTCCGATGGATACATGGTAACTCCGAGGGATACATGGTAATGGTGTTCCTAATCTGTGGTGGACGTGGTAACTTCGAGGGACGTGATGATGGTGTTCTGGACTATGGTGGACGTGGTAACTTTGAGGGATATGTGGAATGGTGTTCCTGATCCATGGTAGAGATGGTACGACAGTCAAACGGAGCCAGTTCATCAATAAGGTGATTTGCATTTGTGTCGTTAAAGAGTAGTGTGAACTGTGTCCTATCGAGTAACTTTCAATTCAGCAAGTCAATTTGAAACTTTCCAGCAACTTAAATTCTCATTCAATATAATTTCGAACTCATACATTCCAATTTTCAAATGACTTGCCATTTCTTAATATTAGTCATACTGGCGAACTTGCTAATGATTAGGAACTTGGAAACTTAGCTACTTCGTTAACATTTCTACGATTTAGAACTTTGTTTATCTCCATACTACATTAGTTAGTTAGCTAATTGAAGAGTGAACAATAGCTCAAAATTTGATAGGCATATCAAGATTGAACATTATTTCCTTGCACCAATTATTCATTTCAGAAAGGAACTCTAATTAATTTTGTTAGTTCCTTTTTCAAGTATGGTCTCTATTTTTCAACTTGAACTTAATTAATGTTGTTATTTTGTGAACTTCAAGAATGGACATTATTCACTTAGAATAAGTAATTATTTCAAGGTGATCTTAATTGTCATATATAAACTTCAAGAATGTTCTTTGTTCAAGTTAATTAATTGTATCAAGAAGAGACTTTATTAATTTCATTGTTGAACTTCATTCTTAATATTTGTGCTAATAAGATTGACACAATCTATTATCAGTTTATTGAGTATTAAGTATGGACGAGAGTCCAGTTTGACAAATATTCAAGGTAATGATAGGCCATTCATCTACTTTGACTGATTTTAATAAAGTTTATGTGGCCGGCATATGCAATCTTCTAATCCCTTTCTGTACAATCTCCTAACATAAGACCACACATGCCCTGCATAACCTTCATGCTCAATTACACGTGTCAATGAGTGCATGTCAGTTAGTGCTACAGTGAGAGGTATGAAATACATGGCACCGCTACGTGTTGGGCTCAAAATGAGAACTCGTACTCCACAAGTAGGAGATATGCGTGGCTAGCCCTAACTTATTTTTCAATATTGACCCTAGAAACTTTTATAACCACTCAAGTAGGCAACATGGAAAATATACTTGCTGCTATCAAAGTCCTTAGGCTTAATATGGATCAACAACTTACTGAGATATCTACTACTCTCAAAAACAAACTCACCAAGGCAAATGCCAACATCATTTCTGAATTAATTAATAGCATTGCCGAGGTGAATACCAAAATAGAAACTAAATTTGCCAAACCAAACTCCAAAATTGCAGGGGTAACTACTTGAATCTAAATTCACCGAGGCAGATAAACAACTTTCTTATTCTAATGCCATCATTGAACAGTGGCTTGTGCAGGCTAGCGCACGCATAGAAAAAGGATTGAGTGACTCTAATGCCGAAATAGCCAGGAGGTTCACGGAAATGAATACTCAGTTTGTCAGTAACCTTGAAGTAACTGCGGGTAGCGCCGACTTAAAAAAAATCTTGTCAATCATGAAATCAATAGTGGTTTCTATCCGGGATCAAATTGCAGCATTCCAGACATTCTTTTTTCCCACAAACACCAGTTTGCATCTGATACTTCCATCTTGACCTTCACTACAAATGTCGTTATTCACTTGACCAGTTCACAGGTGGTGAATACCATGATCTAGACCAAAGAAAATTGCCTAAAAATCACAAGGAGGATGATCAGATAAAACCATTATGAAAACTGAAGTCAATTATTGGCACATAGAAGACTCGAAGTTAATATATGATGATACTCCACTACCTAGACCGAAAATTCGGCGTACATTACCTGACGTTTATTGTAGGATACGCAAGTTGAATGTCGCCGCGTTAATTGATTCTGGAGCACAGATGTCCCTGATTTCAGAAAGATCTATGGAGGCCTTAAGGAACATACAGGACGTGTTGGTGAAGCCGGTAGCCCAACATAAGGTTAAGGGGATTGTGCCTGATAAGGTTGTTAAATTCAAAAAAAGTTTTCATTGATCTTTATATTGATGGCATACTCTTCGAGCATATCTCTTTGATCTTGCCTCAAATGAAATTTAATCTGATCTTAGGGTCTGTTTTTATGTTGAGATTCCGTGGAGTGATAGATAATTCTGCTAATGTCATTCGGTTTTTAAATTTGGCCTCTGTGGTAACCCGAATGGTAGAGGGAGAAGAAGTGATACATGGGTTAGAAGCTCTTGATGAGAAACTTGATGGTGCAATAGAAGTGCATTATCAAGATGATGCAGCGCCAGTTGAAGTTAATCCAGAACAGGAGGGCGACCCGTAGTAAGAGGGACCCATGGAGGACGAGTTTGTGTCCATAGTAGATGAAGTCACTGATTTTGAGCAAGACTACATCGCCTCGATTACCCATGTGATGGCTGACCCAGAATCTCCTTCAGACATAGCAGAAGCGACTAATCTAATTTTTGAAATTTGCTCTTACGTGTTCGATAGCAAACCAGGAGAAATCGTTGATTATAAATACCATCTCAACGTTAAGGATCATTTGCCATACGTACATAAGGCCTATCCAATGCCAGAAAGGTATCATGAGGAAGCCAGAACACTAATTCATCAGATGAAAGAAGATGGAATAATTTTGCCTTGCATCACTGCATTCATCAACCCTTTAGTGGTCGTAAGAAAACCCAACGGCAGTATGTGCGTTTGCCTGGATGTGCGTGCGCTGAATGATGGCTAATTCTGGAACATGACCATTGTCCTTTGTTATGAGATATCATCAGTCGTTTCCATGGGAAAATGTATTCCACGTGCCTAGATACGACTTTGTCATTTTACGATATCAGGATATATAAGAAGAGTGGATTATACACTGGTTTCTTATTCGAGAATGTCACATATATCTATAATCCTCTCCTATTCGGGATTAAGAACTCAGGAGCAGCCTTGATTAGGACTTTAGAGAATCAGCTGTCTGACGAAGTGAAAGCTATCACTGATTTACGTCAGTGACATTTTGATCGCGACAGTGACGTGGGAGCAACATCAGGCATCCTGAAGCCAATCCTGCAGAAAGGGTCATTGCGAGAAGTCACAAAATTCTGCAGAATCTACTATGGTAACCAACATTGGAAACAGATCGAGGTATTGCCGATCATGCAACACATCGTGAACTCTACTACTCACGAATCAACTCGTGATATCCCGCTATCATTGCATCGGGGAGTATTTCCAAATCGACCATGGGATCAATTACTACAAACACCACCAGATATGGATGTACCCCAAGAGGCTGGACACATGAATGCCCTCAATCATCTGAGATATGCAGCCATGCTCAGGGAGCAACAGCGAGGCGGCAAGAAATTCTGATGACCACTACAGGAAGACGACCTTGTCTTGATCTGCAAACTGACAGTGTCTCTTCCCAAGCAAGGGATTTATGCCAAATTTTGCCCACTCATCGTTGAACCATTCTGCATTGCGGAAATTCTTAAGAATGAAGCATACAAGATTGAACTTTCTTTATCCAAGTTAATTAATTATATCAATAATTGATTTTATTAATTCCATTGGTGAACTGCATTCTAAATATTTGTTGCTAATAAGATTGACACAAGCTATTATCAGTTTATTGAGTATTAAGTGTGGATGATAGTCCAATTTGGAAAATATTTGGAAATGATTTTAATAAATTTATGTGGGCAGCATGTGCAATCTTTTATTCCCTCTCTGTACAATCTTGTATCATAAGACCGCACACGCCCTACGAAACCCTCATGCTCAGTTGTACGCGTCAATGGGTGCATGTCAGTTACTGGTACGGTATGTTTCGAGCAGTCAGTGGAGAGTTGGTGTGAATGAATAAGCTTGAGTGGAGCTTTTAAAAGTATGAAATATCATAATATAACATGGAGATAAAATTGGAATTTAAGATGACAATTTGGGGCAAATATTCATTTATAAGACGAGGAGTAAGGGAATGGAATAAATTATCAAGGGAAATGTTCAATAAATTTCCAAGTTCTTTGAATGAAAATATTTAAGAAAATGCTAGGTAAACAATTGATAGGGAACCTGCTACTTTGGCCACAGTCTAAATGCAGATCATTGATGATCGATTGAACATACTTGTTGTTCTTCTTACTTGTTGGCGGGTTGATTGTGATATTACAACTTCTATTTGTGCCTTTGTTGATGGGTAGGCTTTAAGCAGCAAATTTTTAAACTCTGGTGTCCAGTCTGATTTAGCAGGACCTACTTGCCAAATACCCAGCCAAACCGCATTGCACCGCTAGGTCCTCTGGAATACATGGGTTAACACATAAGAGTGTTATGTTCTGGAGAAGCATTGAGGGTTTCTTGTAGAGAAATTAATTTTAAGAATCTTTTGTGGGCTTTATTTGGTGATTGGACTAGTTGCTTGACCATTATTTCTGTTTTTAGCAAATAAAACATGCTAAAGTATATGAATCTCAATATAAATTGCTGCTGGTTAAAAAAAATTGTTGAAGAATTAGATAAGACTGATATTTGAACTGAATATTTAAACCCATCTAATATTTCAACTGTATTGGTTTAGATGTGATTGAGCAAGAAATAAAGTGTTACTATATCATATCAAACTATTAAGCAATATTTAAAAAAAAAAAAAAATTTAATTTCAGAAACAAAACATAGCAAAAATTTATTCTCATCCTGTTTCACACCCCTTATAATTAGATAATTATAAACTGAGTCTTACTATTATTGCCCTGGCCTCCCTCTACTTCTCTTATCCTCCAAATCCCAGTCTATTTTTCGCCCATTAATCCTTCTCCATTTACTTCACATGAGCCCACTGCCAAAGCTGGTTGATACATATAGCTTAATCCATTGAAAATATTCCTAAATTATCTGTTATCACCTTATTTCAAGCACCTTCCTGCCATTCTTCGCACTTGTTTATATGAGCAGGCATTCTTGCTACTTTTAGGTCACCTACTTTATTTAAATAAGATATCCTGAATCTGCCCAGCTTTCACTACCTTACAACAAATTCAGTCTGAAAACAAACTGATGAAGTGATATTTTTGCCTGATACTCGAGCAGCTGGTTGTTTGCTTCATGGTTGTATTAAAATAGTGTTCTCCCCTAAAATTTTCATCAGCAGTGTGGCAGGAATGGGTAGCTGGGCGGGGAATACTATATAAAAAATAAATATGGTAAAATTTCATTTCATTCCCCTCGGGGCATTAACAATAATATCAGACAGGTAAACATTAACTGCAAAATTGAAACATTTTTCCATGAACCTGCTATGCTGGTGTAGCAGGGCGAGAGGTGATACTCCCACATGGCACGTTCCAGGTGGCGGGTCTGGGTCTTAACCGGCTTGTCGGCAGACTTGAGGGAAATAAAATACCTCTCGCGGACCAAACATCCAATCCCCTGGGGTTGGAGGACACAGACGAAGAATACATCCATGGTATCCCTGCCTGTCGTAGGAGGCAACTAAAAGGGGTGACCAAAGGATGATCCAATTAGAACCATGAGACTGCTTGTAATTAGTACCATCATGCAGGGAACACCATGGCTCGCTTTTACTTACGCGTAGTAACACTATGTTAGGTAGGAAATAGGTTTGTGGTTACTAACAACAGCGTGTGGCTCAGGATGCATTTTAGAGTACCTGTGACTCGTACACTTATATGAGCGACACAATAGTCTGCCTTGCCTATGCTTAGTACCCACTATGTAAGGAACACCATGGGAGAGTGCGAGTCCCTGTGGTTAGTCCACTTATGTGACGAATGCCATAGGTTTGCATTGCATTGTAGGTTTGTGTCACCTGTAAATAACACTGCAATGATTGAAACACCATAGGTCTGTGTTTGTGTTATATGTGTGCATTACATTACCTGTGAATAGTACCATAATGTGTGGAATACCGCTAGTCAATGCTACTTTTGATTAGTACCGCAACACGACAAATAGCATGGTTCTACTTTCCTAGCGATAAGTACCATTATGAGGGGCTGATGACCTGGATATTGGACCCGTTTCTACTACGAGCATCATCGATTCAGTATTGTGTTTCAGAAGCAGTCCCTTGGTCAGTAATACATTGTTTAAAGCTAGTTTCTGGGAATGTAGGGCATTGCGGGTCGGATCCACTGATTGTTTTAACTTCATATCCATCCATTCATTATTTGTCCTCATGTTTTTGAATTCTGTTCAGTGGAGGATTATGGATTTTTAAATTGTCATAACATTTCGTCTCATTTCATACCATTAGGGGCCGAGACCTAGATATTAGGCCCCTTTAAAGAACAAGCATCATCATCATCATCATGAAACATTTTAGTGTTATATGAACAAGAAATAACGGAGTGTTTTGAACTTTTAGTGTTCTGCTCATTCATAGTCATGTAACACTGGAGCTTACCACTTGGTTGCTGTGGAGTGCCATATTGGTTTGTGATGTCTTGCAGAATTGAGTCCTCGCATGCGATTCCATGCTAATCCAGACACTGCTCGCGCACGACACTACCTGATAGTCAAGATAAATATTTAAAATCTGATGTAATTGACGTAATTATGCTGACAATAATGATGATTTATAAATTAAATAAACAGTTTTAGATTATTTATATTTTAATTTAGAGCTGCCAGATACTCAAATATGTGTTAATATTATGTGACTAGCACATAGTGGTGCCCATAAAAAGGACCTAGGGAGAACGCTGAAAAAAAAAAAAAAAGTCAATGACTGTAATGTTTTTATGTACAGTTTTGTAATGCTGTTAATTGGGGTTATTTTAAATCCTGCAGGTTATGTGCTTGGTATCATTATTTTCCAAATTTATCTCGGCCTAGTTTTAATATACTATTGTTTGAATTTCAAATTCCTGTTGCATTGCACAATGACAAACTAAAATATAATTTAAATCATAAATTTTAATTTTATTCATCCCATATGGAGCTTTTCTGCAGTCTTGAATTTGCCCTGATAGAAATGTAAGATCAGTTAGGAAAGATAATTTAGTAAGGAATATTTTTTGTGTAGGAAACCTCTACATATGTCAGTGTAGCTTCACAATGTTCAACAAATCACAGACTATCAATATGTTGTTAACTGAGCAGGTAGCCCTGTGTTTTAGGTCACATAGCTTGCATTCAGGAGATAGTGGGTTAGAAGCTCAATGTTGACAGTCCCGAAGATGGTTTTCCATGGTTTCCAATTGTCATACCAGGCAAATGCTGGGGCTATACCTTAATTCAGGCCATAGTCACTTCCATCTCACTCCTAAGCCTTTCTTATCCCATCATTGCTTAAAGACTTATCTGTGTCGGTGTGACATAAAAAATCAATATGTTAGCTGTAACATATCAATAAACTTATGTCATTGCTGAGATCACATACGTTCGAACCCCACTGTCGGCAGCCTTAAATGGTTTTCCATGGTTTCCCATTTTCACACCAGGCAAATGCTGGGGCTGTACCTTACTTAAGGCCACAGCCGCTTCCTTCCCATTCCTAGCCCTTTCCTGTCCCATCGTTGCCGTAAGACCTATCTGTGTCGGTGCAACATAAAACAACTAGCAAAAAAAAAAAAAAGAGATCGCATACCGATAGTACTTGGTGTGGAAATAAGCTCTTACATGAATTTTCACAAACATTTCTCCAAATAATATATTTTCTTGTCTATATTTTGAAATTTAGCATAGTTAATAATGTGACATATACCTCTGAGAATGTTTGTGCACCATTTCATGAAATCCAGCGCAATGGTTTAGATGACATATTGTTTTGAAAGACAGGCATAATTTCATTAAATAGGAATTAACCAATCACTCAATTACCTAATTTAGCATTTGAGTATATCATGATGGTTTAATTGTTGCTCACCAACCCAATTTGGCCATCAATATTTTGAACAAGATGTGTAAAATATTATATAACAAACCAATAAGGAAGTTCTTTCTCTTCGTAGGAGGGAGTCCCAAATGAAGAACATGGCATTATTGAATCAACATCAAATGAGTAAGTGATATCCATTTATTAACCTTTTGCAACCCTTTGTCGAATGGGATTTGACATTAAAATATTAGCCTTGTGTTCCATAATCAAGTCCTACTCGACATGAACACAGTTTATACTTTCAGGGCTCCTATGTCTAACATGCTGTGTTCACATATAGAAGAGTCATTTAATGGAACCCATGAGATCACCTATTCTGATTTATGGTACTTTGCATGAATTCTGGTGGCTTAATCATTCTCCTTTTTAAAAGTTTGTGAGAATTTGTTATGATGTACTGTAGTTTGTTTCTAAACATGGCTTCGCCTTCATCTTCTCTTGGAGATTTGGATATTTTGTGACATAGGATGGTGAAAGTATTGTTGAAGATTTGCTATTCAGTAAAACAATGCTGTGTGTGTGCTTCTTACTTAATTTCAAGATTTCTGCGTTTTCATGTAAATGAAACTGCAGACACAAGTGGTAAGCCAAGGAAAATAAGAAGTGTTAGGGAATACCTGAATAACCGATTTAAGTCAGTTTATGTGCCACAGCAGGATGTAGCTATTGATGAGTCACTGATGAAATTCAGAGGATGTTTATTGTACGTGCACTTCAGTTGCTCCAAGCATGCTAGATGTGGAGAAAAATTTTATAAACTTTCTGAATCTAATTCAGGCTACTGTGTAAAATGTAACATTTATACCAGTTATGATTTACTTGTGGGAAGTGGGCTGAGTGCAAGTGAAAGTAAAAAAGCCCTTGGTAAAAATGAGCTAGACCTGGCAGAGCCTGTGTTGGACAAGGGTTATTATCTTTACTTAGATAACTGGTATTCATTCTCTAAATTATTTGTGAAATTTTGTAACAAAAATACGAATACCACTAGAATAAAGGAACAGAAAGGTGATATCCAAGAATTTAGTGAAGAAGCAGTTCAAGAAATGTGAGGCAGACAGAAGGTCAAATAAATATTTATTGGATCTAAAATGACATGACCGCAACAATGTTTACACGCTCTCCTCAAAACACACTGCATTGGTGTGGAAATGGTGGCCACTGGAGCAAAGATGAGCAAGGGAGGGACAGAAAGGCCCAGGTAGCAGACGGTGAAGTAGATTACATCGAGAAACCTACAGTGGTCTTGGACTACAACACAGGTATGGGAGGGGTGGGCACACGTGACCAAGTGTTTGCCTGTTTTCCTACATACAAACATTACCATTATAGACTGTTATGCCTTTCAGCGTTCAGTCTGCAAGCCTCTGTGAATTTACTAAACATTGCCACAATCCTCTATTTGCATTATACCTCTTATCTTTATTGTTAGAAACTTAGTCTAACCATCGCCATCTAGGTCTCCCTCTACTTCACTTACCCTCCATAACAGAGTCCATTATTCTCCTAGGTAACCTATCCTCCTCCATTCGCCTCATGTGACCCGACCACCAAAGCTGGTTTATGCGTACAGCTTTGTCCATCAAGTTCATTCCTAAATTAGCCTTTATATCCTCATTCCAAGTACCCTCCTGCCATTGTTCCCACCTGTTTGTACCAGCAATCATTCTCGCTACCTTCATGTCAGTTACTTCTAACTTATGAATAAGATATCCTGAACCCACCCAGCTTTTGCTCCCGTAAAACAAAGTTGGTCTGAAAACAGACCGATGTAAAGATAGTTTTATCTGGTAGCTGACTTCCTTCTTACAGAATACTGTAGATCGCAACTCCGAGCTCACTGCATTAGCTTTACTATACCTTGATTTAATCTCACTATACTACCATCCTGGGAGAACACACAACCTAAATACTTGAAATTATCGACCTGTCTAGCTTTGTATCACCAATCTGACAACCACTTCTGTTGAATTTCTTACCTACTGACATCAGTTTAGTCTTTGAAAGGCTAATTTTCATACCATACTCATTGCACCTATTTTCAAGTTCCAAGATATTAGACTGCAGGCTTTCGACACAATCTGCCATTAAAACCAAGTCGTCAGCATAGGCCAGATTGCTTACTAAATTTCCACTTAACTGAATCTCTGCCTGCCATTTTATACCTTTCAGCAGATGATCCATGCAAACTACGAATAGCAAAGGTGAAATATTACAGCCTTGTCTAACCCCTGTAAGTACCCTGATCCAAGAACTCATTCTACCATCAATTCTCACTGAAGCCCAATTGTCAACATAAATGCCTTTGATTGATTTTAATAATCTACCTGTAATTCCATAGTCCTCCAGAATGGCAAACATCTTTTCCCTCGGTACCCTGTGGTATGCTTTCTCTAGATCTACGAAACATAAACACAACTGTCTATTCCTCTCATAGTATTTTTCAATTACCTGCCGCATACTGAAAATCCGATACTGACATCCCCTCTGTGGTCTGAAACCACACTGGTTTTCATCCAACTTCCTCTCAACGACTGATCGCACCCTCCCTTCCAAGATGCCAGTGAATACTTTGCCTGGTATACTAATCAATGAGATACCTCGATAGTTGTTGCAATCCTTCCTGTTCCCTTGCTTATAGAGAGGTGCTATTACGGCTTTTGTCCAATCTGAAGATAAGTAATAATAATAATAATAATAATAATAATAACTTAAATGTTTCCACCTTTTCAATACAATATATTCACAAAATTACAAAATTATATGGTACTAGTTTCGACCCATCTAGGGGTCATCATCAGCCGTATTGGAGCAAAGATCATTTGTGGCGAAATCCTAAGACAATATTATTTTAAAGAATAACAAGTGAAATGAGATGTTATGGTAATAGTTAATAATACAAGGAATATACATAATCAGAGGTTTTTAACAAAGAATAAAGTATAAATGGGGTGTTGTAAAAATTATAATCATGGAAATCAGTAAGTTCTTGTATTGAAATGAAATATGGCTTAGGAAGAGGGCTTAAGGTGGGGCTGAAGGGTGCGGGAGAAAGTGTAATTGTCTTGGAAAAGTACTTTTGATTAAATTTAGGATTGAGTTTAGGTTGGCTGCATTATTGTTTCTGAGGAAAGTGATAAATAGATCGAAGAGTATGTTGGGTTTCTCAGAGATTTCATTGAGATTGTGACTGGCATTAAAGTTATTCTTTAAAATAATATTGTCTTAGGATTTCGCCACAAATGATCTTTGCTCCAATACGGCTGATGATGACCCCTAGATGGGTCGAAACTAGTACCGTATAATTTTGTAATTTTGTGAATATATTGTATTGAAAAGGTGGAAACATTTAAGTTATTATTATTATTATTACTTATATATTGTTCAATACGGACCAAAAACATGAAATTCATAACCAACAATCTGAAGATACCTTACCAACACTCCATGCTAATCTTACTACTCTATGAAGCCATTTCAACCCTGCCTTCCCACTATACTTTACCATTGCAGGTCTAATTTAATCTATTCCTGCTGCTTTATAACAATGGAGTTTACCTTCCTTTCCACTTCCTCAAGCGTAATTTCACCAACATCATTTTCCTCCTCCCCATGAGCTTGGCTGTTCGCAACACCACCAGGAAGATTTCCTTTTACATTGAGAAGATGTTCAAAATATTCCCTCCACCTCTCCAGTGATTCGCTAGGATCTATAATGAGTTCACCTGAATTATTCAAAACACTGTTCATTTTCTTTTTCCCTCCCTTCCTAAGATTCTTTATTACTGTCCAGAAAGGTTTCCCTGTTGCTTGACTTAGCCTTTCCAGGTTATTACCAAAATCTTCCCACGACTTCTTTTTGGATTCAACAACTATTTGTTTCACTCTGTCTCTTTTGTCTATGTACAAATCCCTATCTGCCTCGGCCCTTGTTTGGAGCCATTTCTGATAAGCCGTCTTTTTATGTTTACAAACTGCTATCATTTCATCATTCCACCAAGATGTTTGCCTTTTCTCATCTTTACAAACAGTTGCTTGTTGGCATTTCCTTTCTGTTTCTATCTAATTTTCTGGTCCTGGAGATTTTCTACCCTTATTTGTTTGCAGACAAATTTCACTTTCTCTACCCTAGGCCTAGAGCTGCTTAGTTCACTACAGGTCAGATAGTGTCTGTATCATCGGAAAATCCCTGGAAATCTCGTACATTCCTAACAGATTTCCTGAATTCAAAGTCGGTTAAGATATAGTCTATTATGGATCTGGTACCCCTAGCCTCCCATGTGTAGCGATGAATAGCCTTATGCTTGAGGAATGTATTCGTAACTGCTGAACCCATGCTAGCACAGAAGTCCAGCAAACGCTTCCCATTTCCATTAGGTTCCATATCTTCCCCACATTTACCAATCAGCCTTTCGTATCCTTCAGTTCTATTTCCAACTCTAGCATTGAAATCGCCCATTAGCACTATTCTTTCCTTGCTGTTGACCCTGACTACAATGTCACTCAATGTTTCAAAAAACTTGTCAATTTCATCCTCATCTGCACCCTCCCATGGTGAATACATTGAGACAATTCTCATCCTAATTTCTCCAATTGACAAATCTACCCACATCATTCGCTCATTTACATGCCTAACAGAAACTATGTTGTGTGCAATGGTATTCCTGATAAACAGCCCTACCCCATACTCTGCCCTTCCCTAACACCCGTCAAGTACACTTTATATTCTCCTATCTCTTCGTTATCTCCTCTTGCCCGAATGTCACTTACTCCTAGCACATCCAGATGCATCCTCTTTGCTGACTCAGCAAGTTCTACTTTCTTCCATAAGCCCAATTAATATTGATAGCTCCCCATCGAATTCCATTTCGTTCACCAAGTTGTTTCCAAGGAGTCCCTCGCCTGTCAAATGGGAGTGGGACTCTGTTACTCCCATAGGTCCAAGGCTTGCTTAAAATGTTCTGAGCTTGGTAAATTCATGAAGCAGGATGCTGCCGTACTTGCACATAGTCAAAATGAGGATCTCTCCTCTAACGTGTTATGGACCACCGGTGGATTATATAGTCCTTGCCGCCTGAGCACAAGGAGGGCCATGATTCAGAATATATCCAAGATGCCCACTCCCATACCATAGCAACTTTTATCCCGACTCTTGGGATCACTTACTAGGCCACACAGCCATTGCCCATGGTTCATGAGCTGGGACGTGACTACAGTAACCCACACCATGAACC
This sequence comes from Anabrus simplex, assembly GCF_040414725.1. NCBI lineage: Eukaryota > Metazoa > Arthropoda > Insecta > Orthoptera > Tettigoniidae > Anabrus > Anabrus simplex. Next base: position 58,109,191 of record NC_090271.1, read on the forward strand.
ATTATGAGAAATTTCATGAAAGGCTACATTAAGATTTTTTATATGTTGGCATTGCATTATTCAGTTCATGTATCCATTCTAAAGTAGTACAGAAAAGAATACAACAGTTCACAACATTTTGCATGGACCTGGCAGAATAGATTTTTGAATTTGTAACATTGCCATATTATGCAGGAAGAAGACAGGTTATGAACAGAGATTACCCAACTAGACTAAAGGCAAAGTTATGGCACATTTCCCAACACATATTCTTGCTACTGCAAAGAGGTTTTATCCTGCCATGACCTGCAGAGTTTGTACTTTGCATGGAAAATGCAGTGAAACAACTTGGGAATGTGAGAAATATGAGGTACCTTTATATCATCCTGCCTGTTTCAAGAGATACCATACCAGTGTTAACTACTGAGATGGTAAACATTAAACAAGTCAACAGGTTTTGATCCAATTATGTTGTAAACAGTATGAATTATACTATGTTACTTACGACGTGATGTAACTTAGTGTGCATAGCATGTCATTTTAAATTGGGTCTCTGTGTTTTAGATATTGCTAACAATATTAGAATTCAGTGGATTAATCCCCTCATGGAGATCTTCGAACTGTAATCTCCTTGTCTTTCTGACCCGGTTCTGTCTTATAATTTTCCTTTACAATATGTGCTACAGTAGGTATTTGCTTTCTCACATGAAGTGCTTGAAGTATTCTTGTTTATGCTGTATAATTATTGTAAGTATAATTCATGGTTGATGTCTGTTTGCTGTAGTTCAGTTTCTTCATCTAAATGATCCATGAAAGGGGAGCAGTATTTGTGATGCCACATTTTGAAACTTCAATAAGTTGCTAGCCTTCAAAGTCCCTGTCTCTACACAATGCAATAAAAGTGGTCATATGTAACTTTTGATCATTGGTTGACTTAACATGAGGTTCAAGTTGCCATTGAGGAGTAATAACATCATTATGTTGATAATTCCTTTAATCATTTCAATATGACAGGGAATTTCTTTCTCTTTATCTAAATTTTAATTGATTATGCACCCCAGTTATTTTTAGGAGTTCATGCCTTCAATGGGACTGCCTTTTAATTGCAGTGAAGCCTCAGAATGCTTAAAGGTCTTCAGCTTACTTGGTATTTATTGATGTTCATTGGATATTCCATTCCAGAAACGTTGGTGCTGGTCAGTAAAGTCTGTAGGTAGTCAAGGTTGTAACTAAGTTTAACAGTGTCGTCGATGTAGCTGATATGGTGATGATGGATTGTTTTAACAGGATATACATCCTCTCTTAAAGGCCTGGTAAATTTATGAAAATGGATTTTTTGCTTTTAATTCAATTAGATTTTGTGTATGATAGTGGAATTCCAAAATCAGAACTTAAAAAATCTCCATTAGCTTACAAGATATGAAGATCCTGAGTGTTTCTGAGTGTCAGCAGATTGTTTGGAATGAATAATCATGTCCAGAAAAGTGAAGCCTCATCAATTTGAACCTAAGCACAGAACATCTCAACTAAAAAGCAAACCACCGGCATCTGTTATTTCAGAGCGACAGGGAAACACTGACTGGTGTAAGTGTGAACATTGTGAAGTAATGCACACTGGTGCAGAGAGTTTCTTCTTTAAAGAGAGTGAAAGAATAAATGAAGTGTAACTTGTACTGTTTGGCATGAGGACCTTTCTAATGTGTTATAGAGGAAAATGTAGTGAAGGCAATCCAAGAACAATATCCCCAAGAAGGAAGTACATAGTGCGATACCAGGGTGCTGAGGAGCAAGATTCGGAGTTAATAACAAATTTAAAAGTATATTTTGATTATTTCAAATTACTTTGTAATATGAAGATGGATCAAATTCACACAGGAATTATTTATTTAAATTTATTGCGTCAACCAAAGAAAATACACATATAGAGATTACTTTTCTGCATAGTGTCCTGCCTTTGATACACATTCTCTTCATTGGATTGGTACGTTTTTGATGTCATCTTGATAAAAAGAAGAGGGATGTGTGCGTAGCCAGTTGTGCACAAACTCATCTAGACTTGCATCATCATAGAACCGCTAACCTAGGTCTTGTTTGAGTGGTTCAAACAAATGGTAGTCACAGGCGATAAATCTGGACTGTACGGAGGATGTTCCAGAGGTGTCCAGTGAATTTTCTCCAGTTTTTCTCGCGTTAAATCGGCAGTATTCAGGGCTGCATTGTTATGAAGAAGAATGACATTTCGGATTGGTTGCCGGCAATGCTTGTTGCAATAAGCAACTTTTGCTTCATCCAAAAGACAACAGTAGTAGGCTGCATTAATTGTCCTTTTTTGTGAAGAAAATCCACCAGCGAAACACTCGTTGAGTTCCAGAAAACAGTTACAAGCGCTTTTCCAGCAGATGGGCGTGTTTTGGCCGTCACCGAATCTGCTTCGTCTCTTCACCGCCACTTCATGCTTCATCGTGTAATGATGCACGCAAGTTTCATCACAAGTAACAGCACGATGCAAGAAATCCTCTCCTTCCTCCTTGTAGTGACACAGCAGTCTCTGACAAATATCCTGGCATAAATTTTTGGTTCCTGGTTGAGGAGATGAGGAACCCACCTGGCAGACAATTTTATGAAATGGAGTTCATCTCAGATGATGGTTTGAACACTTCTGTAACTTATTCCTACAGCTGAAACAAATTCCAAAATGTTTATTTCCGATCTTCACCAGTAATGTCACGAATGGCAACAAGGTTGTCTGCAGTGATGCTTGTCTGTGGTGTCCTTTCATGAGGTTCATTTTCCACAGCTTCTCTTCCTGCCACAAATATTTTAGCCCACTCATACACTTAAGTCTGTGAAAGTATTTCTTCCCCAAACTGCGCGCCAAGCCGTATCAAAGTTTCGGAAGGTTTGGAGCCTTATTTTGTGAGAAATATGATAATGACGCATTGTGCAACAGACGTGTGCACCTCTTTCTCACTCATGGCATACTGAAGCAGCTGAGCTCTCCACAATTGTTCACGTGAGCAAATCCCTTCTCCACACACACCTCCCAACATGCTGGCAAAACCCTTCTGCATTGAAATTCCCGTTTATATGTGATCCGAATTGGTTTATGCAGATGTATACTTTGTAACATGAACAGATTTCATTCCCGTCATATTTATTGCAGGCACAGAACCTTCTTTTTAACACATGTTTTCTATTTTGTCTCACGAGTTTGGCTTTATGTTTAATCGATAAATTCATAGTCCTTCTCTCTAGTGGAACATGTCAAATTGGTCTAAATGACCTGAATTGCGCACTATGCAGCCAATTGCATACTGTTTATGTAAATACATGGATCCTGATCGTCCCAGGAAGTTATCTCATATTTGCTGTGCAGTCATAGCTGGTCTCCTCTGTGTTGTGAATCAGTGTCACAATTCTAGGTCAGTCAAACTTGGAAATATACATTTCACCTGAAATAACACAGTTCACCTTAGGCTCAACATAGACCACAGACAGTGGCATATGATGTATGTGTGTACAGTGCTCTCTACCACTTACAACAGGACTACACACACCCTACCACAACTAATCCTACAATTTTTAAAACTGTTTTTGAGATGCATGTATTAACAAAGCAATTTGCTACAATATTTCTGAGTTAAATGGAGCTAAAGTATTTTAATATCCCAGTAATGAAAAGGAAAAAACAACTGTAAAATAAATAATATATAGAAAGATAGAAATGTCAAAAGGAACATAATAGGGAAAGCACAATACTAGAGGAGTGATAAGGGGGAAGAATAGAAAGAAAAAGGACAAGCACAATCTCTACTTCTTTGCCGAAAATTTTTAATGTGTTAATACGACATTAAACAACCACAATACATTTCATCATATACTGCTGTTTTCAGATGGATTGGCTCTCTCCTCATCAATCCCAGTTCTTCTATATCGATTCCTTCTCACACCAATCAAGATCAAGTGTAAGAGAGGGCCAAGAGCCCTAACTTCGCCACTTAATAAAGACACAAATAAATAAATAAATAAATAAATTTCTGCTTCCCAGCTTCATCAGGAGGGTGAGCTTCATCTCTCATCAGGGAGCCATATGGACAGAACTTCAGTCTTGATTTGGGAAATATAAGATAAAGAGGTAATGGAAATGCAAATCCAAGGAAGGAGAGGCCGTGGACGACCACAATTGAGATGGAAGGATACCATCCAACGCAGCATTATAGAAACAAACCGGGACTGGGACACAGTGTTGGAGGAGGAGTGGTGGAAAGACCGAAGAAAGTGGAGAGGAACCATATTTGCCCCTACCCGGCTACAGCTGGATAAATGGAAATGATGATGATGATGAAGATAAAGAGAAAGCTGGATAAAGTCACGAAAAGGCAAAAAATAAAAATAGAGATGAATGTGGGTGGGAAAGAGTAGAAACACAAGACAAACACAAAATGAGAAAAGGAATCCAATGGCTCAATATAAGTAATGGATAGGAACTAGCTAGTGGAAGTCAAGTGGTATATGGATAGATAGGAACATCCAAAGATACATATAATGGGAAAACACAATGATACCTCAGTGTGGCAAGTAGGTGAAATAGAAGAAAAACACAAAGGAACAAATAAGAAGTCATTGTGGAAAGGGGGAGGAATAGAAAAATACCAAGCAACCTCTTCCATCACCTACCTGTCACTGTACTTTTCCTATTATCTGGTCCTGTATTTTCATATATTGATTTGCACTTAATTGTGTCTACGCATTACTTGTATTGACCTGTTGGGTTGAGCTGTGCAAAATGACATGTACTGAACTCATTTACAAGAAATGGGTCGCGCTCATTCTAGATTTGTTCAGAACTTCCTGCTCAAGAACTCTGTTCAGTGAGCATTTTGAAGGACCGTACTCAAAGAGGTTCAAATAAGTTTCCAAACTGTCCATGCTATCTGATCACAATGAGCAGAATGGAGTCTAGGCATATCAAGCAGCTTGGAAACTCAGAAGTTCTAGTGCATAACACATTGGTACACTGTTGCCAGATGCATTGGTTCTCTGCACTTAACACTTGCAATACACCTGCATGAAGCAGAAACAAGGCAATAAATAGTTTGATCACCCGCTAAGTTACCAAACAGTTGAGTGGTCTGTTATACGGAGCCTGTTATCCAGTTTCGAGTTTAGGTTGACTTGCAGTGCTCATTGCCCAATGTATTTATCTCTGTTTGTTCTAGTAGCAAGCTTGTTCTCTGACCAAACAGTCTGGCTAGTAAAAGTGGAGGTGAGCTCAGACTCATTCATTGCATGACTGTTGTTATTATTGTTATTGTTGTTATTCTCCTTTTGTATTTGTCCTGTAATCCTAGAATCTCCACTTATGTTCATTCTTACCTTACATTTCTTCCCTCTTCTGGCATTTTGTTAGCTTTCTTCTCTTCCTATACTCATAAAGACTGAAGACCCATCAAGAATGTTCTTCAATGAGAGTTGAAGCCTGCGTTCATGATGAAACTGGAAAGGAGAAGCAAACTTTTTAGGGTTGAGAAGACCTGGCTTTGATGAGTGAGCCAAACTATCTGAAGTTGGTGCTGTATGAAGAAATGGATATTGTGCTCAGGCTTTTGCATTTGTTTCTATTTGTCTCTCTTCCCACGTTAACCTATCATTCTGTTTTATCGATTATATGTTACTTTCGACACTCCTATCTTGCCGTACATGCCTTGACTTTAATATACAGTGTATAGTGGTTGTTTAAACCTTATTGACCAACCAGACAATGCATTAAATCTCCCTCCTCAAGATTTTGAAAGGAAATTGGGCCTGTCTGGGACATATTATGCCAGATACTTCTGTGCCTTCTGCTCATTTCTGTTGAAACCAATCCAACATGGCCGTATCCATTTGTGCTTAAGTAGATATTTTTATTGTTTTCCGCTTTGACAATCTCCTTAATCAGTCACAGATGCTCACAAAATTTAATACTTTCCCTTTGCCTTCCTGGATATCCTGGATTGCTGCTTTGCCCAAAGACAAGGGCTTTGTAGAAATATCTTCAAGTTTACGCACTAATTTCCTGCTTCTGCAATATCATTAAAACTAAATTTTTATAACTTTTGGGGTTTGTGCTCAGCCCTAAAAGAAACCAATCAGTAGTACTGCATTCGGTTGGCACTCACTAATTAAACTGAACTGAACTCCAAAATGGCCAAAACCTTTGCTCTGTACTTCAGCTACTTGAGAAGCAAGAGGAAGTGAGTAACTATTGTGATGTATAGTCAGGTGCAGTAAGTTTTATTGCTTGGAACTTGTCTCGATTTTTAAAATATTGTACGCTTTTCTAGACAGTTGCAGTTAATCAACAAAGGAAATAACCTGCCTGGAGATAATCAAAGGTACTGTATATAATTATGTTAGTTTAACAGTAAGGCAGGCAGTCGTTATTTTCCCTTTTGAGAAACAATTTTTGCCATTATTCCTACAACTTTACACTTCAGTATGTAGGGTAGGACATTTACTTGTGGCAAGTTTCTTTTGTCTTCACTAGTGCAGAATGTGATTACGGCACAGATAATTGTCATGGTGAAATTCCAAGAGACCATTTTGATTAATGTGCTGATTCATGAAAGGGCATCTCTCGGGATTAAATTCATGTTAATTTGCACTAAAATACTGATGTTGCTCTTGAGCACATGGCATTGTTATCATATTCTGTATAATTATGTATTTAAATAAAAGTAATTTTCCGATTTAAAAAAAGTACAATAAAACATGATTCCTTTCAGGATCCAGACAACCATATCAACGGAGATGGCCGACAAAGAAACTTCCACCTGCAATCAAAATAATGAAAGGCAGCACTCTGATCAGGTCCTAATGTGGTCATCCTTCATAACCAAAGTGGATAATAAGGATATTACGACAGGAAAAGCATCAAAAAATTACTGCTGTAACGTATGCGGCAAAATATTTTCTCGACGTGCAGTTATCATGAGACATGTAAAGGCTCACTCAGACTATAGGCCATTTTCTTGTAGTCAGTGCGAGAAGACATTCACGCGACCTGACAATTTGCGTAAACATTTATTGGTACATCGTGAACGTAGTTCAATTTCCTGTAATTCATGCAACAAGAAGTTCCCATCCTCTCGAGCCCTCGAGGACCATATCGTGCATAACTGCGTCCGCGAACAACATATTTGTCCCACATGTGGTGAATCGTTTGCCCTTGTTAAAATGTTGGAACGCCATATGAATGAACATTCTGAAGAAAGGCGGTACTCATGTACTACATGTGGGAAAAAATTTGTAAATAAACGTCACTTGAGATCACATTCTGTAAGCCATTCCTCCGACAAGCGTTATTCCTGCAATATGTGCGACATGAAGTTTAAACGGCGTGGTCATTTGCGGAGACATTCTGCAATTCATTCTGAACGAAAAAGTTATCCCTGCGATGCATGTGGAAGGACGTTTACACGTAAAGAAAATCTTCAAAGGCATCTGCTATCTTATTCAGGCATAGCCTTGCATGCTCCTGCAACATAAACGGAAGTTTGCATATTGTTTTCAGTAGTAGTACTTCTTGTTTAATGTTAATATGCTTGTTAATTATTATAGATATGACACTGTTTAGGCTTTAGGGCTTATGCCTTGTCAAGAAAATAAGGTGAAATTCTTTGCGTTTCGCAGAGAAAAGGCTTTTCTCTTGGACAGTCAAGATTTCTTCTGATGCAGTGTACAGTTCTCTGAGAAACGTAAAGAATTTCACCTTATTTCTTGACACGGCATAAGCCCAAAAGCCTATACAGTATCATGTCTATAACTACGGGCCGTGAAAGCATCAATGGCAACCTATTAATTATTGTTTCCTGAGTTTTCTAAAAATGTTCATATTTCTTTTGTATTTGGGGAAACTAATTATTTATTCATGAAATGAATGTGATTACTTACAATAAGAATCTCAAACTTGCAAAGTGCAGAGAATAATATCTTGTTGCTGTATGTATCATATGACCATAATCTATATTGCTGAGGATAATCTGTACTGTAGTGTGATGATCAGGATGATTATTAGGGCTGTAAAGTTTATGATATAAGAATGTTAGAAAGTACTTATGAGCTCAAAACTCATGAAAAGCAGACAAAATATGACCTTTAAAAAACATGCTTCTGACCCAATTTTACCAGTTAAAATTCTTCAAAACACTTAACCCCGTTAACATTCTGACTCTCATTTAAAATAAATTGTGTTCAGTATTTGGGAGTTTTATGGTTAATTTGCTCCCTTACATGTTTCTTTGTTTAATATTCGTCCAGTATTTCACTGAGCATTTTAAATAATACATATTGAAGAAATTTCACGCAGAGTTATAGTGGTGAATTGGATATATTTTAATCCATTCAAATGAAAACTGTACTCCATTTCAAGAAGCATATATTTTTAAGCATGAAAGCATTGATACATATTTGAAAAAAAATCATTGGAAATGAATCCAAGTTGATCTCTATTGAATGTTTCTTCAAACGATCTCTCCAGTCCAGCAGAATTTAGAGTAGCATTCATTGAGGACTGACATGCGCTGTTGTTCTGCGTAAGCACATTCACCAACTTTACTGTGAGCACCTTTTAACTCACTTTCCACTCTTCTCAATGTGAAGTTCATTACAGAATATAATGCCTGTTATTTCTAGCAAATTAGTTACTGCTAATATGTTGAAAGTTCACTTTATAAAGGCATGATCCCACAATACTTTTCTGCCCTTATCTTATAATTTAGTACTGGTCCTTGCTAATTGTTTTATATCATTATGCAGCAATTTGACTTTATATAAGTTGCGCTTGAAAGCATCACCTCGGCAGCTCTCACTGAATAGGTCTTGCCAACATGGAAATTGTCAATGCTTTCAGGTCGAAATTTTTTCCGAGGTGGATCATGTTATTTTCTGGACCTTATGTACATGTTGCCGATGTTTCTAAAGGTGCGTCCACATCAAGATGTTTTCGTTAACTTTGTTAATAAACATTGTTAATGAACAATGTTCATGAACATTTCTGTCTGTTAATAAACAAAATAGCGTGTTCATTAACTTTTCGAGCATGTTGATAAACAAAATTTCTGTAACTTTTGTGAATGAAACGTTTCATTAACATTTCGTGTTTTCGTTAACATTTTGGTTCGCACATGCGCAAAGACGCAATTAGCGCGGAATACAATACTTATATTTATTTTTCGAAATAGACTGTCAAATCGCAAGCAACTCATATACACCATACAAATACATAAGTGAAGTGTAGGAGTATTTCTCTTACACTCTTACATGATCATTGGTAGGAGTCACCAGTCACTAGGAATCTTCAAGTTATATTTAGTCAACATTAATGCAGATGACATTCCGATAAATTTGTTCCATTTCTTCCAATTTCAGACTCAATTACTCTCAACAAGAACTGAAAGTCTTGTGGGGACATTCTCAGAAAGTTTTGAAAGCCTGCTGCATCATGAATTGAAAGTTCTGACATAGGCCTAAGTGTCCTCTCCAAACTTAATTCTAAATGTTTTTCCAATATTTTTCTTTGCCATACTTTGCGTCTGCATTTTTCTCTAATTGCACTCATTAAAATAATGAAAGCTGCAGCTGTATTTTCTTCTTCCTGACCCTATCCATTGTAACCTCGCAAACAGATATTTTGGTGTGGACACAATGTTAAAGAAGTTTGTTAACAAAAGTTTATTTGGTGGGGACACAATGTTAAAGAGGTTTGTTAACAAAAGTTTATTAACATCTTGAGAAATGTTTACGTTAACATTGTTCATTAACTTTGGTGTGGACTAACCATAACACATACAGCAGCACATGGAGACTGAGTATGGGTATAGCATTTGCTTTATAAAGTATACTGTAATGTATTTGAAACATCAGCAAGCTTTTGCATAAGGTACATGAAATAACATTTTCCATTCTGGAAAAAAGAACTTGTTGTTTATTGAACAGAAGCTTCATATTAAATATTTTAACAATTTATTCAGCTACTCTATAATTGGTACAGTTGTACTCGACAAATTCAAGCCAGTGCCCCATTGTGTGAGAAAGGACAGGTATTGTTAGAGAAATTTCTGTAAGTGTCTGCTTTTGAAGTAGACTTTGATAAAGATACTTTTGAGTTGGGACTAATTTGTCCACATCAGGAATAATTTCCCTGGAGCTTATTTAGCCAACACTTTGAAATGGATCTTAAATATATCATTGTATGGTACAGATACTGCAACCCTATACTTGGTTTCACCTATTAGAACATTAAGTTGAGCAGAAGTATTGTACCGGTAAAAGAGCCTGACTCTCAGATTAAATGTTAAAGTAGCATGACTATAGTTCTCAGGGCAAAAAACTGGATTAATTGTAGCTAGGGCTCGGTACAAGAGGTAGGTCCTATCTACAGAAAAACTTTGACTCTGATTGCACAAGAGTTTATTCAAATAAGTCATGAATTGGCACATCACCTCTAAGTAGAAATGGATTGTCTTCCTCGTATTCCAATAGTATGTCTCGGGTTCTCCAGCTCACCAAGCCAAGCTGGTTGAAGCACGTTCCAGAAATGTCTCGAACTCTGAGGCCCGGGTCGAACCCCGGTGATCCAGGCGATGAGGCAAGGAGACTGATAGGATTGATGTTCCCAAGGTCACTAGTAGCACTGAGTCCATGAAAACCTTGGATGATCAACTTATAAGCAGAGTTCTTGATAATTGTACATCAAGACTTGCAACACTCCTAAAATGATATGAGTGGTATTAATAATTTTAGAGTTCATCACTAGGAAAATCCCCTTCCCTGTATAACTTTTGGCAATGAAAAAACACAAGTCCCTTCTTGTGAAATTATAGTTTAACTCAAAGTTCATTACTGGCGAAGGTGCAAGTCTTTGCCTAAACTCGAATGAAAACACAAGTCCATTCACTTGGAAGTTTGAATATATTTAAAGTTAATCACTGGTGAAATTCATAAAGTCTTTGAGTGACCACTGACGGAAACACAAGTCCTTCCACATAAATAAATTCACTGACGAAATTTATAAGTCCTTTAAACCGACACTGGCAAATGTACAAGTCTTTGAGTAAATGCAAGTGAAATCCTAACTTTGTTTAGAGCCGTGGGAAAGTTAAAGTTCATCACTAGCAATGTTAATCAATCGCTGTCTATTAGAAGGATGAGATCCTCAACAGTCGCAAATATTCCACATAAATAATACAAGTCCATTTCACAAACACTTAGAAAAATTCCAATCTCGAATACTCGTAAATAATACAAGTCCATTCAATGATCACTTAGAAAAGTTCTGGTCTCAAACACATGAAAATAATACAAGTCCATTCAGTGAACACTTAGAAAAATTGCATCTTCGAAGACGCGTAAATAATACAAGTCCATTTAGAGAAAAATTCCAGCTTCGAAGACGCGTAAATAATACAAGTCCATTTAGTGAATACTTAGAAAAGTTTCAGTCTCGAAGGCACGTAAATAATACAAGCCCATTCAATGAACACTTAGAAAAATGCCAGCTTTAGAAAAGTTTCAGTCTCGAAGGCACGTAAATAATACAAGTCCATTTAATTAACACTTAGAAGAATTCTAAGTTCATTTACGAAGACTTAGAAAATTTTCTACAACACTCGAAGTCTTATGAGTCCACTTAGAGTACTTGGAAGAATCGTCTTCCCACACTTGTATAATGACAGAGTTCCACGATGATAGTAGCAGCAAGAGTGTCCCCGCTGACTACTCAGCTGAAACTGTGTGAATAGGCCACAGTAGGTCCTCCTTTTATTCAATCCGGGATGTCTACGTCATAATACGGTTTGATTGAATATCTCCCGAATCCCTCGATGGATTTGCTTGAAACTCGAGCATTGGGACGTTTAGGTGATCCCAAACAAGATGATATATCGTTCGATTCGCTAGCATCATTATTATAGAAATTTCAAAATTTTCTCCATCGAACTCTCTAGAACAAGTGACGTGGAATCCAGAAAATACCAGTCAAGGCTGGTAACACGTGTTGAGATGAGCGGGCGGTCTAGCTAGCCCCTGTGGCTATGTCACAGCTCACAGTCGTCATACACTCGCTAGCTGGTCCTCACTGCTGGTAAACAAACCAGGCGCGCTCGGAACATTACGTGTGGTAAATAAACGTAACTTATGCTCAAAAAATACTTATGTACAGGTCGTAACCGGTACAGTATGAACACAAAGTTCTCTCTCTTTTCCTTCCTTTTCTTCCTTCCTTTGTTAAGGTCACAAGATATTCATTGCATACCCAAATACAGTAGCAGTTGTTACACTTTGCAAGAAATACAAAATGTGTCTCCTGGATGCTCATCTTTTAAAATACCAACAACAGTATTCCGTACATACCTGCTTCATTGTTAGTGGTTTAACCCCCTAGCGTGTGCAGCGCAATGGTGTGCCCACTGGTTTCCTTCAGTCACAGCGTGTATGGCGTAATGGTGCGCCATGACATTTGAAATGCCCGCTACCTGGATTTCGTAACTTCATCGTAAGATGGCAGGAAGAAGCAACTTTTAGCTACACTCAGAGCTAATAATTATTCCCCAGAGATGTCGCATACCTTATCAGTGAATTCTCTCGTAGAGCTCTGCACACGTGTTTCGCGCTAAAAGACCATGAGTTTGTTTGTAAACATGGACATGGCAGGCCCAAGCAGAGTGATCTGTGATGGGGAAATCATTAACTTACTAGTTAATAGTGGCAGTAAAAGTAATTCAGAGTAATTTAGAGGATGAGTTCTTGATAACGTCCAGCGAAGATAGTGATACTGTTGATGTGCTTTGAAATCTATCACACAAAGTGTCAGTATTGATGTCCAGCTGTCCAGGAATATCCAGGTTAGCATATGTTTATATTATAGTGCAATATGTTATAGTAATTGTGTGTTTCTTTGATCATTTTTCGTCCACCTGTTTGAAAATTATAGCGAAATTCATTAAACACCGCGCTCAGCATTGGGAGTAGGCTAGAAATAAAGCACGCACCAGGTGCAGCATGCAGCTTACAATGTCACGCTTGAGGGGTTAATCCACTGAAACCCCAATGTTATAAGCAAATCAGAAATCTTCTGTAAAATGTCTTCGTAGCCAGTAGTTACATAGTTGCTGCTTTAGGAATATTCTGACTGATATACCTTATTCTGCAGAAAATTGGTAAGGAGTGGAGAGTTGGCTTTCTCCAGGGGTATATTAGCAATTATCATTTTGCTCAAGTTGTTGTTGAAATGATATATTTTGCTTAAAGCTTCCACTGATATCTCTCCGAAATAAGAGTTGTTGGCCAGTTTTGTAATACAACAATTTGAGCTAAACTGTTTTTGTGTTTTGCTGCACTGCACTGTTGTACATTAAAGCACTCCTTAGCTTCCACTTTAAGTTTACACTGTTTGCAGAGATATAATGTACCATTCATACTGAAATATTTATCTCCAAACCCTCACAATTTTAAACTTGCACATTTCACATTAGACATTTTCAGCTGAGGGAACTTTCATTCACAATAGAACATATCTTCCTTCACATCTATTTCTCTGCTCTGTCATATCTGGTCATCTCTACCCCATTACATTACCCTGTTTGTTCACAGAATGAGGTCTGTTGTGAAAGTATTCTAAGAATATAATGAAATATATACATTCCCCAACTTGAAGCTTGGAAATGCAGAAGTTTCTTAATTCATATAAAGGAAATTTTTGATAAAAGCATCTTGTAACAATTCAGCCATCTCATAAGTGAAACAGATGTTTCAGAAATGAATAAAATGTCATGAAAATATGACCAAAGTTTATAGAAATGTCACCACAGCCTTAAAAAGGATCAAAATGTGTTATCACATTACCAGTGAAACCCCTTTTTTTCAATCACAGCTGGCTAAAACTTGTCTTTTTAAGTATTAGAAATAAGAACAAATGATGGATAAAGTCATAAATATTGGAGCCCTAATTATGATCCTTATTCCCAGTGCAGGAATAATGACAGGAAGAGGAAGATTCATGCCTGATGGTCTTGTCAGAGTAACAGCTTCTTTGATCTGTAGGAGAATGAAGTTTGCTTTTCTCAAATTAACAATATTGATTATGCTATTCTAAGTCAGATTAATAATTTATTAATAAATGATAAAAAAAATAAAAGGTTCACAAGAAATTGTTTTTACTAATGTTTAATATATACCATATTTACTTTGAAATAGATGTTGAATAACTGGTGAATGAGACTGCTTTATTCAATTGAAGAATTGTACTGGAACAAAATTGATGTTTTCAGAGTGATCTGTATAGATGTGAAAGATCTGCAAGGAAAATTAAAGGGAATATGTTTTATGCCCAGATTGGTGGAAAAATTTTCATTGTTAACCCATACTAAAATGTATCACAATGCTTATGTTATACCCAGAGTTTTAAATTTAAAAAATATTAATCTACCATGCATAGTTATGACACCATAACGGTAAAGTTAGAAGATCTTTACGTTGGTATGCAAGAAGATTGCCAATGTATGTTCTATAATTTGTTCCAAGAGTCTGTGCCACAATATGAACAGGTGAAACAGTTTAATGGGATGTCATCTGAGGTATGTTAGCTTATATGACTGAAGGGGTTAACCAGGTTAACTGAGGGAATGAGTAACTATTTTGAAGTTAATTAACCATCTTATTGCCATGCTCTCATGCTGAGAATGTGCCAAGAATGGTAGACTGAATAGTAGCAATTTACAAGTACCTATTTAAAGCACTACCGTAAACTGGGGTGAATAGGGACAACTTTTTCAGTTTTTCCTATATATCTTAGCAATAAATAACTTAGTATTGAAAGTTATATTTTGTAATGCCCCGTAGATTGTTCATAACATATAACATAAATCTACTTCTCTCTTCCCCTGTTCATATATATTTACATATATTCATGTCCGTATTCACCCCAAGGTCGGGGTGAAAAGGGACAGGTGCTTATTTTTTATTGTAATCCCTATTCAGCCACACTGAGGGGTGAATAGGGACATCATTTACCTCTTTAAAAATAAATTGTTAATATTTATTACAAAATTAAAAACACAAATATTAATTTTAAACCTTTTGCTATCATTTTAATGGCACAAAGACACAAGTTACACATTCTAAAGGTACGTCCACACCAAGATATTTTCGTTAACTTTGTTAATAAACATTGTTAATGAACAATGTTAATGAACATTTCTGTCTGTTAATAAACAAAATAGCGTGTTCATTAATTTTTCGAGCATGTTGATAAACAAAATTTCTTTAACTTTTGTGAATGAAACATTTCATTAACTTTTCATGTTTTCATTAACATTTTGGTTCGCACATGCGCAAAGACGTAATTGGAACACGCAAACTCGTAGCGCGCAATACGATACTTTTTGTTTCTCGAAATCGACTATCGAATCGCAAGCAACTCGTATATTGCGCGGAATTACGAAATACCAGGAAGTATATGACAATATTATTTTGTTGAAATGGAGTGGTCAAATGAAAAGGTCTTGGCGCTCATTGAATCCTACCAGAAATATCCTGTTTTGTGGGACAGTCGGCCTCCAAACCACAAGGACAGGAATGCTCGAAAGGATAGTTACTCGGAACTGGTCTCTGAGTTTAATTGCACTCAACATGATATTGAGCATAAAATTAACAAACTCAGAGGTCAGTTCCACAGAGAATTTTTGAAAGTCAAGAAAAGTAAAAAAGTGGGAGCAGTCCGGATTGTGTTTACACCAAAATGGTTTGCATATAAGAGCATGCTAGCGTTTATGGTAAGGGAAGAAGATAGCGAGACCACAATAAGCAATTTACAGGTAGAGGTAAGTAAACATGTAGGCTATTTATTATTTTACACATATATAATTCTTAACATTGAGATTATCCATACATAAATAATGTACATTACTGTCAGGGGACTCAATATGTAGGTGATCCCTTGGTTTGAAAAGAGTTAACAACATAGTAATAGTAGCATACTTATTTTTCTATTAGCATGTAAGAGTCAAATGAAATTGATGTATCATAAGAACAGTATTGTGATTACATTCTTATACTAATGAGCTATGTAAACAAATATACCATAGAAGAAGAATAACAATCCCACTGCACTAACCAAAACAGATTTATGGACATTGATCTTGCCATGGCACACTTCCTTCCTCACTCAAAAAGTAATTTGTAAATTCAAGGCGCACTTTCTTAGCATCTTGTGCTGGCCTACCTTGTCCTTCCTGTATAGGTTGCAGTTCAAATTCATCCAGTCTCCATAAACCTGGAGTGACTGTCCCATTTTCAGTATCTTCAATATCAAATGAACCTGGAGGAGTGTATGTATTTCTTGCAGCTTTATTTCTACGCAAAAAGTTGTGAAGTACAATACATGCAGTCACAATAATTCTAGCTTTAGCTGGAACAAGCATTAGTGGTTTTCTGAATACTCTGAATTTTGCTGTCATTATTCCAAACACATTTTCAACCACCCGCCGAGCCCTGCTAAGCCAATAGTTATAGATCCTTTCAGGTGATCCCCTTTCAAACTACCATGGAATGGTTTCATGATATTCATGCACAATGGGAATGCCCCATCGGCTACAAATACATATGGAGTATCAGTCCCTCTCCCAGGAAGTGGGCAGGGTTTTGGAATATCTAATAGGTCATTCGTAATTGCTGGATATAGACTAGAATTCACATACACTCCACCATCTGATAGTCTTCCATTAGATCCCACATCAAAATAGGTAAACATATAATTTGCATCCACTGCAGCCAAAAGGACTATGCTGTGGGTGCCTTTGTAGATGTAATAGTGGCTACCACTATTTGGAGGGGATTGTAGTACCACATGTTTACCATCTATTGCCCCAATACAGTGACTGAAATTCCATACTCCAGAAAATCCTCTCTCTATTCTTAACCAGTCTGTGTCAACTTGTGGAACCTGAAATGAGCAAAGAAATAAAGGTTTCATAGTACCTTAACTTACACTCAAAAATTATGGTTGAGTGCCCTTTTAATAATTTAATTTAAGACCAAAGAAAATAGTATGCCTATGAAAATGTCAAGAACCAATCATGTTTCAACATTTATTATAACAAAACTTGTAACATTTCAGATTGATGATACACAAGTGGACTTCGACCCTGACGATGTATGCAGTGTGAGCACTGAAGGTCAGTTTCCTCTACTGATGGAAATGGAGGGGAGTACTCAAGGAAGCAGTACCTCCTCACAACAAATTCAACCCAAAAGAAAAAGGAAAAGAACTGGTAAAAGCACAGATGATATCATAGCGGAGGCATACAGTGCATTTCAGCAAGTGGCACAAGCGCCAGTGACACCAGAGGATGAATTTGATGTTTATGGACGTTTCATTGGCAATGAACTGCGCCAATTTAAAAACAATCCTCATCTTCTGGCAAGAGTGAAGTTTGAAATGCATAATATAATAGGTATTTAAAGCGTCAATGGAACAATTTCCTAATGAAGGTGGTGAAGCTATAGTTTTAGAAATTCCAAGCGAATAAACTTCACAATGTGCATAACATAAAGTATTTTTTTATGCTATATTCTAATTGTATATTTAATTGTAATTATTCTGCTATGTTTTAATGTATTTCTATACTTGTTATGTTGTATTTTTTTAAAATTTTGTATTGTAATCCTTTACCATAACGTGTAACATTTCACATCAAACACACATGTAGTAACATATACCGGGTGGTACAGCTGCCCCTCTTTTTTCCCGAATATATGCAACCAGCTAGGACGTAAATGCCTCTTAGTCCCATCTTGCGCAACACCTTACAGCAATGTTATGTGCAGGTAACCCGATGTAGACTTCTCCGCACAATGGAAAAATGGTACAAGAGGCAGTAAGTGAGGTCCATCTCAAAAACACTGTACCATTTTATGTAGAGCGGTGTCCAATACTCTACTAATTTTTACGAAATGTTACTATACTGTACAAACCATAAACACGCCTATAGCTGTCGGTAGAGAATTGCGGACCTGATTGGTCCAAGAGGCCATTTTCTTTTGATAGAAAGGGCGGTCGTGGTATCATAGAAAACGTGATAGGGTAAGACCAATTACAGACATGTCAATGCACCACCATTTTGTACAGTCTCATCACATCGAAATTTATAGAAACGTGTTTTGCACTGTAGTTTATAATCTGTGGCACGCAAATGCTGTACAGCAGATGTGATAGCTTACGCCATGTAATTACTACCGTTAGAGCGATCAAAAAAGGCATAAAACGGGACCATAAGGCTCTAACTCATCAGTAACTTGTCGAAGCGGGAACTTCCACTCTCCTCGTGAATACAGAGTTACAAGGATGGCGCTTGTACGTTGCAAATAGCTGCGTGGAATTGCGTATGGAAGACGTACCTCGATAGGTTACTTGAAGCAGGAAGGGTTCCAACCATTCTTGAGTCATGCATTTTTTAATGTCATTTCGTATTCGCCTAGGCATCGTTTACGAAGACCTTTCTCAAGTCTCCGATATTCTTCTACGGAAGTTATAATAAACAGGTATCATAAATATCGCCACATACGCACCGATTGTGAATACCACCTGAAACATAACGCTGGACTCATTCAACCAAGTAACGCGTAGAAAATGGTTGCAACTATCTGGGCGTAAGAGAGACGCGATTCTTTAGTTCACTGTGATGTTTGCACATTCGAGTTCAGAACTTTTAACATCAACGATCAGTATCGAAACGATAGCCTAGGTAATTCCATGATAGCCTAGGTAATTCCATTAGTACAGAGCTACGAGACCAATTCTTTGTCGCCTGCAGTGGCTACATGGCACCAATCGCAGCGAGCATACGATATGTTAGCAGGCATGTAGAGTTCGAATCTAGTTACGAGCTTTTCAATTTTATTTTTATATTATACTTGTAAGGCCATTCGTAATAAATATTTAACGTTCTTAAGTCTCAAAAGTAATTTGCCACCTTTACAAAGAAAGCATACATACGAAAGGAATAATAACATGCGACTTCCATATGGCAAGCGACTACAGGGATTGAAGCGCAGTGCACGTGTTGTCAACATTCTGACCCACCCATTCAACCAAGCAACTGCGCACGTTCGACTCGAAGACCAACTAACAGCGGTCTACACTTCATACGTAGGGCACATGAAACAGCATATCGTAATCCTAGCAGCAACGTGTGAGCACATACTGTACGGTTAGCACGAAAGCAAACATTATGTATTCACGGGATGATTATGTGAATATGGTACTACTTTATGGAGAAGCAAGGCAAAATGCACGGGAAGCCAGACGCTTGTATCGAGAACGATTTCCTGGACGAAGGCTGCCAACTGCAGATACATTTCGACGTGTTGAAAGACGGTTGCGTGCAACGGGGTCACTTCATACATTACACCCCGTTCGGGATGCTCCAGTGACGTCTGGAAATAACGACGAAGCTGTTCAAAATACAATTGCATACAACCCGCACACAAGCCATAGGAAATGAACTGAACATCAGTCATGTACCTGTACTGCGAATATTGCACCGCCATAAATTCCACCCTTTCCATCAACAGCTGCACCAGGAACTTCATGGAGATGACTTTCCAAAACGGATAGAATTTTTGCAATGGATATTACAAAGAGTTGAAGCTGATGCGAATTTCTTAATGGACATTCTCTTTAGTGATGAATCCAGATTTCACAACAACGGAACTATTAATCGTCACAACTTCCATTACTGGAGTGTTGAAAATCCTCACTGGATCAGGGGAGCTCGATTTCAGGTACAATGGGGCGTCAACGTGTGGTGCGGGATACTAGGTGACAAGATAATTGGACCATATTTCTTCGAAGGAAACCTCATGGGACGATGCTATCTAGAGTTTCTTCGTGAGTACCTCCCACTCTTATTGGAGGATGTGCCCCTTATGACACGGTTACGGATGTGGTTCCAGCAGGATGGAGCTCCCCCACACTGGTCGTTGGCAGTACGGAACCACTTGCATAGGACATATCCTGGACGATGGATTGGACGAAGGGGTCCGGTCACATGGCCGGCTAGATCACCTGACCTTACTCCACTCGACTTTTTCCTCTGGGGTTATGTAAAGGAAAGAGTCTATGAGCAGAAGCCTGAGAGCCCGAATCATTTACGGCGGCTCATCACGGAAGCCTGCAGGCAGATTCCACCACATATGTTGCAGCAAGCAAGAATGTCTCTCCTCCACCGTGCTCAGATGTGCATTAACGAAGCAGGTGGTCATTTTGAACATTTGCTTCATTAATCGAATGGCCATGCATAAGCCCATCGCACTGCTGTCGGTACAATCTCACTTTATTGCAAATAGCTCTTTTAAGAGCTCCTTAAAAAACAAACATAGCTGAGTACCTGCAATATGAGAACTGATCATGATTTAGATTTGTCGTCAACAACACAACTCTCACGAACATCAACAACGCAATAAAAATATTCGTCGTACACAGGACTCGAACCGCCTACTAACGAACACCGGTACTCTCGTCTAACTTTTAGCAAGCTCGGCTATCACGGGTTGCTGTTTAGCGCTGTTGTGTTGCTGCTACTTCTAGTCATTCACCAATAATATTCTCTGTGCAGGACGTTTCTGCAACACATAATTTGCACGATTCTTTACCATCAATCGGTATTTTATCATTAATGCTGATTTGCTTGACACGAATAAACGGATTATGGAAAGCGTTGTAAGAGCAGACATTGTAGTGAGTAGTCAAGGTCAATATTTTTAGGTTCGACTATAATCTGCGGGTTGCATAAAACTGCGTGAATAGGGGCAGCTGTACCACCCGGTATATGTTATAACATGTCAAAATCATCCTCTGGTGTCACTGGTGCTTGTGCCACTTGCTGAAACGCACTGTAAGCCTCTGATTTTATATCATCAGTGCTTTTACCAGTCCTTTTCCTTTTTTCTTTTGGGTTGAATTTGTTGTGAGGTATCGTCAGGGTCAAAGTCCACTTGTGCATCATCAATGTGAAATGTTACACGTCTTGGTGTAGTATAGGGTGGGGTTGAGTGGGACTGCGAGTGTGTGCGAGTGTGAGTGAGTGAGTGAGTGAGTGAGTGAGTGAGTGAGTGGGGGCAAGTGTGGGATTGAGAGTATGAGTTTGGAAGTGTATGTACGGGTGTAATGTAAGTTTTAATGTATTCTTAATTTTGTATTCTTCTAGCTATGTTCTAAGGTACCATAGTTTTATTTTTGTATTGTAATTTTTAGGAATGTTGTAATGTACTTTGAATATATATGGTGAATGAAACTTATTTTTAAAGTGGATTGTGGTAAATATAATTAAGTAATTTCCATTTTTGCTCCTCAATGAATAGCCTAAACTTCCATAACCACTTGTGTATAATCAGAATAATACTAGCCTAAATAGATTACATAAATATTATCTTTGTTTCTTACCTTTACCAATTCCTTGAGATTTTTATATAAAGCGTGAAACACCTCAGGCACAAGAACTGAAATTGCTTGTTTTGATACTCTTAGACAAATACATAAGTGAAGTGTAGGAGTCACCAGTTGCTAGGAATCTTAAAGTTATACCAAGCCTATCATTAATGGAGATGGCATTCTGATAATTTGTATCATTTCTTGCAATTTCAGGCCCAATTACTGTCAACAAGAACTGAAAGTCATTTGGAGACATTCTCAGAAAATTCTGAAAGCCTGCTGCGTCATGAATTAAAAGTTCTGACATAAGTGTCCTCTTCAAACTTAATTCTGAACGCGTTTCCAATATTTTTCTTTGCCACACTTTGCATCTGCGCTTTTCTCTAATTGCACTCATTAAAATAATGAAAGATGCAGCTGTAAGTATTTTCTTCTTCCTGACCCTATCCATTGTAACCTCACAAACAGATATTTTGGTTTGGACACAATGTTAAAGAAGTTTGTTAAATGTTTATTTGGTGTGGACACAATGTTAAAGAAGTTTGTTAACAAAAGTTTATTAACATCTTCAGAAATGTTTTCGTTAACATTGTTTATTAACTTTGGTGTGGACTAGCCATAAAAGGACGGCTGACCTAAAATTTAAAAAAATGATTGTTCAAATAAAGCAGTCGCTTTCAAAGGACATTTGGCTTGAAGTGTAATGTTCTCTTCACACAGTTGGTGGTTTTAAAAAAGCAAGTTCATCAGCTTTTAAGAATTCGTATTCATCACACACATCAGGGAACATGAAGACATCTGGACATTTGGTTGAGTGGCGGCAAAAAGTTGCAATGCATTTGACATTTTCCTTTTCAAGTTCTTGTAGAAGCATTCCAATGAATATCTTCACACCCTTATCATAAGAAAATTGGATCTTGATCCAGTCTCCTTCCTTCATATTGTTTATTCCTTCACTTGCTTTCTCCACTTCACAATCTTGTCCTTCATCATTCGAGTCTACTTCATTTTGAACAGATTCTTGTTGTTCTGTGTCATCTTTCTTAGCTTCCTCAAAATCACCTAGTCACACTCAAATTTTCAGATAAACATATTTATTTTGTGCATTTTCCTATTCACCCCAATTTAATGGAAAAAATATGCCTTCAACACAAAAAGTAAACAGCTGATTTCAAAATAACGGTACATTAATATCTATTATGTGAAAATACTCACAAAAACACACCCAAATGAGAATAGTATTGCAGTAACACATCAGTCTAGCCACAAGCTGATATCAGACAACATTTTCCACAGTATGGAAATTCTAAGGAAATTAACATCCCATTAGAGGGTCTGCCGACACAAGAAATGAAATATTACAATTTTGGTGCCAAAACATGTTGTAAACAACAGATTATCCATCTTAAGTGCACTGGTACCATCACCATAGACCAAAACGCAAGCGAGCTGCTTAATTCAATTTAATTTTCCCAGTTTTTGTCCCTATTTAACCCGTGTCCCTATTCACCCCAGTTTACGGTACATAATTGACAATTTTGAATATTTTCACTTTAAACTTGCAAAATATTTGAGGATGGTGTGTACTTATTACCAACAATGATTACAATACTGTTAAATTTTGAAAATATTTTTAAAAAATATTTTCTGAACATCTTGAATCAAAGTATCAAATTTCAATAATAGCAATAAAAATATTTCAAAATTAAAATTACAGATAAAATCCCTCTGCAATGCAGCCATCCAAGTGAATAAACACAGAAAATTTGAAAAGTATCTGTTTGGTAGTTTAGTAGGTAATTACCGTTTCATAACTGCCAAGTGTCAAATGACCAGAGAAACACATGACATTCAGAAATTCATTGTGCGTAAATAAATGAACAAACGAGCCACGTAGTGATAAAATAGAAACTACATTCATTACTCCATAAAAACGAAATGTAAGATATTGTCATCTACCATTCATAATTGACTTAAATGCAGACAGTAAGGTACTGCTGTTCAAATGATGAAATATTGTTCCTGGCACTTTACACACAAGTACCAAACAACAATATATTGTTTGGCATTCTAAAGGATAAGAACATTTTTTCATGTATGCTAATGAAATTCATGGAGGTATGAGTCTATGGAAGGTGTATGACATAAAATTCTGTTCTGGCTTAAAAAGTATTAGGACTGATAATTGCATGTTCATTGTTCACTTTAGTAATTCTATTTTAAGTAAGTCATTTCTTTTTCAGATATAATCTGTTGTTATAGGTTTTCTTTTTCAAGTATTTTCTAAATTTTATTTATTCATAAATTTTTTCAACAGGCTGAAGAACCTTAGTTATTTTGTACACACACACACACACACACGTGCACACACACACACACACACACACACACACACACAGTGTACTCTGCACTATGGCAGATGCCTCAGCCAAACTTGTGTCATGCACGGCCACACTGCTTTAAGCATATACAAATTCTTATATGAAATCTTAGCTTATAAAAGATGACAGAAGTGTCATCCTTCCTGGGTTATACAGGCATTGTATCTGGTAACCACATTCTGGCTGATGCGAGCGAGTTCTGCCACTGCAGTATTTGTGATTTCATTCGTAATGTTTTATTTCAGTTCCTCCAATGTGTCAGGATTTGTTTGAAACACTTTTTCTTTCAGTTTACCCCGCAAGTAAAAATCACACACTGTTAGATCTGGAGAACAAGGGGGAAATGGACCAGTACTGATTACTCTGTCTGCAAACACTTCTGAGATTGTAAGTAGGGAATATTCTGCTTTATGTGCAGGGGATGAATCTTGTTCAGATCACCCACGCGATTTTTCTCCTTCCATTAAATGATGGAAGAACGGCATCAAAATGTCATCTTGGTGTCTCTCTGCATTTAGTGTTGTCTTAAAAAAATAGACCCAATTATTTGTCTTGCACGAACAGCACACTGAACACCAATCTTCCTATCATAATGAGGGACTTCATGAACACCATTAAGATTTTCTGCACACCAATAGCGAGAGTTATGACTGTTCACACGACCATTAAGATGAAACTAGAACTTGCACATATGGAAATATGGTATTGCCATGATAACTGTCTCACCATGATAACAGCTGAGATTCAGACTAACAATTCATGCTTCCAACGTCGAACACATGCAGGCCGCTTTGCAAGGTCAAGAACTATGTGCACGCCTCCCATATTGCAGCAACCGTAGCGCAAAGTACAAACAGCATGCATTTGTTCTGGGTTTATATGAGGGACTCTGCATATATACTTCATTTCAGAAGCATTATATGTATAGTATATACATTTTTTTATGTCACACCGACTCAGACAGGTCTTATGGTGAAGATGGAATAGCAAAGGGCTAGGAATGGGAAGTAAGCATTCATGGCCTTAATTAAGGTCTGGTGTGAATTTGGGAAACCACAGGAAAACATCTTCTGGGCTGCTGACAGTGGGGTTTTAATCCACTATCTCCCAGATGCAAGCTTACAGCTGCGCGCTGCTAACCACATGGTCAACTCCCTTGGTAGTATATACATTATAATCCCTGTTTGTATATTTGCATAATTTACATTTCCTGCCAGTTATGTAATTTTCTGTTGTTTCTCATCTGACAGTCTATTGTTATGTTTTCCTAAACCTATTGACATTGACATTGACATTATTTACCACAAATTGTATTTTTATCAGGTGGCAAAATTGGCTTTCAAATTGATTTCCTCTTATTGAAACCAATTCCTGTCTTTCCCTTCTGTTGACTTTAACACTAGCAATCACAATTTAGTCAGTTGAGCAGTTGGAATATTACAGAAGGCAGTATGGATTCTGTTATGCAGAAGTAGAATTCTAACATTTGGATAATGCAAGGTGGAAGCTTTTCTCTGATCAAGTGCTAATATTAAGAGAGAACTTTCTGCTGAACTTCTGTCTAAAAATCCATACAGTATTGTATCTTATACAAATTTTAAAGTGCAATTCCTCCAAAAATGAGATAATTTTTTT
Organism: Anabrus simplex; assembly: GCF_040414725.1. Taxonomy (NCBI): domain Eukaryota; kingdom Metazoa; phylum Arthropoda; class Insecta; order Orthoptera; family Tettigoniidae; genus Anabrus; species Anabrus simplex. Next base: position 58,134,655 of record NC_090271.1, read on the forward strand.
CTTGGTGGAAAAATTTCCTTTGAGCTTCAGTTCCTATAAATTTTTAATGACTGGACACTGAGATTATATATGATGATGAAAATGCTTGATATGTTCCTGTGTTTTAGGAATTTATTGTGTCACAAGTATTGATTCATGAATATGTACTGTAAACTGACTGATATATACTGATGAGCAATTACATTAGAGATAGCTACCAGTGTATTGGCTGAGTGAGTAACGGTGATCACAGGATTGGTGAGACACAAGATCTCGGTGCATTTGATTGCGGTCAGTTTTTCAGAACAAGACATATGGGTCATGTCATCTTTGAAGTCATGCAGGCACCAAGCTTTTCCATAGACCAAAATATCAAAGAGTCTACTGCAAGTATGTGAATTCAGGTGAATCCACCAACAGGTTCAACTGCCTTCATGTACATGTTAATGATTAGGGTTATTGTTGGCTATCAGTTTGCATATTAAGAGTGGATAGATGGGCCATAGTACAGCTGATCACTCATAAATTCAATGCTGGACAACAACACGATATGAATAGCTATACTATCCAGAACCATCTCTTTGCAGTGGGATAAAGAAACTGCTGTTCCACATGGGAACTTCCGTTCTCACCATATCACAAGGGCAAAGGAATACTGTAATTGGACTTTCAAAACGTGAGAAAATGTTGCCTGGACATATGAGTCGATGTACACATTGGTATACAGAGAATCAGGGTATGATGTTCCAGTTGGTATACACTGAATCAGGGTGCAAGTGGTTGGCCAGACATATATGACAACGTATCCCTCTCATAACAGGGTATAGTTCAGGCTGAAGATTGTAGTAACCTGATATGAGGACTATTAATATGCAATGAAAATGGACCCCTGGTCAAATATGGTTGAATTCCCATCTGGCAAACTATACAAGAACCTACTGTCAAATTATGACTTCCCATTTCTTTTCCTACAGCAAGACCATACACTGGCCCATCGTTCTGAAATAGTGACGAGTTGGTTTGATAAATCCTCCATAGATATGATGACATTTGCCTGGACCCTTACCTGACCTCTTCCTGTAAGGCATATGTACAATGCTCTTAATTGAATGTATATCAGTACTGCTCCCCAATGTTTTGGGTACCTTGTATAGACCATGCCATGCTGCATCACCACTGTCATTAGGATGAAAGGCAGTGTTACACACTATTAGCCAGGTATATCTAATTCAAATATTCATCAATGTACGTTCCTAGTGGGGTTAAATAATATGACTTAACTTACTCTGAAATTTAAACAAATGTCTTCTAAAGAGAACATTTATATATCTGTTTGTCCCTTTTCCTTATTTTTTAAAGTAAATCTAAAGAAAAGACAAACTACGTTTTGCCTGATCATGGTCCATTACCATGAGTTGTGGTTCTATGGTCGATTGGCATTGTATGCAGGAATGGCATCATGTAAGGTTGTCAGATTTGGTAAATATAGATGATTTCTTCAATTATATGAATGCCCCCATAACTCCGCCATTGTCCGGTCCCAAGTCTGGAATGAAAAAGGAGGAGGGTTTGCTGGTCTGGCACCCAGCTGTAAAACTGCCAATGCCGAGTGTTGGGCGGCGGGAAATAACCTGACTCCCTAAGGGGCCAACGGCTTCGGGCGAATGAGCCCCTTTGGGTGGGGTGATGGTTCTCACAGTGGAGGAAATGCCACTGGAATCCATTATGCAGCGTCTGTTCTCCAGGTTAGGGGCAGCTGCACAAGGCGTCTGTACTCCAGAGGAGCGGCCTCATTATCACCTCACTGGATCATATCCAGAGTTGTAATTCGGGACCTAGTCCCACACAGGTGACACCTTGACAGTCAACCATGGAAGGTCTTTCAAGGAATACTCCACCGGCTGAACCAAGAGTTCAGAAAAGGCAGCATTCGGATACGGTGGGCTGCCACCTGAAAGATACTGTGAAGTCGAAGGCACAGAAATACCCCAGTACCACATACACGAACGAGACAAAATCAAGAATCAAACCAAAACAGATAACATACTTCTCTACACACAATATAAACTCACTCATGCAAACCGGTAAACTAAAAGTGATCACCGACATAATGGACCAACACAAAATTCTTATCATGGGATTACAGGAAATTAGAAGCACTGACCAGGATGCCTTGGAATCTCAAGGGTACAGACTTTATAAAGGTATACCTGGGAAGAGAGTGATGAAGAATGTCCCACAATTTGGAACAGGATTTTTGGTCAGCCTTAAAATAATAAACTCAGTTCAAGAATTCAGATCGGAGACTCCACAACTCTCAACGCTCACCTTAAAGGCATCTAATAATATCTATACCATAATAAATGCCCATGCTCCCACTAATGATAAAAACAACTCCTCAAAAGACCAGGAGGAAACAGGAGAATTTTGGGACCTATTGGACCAGACCATAGATAACATCCCCAAACACCATATAAAATTATTAATAGGCGACTTCAACGCTCAACTAGGCAGAGAAAGAAAATACCGTGACATCATCGGAAAATGGCTAGCACACAAGAAAACAAATAAAAATGGAGAGAGACTAGTTGACCTGTGTAGAAACCATAATTTAATCTCAAAATCTACATGTTTTAAGAGGAAACGTCAAAAACTCAAAACATGGGAACACCCTGACTACACTAAAGGAGAATGGCAACTGGATCACGTCTGCATGGACAAATACCACCACAAAGAGACCTATAACGTCAAAGTCCTCCGAGGAATAGACACAGGTTCAGATCACTACATAGAAAAATAGATCCTACCCAGCTAATCAACAACAAAAATTACCAGAAAGCAACTGAAAAAATAAAAATCACAGATAAACTTGAATACTTAGTACATAACCTTAAACAAATTGCAGAAGACCTGGTTCCAATTAAACCACGTAAAAAACACCAATGGTGGAACAGTGAATGTGATGAAACAGTGGAGAAAAGACGTCAGGCATGACTATTACATCAGTTCCAAAAAACAGAAATATCCTATCAAAAGCTAGTAAAACAGAGGAAAGAAACTACCCAAGTCTTAAGAAGAATAAAAAGACAACATCATAAGGACACCCTGCAGTTAACTGAAGAACAATTCAATAAAACTCAATCAAGGGACTACTACAAAACCTTCAGAAAGCAGCTCCAAAAATATGAACCCCCGACCCTACTGATGAAGGATGAAGATGGTAAGCTGGCCCATAACAATAAAGACAATGCAGAAATTCTGGCTAAACATTTCAACAAGCTTTTAAATTGTGAGGAACCTACAGAACTTCTTCATTTGGACACCAACACCCCGATAAAAACATCACCAGAGAACATCAATCCCCCCACAATAAAGGAAGTCTACCAAGCTCTGAATAAATTAAAAAACTACAAAGCGCCAGGAGAACATCAGACCTTTGCGGAAATCTGGAAATATCCAGGAACATCAGAAAAAGTTGCCCTCCATCAACAACTTGTCTCTATCTGGATTAAAGAACAACTACCAGAACACTGGACAACAGCCCTCATTCATCCACTGCACAAAAAAAGGAGACAAAACCGACCCTAATAACTACAGGGGAATCTCGCTCCTAGACATAACATACAAAATATTTTCAATCATCCTTAATAGGATAGGTTTACAACTTGAGAAAGAACTAGGAGAATATCAACGAGGTTTCAGACCCTGGAGGAGCTGTCCTGATCAGATCATGTGTTAAGTTGATAATGGACTATAACAGGAGAAGAAACAGAGATATGGTGATAACATTTGTAGATTTCAAGAAAGCTTATGATTGCATCCATAGAGAATCTCTGTTTAAAATTTTAAGACACCTTGGACTACATTCAAAATTAATAAACATGATAAAATTGACTCTCACCAACACCAAATCAAAAGTGAAGTTTAGGAGTGAAACATCAGAGACATTTGAAATTAAAAATGGACTACGGCAGGGAGATAGGCTCTCACCACTATTATTTAACTGTGCTCTAGAAATGGTAATGACGGAATGGTTTAGGAAACGTCCCCCCAAAATAAAGATTGGCCAAAAAATCAAAACAAATTGCCTGGGATTTTCTGACGATTTAGCATTACTAGCAGTCGACATAAAAGAAGCAAAAAACCCAGATATCAGAACTTCAAAACATTGCAAATAACATTGACCTCAAATATCATTTGAAAAAACAGAAATTATGCCCCAAAAACCAACACAGCTAAAAGAAGTCACCATAAATGGTAATAAAATCAAAATAGCAACTCAATTTAAATATCTTGGAGAAGTAATAACACATAACCTAAATAAAAAAATCTGAATCCAAATAAGAACAAATAGATTAGCTAAAGCACAAAAATTAACATGGGATATCTACAAAAAGAAATGTCTATCAATAAATACAAAAATAAAACACTACAACACAGTTATAAAACCGGAAGCTACATATGCAGCAGAAACACTCTTTTACCTGAATAAACAATCAAAGACTGACAGACTTCAGAAAATTGAAAGGAGGATTGGAAGAACCTGCATCAACAAAAAATACCAGAAAGATGGACAGTGGCAGTTAATACCTAACAAAGTCGTGTACAAAGAGCTGGAACCCATTACAGATACTATGCGTAAGAGGAGACTGGGATTCTTTGGACATATCATGAGGATGCAGGATTCGAGATTTCTGAAACAACACAATCTTGTCTCAAAAAATACCACAACAGGATGTAAATGGATCAGAGAAGTAAGAGAGGATCTGAAGGAAATAAGCCTTACAACAGAAGACACCACAAATAAGATTGAATACAAAACTCAAGAATACAAACCTCCGCTTTACCCTTACACAAAACAAACCAACAACACGCACATTTTCAACTGAGGAAAGGGCACGAAGATTGGAGCGTCTGAAGAAGTACTGGGAGGACTGCAAAGCCCGAACAATCCCTTCAAAGAGACCTGAACGACGGACTGACTAAAGTGATCCTATGTGGTCATAAAAGAAGAAGAATGCTTCCATTTTAAACAAACCAGGATGAACTACATAAAATTCTGGAAACTCACTCTTCAAAAATTATCACCGCACCTTCCGAACACAATGATTGGCTAGCACACCGGGAGGAGAAAACGTAACAATGCCAACAAGGTGGATATTGCAGCAGCGATTACAGTAGCCACCAAAGTGAACCTTTTGCCTTGTATCTGTTTTATGTACTGGTGTATTGATATACATCTGGATTATTGAGTTATCTGGAAAACAAGATTCTCATTTCATTACATTTCCAGGAAACTTTAGAAAAATAAAAAGCATAACATTATCAAGCACTGACATTTGTTCCTAGTACCAAGGTAGGACTAGAAGGTTTAACATTACTGAATTTAAAGTTCTGGGATTTGCTGGTATTCTTCCCAAATTCTTGATAAACTAAATGATAAATATTAAACAATGTTCATAAAAACATGGTGTAAAATACAATTTATAATACCTACCTCAATGAAAAAATAAAACCATATAAATGAAAATTTTATTTTTATATTATTATCTCACTACTCCTTCGAGGAACTTTCACTTATCCCAGCATCAGCTGCCAATGCATAAAGTTGAGGTATTATTGTTTTATTAATGTGCTGTAACTACTTGATGTGGAAGGAAGAAATTGAGGAAAGGGCACACATTGTACTGGAGTGGTGGCCAAGAGGCAATAAACGGAGTGGGACTAATCTAAGCAATTGGAAGAGTACCGGTATGTTGAAGTGGTAGAATGTGTGAGTGACAGAACAATGAAGATTAGACTAAAGTTGAAGAATGAAGTGATGGACTTCATACAAGTGTACTCACCACAGACGGGAAACAGGGAAGAAGATATTGAAGCATTCTTGGAGATAGTAGAAAGAGAAATTTCACGTGTGGAAGAGGTTATTATGGGAGATCTGAATGCACAGGTCAGAAACGAGAGACAAGGAAAGGAAGAAGTCATTGGACCATATGGATATGGGAAAAAGAATAATGAAGGAGATGAACTAGTGGACTTCTGTGAAAGGAATGGACTGATAGTGGGAAACGCATGGTTTCAAAAGAAATCAGCAGGAAAATTACGAGATATGTGTGGTGTGATAGAAGAACAAAATAGGTAATTGACTACTATTTGGTGGCAAGGACAAATAGCTGGAAGTTGATGGATGTGACACCTTTACCAGGAGAAGCATTTGATGGGGACCATAGAGTTGTGGTGGCAAAATTATTGTTGGGAAAAATGGAAAAACTGAAAGATATAAGAGAAAATAACGTAACAGTATGGAAGTGTGTTGTCATCTCTTTTGTTTATTATGATCATGGACAAAATTGTAAAGGAAACAAATGAAGTCTGTGGAGATAAAAAGATGAAGATGCAGATGATATGTGATCTGGGGAGAAGTGTACTGAATGAATAAATTTAGAAGTATGGCATGAAAATCAGTACAGATAAAAGCAAAACTATGGTGATGTTGAGAGGGAAAAGGCAAGTAATGGGCACTGTGAAAACTGGAAGTCAGAGTCTGAAAATTGTGGATAGCTTTAAATACCTAGGAAGTGAATTAATGCAAAATGCTATGGTGGACATGGAGATTAGCAGGAGGGTACAGCAAAGTAATGCATTCTACCAAAGTGTCAGAGAACTTGTTTAGAGCAAAGAAATACCAAGGAAAAGTAAAGAGATAATGTACAAAATATACTATGTACCATACTGATTTATGCAGCTGAGACTTGAACTTCGACTAGTAGACAAGAGAGTAGAATTCAAGCTGGTGCAAGAAAATTCCTAGGAAGTACGATATGAAAGACAAGGAAAGGCAGAGTGAGGAATGAAGATGTTAGGAAGGAAGTTGGGATAGGAAAGCTAAATGAGAGAATTGAAAAGAATAAACTAAGATAGTTTGGACGTGTAAAGAAGATTGAGGAGAATAGAATTCTAACACAGATGCTGGAGGCAAAGTGCAAGGGGAAGACCTAGAACAAGGTGGATTGAATCAGTGAAGAGCAACATAAGAAGACGAAATTTAGACTGCTATAAGATCCTGGAAGAGGAATGGTGGAAGGAAAGACTAAGATGGAGAAGTGCTATAAATACCCTGACCCGGCGGGAGCTGGATAAGGCAAAATGATGATGATGATGATGATGATGATGAACTACTTGATGTGAAGAAAGCATAACAATGCCAACAAGAGGGGTATTACAGAAGCAATTACAGTAATCATCAAAGTTAACCTTTTGTCCTATATCTGATGGAAATACTCTAGGAGAAATACTGTTTGATGATGGACAAACAGTGCTGTAACATTGTTTGAATTGCACAAATGGATAAACAAAACTTGTATTATAGGCTTATTTTTAACACTCTGAATTTATACTTAACATTTGTTTAGGGCAATGAAGACCATGGCTGATTACACACATGTAGTGTATGACTGTTGAGCTGGCTGTGTTGCTTTTAACCAAGTAGATCTTCTGGGCAAAAAATCATAGTCTCTGTTAAAAATGCAAAGAATTTGTTGGTAAAATTTTATACTGATATCCTGCTGACTAAATAATTCCAGGGCCTGTGACAATATTAACAAGTCAAGCCTCCCCTATAACCTTTTGGACTGGTGCTAGTGCCATTGAAAATAGCGTCAATAGACTTTACGCCAATATACTTTTTTTAAGTTGACGTAATGTGGAGCTCATTCATGTAATGAACTGGTGAATGTTTCCGCCTAACTGCGCATGCGCCGGCTGCCGCCAGGCGTAACTAGTTCTGGACTCGCCAACGATAGCGGGAGCAGTTCCCTGCGAGAAGTCATCATGGGGGGAAGTGTGTGCTTGTACTACGCTATGGTGTGGTGGGTTATTCTGAAACCACCATGATTTCACATTTAATGGGGATGTATCCCTGCTGGACTTGCTGTTGACCATCTACCGTACCTTTGGGATATAATTTAGGAGGAATGCTTCTTCTGGATTCTTCGTAACAAGATTAAGTTCTCGGTCCTCGTGGTAACCTACTTCAACAACAATGACCAGGTTTGGATTTTCAAAAAGGTAGTGTCTGAAAGGTATGTACCTGTGTTAGATTTCCTTCATTCGCCGTGAAGAAGAAAATATATGTGTTTTTGTTTGGAATAATAATAATAATAATAATAATAATAATAATAATAATGATTAAAACTTCTTTCTCCGAATTCGGACTTGGTGTCATGCGTGTTAATGCATTTCAGAAGATGGGTTCGTCCAACTAATTGTTCTCCTAAGCGTGGAATATGCACAGTGGACTGGATTAGAAAATTTAATTTTAAAAACTAACAACTTTCATTCGTAGCCAGTATTGTAACTTTTTGATGTGAACCAAGGTCGTGCTTCCAAGATATCGGGTTTAGCTTTTTCTCTTGGGGTTTCCTGCTCGTAATTCTGTGTAACATTCTGCTCTGTTTTGTATGCATTCTTTCTGCTCGGGTTTCCTGTTAACTTTTCTTGCCCTGTTTTTTTCTTTTTTCTCCTTGCTCTGGAAGGAGGCTTTGCATTTTGTTTTCCTGTTTCCATGGCAACGGGTGGTTATTGGTATTGTTGTTGGGATTTGGTTTATGTAGTCTGATTCACGACTCCGGTGTGGTTCTCTGATAATATATTTTTGGTTGTGTGTATCTTTGACTATTTTTTCATGTTCATTTATTACTTTTTGCCAACCTTTTAACATATGATTTGCCTTTTTCTTTGCAGGGGTGGATGTGTAAACTTCTACGTTAAACTTTAACTTATCTTGGAAACAGCCCCTTGGTGTAAATTGAAGAGATTACTCGAGCGACGAAGTGTAACATCCTGCTTGATATTTAACTGAATTATAATCTTGTTAATGAAAACTAGTAGGTTATTTGGTTTATTCTTCACATGATCGATCACATTTTATTTTACCTCTTAAGTGTTTCTTCTCAAATGGTACGCAGGTCAACGTTTTGTTTTTTTTCTTCTTATCCAAGTTTTTTTAATTACTTATTTATTATTTGTTAAATGAATATCATATTTTTCCAATATCGTTAATGAATTAATGAATGCAACATTGTTGTTATTTAATGATTTTTAATCTGCTGTTAATTATCGGCTAATCAATATCAAATATTTTTCCTGATCAATTTAACTACTGTTCATTTGGTTATTTACATTTAATCTTTTCCAAGTATTACATTGAATTTATTTTCTGATATCAGTTTTCCTTTTTGAATTAACCTAGGTTTTCTTAAATTAATTTCATTTAAGTTGTTACATCTTTTTCCAGTTCTAATTAAAGCTATTTTCTATCATTAAAGTGTTGTTTTCATTCACACTTTGAATGGAGCACTGTCACTGTCACCTTTGATAGTTGTATCCACGGCCTTAAGCTGCTTCCTTTTTCTCCGCTTCTGGTAAGTGTGTTATTTCTTCTTTTGTTTTTTCGTAATGTTTTCATGTTGTTTGTTGATGTTTTCTTTTGCTTTTCATGTATTCGCTTAACCTCCCCTCTGGGGACGAATGCACTACCAACCTTCTCACCTGGGAGCACTCCTCCTAGGCGTGTGAGGTTATTCTGCCCACTGTCCCAAGGGCTGCTACTTTAGCTTAGTGGACGGTGTTGATGAGAAGCTGATGACCTAGATGTTTTTAAACAACAAGCATCATCATCAAATAAATTCCATTTAGAAACCTAGGAAGGAAGGTGGAGAGTTGTCATCCCAGAGCCTTCCATAGTTGTTGCAACAAGCTTTTGACATAAATTTGTCCTCGAACAGGGGGTCATCTGAAAATTTGTGTAATGAAATAGTGTCATGTAACAAAATATGTGGTGCGATGTTACCTAGCAACAGTACCTTGAGAGCTGCACAGGCCATGGATCTGTATGTCCATCAGTACTTCACATCACAGCCTGCATGGGTGCTAGGTAACATCACGTCACAGAATTTACTGAGACATTTATGATCATTCAATTTTCCCCAAGGGAAATTTAATTATTTGTACTTTTTTTTTGTTGTTAGTTGCTTTATGTCACACTGACACAGATAGGTCTTATGGTGACGATGGAATAAGAAAGACCTAGAAGTTGGAAGGAAGCAGCTGTAGCCTTAATTAAGGTACAGCCCCAGCATTTGCTTGGTGTGAAAATCAGAAACCACAGAAAACCATCTTCAGGGCTGCCGACAGTGGGATTCGAACCCACTATCTCCCGGATGCAAGCTCACAGCCGCGAGCCCCTGACCGCACGGCCAACTCGCCCGGTATTTGTACAAATACATAGCCCTTCTTACACTGCACTCAAGGTAATTTTGTTACAATATGTACACATAAACACATTCCAAGAATTAAATTCAGCTCTAGACACACAGAAAATAAAAGTACAGCATATGTAATATTTGAAAGGTATACGAGTAGCCTATTATCTACAGCCTCCATGACTTTCAGGAGAAACATATTGTTTCCCATATGAATAGTGGCATTTACCTCATTAGTTTGAGTCATTTTTACTATATTCCGACAACAATTTTTGAACTAAAAGCCCTGTAGTTTGGACCATAACAGCACGTATGTATTATTATTTCCATTGATCACGTTTGATGTTAGTTTATACAGTAAATTTGATATTGCACTTGTTACGGTGACAGTAATGTGCAAAATTTGACAGTGAATACTGACCATGAGGAGACCAGGGGTGTAATCAGTGATCAGATTTCCCGTGGTAAACTCAAGTTGATGTAAAGAAGTCAGATAAGGGAGGAACTAGGAAGAGAAAGGGAGCTGTCTCAGAGGAACAAGCTTAAGAAGAAGCCTTGTGAACTGTGTGTGGTACTGGAAGATCTAACTTTTTTTTTTTGAGTGATGAAGAAAGACAGCAATTCCAAATTTTCAATATACTGTCTTCAAAATCAGTACAATGAACGTTGATATAATGGTTATTAATTGGTATATCTCAGGAGAATCTGTGCCTTTTAATGATCAGTTAATTTCAAACTCTATTTTTTTTTTTAAATTTCCTACATATGTCACTTTTTTGCAAAAGCAGTTATCTCCATTTGGTCAAAATTTTCAGGAGAGACTAAAAACTTATATCATATTGACAAATGGGTTGACTAGAATGAGCAACATACAAAGTGAGAGAACGTAACAGCCTTTTATGAATGGAATTATTGGAAATATTGACATTTTGAGTATGGAGATGGCCACTTTTGCTACAGATAATTGGAGATAGCTGGGTTTGCAACAAACTAAAAGACACCCAGAATACAAAAATATCTTTTACCATACTTTATCAGAAATTAGTATTGTTAATAGTAACATATGACATGTTAAACAGTTCAGTAGTTAAGAGTATTCATTTCACATTTAACCTTGAAAGTTATGGTAGTAAATGCTAAAAATTACTTACTAAACTCAGTTTCTGATAAATGTTTACATGTTTCTTCCTCAGAATTTGAGGCATCATGATTTGTCTGATTGTCAGAGTCATAAGGTAATCTTAAAAGCTAAGTTTATCCATGTTTCACCAATGAGGCTAAAAATGTTTGCTTGAAATGAAATGGCGTATGGCTTTTAGTGCCAGGAGTGTCCGAGGACATGTTCGGCTCGCCAGGTGCAGGTCTTTTGATTTGACTCCCATAGGCGACCTGCACATCATGATGAGGATGAAGACGACACATACACCCAGCCCCCGTGCCAGAGAAATTAACCAATGACAGAAAATGACAGCCACTTTTTCCCACACCTATGGAGTCATGAGTGTGAACTGTGTCGCACATGTGGATTTGGCACTGTTTTACCTCTGGATGCTCTCTCTGATGCCAACCCTATGGAGGGATGCATTTTATGAAGAAATGTGGTATGGACTCCTTTAGGTATCTGATGATGATGATGAAAAAGAACTATGTCTTATGAACAATTTGATTGAATTTAGCCAGAGATTTGGAAGTAACACAGGTACAGTATTTACACTTCAAGAAAATTTTGAGGATGCTCATGAAGTTCATTCACCTTTGTTTTGGTTTTCTACACTTCCACACTGCACTTCTTGGACTTCCTTTCTCATACTAAGAAATGTGCGTTATCTTCTCTTGCACCAATCACGGTATCCAAACTTCCAGGTTTGCTCCTGATTAATGTTTCAATGTCGTCTTGAGAAATCATCTCCCATACTTCCTGTAGAGTGTCTGGATAGTGCTGGCGGACCCTTTTCCCCAGTTGATCCCATAGATCCTCAATATGATTCAGGTCTGGCCTTCGAGCTGGCCAAACCATAATATGAATTTCTGCTTCATCCAAGAACTCTTGCACACATCTCGCAGCAAATGGGCGTGCATTGTCCTGTACTGTTGTTGAACCATTAGCAATAAAAGAAGAAAATGGCACAATGTGCTCCACAAGGATTTCCTCCACTTACCAATGTGATGTAAGGCTCACATGCTCCACAAAGACAAAATCTGTCTTTCCAGTCATATTGATTCCTGTCCAAACCATCAGAGAACACACTGAAAAAGTCTTCTGGGTGAGAATGTGCAACAAGAATACCTTTCTTATGGCCTTCTCCAGACCCTTTCTCCGTCAGGTGATCGCAGGCCAGTTTATGACTCATCAGAAAACAGCAGTTGCTCCTGTTATTGTACTGTCCAGCTGCAATGTTTTCTTGTGAAATGCAGTCAAGCTGTGCAATGCTGATTGGCTCTTAGTGGGTCTTCTGGATTGAAGAATAGCTTCTTCCAGTCTTCTTACAACAGTTTTCTCACTAGCATTGACCCCTTGAACTTGGGGGAATTGATTTTGTGCTTCAGCAGCGGTGGTGTGCTGCTTGTGGAGAACTTGAAGCCATAGGAAGTGATCATCTCTTACCAATATTGCTGTTCTTGGGCATGATCCTGGTCTCCTTTAATAGACTCCAGTTTCCCTGTACCTTCTTATGGTTCTGCTAATTGTGGAAGGTATAATTCTCAACACTTCTGGAATGCACACTGCGACCATCTTCCATCAAAGCAACAACTTTTGCAGCATCTTCAGGACTGAACAGCATGTTTACTCCAGAAAACTGATTATGATAATGAGGGAAATGTCTTGGAAACACATGTGTTTGAAAGGGGTTCAACAAAACATTACAATAATAAGTACTTGAAGAATGGGAAAACATTATTGCCTCACATCCAGTGATGTATTTTCTACATTGTTACCAAAATAAAAGTGCTAGTGCAATAAACAATCTACACTTCATTGTTTGCTCACCAAACAAAGCCAATAACCTCCTCATCTAAAAATACAGGATAAAGTGCTAAATTGAATTAGATAGATAATTACACATCATATATTCAGAATTTATTTCATGTTGGTGAATATATATATATTTGAAAGTAATTCCAAATTATAAATGAAATATATGTATTTATCAAAAGCAATGATTTATTTAAATGAAACAACATGAGAGATTTACTTCACTTATCATTAATTTTCCTTTTTATAATTTATTTTCCTGGTTCATATTCATTAGTTGACCTCTCAGTATTATTATCATTATTATATTTAAAAATATAATCTCCAGTGGTGTTTCCATTGCCCACTTAGAATCCTCAATAGACAGACCATTCTGGAAAGCAGCCCTGTGGTGTAGGAGTAGCATGCCTGCTTCTTACCCCAAGGCCAGCGTTCAATTCCTGGCCAGGTCAGCGAATTTTACTTGAAACTGGGGGCTGGTTTGAGGTCCACTCAGTCTACATAATTACAATTGAGAAACTATTTGACAGTGAGATAGCGGCCCCAGTCTAGAAAGCCAACAATAACAGCTGAGAGGCTTTGTCACACTGATTACGTCACCTCATAACCTGCAAGCTTTCGGGCCGAGATGCAGTCGCTTGTTTGACTACAGCCCTTCAGGGCTGTTGTGCCATGGGGGTTGGGTATGGATCAGGCCATTCTGGGAGCGCTCACTGTCACTGGTCAGCTATCTGTAGCATCATCGAGAAGAACCCAAATAAGGTCTTTGCCAATAATGATGATGATTTGTTTAGAGGAGCCTAACATCTAGGTCATCAGCCCCTAATGGTATGAGGTGAAATGAAATTTAATAATAACCCCATATACATAACAGCGGGCAAGTGCCCACTACCTGGCTGTGACACATACCTTCCAGAATTCTCATGAGACAGCCAGGGCTTACGTCAGCCAGAAAGGCTAGGATATAAAAGGCCAAGATCAAGGCCACTCTAGTAGTGCAATTTCTGTCTCGGAGACTGATTACCTCGCCTTGACAAAGAATACTGCAATGTATTCGAAACGTCGGCAAACTGTACGTGATGTGCGTACAAGTACAACACGGTTCAACCCGGAAATTAAATTGAATAATTCTTCACACCGTGGAAACTTCACTTCTAAGATATGATAGGAAGATTACTGGTCTGTTCAAGGTTTTTGTATGATTTTATAGTTTTGGTATTTAATATACAACCTGTTACAATAAAGTTCGCTGAATAGTCCTGTACTATCAACACAGATGAACAATGCACGACAGTGACTTTACTGTCCTTCGAAATAGTCCCCTCCCATAACTATGCACTGCTGAGATCGGCAATACATGTCCTGGAAACTTTGCAAGAAGGCTTCATTTGGGATGGTGTTTAAAAGCCTTGTTGCATTTCGTTGGATGTCAGGAATATTGTCAAATCTCTTTTCCTTTCAAAGCGAGTTTTTGAGTCGTGGGAATAGGAAGAAGTTGGGAGGATTGAGATCCAGCGAGTATGGGGGATGTTCCAGTTGCACCACCCCCTTTTTTTGCTATGAACTATTTGACGATATTGGCTGCGTGTGGGTGAGCATTGTCATGGACAAAAAACCATGAACCTTGTTGTGCGTACTGGTGTCGTACCCTGCGTAGTTATTTCATGAAACAGGTCAAAATTTCAATGTTCCCTGCAGCATTCAACATCATTCTCTCAGGTAGAAATTCTTTGTGGATAATGCCTTGACTGTCGAAAAATGTGAGGAGCATAGTTTTGATGCGTGACATTTCGGCTGTGACCTTTTTCCGACGAAGGGATCCCGGAGAACGCCATTCCATGCTTTGCCGTTCGTTTCAGGGTCATACCTGAGACACCAGGTTTCGTCCTCGGTGATGATACAATTAAAGAAATTTGATGTCGCATCCGCCATTTTGATGAAATCCTGTGAAGCCTCTAAACGTGCCTGCTTCTGATCATCAGTCAAGTGATATGGCACAAGACGAGAACATGTTTTCTTCTTCCCTAACTTCTGGGCAACGATTTGTCACATGGATTCACAGTTAATCTCAAGTTCATCCGCTATCATGCACACAGTTAATCGCCAATCGTTTGTGGTTAATGTCCTCACCTTCTCAATGTTTTTGGCACTGACGGCGGTCACAGGGCTTCCCCTACGGGGGTTGTCAGAAATACTTTCCCAGCCTCCTCAAAACCGGGTGAACCACTTGTACACACATTTCAAGGACAGTGCTTGATCTTCATAAACGCATACCAGCATCGCATGCGTTTCTTTCGGTGTCTTGCCAAGCTTAAAACAAAACTGTACATTGATATTTTGGTAGTTCATGTTCCTGTTTGTTGTTCAGAACCAAAGCACCAAACATGCATTATGTCAAACAGGTCTTACACGGCACATACACGATGCTCAACTGAACAACGTTGGGAGCAGGTGGTCAAATCATGCTGCTATGCAGGTGCAGCGTTGCGTGTCACCAGTGTTGCCGGATCGACCGTCCTGATTTCATTCACTGAACTTTATTGTCATAGGTGTTATATGTATATACATTCAAAGCTAGTCTCTATAAATTAAATTTGAGTTTTATAATTAATAAGATGCAGCCAGTCCCTGCTATGAATGGTGTGAAAATGTCGCTCATAGGGTCGGTTGGTGCATGCATTTCAGTGGGTTTGGCAGACTGATGTGCAATAGCAACTTCTGGCTCAGCGAGGAAAGCAACGGGAAACTACCGCGCTCCTCATTTCCCTAGTACGCCTCTTCAGTGACACCTAGGCGATCTATGACAGCTAATGGTGAACCTGTTGAGGATCCAACCAGCCTTCGGGCTGAATACACAACATACAAAACATACACTTAATAAGAATTTTAGTGTCAGTGTAAATTTTATTATTTAGGCAGCTAAATAGGAACAAAAAGAAATCAAGTGAACAATCTAGGTACCATCAGACTATGACCCAGCCCTGTAGATGATTCCTTACACTAGTCTAACATCTAATTTATAGCCATGGTACTTCAGGTTTACACCATAAATTTATTATTTTTGCATAGAGAGTGGACATGATATTTATGACTTACTTAAATAAATTTAATCGGAATTATTATTTCCAGTTATCAGGAGAAGATGGCACTTTTGTTACTACAAATGTGGGGCTTAAATGGAATGTAAATTTGAAGCATCTTGATAGGCACATATTATCAAATGTAATTGAGTTGGGGTTACAATTAATTTACATTTATTGTGAAGTATGAGAATGGTAATAGCGGTTTGGTATTCAGAATTAGGATAATACATAAATAAAACATGTTAATAATTAATTAAGTGTGATGAGTGAGAATGAAGGTAGTAATGTTGGTATAGTTATAAAAGTTTTTAATAAGCCTGAGAATCAAATGGAAAATTTAACTACCGAAAAAGTGTATGGAATTATATTAGGAGGATAAGAATAGAGTAGGGAAAATCACAATAGTATGGGGAATGGTAATAACAATTATTTTATGAAAATTTTATTAGAACAGATTAAGGTATTTGAAATGGAGTCAAAGGAAAAATCCAAGGGAGAGAATTAGGGAGGATTTGAGCAAGAAGAAAGAGAGGAAACATTGCTGAAGCACTTCCATAAGTTCTAACTATCAAGTATTAGAGGGTACAAAAAAACAATTTTAACATTAATGGTTTTAAATTTCTTAATAATATTAATCAAATGATAATATATTTTCTTAACCAACTGAGTGTGATTGTATATTATCTGATGATGTGCTTTCAAGAACAAACTGTTGTTCTATTTTTATTTAACGGTATCTTCCTCAAGTATAATCTATTAATAAATGTTTATTTTTCAGGTAAATTTCTGTTATACTGAATTAGTTTTGACGGAGCGAAGAATTTCACATGTCTGCATTCAGCAAGTTAAAACTGAAGAAAAATGTCTTCCACTGTAACAAATATTTTTAATACATAAAAAAAAGAATGTGTGAACAGACTAGATATGATGAACTTAATTCTTACCGTACTGTGCTTAAGGCATATGGGTCCCAATTTTCTCACATAAATTGTTACATGCAACTCATTACAACACATCAGTTAGTGTTCAAATTTTTTTAGTAAAATCGAATCCCTAGAGGTAAGATTCTTCACATTGCTACGATTCTATGCTAAAAAGATTAAAATTGATAATATGAAGATTTTTTTGTCAGAGCTGATTAATTTGTAAGGATCCTAAAATTATATACCCATCGCCATAAGACCTATCTGTGTTGGTGTGACGTAAAGCAACTAGCAAAAAAAAAAAAAAAAATTAAAAAAAATTATGCACTGACAGTTCTGTGCATTCAAGGAAAGGATATATATATCATATAAAAGCTAAACTTTTAAATGCAATGCAACTGTATTTTCTCTGAAATTGGAACGCATTCCATTTTTAATCCTTACAAGTCCCATAGATCATTACTGCCCTGCCTGAATCAACATATGCATCACATACATTCTTACACCTTCCTTGTGTGTACAACTTGGTGCCGAAGCAGACCGGAGAGTTTTAGGAAATCTTTGCTGCATATAGAGCAAATATGTCGTTTCTTTAGATGATTCAGTTCGTGTCTCTTACAAACTTCTTTTGTTTCGAATGATCTACGGCACATTGAACATGGAAAGAGAACAGGTACCTTGTGATTTAAAATATGCTTATCTAGTCCTATTTTCCATTTGAATGTCTTGCCGCACGTATTACAAACGAATGGTTTTGCTAGTGTGTGACACATTTCGTGCCTCCTCAAGTCCGATTGCTTAATAAATCCTTTACCGCATGTAGTACAGGTATATGGTCGCTCCTGTTTATGAATAAAAGTATGATAATTGAGTTGATCACGCCTAGAGAAATTAGCTTTACAAATCGTACAACAATATAATTTGTTACACATATGAGTAGTCATATGTTGCTTTATGTACTTTTTTGATGTGAAAGTTTTGCTGCATATATCACAGGAATAAACACTGTCCTCTTCACGTGGTGTGGCTTCTTCACGTAACGCAATTACAACAATTTCAGAATGACAAGGAGTCGGTAATTCACTTATACTTTTACAATCTAGCACATGGTCATTGAAAACAGGTAGCATTTTGCAGTTTTTATCAGAACTAAATTTGCAAATGATTCCATTTATCACAGATGAGCAACATTTGTCAAATGATATTCCTTCTTTGTATTTGGCCACTCTCTCTTCTCTCATATAAGTTTCCCTTCCGACTGTCTGCCTGCAAAGAGAAAAAGTAAATACAGAATATATACAAAGGTATTGATTTTGTATATGAGGACCTACAAAGAATATCCTCAAATGATATACATTGGTTCCCTCAGCTACTTTGTTTAATCTGGCAATTAACCAAGTCCTTGAAAAAATAATGGATACCGGAAATATTGTATATAAATCTAAACAAATGTAGTTTTAATTGCCAGGAATGATAGATATTTGAAGGAAATGTTTCTTGAAATGGAGGAAGCATGAAAACGGATGGGGTTGGCGGTGAATGACAGTAAATCTAAGTATATGCATGTGACTGTTATAGAGGGCAGAAGAAGTCGAAATAATCTGACAATAAATGGGCATAAGTTTGAGAATGTACGAAGTTTTGAGTACTTGGGAACCATGTTGACAAACAATAATAGAATAAGTGAGGAGATACATCGTAGAATAATAGCTGGAAACAGGGCCTATTATGCAAATCTTACATTATTTAAATCTCGTCTATTGTCTAAACCTACAAAATTCTAAATATATAAGGTCCATATTAGACCTGTAGTGACATAAGGCTCAGAAGCCTGGAACCTTTTAGTTGATGACGCAAATAAAGAATATTTGAAAGAAAGATTATTAGACAAATATATGGCCCAATTCAAGACCAGAATGGTTGGAGGATAAGGACGAATGCTGAAATACAGAAGATATTAGACCAGGAGGATATAGTTAGATTTATTAAGGCACAGAGACAGCAATGGCTTGGCCATGTGGAAAGAATGGAGGAAGATCGAATGCCAAGAAAAGTAGCTAAATTCCGAGTAGATAAAAGACGGCGACAAGGAAGGCCCCGTAATAGATGGAGCGATGAAGTTGAAGCCGACATGAGGGCAATGAACATCCGCCCATGGAGACCAGCCGCTCAGGATCGAAGTAGACGGCGGACTATCGTAGAAGAGGCCAAGGCTCACACAGGGCTGTAGCGCCTGATAAGTAAGTAAGTAAGTAAGATATACATTGGTTACTCTGTTGTATATTGTATCTGTCCAAGCTTGAGTAACTGCCTGTTTCCTTCATTTGTAACAAGAGTTATTTTACCTATGAAAAATATTGATACTCTCATAACCATAGAGTTCATTCAGTTTTGATTCTAGCTCAAGGACACTATGAAAAAATATAGTAGCCTACTTTGCAGATAATCGCATTTTGTGCTTTTTTAATTTTTGTTTTCATATAGATTTACATTTTTATTTTGTTTAGTTTCCAATTCCATTAACTTAATCTCCACTTAGGCATAGGACACTTCAAATGCTGTATATTGCACTTCCCTGTCCAAGCCAACTTATCTCCAAGGTATAGTAGTGATCACATTCTTATTAATGGTTTGAGGGGCCAGTTCCTATGAAAGACAACCAGAGAGAAATATGTCATGCCTCCTGTCACTGAAATGAATTAACTAGCTGACTACAACTGTAAGAGATATCTCATATGAAAAGAAATATAACATGGAGAGTATTGGCAAGTAGACAGGAAATTTGGAGGGTAGCCATCCTTGTCCATGTTTAGCCCTCAATATTGAACCCTTTGGTCCTTATTGAGGGATACCTACCTTTCTTACCTATCAGCAAAGCTCATGAGATCTGTCTCTTGGGTCGTATCGGGTTCTTCGTCACTTGCTGAGGTAAAGGTAGGGTTCAGTAATCCTAATCTATCCACTGGAATGAAAGGTCTGTTTAAAAGATTCCTATTTATTCAGGAAAATTCTGAGGCATTCTGATATGTCAACGGTATCATAGAAGTCAATTGTGTCCACTGGACACCACAATCATTTTTACATAAACGTCAGAACACTGGTGTGAGACTTTAACGTAACTGCCTGACGGGCATTCATACTAGAAACCATTGTCTCAATTATTAATCATTTAAGAAAGGAAAGTCTGGAAATCCTTAAATTCGGCTTCCATGTGAGACCACATGTACCATCAAAGTGATTCGTTATGGTCCAGCCCTCGTAACACGAACTCTGGACTCTGGGTATAATTAAGGCCGTCCAATCGGTGTGTGCCACACAGTGGTTCTACGGCATGGACCCTTAATTGAATCGATGTGACCTGCGTCTATGTCATGGACCAACATCTAATCTTCTAAGTTACTTTAAAGTCATTGTGGATGATGACCGCAAGGAAATGATGCTACAATGGCATATGGCCCTAATCTAAGTCACTGAGGTTGATGACCCCTGACCATCCAAGTTTCTAGGCTGAAGGCTAAACACAATTAAGTTACATCGGTTGACGACCAAAGTTTCCACTTTACTATCCCCAGCACATTCACTGCTCAATCAATCAAAGTTCAATAATTACAACAATAGCAATGCTCACAAACTTTGTGGCAGTAAAATCCATTTCCTTCAGATATGTCCCTTTAATCGTTACTTTATATTTAAATATTCCCCCAGAAAAACAAACTAAAATTTCCAGAATGCATCTCCAAGTTATTCGCTTGATTAAAGTTATTTCAAATGCGGTTTCACTGAATTTAATAATTAAATAAATTTAAACGATTTAACGAAATGTTAAAGAACAGTAAATTTTATCTCCGCGGACTCTGGTTTCTTCACAAATTCCTACGCAGCTGTGATGTGAATTCAATCTAGTGATGTTTATCTGGCTGGAAAAGAATTGTTACATAATTCATGTCCAGTTATATATCTTGTCTCGTGATCTCACAATTTTAAAATCTAATCTAGTCCTAACCATTATTAACACTTGGATATCCTAATAATCTACGTACAAACCAAACAACTCGCCATATAATTACGATGTCATATCTCGTCATTACCATTTATGAATTTTGCACACCCCTCACAGACAAACCGATCATCACAACCATCGCTCTATATTTTGGACAACCCTGACTTTGGTTACTCTGTTCCTTATACTCAAAGTTCATGATTTCAAATGTTCATTACGTCCCCAATTACAGTATTTCACAATATTCAGATCATTACCAGCTATGAATTTCAACTAAATCCAGCATTTTAACGTTTTCCCTGGCCGAGAAATACAATCTCAATGCCACGCGTGTCCCGTTATCACAGCTGAGGCCTCTCGTCCCCAAGTCCGCTTGGCAGTTACATGAAACACCTGGGGTGTTCTACCTGACTGACTTCTCAAAATGCTCCCTTTAAACTCTGCCGACATAATTAAACAAATACGATATTCTAACCAACAAAATGCACAGATTAAGCTTCAAGATGCCCACACTAATTATACGCGTCGCCAATTAATACCGCTATGGATTTCTATGAATTTCTTTCCGTTCCAACATTATAAATATTCCTCGGGATATCATGTCCCGGCTTCAATGACAGGACTCTAACCTGATTCGCACATCTCATCTCATATAAAACATTCCTCGGGCTTCCATATCCCGGCTTCAATGACAGGTCCAACCTGATTCACAAATCTCATAACAACAAAACTAACCCCTGTTTCCCAGTTCCACAATTATCATCGACAAAGAACTGGAATAAAATCCTCACTAGAAATCTCGACGTCTAATATCGCACAATGCATTAATCATGAATAAATTCGCATAAAGGATATCGTATTTAATAATTTGATTTTTACAAACAAAATGACTGAAACATTCTACTAGATCTTTTTATTGTCAGTCAGACACAGTTTAAAATGGGCATAGAAAAACGTTTCTCTCCGTGACCAAATTCATCACCCTAGGTTCTCACCCGACAGCGCGCTTCCACTCGATTGAAAATGAGTAACCATGGATTATTATTATTATTAACGTCAAATTGCAGACAGAAAAATTTTACGTCGAATGAACGTCTTAATTTGACATCACAAAATATAGGCAGTATACTTCACACGGATGACGATCTACATTGGACGTGATATCACTTCGGAACCCTATTCAATAACTTTTTACAACATTATACGGCACTCGCAAGACTTCAAAAATTTATCCAAGTGGAAAATAAAACAAATGACCCTTTTTTTAGTCGTATTCTCACATTTACAAAACTTAGTAGGGTGACCACTGCGTCGTATATCCCCATCCAAATACACTTTTTGAGATCATGGGACAAGATATAAGAGGTAGTAAGATGGATAGTCACCTACCTCATGTAGTCATGCCAGTGTTCGTCATAGGGCTCACCTGCGACCCTGGCATTTTATTTAGCCATTTTTACATTCATGGCTTTACAAACCATTATGTTTCTTCAGGTTTCCTGGAATAAAGCATAAAAAAAAAGAAAATACCCTTCACTTGTTTGCTGAGTGCACACGATGGATTATAATTATTTCCGCACACGAATTACTTAATCACATTAGAATTTATTCAGTACTTTGACCGT